>NC_135979.1:15831663-16470413 GCF_053455715.1 Rhinoraja longicauda
TCTCTCTCTCTCTCTCTCTCTCTCTCTCTCTCTCTCTCTCTCTCTCTCTCTCTCTCTCTCTCTCTCTCTCTCTCTCTCTCTCTCTCTCTCTCTCTCTCTCTCTCTCTCTCTCTCTCTCTCTCTCTTGCAAGATTGTTTGTACCATGCTCATAGTTCAACTCAAGGCAAATGACTGCAACAATTAAAGGTTGCGTTTACTTCTGTTTCCCTGTGTAAATGAATGAACATGCGATAGCGATAGTCAACTGCAGAAAACACTTTGGAAGAACCTCAATATACTAACTGGTAATAAGAACAGAATCACATAAAGTCCCATCCTGCAGAAAGTAATAATGGGTGAGTTTGACCAACTGACAGTAAAGATTTTCTGCACAATTGTGCTGTGCTTAATTTATATTGTCATTGTTAGTAGCAATAACTGTTGTGTCACTGTGTCACTAAAGTGTCACCGTTAGTGACATTAACAGATGCTTAAAAATGGATGCATTAAGTCCCATTAGCTGATGGAAAATCTGAATCATGTCTTTGCCAAAAAGCAGTGTTATTCAATCAAAGTGAGCATTTTAATTTTAGCACTGTTTAAATTATTTTCCTTTATTAACAAGACAGATTGCGAGGAAGTTTAAAACACAAAAATGGGTTCAGTTTAAATCTTTTTGCAGAGAGTTTGGGGTAGGAGAGAATAGGTTACAAAATCTTACAAAGTCCTGATAACCAAGATTTCATTACATGAAAGAAACATATAATAGAATTGTTCTGTATAGCAGCACAATTTATTCAACAATTTATGAAACACTCTAGACAAACAAATTAAGAGATTTATAACCTCGTACCTCACACGCCACCGTTTCAAAATATGGTTCAGGAACACATTCACAAATATTCCTCTGTGCATTACTTCCACAAGAAAATACAATGACCTTTACACAGATACTGCCAATCTGCCCTTATCCTGTCCCTGAAACCTCAAGTTTAAAAAAAATCTAAAAGCAAAGACTTCATCTCCTATCACTCACAGCAGAAAAACCAGGTCAGCAGATAAATAGCTTGCACGGGTCTATTTAAAGTTCCCATTTAATTACACATAAATAAATATATACATGTGGAACACTATTTGCTTGCTCTGCCGAGGCTGTTGCTTCAAACTTGTGCTTTATTAATGTCTCGTCATATTAATGTTCCCAAATTCTGGATCAATTGTCCCAAGATAATTCAATGTGCGTGCCCATTGCTTGAGACAAGCCTGGATTCAGGCCGTATTCGGTCCCGATAAAACCAGGCTAACTCTTTCCTCCTTTCTCGTCTCAATTAGAAAGTTGCCACTGCGCAGCCACCTCAACACAATCCTCCTGATGATTATTTTATTTGTCCTTTGTTATTAATTGCACGTTGAATGACTGTTTAATCTCTTTGATAATTAGAACAGTTTGGTCCGTGCCATCTGTCCCCGGTTATTTCCGATGTTTGGCCTCTTTGTCTGTGCTTTTAGTCCCGGATTCCCCCGAGGGATGGCTGTTGGATGAGCTCAGGAACATCTTATCCAGCCCCTTTATAGCCTCCACCAGGTAATTCTGGAAGGCAGTTAATGCAGCAATGATGGCGGGACTCCCGAAGCCGTGTGTAATCAGGCTGAAGTGAGTCAGGCAGCTCTGGATTCCCGCTTCAAGGATGGGTGAGGGACGGCTGTTTCCCAGTGGAGACCGGTCCTGAGCTAATAAATCTGTAAATTCTTTAAGGATCTGCCTGAAAAAGGAAGGAAATGGGAACAGTGAGTGTTGGTTGCTGACAGTATTTCGACTGAACAAATTCTGCAATTGTAAGAAGAGCTCTCTAATAATTATTTGGCTATTTTAAATGAGTGCCTGTATAAATCATACTTATCTCTGCAGTGTTAACTTACAGAACTATGATCCAGAAGCCTGGATTAATGATTCCGAGACATGAATTCAAAATCGTACCACCGCAGCTGGGGAATTCAGATTTGAGTAATTAAATAAATTTAGTATGAAACTCTTATATTAATAATGATGACCTTGAAAGTACAGGATCACCATAAAAAGCATCTGATTTACTCATATTCCTCAGGGAAGAAAGCCTGCCAACCTCATCCGGTCTGGTCTATATGTGAGTCCAAGCCCACCATCAAGGCTAGACCGCAAATTGAATTAACTCCAAGAGTCATCCAAGCTATTCAGTTCAAGGGGAAAATTTGGAATGGACAATGGATGTTGACTTTACCAGTAATATCGACATCTTTTGAATAGATGATAGAAAATAGGCATGCTTTAGTAGACACAAGGAACTGCAGACCCTGTAATCTTTAGCAAAAAAGCTCAAAATATTGGAGTAACTCAGTGGGTCAGGTAGCATCTCTGGAGAAAATGGACAGGTGACAGTCTGAAGAAGGGTTCCGACATGAAACATTGCCTATCCATGTCCTCCAGAGATGCTGTCCTAACCCGCTGACTTATTCCAACACATTTATTTTTGTAAATTTATTAAATATTATGGGTTTCTTACAGCTCCAATGCCTCTAATTGCTTCACTTTTATCATAGAAAGCGTGGTTATTATTAATATTGTTATAATGATCTGTAAATGACACATTGACATTCCGTTTTTAAAAAGACCTTGGTTACAATATAAAAACTGCTCGTGTTGAAGGAGAAATGTTGTGTGTCATCAAGGGGACTGAATCAACAGTAGTCGATAAATCCATTGTCCATGAATGTTACATCAGCACCAGAGTGGATTTTACTCTTTTCACCAATGAACCCAGTAAGACCAATTTCCTTCTTCTCAAAGTTGCATGGTTTGCCAATTCCTGCAAGAAAAATCGACTCATATGGTTGTGTTCCCAGCTTTCTAGCCCCTCCATCTACAGTATTTCCTGGAGAAACACAAAGCTCCTGTTGTAGAAGAATGTTTATAAATGTTTGAGAAAAAGTGGCATGGTCGTCCCTTATCATTTTCTATGAATTCCATAAAATTGCCCCAAGGATATCCCCAGATTTCATGAAACCAGCCATAGCCTTCTAGGTCTCTCTTTATGTGCAGAGCTGCTCTAAAGTATTACAGATCATTTGTTTGCCATTCACAGTTGTCACAGATCACAAAAAGACATAGAAAATTCAGGTTGTGGAGTGCCTTTAAGGCTGAGGACACGTTTTGTTCCCCTGATCAGATGAATAGTTCTAATTTCTCACCCATCAAAGCTTTTCAAGGGACTTGATCTCAGAAATCTTCACCATCACTGCAACAGACATTTGTAGAGAGCACGTTAGTTGACTTATGGCCTTAATCAACTCAGTGACTTCTTGGTAATAGCCAAAGTGATTATATTGGCGTGCATTTTGTTAGACTTTCATAATTTAACAAAAACAAAGAAAATAGTATAAAGCTGCAGATGACACAGAAATTAGTGGCATTGTTGAAAGTGGGGAGAGTAATTGGTCTGGTAATTTGGGCAGCTGGTAATTTGGGCTGAGAAATGACAGATGGAATATGATCCTGATAAGTGTGAGGTGATGTATTTTAGCGATCTAATAAGATGCGACATATACCGTGTAGGGAGGTCACTGTAGGGAGTGTTGAGGAACAAAGAAATGTTGTACGTCCAGAAATCCTTGAAGGTGGCAGCATAGGTAGACAGGACAGTAAATAAAGCACCCAGGAAGCTTGCATTTATTCGCCTGGGCATGGAATATAAGTGCAGCGAGGTCTTGGCTAAACCACAGCCGAAAATGGGCACACTTCTGGTCATCACACTGTAGGAAGGACATGATTGCAGTAGAGAGAGTGGAAATGGAGATTCACAAGGATATTGCCTGGGATGGAAGGTTTAAGTTATGAGGAGAGACTGGTTTGGTTTTCCTTGGGTAAAAGGAGTCCCATGGGGAACCTAACACACGTGTCTACAAAATTATAAGAAGCGTAGATTGGATAAATCGTACAGAAACCTTATCCCAAGTAGAGATGTCTAATACCAAAGACCATAGGTTCAAGGCGAGGAATAGAAGGTTTAGCGGAGATCTGAAGATGAATTATTCAGACGGTAATTGAAGTGTGCACTCCCTGAGAAGATGTTGGAGGAAGACAATCTCACAACATTTAAGTAGTCAATGGACCAAGTGCTGGCAGATGGGACAGGAAGATACTTAATAATGGGCATTGATATGATGGCCAAAATACCTGATTCTGTGGTCTGTAACAAAGTTCTTTTGTTTTTGGAGTTTTATTGATATTTGGAAAAATTGAAAGGAGCATTTTTATGATTAAATTTTTTTAAATTATTGTTCCGTTTTTTGTAACATCTTTCCAAAATTCCATTTCTATTTCTCGTGATGTCTTGACCAGTTAAAAGGAATTAATATAAGAAGCATCCACTTGTAGAAAAAGTATTTTTGCAGATTTCTTTAGTTAGTTCCCTGCAAACAGGCTCTGCCTAGCAGCCCTGCCCAAAACAGGTCTTTCTATTCAAATTAATTACCTCAGGGCTAATCCTTCTATGGATGGACTTGATTGCTTTATTCTTGTTTACAATTTTAAAAAATGAAGTATTTAATTCCAAGGTGGATATCACAATTTGACTTGCAGCCAACATCATCAGAGACCCACATCACCTTGGTCGTGCTCTCATTTCACACCTGCCATCGAGAAGAAGATGTAGAAGTCTGAAAACTGTAATGTCCAGGTTCAGGAGCAGCTTCTTCCCAACAACCATCAGGCTATTAAACACAACACCTCCAACTAAACCCTGAACTCCATAGACTTGGAGGCATTGTTTTTATCTTTGCACTATTAATGCTTGTTTTTTTTTTAATATACTGAACTTTTTTGTGGTCTTTTATGGTGTTTACAGAGTACCATGTGTACATATCTGTTGTGCAGCTGCAAGTAAGAATTTCATTGTAATAAAAAGGAACCGCAGATGCTGGTTTACACCAAAGATAGGCACAAAATGCTGGAGCAACTCAGTGGGTCAGGCAGCAGCACGGGAGAAAATGGATAGATGATATTTTGGGTCGGGACCCTTCTATGGTCTGAAGAAGAATCCAGACCAGAAACGTCACCTATTTGTTTTCTCCAGAGATGCTGCCTAACCCGCTGACTTACTCCAGCATTTTGTGTCTGCCTTAGGAATTTTATTGTTTAATTTCAGCACCTATGACAATAAAAACACTTAGACTCTTGAATCCCCCTCCATGTTGTGTTACAGCATCAGCCCATTTTGACAAAACCGACCCTAATTCTTGGCGGCACACAGGCTGGGTCCCCAATACTAGACAGGGATCTAGATCATGCATCAAGCAAACAATAGTAGCTACCGCTCATCAAGGGAACAGATCAGAGGGGGATGGGTTGGGCTGCTCGAGCTGACAGCTGAATAAGGCCCTAGGCCTGGAAACAGCTGCCGGTTCGATGCCCCGAAGGTGCTGTGTGCACTTGTGTCACACAGAAAAATAATGAAACATTTTTGAGAAGCAAATCAAAATGACCAAAACAAAATGCCCAGAATAAAGGCAAGCTTAGGAATGATTTGAACAGAAGTGGTGTTCCTCTGTGTCAAGTGCAGGGATCACACAAAGAGGCACATCTTTAAATGAGATTTACCGTGCGCACAATACCCATAGGATATGGAAACAAAATGTGAAATAATTATAGGCTACGTACTATAACAGATACAAATGTCTGGCAGTGAGCTACCAGGCAGTGATTCAATTAACAAGTTCTAATGTCACCATAAACCACAATTGCAACATGGCTCATGAACCTCAGTATAAACCACAGAATTCATCGTCTGCATTACATTTAACACCAAGTAATCAAATGCAATCTACAACTATTTCACATTTGAGTTTTTCTAAATGCTGCCCTGGTCTCACGCAGTACAATAAATGTGGAGTGACATTGAGTAGAAAATGATGAAAGTGGGAAGGAGTGAAATCATGAAGGCATGTGGTGATACGTGATGTTGCACCACTGTTTGACTTCACAGTGGCAGATTGTAGTGAATACAGGCCATGCTCACATGTATACCATAATGGAGTAATGCATAATGGAATGGAATGGAATACTTTATTGTCACATGTGACAAGGCACTGTGAAATTCTTTCCTTGTATACCCAAGATATGCAAATAATCGCCACATAAACAGCACTGACAAAGTTACAACATATCCATGCCAGCTCCTCCTTCCCCCCCCCCCCCCCCCCCATCCTCCCGGCGATCCCACCACACCCGGTCCTCCATTGTTCTTCCCCCTCCCCCCTCACCGTGGTTCCCCCACGCACATTTCAGCACATAGAACATTTATTCATTAACCCCCCACGAGGTAGAAGGGTAATATGGAATCCGACGCAAAGCTCATCTGCTGAGGCAAATCTGTATGTCAACCACAAACAAAGACAGGATGCTGGAAATGCATAGCAAATCAGGCAGCATCAAGTCAATGTAGAAACAAGGACCTGCAGATGCTGGTTTACAAAAGAAGCCACAGTGCTGGAAAGGACAAAGTGTTGGAGTAACTCACCAGGTCAGGCAGCATCTCTGGAGAACATGGATAAGTGATGTTTCAGGCCCAGACCCTTTCTTTTAACAGGCATCTGCAGTTCTTTGTTTCTACACAGAGTGCTGGAGTAGTTTAGCTGGTCAGGCAGCATCTTAGTAGAACATGGATAGGCGATGTTTTGGGAAGAAGGGTCCTGACCTGAAACATCGCCTATATACGTTCTTCTAGGATGCTTCTTAGCCCACTGAGCTACTCCAGCACTCTGTTCCATCCCCAGCATCAAGTCAATGACTTTTCTGATGGAAAGTTATTGACTTGAAATGAAAGTTGTTTTATTTTCCATGGATACCATCAGACCTGCGGAGTATTTCAAGCATTGTTTTTCAGTTTAGATTTCCAGCATCAGCTGGGTTTTTTTACTTTTTGATTACAGCCTAATTCCTTTAGACATTTGTTCATATTGAGAGGGACTTCAGAAAGGCACATGCTGGTGTTATTTGGAAGCCAAATACTTAAATACATTACACTTCATTATCTGTGTCTCCCACTCCCCTGAATCTCAGTCTGAAGAAGGGTCTCGACCCAAAACATCACCCATTTCTTCTATCCAGAGATGCTGCCTGGCCCGCTGAGTTACTCCAACAGTTTGTGTCTATTTTCGGTGTAAATCAGCAAGCTGTTCCTTTCTACACATATTTAAATACATTTTTCAGAATGACGGCCCCTGTTTATAAATTCATGACTTCAACTCTAGCACAGAGTCCAGTTCATCAAGTTGGAAGATTTCAGCATCTTCTTTTTCTCTGTTTGTATACCTTGGTGTAACTAAAACAACAATATACAATTGGCAAATAGACCTTGAGGATACAAGGTCTAATTGTTAAGTAAACAAAGCCTCAGGACAGTCAGAGAATTAATTACTATTTGGTCTGTAATTCAGAATATAAAACTGAGTGTAGGGTCTAAATCATCATCCTTTATCCATCTCTCTCTCCGGATCTTCTTAAATCAGAACAAAAAGCTGAATACAACTTTAATACAAAACTCAAAACAAAGTTCCTTAAATATTGCCAAAAGTATTTGGAAAAATGAGAAATAATGCAATTTAACATTTGCACTGCCAAATAAATATCCCTTTGAATAATGATGGATCATGATTTCTTAGCAGAAAGCAAAGATAGCACAGGTGGTGTGGTGTGTTCACCACACTTCACACTCTGAATTAAAAATGAAGCTGTTAACATCCATTCCCCAGCTCCTTTTCCCTCAACATTCAGAAAAACAAAGAACCAATGGCGGGATGAGGAAAGGCGCACTTCCACAAGCACTAAGAAAATCATATTCATGTGAGGAAATTCTTCACACTGTGCGAGGATGGTAGCATCGTGGGAATTGCAGACACAGATGTAGGTAGTTAACTCGGTTCGGCTAATAGAGGGAGAGTTTGGGGAAAAATAGCAGCAGCAAAACCCTGACATTTGACTGTGACTGAAGTCCCTGAATTAAAGCTGGACTCCAAAGCACGAAAGCCAACTTTTATAGCTGAATTTGTGAAACATGTAATTTTTATTATGGGTTTTTATCCCCAATTTCGTAGTTAACAAATGATGGTCTAAAGAATTGTTGCCTCATATTATGAGGCGTTTGTATTTTACTAATTTTTTGCTAGAATCTTCTGACTTGCTATTTAAACCCTGGTTGATTTCATGTTACATACCACTGCACTGCACATATTACTTAATCCAGAATAGTTTAAATGTTGCTTTACCGTATCCCAAGTTTTGGTCATTTGGAATAATGTGTTCACGTGGAGAGGAAGAGGTATTCATGATTCTTTCACTGCTTAGGGTTTTAGACTAGATTAAGTCACAATTCCATTTCTTCCACACAGGAAAGAAAGGTCAGGGACGGGGGGATTCATGCAACAGTCGTTGTAATGTACCGCAACTTCAGAGTTGAAAGAAAGGGAATGAATGTCAGAGTACAATGCAGAGACCTGATTGGCAACACTGTCTGGGAGTACATTTCTACGCACATGGATTCCACTCGTCTTATTCATTGTAATTTTCCTTTCTGACATTGTTACTGTTTCCAGTATCATTCACTTACCTGTGAACATCACTGGGGGGGGGTGAAGTCATTCTTGATTCCCACTTTCAGTCAGTCTTTCTAAATCCAACTCTGTCACGTGGATAGATAACATGTCAGATGGAGCTTAAATGCTCCTGGATCCATCAAAGCCAGTCATGGATCCCTGAGCAAAATTGCAGGACTCACCACTGCCTGGAGTGCAGCTTCATTTTCAGTGGTTGTGTTAAACAATCGAGAAAGCTTCACAGGGGAAAACATCACACTCCACTGAAATCCTAACACTGTCATTTCTTGCATAGTGCCTCTTACTAGCAGAGCTGTCAAATTGATGGTGACAGTAACAGGGATTCAATGCAACACCAATTCAATGAAATATTACAAAGGTTATTCTTCGAAGAAAATTTAATGATATCACGGTGTTAAGCCCTGTGGGTTCAAGGTTGTTGGCAGGTGTGCTAATTCCAGTTTCAACAAAATATACCCTGATGGCAATGCTCGAAAAACATTACATCATGACCTATTAATTAACACCAGACAGGGAAATTTGCCAGTTACTCCCCCATAAACAACGACACATCGGGTACTGCACTGACATATCACCAGGACAAAACATTACTAACCCAGAGCCTATCCTGTAGGCAAATAAAAACACATTGGGGGCTACAGTCCACAGCCCCTGAAAATCCACACAGAAATTGAGATGGGCAGCCGACCTTTGCTCATTCAGTGTTCTGCAGGCTCCCCACCAAACACTGTTCGTCGTGCTGCCCCACAGCAATGGATTCCAGAAACACTGAATGAATTTCCACATGAACATCAACGACACCTGCCTCATCACCACTCGAACCTTTCCATTGTCTCTAAACCATCTCCCGATGCTCAGTGAACTGAACCTCCTCCAGTTAATAGACAATAGACAATAGGTGCAGGAGGAGGCCATTCGGCCCTTCGAGCCAGCACCGCCATTCAATGTGATCATGGCTAATCATTCTCAATCAGTACCCCGTTCCTGCCTTCTCCCCATACCCCCTGACTCCGCTATCCTTAAGAGCTCTATCCAGCTCTCTCTTGAATGCATTCAGAGAATTGGCCTCCACTGCCTTCTGAGGCAGAGAATTCCACTGATTCACAATTCTCTGACTGAAAAAGTTTTTCCTCATCTCAGTTCTAAATGGCCTACCCCTTATTCTTAAACTGTGGCCCCTTGTTCTGGACTCCCCCAACATTGGGAACATGTTTCCTGCCTCTAACGTGTCCAACCCCTTAATAATCTTATACGTTTCGATAAGATCTCCTCCAATTCTTCTAAATTCCAGTGTATACAAGCCTAGTCGCTCCAGTCTTTCAACATATGATAGTCCCGCCATTCCGGGAATTAACCTAGTAAACCTACGCTGCGCGCCCTCAATAGCAAGAATATCCTTCCTCAAATTTGGAGACCAAAATTGCACACAGTACTCCAGGTGCGGTCTCACTAGGGCCCTGTGCAACTGCAGAAGGACCTCTTTGCTCCTATACTCAACTCCTTTGTTATGAAGGCCAACATTCCATTGGCTTTCTTCACTGCCTGCTGTACCTGCATGCTTCCTTTCAGTAACTGATGCACCAGGACACTCAGATCTCCCTGTTGTACGTCCCCTGTTCCTAACTTGACACCATTCAGATAATACTCTGCCTTCCTATTCTTACCACCAAAGTGGATAACCTCACACTTATCCACATTAAACTGCATCTGCCATGCATCCGCCCACTCACACAACCTGTCCAAGTCACCCTGCAACCTCATAGCATCTTCCTCACAGTTCACACTACCACCCAGCTTTGTATCATCTGCAAATTTGCTAATGGTACTTTTAATCCCTTCATCCAAGTCATTAATGTATATTGTAAATAGCTGCGGTCCCAGCACTGAGCCTTGCGGTACCCCACTAGTTACTGCCTGCCATTCTGAAAGGGACCCATTTATCCCCACTCTTTGCTTTCTGTCTGTCAACCAATTTTCTATCCATGTCAGTACCCTACCTCCAATACCATGTGCTCTAATTTTGCCCACTAATCTCCTATGTGGAACCTTGTCAAAGGCTTTCTGAAAGTCAAGATACACCACATCCACCGCTTCTCCCCTGTCAATTTTCCTGGTTACATCCTCAAAGAATTCCAGAAGATTAGTCAAGCATGATTTCCCCTTCGTAAATCCATGCTGACTCGGAACAATCCTGTTACTACTATCCAAATGCTCCGCAATTTCGTCTTTAATAATTGACTCCAGTATTTGAGAAGTATTTGAGAAGCCTGAAACCACCACAAGCTTCAACCCCAAAACAAACACTTTATCCTTCTGATAACTTTCTGAACATGAACCAAACTCTGCACAATCGTGACATCAAACTTGATCCCAGAAAACCTTGAGAGCACACATTTGTTGAGTCTCGCAACCTGTTATTTCCACCTTTATTTGCCACATTGTGTGACAAATTCCACCCCAGCACAATTGCCTGTGAGACCTTCTTCAGTGCCTTTGTTCACACTAGGATATTCCAGCTTTCCTCATTTTATCCTCTATTATCCTCATGGAATCTAAAAATCTCTGTTGCTGACCAGCGATCACCCAGTTCAACAGCACTATTCCACACACTAGAGACAATTTACAGTTTTTTACAGTAGCCAATTAACCCACAAACCTGTACGTCTTTGGAGTTTGGGAGTTAACCGGAGCACCCGGAAAAAACCTATGCACTCACAGGAAGAACGTACAAACTCAGTACAGACACCACCTGTAGTCAGGTTCGAACCCGGGTGTCTAGTGGTCTCAAAGCCACAACAGCCAGACATAAAAACAGCTTCTTGCCACGAGCAGCAGCTCTACTCAACAGCCAAAGGTCTGTGGCCTCTTTCTACTCTGGCACTTTATTTTCTCATGTTTAAATTATAATGTTTTATTTTTAATTGTCTGCTGTTTATCGTATTTTTACCACGTGTGAGCAGAGCACCAAGTCAAATTCCTTGTATGTATACATACTTGGCCAATAAATTTATTCTGATTCTGATTCTGATAAGGCCGCAACTCTACCGCTGCGCCACTGCACCGCCCCCAAAGTTATTAAAATGACTGAATGCATTTTCAAGTGCCATATCCAAACATAGGGTGATCATGCTTTTCAAAGCGGCCACAAGGAGGTAAGCTATTTAAAACCTCAATGCACGTTTTGTCAGGTTTATGGAAAAGGCCCATTTTGGCCCCACCACTGGGTTCTATGCAACAGGAGGCCCTGTGAGTGTAAAGGCCTCTTTATGAGGGATTGAGCTGGTTCTGAATTGCTTGTTCTAGTAATTACAAATGTATTCTTGCAAATAAAAATAAATGTCACTAAATTTCAAAATAAACTCCACTATCAATACTGTTTTAAACCTGATGGAGTGTGTGGGCAGGATCCTGCGCTGGTGAACAGTGATCAGCCCCTTGCAGGTCAGGCAGGAGATGGGTTGCTGCCAACATTGCAAGTGGCCTGGCTTTGCGACACAGATCAAAGCAGACAGAGCACTCGTTCACAGGGCCAAGCCGGCTCAGACTGAGCTGGGGTGGATGATGGACTCCATTGCCACTGTTGCTGCCTCTATTCTCCCTGCCATGGTCTCCGCACTCTCTACCAGAACCACACCGACCCTTGCAAAAAGGCACCATTCATGGTCGGTGTAAATCAAAGACAGAGTTTCACTCTGTGTGTGGCATTCCTCCACCAGGGAGAAACTGGAGTAGAATGGAGTGACATTCCCAGTGGATGCACTCTCATTTACTCACTCCCAACATATTACGCTACACGAGCCCTCCACACACGTGCCTCTGTCCCATTGCTCTCACCACATCCTCCAGCTCTCCGGTCCACACTCTGCCTGGATCTCTGCCAGCAAGGACGGCTGACAAACCATCAGAGTCTTTCATGGCTCTGGGGAGGATGGGACCAATGCCAGCCTTCATATCCGGCCCTGAATTCATTCAGCCCAGAATGGGAACTAGCAAGTCTAGACTATCCCAACTGAACAGTGATAGATTGTCATCTTAACCACAGCACAGTTTTCAGCCCCATCACTCACCCGCTAACAGTCTCTATCAATCAGAGCTGGGATCCAGTATTAAAGTTCTTCACCACACTGTGAAACAACTCTGGAGAAGGCCCTGGAACCAGCAACTCAACTGCAGCAGCCAATTCACACAGAAACAAATTGGACATCCCTCTATCATTCCAGGCAAGGAGGCAGGAGGAGTAAATTGGATTGGAAAGGTATTCCTGTAAGTCCTAATCCCGCAGGAAAAGATAGCGTTGGCCACCAGTCATTACTGAGATCATGGGCTTATGAGTGACATGAATGACCCAAGACATCCAAAACTTCATTCAGATTTTTCTGTTCGAATCTCACTTTGCACTCATCCTCAGTGTCTTCTGACAGACAATGTGAGCAGCTCCTGTGCTTTCTCCACTATCTTCCCCCCACCAACTCCCGTGCATGCTTCCAATCCAGCTCTTCCCCATCATCGTGCCATTTTCATTTCAAATAACCGTGCTAATGGCAACCCGTATCTGTGTCTGAACTCACGGCCATGAGTGTGAAATGATGCCATGGCATTTGTTTGTCTCTTCCTCTTCCAACACTATCATCCCAGACTGCAGTCCTTGGTTATTTGAAATGAAAATGGCACGACCTGAGTTTGATATGGGAGCTTGGTGACTGTTCTTTCCGATATGTTGGCCAGCTCTCTCCCTGCACACAATGGACACAATCCTGAGGCAAGACTGCTCGCCACAACCTCACCTGCAGCACCAGGAACCTGATGGCTGAGTGCCTCAGTGGAAACTGAAACAGCTGCTGTCATGGTTGGGGATTAGAGTAAGCAGGGGTGTTGTGGAGAGTCACAGTGGTTCAGCAAATATACCTCCAACAGCATGTTAGAACTGCTACGTATCACCACAGGGCATATTCAGTGGTTCCTGAGAGGACCAACACCCAGTCTCCTTTCAGGAAGTCACTATTTAACTCTTACAATAACCAATATATTGGTGGCTTTGCAATGGCTGATTCACATAGACCACTGCAGCCCATTTCAAGGAAGATCACTTGGCAGACAGGCCTGACCGTGCTGGCAGAGCTGTGTGCCTTCTCCACCAACCATGTGGAAGCTCTGGTCATCCTGCTTTACTTTACTCGAGACTTCAGAGACTTCAGAGATACAGCATGGAAACAGGACCTTCAGCCCCCTGAGTCCACACCTACCAGCGATCAAACCCATTCACCAGCACTATCCCACACGCTAGGGACAATGACATTGTGCAGCAGAAAACCGACTGCAACAAACCATGACACTGACCCTCCTAAGTGCTGCAGAGCTCCCACACTGCAGCAGTGCCCCACATTTGGTCTGGCATTGTGGTTTTCACCAATTGCAAGCTGCCTGCATGTACAAGGACAAGCCCGTGAGCCAAAACATCAGCAGAAGCCTCTTGTCATCCAATATCCAAACTTTGGTTTGCCTTGGAGGTTCAAATGCAGCCAGCACTGTGGACTGGCACAAAATGAAGTTAACGTGAGCAAAGCTAAGAAGTCAGGGATTCACTGGATTAGAAATCTCTTTTGTTTCCATTATAGGACAATGTTAAAATATGGTTCCAACAATTAATTATTTATGTAGTCTGTGGTGGGCACTGTGGAAAGTTGCATAGACTGAATAGAGTATGTCCCATTCAAGGCACATAGAGGCAGGCTTCATGGGTGCTGGTGAATATTGTACACCACTTCACAACATTGTTCCTAGTTCTGAGCATCCGTACATTAACAGCTCATGGAACTTAGAAGAAAAAACACAAAATTGATTGATTGAAAGATGCAACATGGAAATAGGCCCTTCGGCCCACCAAGTCCACACCAACCATCAGTCACCCATTCACACTAGTTCTATCTTATCCCACTTTCTCATCCACCCCCCACGCATTAGGAGCAATTTACAGAAGCCAATTAACCTGCAAACCCGCACGTCTTTGGGATGTAGCAGGAAACCAGAGCACCCAAAGGAAACCCACACAGTCACAGGGAAAACGGGCAAACTTCACACAGAGGGCACCCAAGGTCAGGATCAAACTTGGGTCTCTGGTGCTGTGAGGCAGCAGCTCTACCAGCTGCGCCATTGTGCTGCCCCTCACCAAAGTATGATAACTTAGAGCTCCTGCATTTTAATCTAAATATTATTGTTAATTTTAATGAGGAAGAAAATGTCCACCCCTTCTTTTGTAATCTTTTAAATTTATTAAATGAAAATGGGAGAGTGTCCACTTCACTCAAATAGCCTACTACAGCTCTGTGTTATTCATTTCTACAACTGTTACTTAGCACTTTCAAGGAGAGCATTCCATTTTTTATTTTTGGAACATTACTAAATATTGTATTCACAAAAAATATATATTTTGTGCATTAAAACTGCATTTTCAAATTGCTGATTAACCTTCACCAACACTGCTTGCCTTAAATGCTTCTTATAAGGATGTACCAGAATAAGACATTTGAAAACAAAGTTCTTCAGTGTTTGGAACAGTATACACAGTTATAAAATTACATGCAGACCCCAGAAGATTATTCTTAATAAATGTTAAATCCAACAGTAGGATTCTATCAGGAACTTTGATTCTGACCCTTGGATAGAGTTCTGAGTCAAAGAGTGTTGCACATACTGTGAGCAAACATGATTCAGTTAACCAACAGTGCAAGAAAATGTTTCGAGATTCCTTGCTTTTCCATCAATCCGTCAGAAGAAATGCCAACTTTCGATGTTCACAGGATAATCGTTTTTAAGGGAATCAAAAGATAGGTTGGGAAAATGGCTTGTAGGAGATGAGTTTTGATTTTATTGAATGGTCAGCCAAAGGCTGAATAGCCTAGTCCAGCACGTATTCCTTTATTATGTTATTTTTGCTATTTTTTTCTGTTTATAATAGTCAGAGTCGTACAGCATGGAAACAGCCCATCTTGCCATTCCTAACCAAGATTGCCCATTACACTAGTTCCACCTGCCCGCATATGGCCAATAACCCACTAAACCTTTCCTATCCATGTGCCTGTCCAAATGTATTTTTTAAATGTTGTTATTGTACCTGCCTCAACTATTTCCTCTGGCATCTTATTCCATAAACCCACGACCCTCTGTGTGAAAAAGGTTTCCCCAGAGATTCCCATTAAATCTTTCCCCTCTCACCTTAAACCTATGTTATTTGGTTCTTGATTCCCCTTCTCCAGGATAAAATACTCTGTGCACCCTATATATTCCCCTCATGACCTTATACATCTTTATAAGTTCACCCCTCATCCTCCTGCGCTCCAAAGTTTAAAGTCCTAGCCTGCTCAACCTCTCCCAATAGCTCTGGCCCTCAGTCCTGGCAATATGCTCATAAATCTTCTCTGCACTCTTTCCATCTTAACAATATCCTTCTTGTAGCAGGGTGACAGGGGCAGACACAGTACTCCAAAAAGAGCCTCATCAACATAAGCGATATTTATGTTCAAACTGGTCCTTTCCGAACAGCAGGAGTCCAGGTAAAAGTAGACTGTACATTCGGAACGAGAGGAGAAATATGAATATTGATGTCTGGTACTCACTTGGTGGCAAGAAGCATATTTTTTCGGGCATGGAGCTCAGTGGGGTCTGAATGCTGTCTGGTCAAGAACTCTGCTGCTGCTTTCGCGGGGAACTCAGTCTCACAAACATACCCAAAATCCCTGGCCAAGTGCACAGCCTCTCCTGCAAGACACAAAACAGAGACTGGAGTGAGTGAAGTTGTTCAGCATCTGAGCAGAGTAACCAAATATAATAAACATGAAATCAAAGAAATACAGCAGCCAATTGTCCTCGGTCATGATTCATGCAGACTGGCAGGACATTGCTTTGAGTTTCAAGCACTCACCCTATCCAATACTAAGACAGGGCATCTCATTACCACTGCTGCAAAAATTCTAGACTTATAAAAATCTCCAGGCACAAGTTCTACCCAGTGTAGAAACAAGGAACTGCAAATGCTAATTTACAAAAACAAAGACAACAAAAAAAAAAAGACACAAAGTGCAGGAGTAACTCAGCAGGTCAGCCTGACCTACTGAGTTACTCCAATACTCTGTGTCCATTTTATTTTACCCTGTGTGCTGCGTTTCACTTAATAGTCACCTATTCACCCATCACCCTACCTTTGCCCTTCTCTGGACCTTCTTTGTCCCACCCCATTCCTAACACATGTATCAAAGTCCAAGTGCAAGTTGTAATAATCCTTCACCTCTCCCAATACCTGTTTTTCTCGATCTGTTTATGCTCGTTCACCCTCTCCACAATTCTGTTTTTAGCTTAATTGTTCAATATTCTCCCAGACTTCGTTCCCAAAGACTGAGCCATTTTCCCCATTTTCACGGTCCTCCTCAAAATCTGTATCATGGACATTGCTTTCAATAATCTTCCCTCATGCTTCACCGCATTCCTAATTACTGTTTATTCCTCCTTCCTCTTGTTCCTCTTGAAATATGTTGATATATAACCACTTTTGCTTTTCTTATAAAGAAGATTCCTCCTAGCCATAGCTGCGAACCAACCGGTAGGATTGTCACCATCCAATTTAATCCCAGCCTTGACTTTTCCCTTGCTAATGCATTTGAAGCCAACACCATGTTGTCTCAGAAAGGCATTCTTTATTTAAATGATCATGGGCAAACCTGGGATTGCAACAGGACTGAATCACAAGCAGGAAACAAGGGAAAATTGAGACATAAGAGACTGCCAATTCTGGAATCTTGAGTAAAGAACAAACTACTGCAGCATAGTAGCAAGGAGTCTAGGTTACAGAGCCACTATGGAAATTATAAGCCCCTATTGAGTTTTGACCTATTGTGTATATGTCATTCTGAAAACCCGGATGGATGTGACACACCTTCATTTTAGAGAAGGTGCATTGGTGACAATGCAAGCAAAACTAAGGAAACAGGATCTTTTTATGCTCAAAGAATGAATCCTTGAGGGAGCACTTAGCAAAGGGTGGCACAGTGCCGCATTTGGTAGAGATGCTGCCTAAAGCGCCAGAGACCCGGGTTCAATCCCGACCAGGTGCTCCCTTTTCATCCCACATCTCAAAGACATGCAGGTTTGTAGGTTAATTGGCCTCTGTAAATTGCCTGGATGTGTAGGGAGTGGATGTGAAGTGGGATAATGCAGAGCAGATGATCAGTGTAAGAAAATAACTGCAGATGCTGGTACAAATCGAAGGTATTTATTCACAAAATGCTGGAGTAACTCAGCAGGTCAGGCTGCATCTCTGGAGAGAAGGAATGGGTGACGTTTTGGGTCGAGACCCTTCTTCAGACTGATGTCAGGGGGGCGGGACAAAGGAAGGATATAGGTGGAGACAGGAAGATAGAGGGAGAACTGGGAAGGGGGAGGGGAAGAGAGGGACAGAGGAACTATCTAAAGTTGGAGAAGTCAATGTTCATACTGCTGGGCTGCAAGCTGCCCAAGTGAAATATGAGGTGCTGTTCCTCCAATTTCCAGTGGGCTTCACTATGGCACTGGAGGAGGCCCATGACAGAAAGGTCAGACTGGGAGTGGGAGGGGGAGTTGAAGTGCTCAGCCACCGAGAGGTCAGGTTGGTTAAGGCAGACTGAGCAAAGGTGTTGAGCGAAACGATCGCCGAGCCTGCGTTTGGTTTCGCCGATGTAAAGAAGTTGACATCTAGAGCAGCGGATGCAATAGATGAGGTTGGAGGAGGTGCAGGTGAACCTCTGTCTCACCTGGAAAGACTGTTTGGGCGGTGGGATGGAGTTGAGGGGGGAGGTAAAGGGACAGGTGCTGCATCTCCTGCGGTTGCAGGGGAAAGTGCCCGGGGATGGGGTGGTTTGGGTAGGAAGGGACGAGTGGACCAGGGAGTTACGGAGCGAACGGTCTCTGCGGAACGCAGAAAGGGGAGGGGACGGGAAGATGTGGCCAGTGGTGGGGTCCCGTTGTAGGTGACGGAAATGTTGGCGGATGCTTTGTTGGATACGCTGGCTGGTGGGGTGGAAGGTGAGAACGAGGGGGATTCTGTCCTTGTTACGAATGGGGGGAAGGGGAGCAAGAGTGGAGCTGCGGGATGTAGAAGAGACCCTAGGTAGAGCCTCATCGATTATGGAAGAGGGGAAGCCCCGTTTCCTGAAGAATGAGGACATCTCTGATGCCCTAGTGTGAAACACCTCATATGCGGCAGATGCGGCATAGACGGAGGAAGTGGGAGTAAGGGGATAGACTTTTTGCAGGACACAGGGTGCACATGATCAGTGGTCAGCATGGACTCAGTGGGCCTGTTTCCATACTATATAAAAGCTTCAGGATTTGATAAGTTAACAGGATTAAACCCTTTGACATCTCCTTGCATTACTGAAAAGAGAGAGGAAAAGTAGGTCATTTTGGTTAAGTAAGTGCACCAAAGCATAGTGAATGTGAGGAAATGGCATGGACAGAGTTAATGAGGGCAAAATGCTGGAAAACCAGGACCCTCAAGCTTGCTCCAAATTTTAATGAGACCAGAGCTGAGACCAGTACTAAAATGCCTGAAACCAATTTAATCCAGACTTAAGCTCATATAATTCATATGGCTAAGACAGATAGTTTTAGAAAGCGACCATATCATTTAAATGAAACATCATCATTTTTGTGTTTGACTACTAGTTTACTTAAAAATAAACAAGTTAGTATTTAAATCTGCTGGCTTGGACACCATGGAAAAGGCACTTTATACTCTTGCCTTTCAAATCTATCCCCAACCTTTTTCAGAAAAAAAATAATGCCTTAGATTTGGTATGGCAGTAAAAGAGAAATTAAGTGGAAAAAGAAAATTTTATATGCCATAACTTTAAAAGTGCATATAAACTATTAATTATTCCAGTCACTCAATAGTTAGGTTTAACAACTACCATAAAAATATATCTTGGTATTTTCATTATCTGCTTTTTATTTTATTGCAAAACCAGAATGTTTGCAGTTAAAATGTAAGTCAAAGTCTCGTTGTCTTATTCTGCCATCTTCCCAAGACAATTTCATAAAGTTCGAACATGTAATAAAATTAATGCTCGAAATTAACTGCTTAAGTTTCTCTGCTCATTCTTTGGACACCTTACATATTTGGCTTCAAGTCGAAACAAATTAAATCATTGATATTTACAAATCATTTATGACTATGGTTATGATATGCGCATTAGATGCACGATTCGTCCATGCCTGTGAAAATTAGTTTTAGTTTTAGCTTTAGTTCAGAGATACAGCATGGAAACAGGCCTTTTTGCCCACTGAATCCACGCCCACCATCGATCACCCCTTCACCATAGTTCAATGTTATCCCACTTTCATATCCACGCTTCTCTTGAACAACCTTTCCTGACTCGACCCAGACTTTAGACTGCTCAGGTCAAACCAAGTGCAGAAGCAGTGAGTCTGTTCTTTTCAGTGGAGAGGAATAGCCATGAGAGACCATTGTTATTATTAGAGCAATTTATTTTTATTTAACTTTTATTAAAGTGTTTTGGCTGCTTCTGAATTCCAAGAATATTCAATAGTTTAAGAGGCTTTTGACATCCAGGTAAGCTTATGGTCATGATTTAGCCAGTGGTTAAAGTTCTTCCAGCTCTTTTGTAAATGACCCTCACCACAGAGGATTGGGCCTAAGCTAAACAGCAGGTTGACAGTAGTGGTCCTCAAAAGACAACTACATACTTACCTCACATATCAAAGTCAAGTGCAGACAACAAGCTACAATCTGTAACCTCTGGCTCATTATGTTCTTCTATTACTGTTTTGCTTTACTATTTTTCACTGCTACTGTGCACTCCCTCGTCCAAGTTTCAGTTTGTATCCTCTTCGACATAGCTACCCCAGCCCTTTGTGAGAAGGAAGCAACATATTCTTATTACTGAAATGAAAATAATGGCCAAATAGCAAATACAAAAAAGTATATCAGAAAGCAAAAAGCTGCAGATGCTGCAAAGGTGAAATAAAAAAGAAAATTCTGGAAGTCCTAAGCAAGTCAGGCAGCGACTGTGAAAAGAGAAACAACTAGCATTTCAGTTCCAGGACCCCAATCAGAACAAAAATGAGCGAGAGGCTGCAACTACTTTAGCTAATTATTCAATTGCCACAACTGTAGAGGCCTAGTCGATTGATTTGTAAACCAAAGTTCTTATCCACCTCAGCAGCAAGCACATTTAATCAAGTAATGAAAGAATCTTGGCACAAAACATTGGGATCAGCAATATTAAGCACAGAATGACCAGATTGTTGGAAAAATCTGTCCAATTCATTCACTCAGGGATGGAAGTCTGCTGTCCTGACCAGATCTGGCCTCATATGATTCCAGACCTACCAACATTTTTTTGCCACATAACTGCATTCTAAAATTACCTAGCAAGCCATTCAGTTCAAGAACTAAGGATCAACAGTGAGAGTAATGACCATATCCAGTGCACACATATGGAGAAAACACTTGTGCATTTCTGTTAAGTTCTGTCTGAGTAAGCAGCGTTATTGTTTTGCCAAAACCATCAGTCAACAAAAGTAATCACTGGAGTTTATTGTTTCATGATAAACTCCTTCAAATTGTCCTCCTTTCTGGAACTGAACGTTTGCCATTTATGACAAATCAAAATGTACAGTAACTGTCCCTTTCCAACAGTTTCAATTGGGCTCTCAAAAATCAATTTTGGAAAACTGTCACTGAAAAGTAAACAGAGAAATACATTGTAATCTCCCGTTATAAGGCCTCCACGGATTATTACATATATATATATATCACCCCTTAGCGTTAAAATAGCTGGTTGCATCTCCCAGTTTTTCTGATGTCTGTAATAAATGATCAACAATAAATATTCAGCAAGTGAAATTCGCTGTCCAGAAAAAGGATATACTGGAACTGAAAGCACTCAGTATGATCTGTGACTAACTAGGAGATGACACCATTTCTCAGCTATTCACATGAACCAAAAGAAAAAAATATTTTGAATAAAACAGCCAAAAGAAGGACCAGCTGAACACATTGGCTTGTATTCAGACTGATTTTAATGTAGATCAAAACAAACAGAGTGAACAGAATATCACAGTTTGAGATGCTCTCACTGAACGGGGAATGATTGTAAATAAGCTTAGGTTCTCATAACTTCAGTGTAGGAAGGAACTACAGATGCTGGTTTAAACCGATGATAGACACTAAAAACTGGAGTAATTCAGCAGGTCAGGCAGTATCTCTGGAGAAAAGGAATGTGTGATGTTTCAGGTCAAGACCCTTCTGAAGAATTCCTTTCCTTTTCCCATTCCTTTTCTCCAGAGATGCTGTCTGACCCGCTGAGTTACTCCAGCTTTTTGTGTCTATCTTCTCATAACTTTAGGCTCTTTTCCAAAACTGAGAAAATCATTTCAAAATATACGAGAGAAATCGAATTTTTTAATTTATCCCAACTCAATCTCAACTTCGTGAAACCAGAGATGGGTTCAAAAGGCAGAAACAAAAGGAATAACAGATAGAAAGTGCAGCATTTTCTCATCTTATTTACAATGATTGCCCTTTTACTGTAAATGTATCTAACTATTCACACTAATTCACTCAAAATTAATTATTCACACACTATTCATTCAAAATGCGCAATTTAACCAGAATATGACACTATACCTATTCCAGTTGGAATTTAGGCAGGTTTCAGGGCAACAGATGTAAAGTTTGGGTTCAATCAGATGATATACTTGCTCAATCAGTTGTCAGCTACTAACTTTAAGGGCTGATGGCAACTTGGAAAAAAAATCCAGGCTGCAGCTCAGCGTTAGAGACCCGTCCAGGATTAACATCCACAGTGCTCACTCCCAATCTACCCAAAACATGTCCAAACCTCTTCACAAGACGAGGACACAAGGAACTGTAGTGCTGGATTCTTGAGTAAAACACAGTGCTGAAAAAGGACCCTGACCCAAAACGTTGCCTGTCAATTCCCACCAGATTTGCTGAGATACTCCAACACTTTGTTTTCCTCGAAAGAAGAACTCTAATAACAGGGCATCTATTTGATACCTCAGTTACATGGGATTTAAATAAGGTCCAAGTTAAGTTTGCCTGTCTTCTCAAATGTAATAGGATTCAAACCAAATACATTAGCAATGTTTTACCCAGTTGAAACTTAAATCATTTCCCATGGATGGAATTTGAACAGTTCCCAAATACTTATCGGTAAATAATTTAAAACAACTTTCAGAGTTGATGAAGTAGCAACCAGAAGAAACTGGTCCCAGTCTAAGGTCGCGTAAATTTGTCAAGGGATAAGAGAAAACAAATTCAGAGCAATTAATTCAACATAGTCTCTGGGTATCATTCGGCACATATTGGCACATTTATTTTGGAAATAAATATGTTTGTATCTTTCTGAATCCATTATTAGAACAGAATTTAATAGATCATGGTGAACAACTATTTGTCGTGCTGGTATATTCTCCTCACCTACTTTCACAGAAAAAAATAGGAATGATTAGGGAGACATTGACTGTGTCCTTTACCCTTTTCCCACAGATTTACAATATGTAGCTTTGGTAACATGGTCCATTTACCTTGATTTAACATTTGCTTTTAACATGCAAGCACTAAAGACACTAAGGATAATTTAAAGTGTAAGAAAATAACTGCAGATGCTGGTACAAATCGAAGGTATTTATTCACAAAATGCTGGAGTAACTCAGCAGGTCAGGCAGCATCTCTGGAGAGAAGGAATGGGTGACGTTTCGGGTCGAGACCCTTCTTCAGACTGATTTCAGGGGGGCGGAACAAATGAAAGATATAGGTGGAGACAGGAAGTTAGAGGGAGAACTGGGAAGGGGAGGGGGGGGGAAAGAGAGGGACAGAGGAACTATCTAAAGTTGGAGAAGTCAATGTTCATACCGCTGGGCTGCAAGCTGCCCAAGCGAAATATGAGGTGCTGTTCCTCCAATTTCCGGTGGGCCTCACTATGGCACTGGAGGAGGCCCATGACAGAAAGGTCAGACTGGGAGTGGGAGGGGGAGTTGAAGTGCTCAGCCACCGGGAGATCGGGTTGGTTAAGGCAGACCGGGCGAAGGTGTTGAGTGAAACGATCGTCGAGCCTGCGTTTGGTTTCGCCGATAATTGAAACCTCATTTATTGAACAGGAAAATGCCAGATTCAGGTTATACGCCCTTTTAAATTACCTACCTTGTTTTTTCCAACAATAAATTCATGTGGGTGGAACACATTTTGGTCCATTTCCCACCCATTAGACAATGAAAACATTTCTCACTGAAACCAAACTAATCCCTCTAAAAATTTTGGGAGGTACCAGAAGAGACACCATAAAGACTTCTCTAAAATTAATTCTCCTTAGCAACCAAACAGTAACTGAACCCAAAGTCAGTGCTGGTTATTTTAGCACTTGGTAGATGGATGCTGCACCAAAATGTAGACATTTTTACCAAGTTTTGCAAGTATGTTTGGAAGTTGCAGAGCCAAACAATTAACTAGCATAGATAATATAAATTTGACTACAGCTATTTAAAAATCAGTGTGAACTGTGGAGGTTCTGGGCATTCAGGTTGCCTGGTAAACATTATTATAAAGATGGCAATTTTGAATTTGCAAACATTTCAAAATTGGAACTGCAGAACTAGTACTTTCTCAAACAAATGATGAACTGTGTAACTATAAGACCCTTTGTGAGAACACATAATGAAGGTCAGACCTCCTGGTTCTGAACAAGGTATTTTGTTTGTTGAAGTTACAAAGAGATTGGAGAAACGCTACTCCAGCATCCACAGAGATCATAAAAAGTCACAAATTTAGGAGCAGAACCCAAAATCAAGAGAGACCATTAGTACTTATACAATTATAGTAAAGTATTGGCATTGACTGCAATTTTGGCATCTTCCTCAATCAAATGTAACTTATTCATGCACACTTCAACATAGTGACAAATTCAATCTAAGTTATTGAATGCACAACATATGGGTGGGCATGTAAGAGAGCCACAGCAATGGAGATAACTTCTAAATACACCAAGGAATTTTGGTAATTTAATGAAGTGTGTGGCCATGTGAGTGCAACAAATTAACCAAAGTCATATTAGTGAGTGAGTTTGGTGAGGAAGGCAAGTCAGGTGGGGAAAGCCAAAAGTGCCGAAAGCATGAACCACCTCAGTTTCCTCCTGAGATCCCCCACCATCAGAGAAGCCAGTCATCTGACAATTCAATTCATTCAAAGTGAATTCAAGGCACAACTGAGAACCTTGAATACAGCAAACACTACAGAACCAGACAACATTGCAGCAGTAGTATGGAAGACATGTATCCAGAGCTAGCTGTAACTCCAGCCAAACTGTTTCAGTGCAACTACAAAACTGTGGAATATTGCCCAGCTATATCCTATCCACAAAACTCAGGACAGATAAAATCCAGTTAGTTACTGCCAAATCTGTCTGCTCTAAATTGTTGGCAATATGATGGAATGTCTTCTTGACAGTAAAGTTTAGTGAGAAAGGTAAGGCAGGAGGGGAAAGCTGGAACCAATCTCCCATCACAATTTAGAGCAGCAAAATGCTTTAAATATAAAAAAAATTAAAGAGCACATAAGTACAGCATGCAATGTAACACACAGATGCTCAACCAAGGAGCTTCTCAATTAGATAAATTGAAAAAACAAATAACAATGCCATGAAGCAATGAGTTGTATATCGCTGAAGCTGGCAAAAGCCTAAACAGTGATTTAAACAGTTCTCATGCTGCTATCATCACATTGTGATATAATGAAAATATAGTAATAAATAATAATAATAATAATAAAAACCTTTATTGTCGTTGCAACAGGTACAACGAAATTAAAAATAGCAATCCTGACAGTGCGTAACACGAAAAGTAAAACATATATGCAATAACATATTGCAATTGCAGTAACATATTGCAGTGATTTTACAATTAAAGGGACAGTTAATGTCCAACACTGTATAATGAAATGAACATCAATAGTTGTTGACCGTTCAGTCTTGGACAGAAATATATACATAAAAAGTTACAGCAAAGTGCCAATTGAAAAATAAATGAATCTGAAGACATATCCTGGTAAAATACTGAATATGCAAGGTCAGATATAAAATATATTTTCTTACAATAGACGTTACCTGTTATAAAAGCTCAACGCACCAACAGGTCAACTCAATGAGAAATGACAGGCTTAAAGAAGGTCAAGTGACCAAGTCACCCTCTTCATGTCATGTGGCATTGCCATTGTGTCAAATAGAACACATCAGAGTGGAGCTGATGGACAATCAGCAGCAGCACAAATGCACACCAACTCCATCTCTAGCCCTGTCATCTGGCACGACACTCTTGCCAGTGAAAAATCCAGCCGTGGGATCAGACCTTCAGTGAGTAGCGGAGAAGAGCATGCAGAAGGTAGGCATTCCCAAAAAAAGAAGTGCCAGTCTGTCAAAGCTAGGGCACAGGGCAATGTGCTTTCTTGAATCAAAACAGCGTGGAATAGAAAGAAAGACACAGTGCTGGAGTAACTCAGCAGGTCAGGCAGCATCTCTGGAGAATATGGACAGGCGACGTTTCGGATCGGGACACTTCTCCAGAGATACTGCCTGACCCATTGAGTTAATCCAGCATTTTGTGTTGTGTAAACTGGCATCTGCAATTACTTGTGTCTGCAATAGAAAAAATCAAGACACTCTACAGCACACAGCACACATTCTAAGGCCATGGTTCTGCAGTCCTATCACAACTAGATAAGAATGGTAGTAAATAGACAAAAGGAGGAGAATTCAAAGATATCCTGATATTCACTGCTGGTGGGACCCAAGATGTGAGTGCTGAAGGCAAGGCTGAAACAATTGCAATCACATTCAACCAAAAGTGTCGATTGCATCATCTGCCTCAGTTTCCTTCTGAGAGCCTAACCATTACAGAAACCAGTCATTAGATAATTCAATTCAATCCATGTGAAATTAAGGCAGGGCTAACACCTTGGATATAGCAAAAAGCTATAGATCCAGGTAACGTCCTAGCAGTAGTACTGAGGACTAGCATCCAGAGCTAGGTACACCTCCAGCCAAACTGTTTCAGTACAACGGCATAACTGTGGAAAATTGCCCGGCTATATCCTATCCACAAAAATCAGGACAAATATAATCCTACTAGTTACTGCCAAATCAGTCTATTCCAAATTGTTGGTAATATGATGGAAAGGTTTTTTTGACAGCTATCAAGTGACACTTAATCATCAATAACCTGTTTGCCAATGTAAATCTGACTTTCACCAGGATTGAAACCTGCAAACTTGGACAAGAGCTGAATTGCAGAAGCCAGGAGAAAGTGACTACTTGACATCAAGGCAGTGACTAAGAGCCAATAATTTCACAATGTTGAATTCAATTTGCAACTTCTTAGAAAGTGAAGCAGACTGTCCTTACATGCAGCAAGACCTGGACAGCATGTAGGCACATGTTGATAAGTGATAAGTAACCTGTGCACCACTAAAGTGCCAGCTATTACCTTTTCCAACCAGAAAAGGTCCATCTACCCATAATTTAATTGATGTTACTCTAATCTTTGCTCCCATCATCAACATCCTGGTAACCAGAAACTCATTTGGACCTGTCACAAACTTTCAGTGGTTCCAAGAGTGGATCAGAGACAGTTGCCTCTGGCAGCTGACTCATCTCCTATTACCACAAATTCTTTCCACTACTTTCAAGGAACTATCAAGGGTGTGAAGGAATACTTTCCACTTGCCTGAACGTTACAATGCGTAAAAAGCTCAACATCAACGAGGACAAGGTAGTCCAGTTGACTGGCACCCCATCAACTATCTGAAACGTTGATGCCCTCCAGCATTGGCTGCATAATATGCCAACTATAAAATGCATTGTAGTTACTCACCGATGCTACTCCAACTCCATCTCCCTAATCACTATCTCCACCCAAAAAGGGACAAGGGCAGCAGGAGCACAGGAACACCACCGGTTGTATGTTCCCTTCCAAGTCACCTCAAATCCTAACTTAGAACTGTATTTCCATTCCTTCATCATTGCTGGGTCTAGATCCTGAAACTCCCTAACCAAGGGCACAGTGGGAATACCTTCACCAGAGGACCACGACATATGAACAAGGTAACCCACCACCACATGCACCTCAAGGGCAATTATAGATAGGGAATAAATGCTGGCCGTGCTACTGATTCCTGCATCATGAAGGATTGGCACAACCTGCGTGGCTTTATCAAAAATGGCTCTTCTTAATAAATAACTATACATGTGGGGTGAGCTTCAAACTCTGAAATATTTCATGAATTGTCCATGAAAGTACAAGTTTTGCACTTCTACCAATAAATCATACTTTAATATGGTCAATATTTTAATTTTCTAACACGTTTAAAATTGAGATCTTATCATTTAAGGACCTATGTTCTATGGCCTGTCTTAATTAATATCAGGTGTTGTTAAATTAATGTAATTTAAGCAGCATAAGGAATTATCTTCACCTTCTCAAATCTCCATCTTGGGGAACTCCTTATAAGCAAACACAGTGACATGGGGAATAGATTTACTACCTCAGAGCTCCAGCAAACTGGGCTAAATGCTAACCTCTGATGTTTATGTGAAGCTTGCACATTCTCCCTGTGGCTGCTTTGATTTCCCCCAGGCACTCTAGTTTCTTCCCACACAACAAAGATTTATTGTAGACACAAGGAGTTGCAGATGCTGGTTTACAAAAGAAGACACAAAGTGCTGGAGTAACTCAACAGGTCAGGCAGGATCTGTGGAGAAACCGGATAGGCGACATTTTGGGTCAGGACACTTCTTCGGAGATGCTGCCTGACTCCAGAACTTTGTGTTATTTATTTGTAAATCAGCATCTGCAGTTATTTGTGCCTGCAATAGAAAAAAATTGAGACACTCTATAGAAGAGTCCTGACCCAAAAGATCGCCTAACCATTTTCTCTGAAACAATTATTGGTTTGCTCTCTGGTCACTGGAAATTATCCATGGTGTGTAAATAAATTGTAGAATCGGGGAGAATTGATGCAAATGGCGAGAGGGGAGAGGGGAAGAATGTTTCCATCTGCACCTTCCCTTTTGCTCTACCTATTGTAGAACTTGGCCTGATTGTACTTATGTACAGTTTTATCTGATTTGATTGAATAGCGTGCAAAACAAAGCTTTTCACTATACCTCAGCAGCTATGACAATGATAAAACAAAACCTAAACTATAAAGCAGAAAATTATAATCTACTTAATACATATTCGTACATACAGGCGGTTACTGTGAACTCTTTTTTCATTCAATGTTCTCCCAGTTTCTCAGCAATTTGCATTTTCAACAGCAGTTGTATGGGGAAAAGAAGTTCAGATTTGCTGGAAGAACCATGACCTAGCGATGAAAGGTGAGATCAGGTTGGGTTGCTCATTTCCAGGTGACGTGGACATGATGGGCCAAAAGACCTGCTATTGAGCACAAAATTTTCCGATTCTATTACTCTGTATCTTTAATCTCAGTTAATCTGTATAAATTGGTAATCTCTAAATTGAAATAGCTCTCTTCAAATTATCTGACCTTGGTATTTTTGGCATTAAATTCCAAATTTGTTGCATGTTTCCATTATTGTTTTAATGATAGAAACGTTTGAATCTTTTTCCTGCAAAAACTGGTTTTCCACTATAAAAGTTTCCTTTGATGGCAGCAATCAAAAAGTTACGGTCAGGCAGCAGAATTAGGTTTGGCTCCTTCCCATTGACCTGTGTAATGAGTCCATTTAACTTGCTCTGGATCCTCATGTGCTTTAACAGTGCAAAGGTTTGATATAAAACAATTTGTGACAGGCTGTTCATGTCTTGTTGCATACCTAAGACATTGCTGTTGGACTTTGCAGAATCAAGCTGTTGTTTGAATCTCAAAACTAATTAGTTGACACATGAAGTCATAACGATATTAATACTTTCTGTGTGTTATGTGCCTGTTTGGGTTTGCAGATTCAAAAGATAGAAGCATACTGACTGCTGTCTTCAAGTGTCTGTTGAAAGTTCCCTTACCTTCGACGAGTGAGGTGAGTAAGGTGACATTGGCTGCTTTGCGCCTTCCTGCAGGCAAGTTCAGTCCAATCTTTTCCAACTTTTCTCTCAAGGATCGACCACCATTTTTTGACTTTGCCCTAAGGAAAGCAGACATGCGTTTAAATCAAGTGCACAAATGGAACAGCAACAACGTTTTCTCGGTATATCCACATATTTAGTTGCCTTCCGTTAGATGCAAAGTTAAACAGCTCATTATTGCTTTGAAACTTTTCAATTTCCATGTTTCTTGTACCTCCTTCCTTTCAACCTGCATCTCACTCTACTTTTCCATGTTGTATCTTTTTTAAACGTTTCCCTCTTTATCCTCTTTTCTATTCCCCTTCCCTTTTATCTTCTAACCTCAATGTCTCTTGTGGTTATTTTTTTCTCTCTGATGTAGTACAATTTCATCTTTCTCAACCTTTCTCTTTGACTCCAACTCTCATTCAATCACAGGTTTTTACCTCCCTCCTCCACTCACCTCCTCAGCACTCCTCCGAGTAGTGATGCATTCAGACACTCTGGAGGCGATAAACGTCTTTGAACTTCTCCCACGGTCACCTTGTACTTGGAAGTGGAGCTGAGCAACGACAGGCGGCCTGGGACTGAGCAAAACACTTCATTTGGGTTTGTCACTCCTCCTATTGAGCCATCCTTTTGTATGTTCAAAGAAAGTGAACTGCCGTTGGCTTTAATCGGCATTGGAACTGCAACAAAGCAAAATATGTCACGATAGAATGCAGTGCATGAAACTTTGAAAGCACTCTCACAGAAACAATGGTTAACATTGAATGGGTGAAGCAAAATGAAAAATGTTTGTCAAAAATGATATGTGCCATTTGCATGTAGATTTTCATCTGATATGGAAAACATGTGGGACAATGGCCAGCCAAGGACGAAACGGAAGAAGGACAATAATTCCTGACTTTGGATTCATTAGTAAAATCACAGACTCACTTTCAAGTCCCAAACTGCCATCATATCCTCAAAGTCCTCAGTTGTTCGCCACTGGCATTCTTTTATTTCATATAACAACCATAAATAATAATAAAAAGTCCTCAAATAAATACTTTAAATGGACAGGGCATTTTGACTTTAGTCACTGCTTTCGGCAGAGTTGGAACAAAAGGACACTGAGATTTGTATTCCAGTGCCTTCTCCAGGTAAGTGCACAAACTTAATGATGCCAATTTGTGCGAGTCCAGAACATTGCCTCAAGGTACAAAATAATTATCTTTTACACATTTCACAGCTTCAGGACATTCCAAAGCATTCCACCTTCAATGAAATGCTCACTTGAAGTGTGATTTCCACTGTGACATAGGAAATGCCACAGCAAACTTTCACACGTTCCTGCAATTAAATAATGATTACAGTAGATAGTCTGAAGAAGGGTCTCAACCCAAAATGTCACCCATTCCCTCTCTCCTAGATGCTGCCTGACCTGCTGAGTTACTCCAGCATTTTGTGATACAGTAGATACAGTACAGTAGATAGTTTTTTTCTTCTGGATTTTAAGTGATGTTCTGGATTGCCCGGTTAAATGTATCTCTTTTTTATATAACACAAAACACAATTTTACATGTTATATAAAAACATCTATTTATATAACAATGCGTGTTTATTTTATTTTTGATATATGGCCATCATGGGAATTTTTGCACATCCCCAATTGTGCTTAATTTCCTTTTTGAGTTGCAGTGTTGGTGATGTTACTAACTGTGCTACTGGGAGATGCAGGATTCAGACCCAGCAATGATCAACGCCTGCATGGATGGTGCAGAATTCGGAGGCAACCCGTTGCCTTTGTCTTTCTTATTGATAGTGGCTGTGGGTTGGCAAATACTATTAGATGGCCCAAGCGAGGCATTGCAGTGCATTTTATCAATGACACACTCTGAAGCCACTGGTGGTGAAAGGACTGAATGTTTAGGGTGCAGGAGGAGTCCAATCAAACAGACTAATTCACCCTGAATGGTGTCGAATTTCTTGAGAGCTGTTTGTGCTGCATTCATCTCAGCAAGTGGTGATTATTCCATGCTTCGGATCTCTGCCTTCTCATCTTTTCAAGGCTGCACTCCTGGCATTAATCTTCATAGCTATTTGCTATCACTGCATCCAAAGAGTGAAGGGTTTACATCCTACATACAGATGGTCTCATAGCCCCTGAAAATACATGATATCCATGCTAATTTGCAGCTCCTCTTGGAGTCATCAGAAAACCTGGAGAGACCTGTCCCACATTGCAGCATCCTTCAATGTTTCACAAGTTAGATTCTGTGCCAAGTTAGATAGAGCCAGCACCAACCAGAAAGCAACATGGTCTTTAAGATGCTGGTTTAAGCAGTGTGGAGTGCCACCTAATTGCTGCTGGTTTGATGAGGAAATCACTTGGCAGCAAATGGTTACTGTGCTCTCAGCATTGCAATCAACAAGTATAGAGGAAAGTTCTCACCATTTGTGGGACTATCAACCCAATGGTTCAAATTGTGGGGTTTTTTGTCACATGTGTGAAGTGCAAATGCACAGTGAAATTCTTTTCTTTCAAGCAGTCCAGTAGAGTATTGCCATACTCAAGCACATCCACGATCAGCGAATGTACAGAAATGGTCCATTGTCCCCGCATGAAGAGCCACATATTTTGGTGCCATTTCCAAAGTCCAGTCCAGTTGTTATGAGCATTGCCTCTTTTCAGGCAAGCCTCAGGCTGCTGCGAGGCCTCCAGCCATTGCCTTCCTTGATCGTGTGGATCTACCTGCGAACCAACGTCCCTCTCCTCTCCCATCCACCTTTGTGCCCCAGGGGATCCTCGTGCAGTAAACCTCAAGGGCGCAGTTGGCCAGACCCTGGCTCCGTCTCCTCTCATGCCAGCCTCACTCCTCGCTGGTCGCGTCCGTCGTTGTTGCTAGCTCCATCCTCCCACTCTCTTGTCTTCGGGGGATCAGCGAGCTCTCCCTTCCAGACCGCAGTCCACCAGGTCAGCTGGGTCTTGCGTTTGGCCGCGGTGTACCAACTCTGCGGCTTCCCCCTAGTCTGCCAATTCCCTCCACCGACACTGCCTGACCTGCTGAGTTCCTCCAGCACTTTGTTTCTTGCTCAAGATTCCAGCCAGATATCTTTTAAATCCATTGAAGGCATCAAAGGTGATATTTTATTTTCCCTCCAACGCTTGTAATTCCATGCATGTTTGAGGTAATATTTATCTAAAATGTTGTCTAGTTTTTTGGTACCTACAGTATAAAACAAAATTACACTCTACTGAAAGGTGGGTTTAAATATTATGGATTATTACATGACAGAGAGGGTTGTAATTCATGTGAGAATTTCCACTCAGCAATTCTGCCTTAAGCAAATACTTGTGCAATAGATTTCTGCTTTTAAATCTATTTGGCTCTGTCACTGAGCTAGGATTCCAATTTGGAGTCACTGTGATACATATGAGGGAACAGAAGTATTTGGACAATTTGTTCCAGGGTTTGGTCACAGCTGGAGAGGTGCAGGGTCAAAATTTGGTTAATGTGTAGAGTTTAGAGTCTCACATAATATATTGCCTACTTGGTAACAGTCTTCTCCAGATGGCTTGAAATAGTAATGCCAGTCAGCATGGACTATATTTTGATCAACAAAAGAGGAAAGAAGTGGCAAGTGGTCCTGATTAAAAGCTCCAAGGGCCAAGAGTTAAAATTATATCAGGACTCTAAATGTTATAATCCATGGAATATTACCTAACCCGTCTGAATTTACATGCAAGCATACAAATTCTGAGCATAAGTCCACTCAAACCTTCAAGCCTCCTCCATCATTCAGTAAGATCATGGCTACCCCAAATGTAACAATTATGCCACATTATTGCCTACCTACAGTAAATCTTTACCCATTTTACCCAAACAAGAATCTATTTACCTCCAAAAAGGACACAATGCGATGGAGTAACACAGCTGGAGTAATTCAGATGAAGAAGGGTCCCGACCTGAAACATCACCTATCAATATTCTCCAAAAATGCTGCTGGACCCAATGTTACTCCAGCACTTTGTGTCTTGTTTTGTAAATGAACATCTACAGTCACTTGTTTCTCTATTTATCTCTGTCTTAACAATGTTCAAATGCTCTGCCTCACCTTTAAGGTAGAGAGTTCCAACAACTCATGACCCTCTGAGAAAGGAATATTTGCTTAATTTCAGTCATAAATGGTTGACCACTAAATTTTAGATAGAAATTCCGTGTTCTAGATTCTCCCTACAAGAGGAAACATCTTCTCCACATCCAACCTGTCAAGATCTGTCATGATTTTATGTTTCAATTAAGTCCCCCCTCACTCTTCCAAACTTTTATGGATACACACCTATTCTATTTAACCTTTCTTCACTGGACAACTCACCCATTCCCAGAATCAATCTAATTAACCTCCTCTGAACTGTTTACATTATAACATCCTTCTTTACATGAGAGCATTATCCCAGATATGGTTTCACTGACTTCCTAATTAATTGAAGTATAATCTTCTTTTTTCATTCCCCAGCAGGGAATGGGAAAAGTCACAGCGGCATGGAATAAAATGGTTGGTGCCTTCAAAGACAAGACAGGGACAGGATGGGCTGAAGGGCCTCCTCAATGCTCAGAAGGGCTTGTTTGTCATTGTTCATCTGCAGGGCACAATCCCCTTGCAGCATGGTGTTGCACTCTCACCATATGTATATACTTTAAGATGGAAACTCCATAATCCAGGTCAAGACTCCAGATGCCAGTAATGGAGCATTGCACTGTTGCTGGATATGCACACGCTTTGGAAATGGAGCTTTATAATCTAGACCAACACTCTGCAGTCCCGGAAATGAGGGAGCGGAGTACAGTCAGGGGAAAGACATACAGATTTTAGGACTGGACCCTATAATCCGGGCTAGTGTATTCTGGTGAAGGGACAATCAAAAGATGTGACTAAAGAATGGTGTGGGAGGCATTCCTTTACATGAGGTACCAGCACCAGGAAGAACCGATACACTCAGATAGATTTCACCTGAACTGGATTGGGAAGAGAGTCCGAGTGCAGAGAGAATAGAAAAATAATTTATGACTGAGGTGGAGTTGTGAATCTTCTACATGAGAGAACCTTTCGGGAGGTTTCAGGAGATGGCAGAGACGAGAGCAGATGCAGCAAACGCCATGCACTTTATATGTAGGATTTTAACATTCATATAGATTAGAATAAACAGGCTAGCACATGTCAGGAAAGTAATGAACTTCTTGTCTGTGTTCAGTTTTCTGCAACTGTATGTCCTGGAGCCCAACGAGTAGGCCACATTAGATGTAGCAATGACTCATGAGTAATAGCCTTGGGGAGCATGAACATGATTCTAATAGCAATTCATAACATCATAATAATAATAATAACTTTATTTGTATAGCACTTTTCATACATTTGAATGCAACCCAAAGTGCTTTCCACAAAAACACAGGTCTGAACAAAAATACAATTTAAAATAGTAAGGACATAGACAGTTAATAGCATAAAAAGCACAGATTTATATTGAAAAAAATAAACATTTGAGAGTATAAAAGGACGAAAAACAAAAACACTGAGGTCAAATACAGAGTCCCATATACTGTATGAGCCCACAAGCTGCTGAAGGGTATGCTGAGATAAATACAAGAGAATAAAGATAACTTTTACAATGTCATCAGAAGAAGTAAAGTCAGTTAAAAGCTTGACTGAAAAGATACTGTGAGTTCATCACAGAACTTGAAAGCAAGAAACCCAAACAGCTACAAATATTCTAGATCTAGGTACAGTTGACTTCAACAGAGCAAAGTGGAGACAACAACCTAGGCAAGTCTGATGATATGTAAAACAGATATGCGGCAGGTGTGCAAGAAATAATTCTTGCTGTTGTGGACAGGAGAAAGAAATGTTAGCTGTGAAGTGAAATGTGAAATTGCATTTCGGGAGGTCCGCTAAATCAAAGGAATACACAATTAAATGGCACGATATTGAAATGTGCAGGTAATAGAGAAAGTATGCCCTCAGATTGTGGGAGCTGGCAGGAAAGGTGCTTAAAAAGATATACAGGGAGCTCTCCAATATAACTAAAGCAGAGACTATGAGAGAAAGGAAGTTTCCCGAAGGTGCTCCAGTTTCCTCCCCTGTTCCAAAGATGAGTAGGTTGGTAGGTTGATTGGATATTGTAAATTCCTCCTACCCTTGGTCATAGTAGGGAAATTGTGCCGGAAATAATGGACATGTGAGACAGAATAGGTGAATGGCGGCGCTGCCCTAGCAGCTGCGGCTCACATGCGGTCCATTTGTCTTTATGTTTTTGTTGTTTTTTTTGTCTTAATTGTAGTTGTGATGTGGTGTTTTTGTGTTTGTGTACTATGTGTGTATGTGGGGGGGAGGGGGGGAACTGTAACATTGTAAATATGTGTCCCTTCCGAACGGAGACCCGACCTTTGTTTTCTGGGCCGTGTCTCCGTTCCTGCTGCGGCCTACCATCGGCCCAACTCCTGGAGCTGTCGGCCTCCAGGGCTCTGGTTCGCAGAGCCCGCGGATCGGACTTACCATCAGTGGAGCCGGCCGTCTTCGGAGGCTGCGGGAGCGGCTGCGACACGCCTTAGGCTCGGGCCGCGTGGATGCCGACATCGGGAGCTCCGGCAGCGGCAGCGGGTTCGCCCGCCCCGGATCGCGGGGCTTGGGTCGAGGACATTTCACCGTCTGGCGCGGCCTAAGATATGCCGCGGGATATTTCTCTGCTGGGCGGGGGCTTCAATGTCGGGAGCCACGACCGCCCCGACATGCAGCAACAGCGGCAGCAGCAGCGTGTTCGCCCGCCCCGGATCGGACTTATCATCGGCGGAGCCGGCCGTCTTCGGAGGCTGCGGGAGCGGCTGCGACTCGCCTTGGTCTTGGCCCGCTGTGGACCGTCCGGTGCGGCCTGCAACCACAACAACCTGACTGCGGGAGAAGACGGCAGGAGAAGGGAAAGACATTGTGGCCTTCCATCACAGGGAGGAGAGGACTGGAGGAGACTCACTGTGATGGATGTTTCTTTGATGGATGTTTCTTTTTTGTGTGTTTTTGGGGTTGGGTAATTTGAATGCCTATTTAATGCTTTTATTGTTGGACTGTGTTTTGGGTTTTTTTTGGGGTTGTGTAATTTTAATGCTTATTTAATGCTTTTATTGTTGGACTGTGGGTGACTGAATTTCGTTCAATATTGGATGACAAATAAAGCTAGCTTGAATCTTGAATCTTGAATCTTGAATGGATGGGATTGCACTGAGACCAAGACACATTAAAACAGCACAGTGAAGATGTACACGTGGTGGAGGTGGGTCTTTGTTGGTATTGTGTTATTCCAAGTACTCATGTGCACTTAATATTCGTGAGCACAATGGCTTCCTTCTTTGCCATAAGAAAATACACAAAATATAATTTGACACATAAACATGAACAACTGAAGAGGTAAGAGACAATATAAAACTGAAAGATAAAAAGCACAGAAAATTCCAAAAACAGCGTAAATTATGTTGACTTAGAGAGATACAAAGAACAAGCAACATTAACAAACTGGGGAGGGGGGGATCTACAAAAAGAATGATCAAAACTATGTCTTCAAAGGATATTAAAAATCAATACGAAATGTTTTACAATTATATTAAGAAAAGAAAGATTACCATAGCCTCTTGAAAACTGATCTTGTAAATAAAGAAATCATAGATATGTTGAATGAATATCAAGTGCGTATGAGTACTAGGAATAACACAATACCAACAGACCTACCTCCCTAAAGTGTACATCCTCTCTGTACTGTTTTGCTGTGTCTCTAAGCAGGAAATTGGACACGTGACCACTAGTATCTGGGCCAGGCACACTCACTTTAGTAGGCACATCATTAGTACGGAGGTCTTCCTTCAAACAGCATAAGATGGTCAGGGCCGGGAGACTCTGACTTTTGGCACACCATCTCTGGTTGAGTCCCTAAAGAATAATGCTTGAGTCCTGGAGACTGCCAAGCCGAGAGCAAACTATGGTTCTTGTGGACAACGGAGTCTGGACTCATAAATCACAGCCCTGGCCTGCACTCAATCTGCCAGCCAGTGCAGAAAATGGTCTCCTGGCAGCATCTCACGGAGCCCATTATGTCCCAGCTGAAGATCGGCAACCTCTCATTACGATAATTGACTATTTTGCTTTAATATTTGCAGAAGGCAAAGAAAATATGCCAGATACTGCAGGAAAACTGTACTAAACTATGGATTAAAGATGTGCCAGAATTAATATCAAGTAGTGTGAGAAAATCATGAGAGTCTATGGTTAGAAATATAGTGATAGCACACCGTGACAATTTACAGCTGTTCAAAAGTGCTGGTGTAGATTTTTGTATGGTTGGCCACATATGTTTAAAACTTGATTGAATTTTTCATGAAGAGATTTCTAATTTTTAGACCCTAATGCCGAGAGAAATCAGTGTCAAAATACTCAAGGAACCTTGCGGAATCAGCAAATGATCAATAACCAAAACAAAGGAGGACTTGTCAGTGTTGTCAAGCCCATCGTTACATAAACGCCCAATAACTCATCTCACTGTGAAGCCAGGAATGGAGGAAGTACTCAAACCTAGCAGAGTCATAAATTTTACTTTTGTTTAGAGATACAGCGTGGAAACAGGCCCTTCGGCTCACCGAGTCCACGCCAACCAGCGATCCCCGCACGCTGTCACTATCCTGCAGACACTAGGGATAATAGACAATTATACCAACCCAATTGACCTACCAGCCTATATGTCTTTGGAGTGTGGAAGGAAACCGCAGCACCCGGAGAAAACCCACGCAGGTCAAGGGGAGAACGTACAATCTGGGGTGAAGTCATCATCTCATATTCTATTGCAGCATTATCTACCAGACAACATCCACAGCATTGAAAGTCTGATCACCTAATGCATTCATCAAGCAAAGGGCATGCGATGTTTCCTGCATGCATGCTTTGACACCAAACTCTCAAACTCGCATTTTACTTCAAGCTCCATCATGTCAAGAGAATTCCAAGTGAACAGAGAGACTGCTTCAAAAGCATTCTCAGTGTTGATGGAAGCAGTAAACTACAAATAAATATTGGCCCAGTTTCTGCGAAGAAATCCATGTCATACTGAACTTCAGGTAGATCTGTGTGGGACTGCTATCTGTGCATTTGAGTATGCTTCTCCCTCTATAATGGGATTGAAATTAAATTTCTAGTGTCACTGTAAAGCATTTTATAAAGACAGAAGAAGTAATAAAATTGAATCCTTACAAAACAGATATTCACAGTTAATCATAACCTTGGTTAACTATTTTACAGGCAGGTACTACTTTTCACCAAGAAAGTCAGGAATCTCAAACATTCAGAGCTGATTTCTTATACATGTCCCACCCTAGTTATTCCTTCTTCCACCCGCACCCGTTGGGCAGAATATACAGAAGTTTGAAAGCACACACCACCAAACTCAGCAACAGTTTCTTCCTCCCATTATTAGGCTTCTGATCAGTCCTTCCATAAAGTAGTATACTGTCCGATTCACCTCTATCCTATTGTGGACATTGGACTTGTCTCTGGAACTGTCACTTTACAATGCTGAGCACTCTGTATTTTTCCCATTGTTCTACCTATTGTACTTGAGTTTGGCTTGATTGTATTTATGTATAGTATTATCTGATTTAATGGGATAGCATGCAAAACAAAGCTTTTCACCTTATCTCAGTGCTCATGAAAATAATAAATCTAAACATAAACATACACATAGAATGACCCTGAACGTTGTCAATGATTACTTTGCAGTGTTTGACCTACTTGCACAGTGCACCTTCCCTGAGACTGCTCTGATTAAACTTCTTCTCTGACCCTGTCAGTATTAATGATTTGCACAATCTGTGCAGAATGACCTACTGGCACAGAGCACTTCCAGAGGAAAAGAAATATCCTTAAATGGAAAGATTTTTTGACAGAGAGATAATGATAGTGCCAATGCAAAAGTCACCAAAAATTTGAATGAAAATAGAAAAGGTCATTCTGTGTTTTCTATATTAGATTTTGAAAAAAGGTGAATTTTAATAATATATCAGTTAATTCAAAAGATGGGGAGGTCAAATTAAGATACAAATCAATCATGAAGAAACTCAAGGGATTGAACAACCCACTCCTGTTTTTCCAGTCCCTATATTTCTGAATAATACAGTTAAAATTCATGAAAATAATACCAGAGATAAGCAAGAAAGTCATTAAAATAAATCAGTTCCTGCTCTTAATTTCTGTTTAGAGATCTCTTTTCTAGAAATGCACGCGTGATAAGCAGGTGCGGGCAGGATAAGACTTGATAGTGATTTTACCCAGCTTACAAATTACAAGTAGTCTGCAGATACTCACAAAGTACTAAGTCATCTTGGGTACAGGCAGAAAATGAGTGAATTGTATTGGCCGCACATTTTCCATGCTGCCAATATTCTGTTCTATTGATATCACTGAAAATGAAATCAACTGCACTCCAGTTTGTGTCCCCCAAAAAGACAAATTTCAATCCATCACTAGCTTGCCTTACATAATTAGCTTTGCCACATGGAGGAGGTTTTAGAACAGTCCACAATTCTGTCCAACATGAATCACCATCTTTGAGCAAATCGAAGAATAAAGAAAGCAAATGGCCATAATAATATTTGGCAATCATTCTATAATATTTCATTTGCTCCTCTCCCCAAATTATTTTAGTTAAATATACTTAATTTAATATATTTAACTAAACGACAATTTTTCTAAGATTGTGCTAATTTCCAGTTTACATGTAATTATAGAGGGCTTTGTAAAGTCTCTCACAAAATGGTCCCATCAAATTTAATTTGCTCTGTTGCAATCTTATGCCCGTCAGCTTCTTTTCACGTAATTTTGCTTTGAAAAATACAAACAGGTTTTTCAGCAGCATCAGTTCCAACTGCTGTTGTCTGACAAGCGCGATGCTGCAGTGGAAGAAAAGAACACCTGGTGCTCACTCTAAGAGCACACACCTGAAAAAAAAAAGCCTGCACCGGTGCAGTTACCAAAACACAGTGCACACACAATGCTGATTTTGTGCACTAATTAATGAATTTTGCTCATTTGCACATTGTAGCTGAATGAATCCCCAGGCCCGAAAATGAATTACTGCAGGCTATTCCAACTCTCTTGATGTAACCGGAAGAACAGCATCTCTGTTTTCCAAATCCAGCAGCACAAAACCAGGACGCGTTCATCCCTTGGTGATACATTTTAACAGGCATGGACTTTACAAACTGATGCACTTATTTTGATGTCCATGCAGTTGTAAATTACTTATTCATGATATTTATACAAAGTGAACATTTGGCATTTAAATGTAACAAAAGATTGTTGTGTTGCAGTGATAATGGTTACAGGCAGACAGAAAACACTTTTGTGTATTTTTATGAGATAAAGTAGGGATAAAGCAAGTACATCCTTCAACCAACATCACCATATCAGTTTCACAAAGGATTTATTGTGTTGATATTTATGAATATTGGACTATGCATAAATTGACAACCAAGTTAAAAAATCCATACTGAACACACTTTAAGATCGTTTTCCTCTCGGAAAAGGCACCATATAGGTGCAAGATGTTATGAATATGAACAATTCCAATGTAGGCCAATCCATTTTCAATTAAGAATAGTCAAGCTTTGCAAAACTATCTAGCAAAGACTGAATCGAACCTCTGGTAAGATGTAGAACAAGATTTCAGCTACTTTATCCCTCGGTAATTAAGGTTTATTGTAGCCTACTGTCACATTCTCGGCTAAAATTAGTTAAGTCAGTGCCAGGATCAAACCTCTAATTTTACTGACATAACTTTAGATTTCGACTTTAGACTTTAGAGATACAGTGTGGAAACTGGCCCTTGGCTCCACCAAGTCCATGCTGATCTGTGATCATCCCCCCCCCCCCCCCCCCCCCCCATACACCTGCAGAGTCCTGCACAATAAGGACAATTTACAATTGACAGAAGCCAATTAACCTACAAATCTGTATGTCTTTGGAGTGTGGGAGGATACCAATGCACCCGGTAAAAACCCACGCAGTCACAGAGAGAATGTACAAACACCATACAGACAGCACCCATGGTCAGGATTGAACCCGGGTCTCTGCCGCTGTAAGGTAGCACCTTTACCGTTGTGCCACTGTGCCACCCAAACCATGTGGCAACATAAAACCAAACCATGTCATTACCCATTGAACAAAATACATTTTCTACAGAATGCAGTTACTGTACTGATTGGAAGATCTATTTATTTAATGTTTGGCATGGTTTCCACAGCCACGAGATTCTGCCAATTGATGTCCCGCTTCTCTGAGACATTAAGTTACTGGCATGAATACAAAGGAGACAAGTTTACACACAACACAACTTAGTTAAGTTTAGAGATACAACATGGAAACAGCCCCTTCGGTTCACCAAGTCCATATCAACCATTGATTATCCATTCACACTAGTTCTATGTTACGCCACTTTCTCATCCACTCTTCATACCCTGGGGGAAATTTACTGCAACAAATTAACCAACAAACTAGCATGACTTTGGGAAGTGGAGGGAAACTGGAGCACCAGGAGGAAATCCATTCAGCCATGGGGAAAAGATGCAAACTCCATACAAACAGCACCTGAGGTCAGGATCAAAACCAGGTCTCTGGCGCTGTGAGGCAACAGTTCTACCAGTTGCGCCCCTGTGCCGCCCTTAACTTGATCACTGAAAATCTGTTTGCTGTACTCCCTCACCCTATGATCTTTCGTGGTCTGGAGTCCTGCAGATAGGAATCGATCTTTTATCATGCAAAGCTGAGATCATTTCATATTGGCTGATTTGGAAACAAAGGCTGTTGCCAGCATTTGCACTGGAAGAATCAGCAAAGAGAAAATAAGCTCCAATTTCAGATTTTCAGCACCTGTATTATTTCATGTTTGGTTTCATCACCTAAGCCCTAGTTACCCTTGGGACGGGTCGGTGGGCAATTCTCTGGAACTGCTGCAGTCCATTCAATGAAGGCGCTTTTGGGAAGGAAGATCACAAAGTTTTGATCCAATGATGAGGAATTGTTTCTGTCAGGGCAGCGTACAGCTTGGAGATAATGATGAGCTTATGAATGGCTGGTTTCGTCTTTCCCGGTGGAGAAGAGTCATGGATTTGGAAAACAGGGGGTCAAAAAATCCATGGTGTCTTGCTGCTGTGCATTCTATAGGTATCAAACCTTGCTGCTCAAGTTTGAAAGTGGATGGAGAGAATAGATGTTTAAGGTGGTTCATGAGGTGCTGGTCAGATAAATGGGTAGTCAGGCTGGTTTTAAGTTCCTGACTATTGTGCACTCATTTACATTCATTAAGGTTGTCCTGTCTCTTCTCTGACTTGTGCCTTAAGTATGAGAGATGCTCCAGAGAGTTAGGAGAATTTCAATGAAACACAGCTCTTGTCTAGTAGCTCTTTTATTATGTAATTGGCACTGTTGAGTTTCTAATAAGCAGTAATTCCTCCCTCTCTTCCCCCACCTATGATATTTGTGAGTGGGGCAATTAAACTGATGTTATTGTTCTACAGGGAGCTGCCACAGACTCAATGGGCCAAAAGTCCTCCAACTGTGGGTTGGAGTTGTACAGGGAGGATGTGGGTGCAGTAACCAGGGTTATAACATCCACAGGGAAACAGAGCGGATTTGTGGGAATGATGGCCACTGAACCAGAAAGTAATGCTGTGGTCAGGAACCCAGAGAGGATTGAGAGATTGGTGATAGCAAGCTAATGGAAAAAGACAGATGGGTCAAGGATTTTTGACTGAAAAGTAAGTGATGTCTGCATTCTTGACAAAGCAAGGGGCAATGCCAAATGCCACTGCAAAGGGGTGCAAACAGAGAGTCCAGTGGAGGAGCAGGAGAGGGCTTGCAAGGTAGCAATGAACAAACAGGTAAATGTATATTAACAGATGCAGAGTAACAGAGGATAGTAGATAAGGTATTCTGCAATCATGCTTGGGAGAAGGAGGCACATGCAAAATTGTGGTTGAGAGGGAAAAATAGATCAGCTATGATCAAATGACTCCATGGGCCGAGTGGCCTAATTTTGCTCCTATGTCTGTGAATTTATAGTCCGACTCTAATGACACTTGAGATTAGGGCAAATGGAATACCAGGAGTTTACTTATGGCCCTTGAATCCAGGATGGTCTTGGAATGTTTGTAGTGTTTGATTGTGGAAATAGATGATAAATAATTCTTAGCAATATCCGAGTGAATCTTCGACCAATTTGCTAAAGATTCTCAGGTCTTCAACATTTAGAATTCAGGAAGTAAAGAAAAAAAAGAAAAGAACTAAAAGAGGGCAGCAGATACAAGGGATTGCGAATGGCAGTGGTGGGATGAGAACATTGAAAGCTGAATAAAGAAAAACAATCACCAGGTCAACATTATTCATAGTGTCAAGGAAAGTTCTTACCAAAGGGAACTTTAACATCCAAAAGACAGAAAGTTGGGTGGAGATCTTTTCCTGGGGAAAAGAACTGAAGTTAATGGGGTTGCAGGAAAGCACAGAGATGTTGATATTAAGAGAACCAAGAAAATGGTGGGAGGTACTTAATCAGTTCTAGCTGGCTATGGCTTAACACACCCTGCGTTGTTTTGGAAAATAAGCAGCTGGTGCTCACTGCTACAGCACTCACCAGAAAAGCCTGCACTAGTGTTGTTTCCAGATTGGAGTGCACACAATGTCATGAGTTTGCGCAGTATTTAACAAATTTTGTTCATTTGTGCGTTGGAGCGGAATGAATCTCCAGGATTAAAATCTGACTTACTGCATGCAATTCCTACTCTCTTTATACAACTGGATAAGCAAATTAGCTGTATTCTAGCAGAGTTCAACAATGTAAACAAGCCAAGGATTCAGTTTAGCACTTGGTTCAATCCAGAGAATATATATTCGAATAATGTTGAATGCCCTGCTTTGCGAATCAATGTATTAGGACAGGACCTCTGCTTGTAACAAGAACTTTTTATCATACTTGCCCAAGTTTCTTCACAAAAGTGCCAAACTCCAGAGCTGGCATTAGCAAAAGCCAGCAGAACCTTCCATTGTGTGGTTGGTACTGCCAGGTGCCCTGCACTGCACGTGTGGGCCACATTGGAGTCCAACAGGGCAGTACAGACTTCCTCACAGAAATCCGCCCACTCAACTGGCACCAGTTTAAACCCACTGCAAGTTTCAACAACCTAATTGAAATCAGTGGGGAGAGAGAGCTGCTGCGCAGATGGTAAACAGATCTTTTTATTTATTTTAATTAAATCACTTATACTAACTGGATTATTTTTTATTTTGATTGTATAAACAGGAGCAGGAGTTGGCCTATTATCCCTTTTAGCCTCTTCTGCCATTCGATAAGATCACGAGTAATCCAATTTTGGCCACCACAGTGCTTTCTTGGTGTCTTTCTGATGTGGAGAATTGTAAAGTTTCACATTCTTCCAACAGAAAAAAACAGGTCAAAGTGCTGGTAAATAGATTTTGTGTACATGGCTATTTGATGGTTAGCATGGACATGGTGAGCCGAAAGGCCTGTATCTATGCTGTATGACCACATACTCTACCCCAGGTGTGGTGTGGAATTGCATTAAAACTTCTCTATTTTTATGTGCCATATCCCTTGTAATAAAGGTCAATTATCCATAAGTCTTCCTAAATGCATTACTGTATCTACATACTAACATTGTGTGTTTCATGCACTAGGATTCCTAGTTTCTTTTGCACCTCTACATTTTCAGGTCTCACTCCATATAAATATATTTTTTCATTTCTTTCTTTCAAAGTACACAAATTCGCATTTTCCCACATTACATGCCATCTGCCAATTTGTTGCCCACACATTTAACCCATCTAATTCCCTACACAATCTATTTGTGTGAGGGGTTTAATGTTTTTGTAAATTTTTGTATAATTTAATAGCTCTCAGGTGTTGTGGAATATTTGTCAATGTAACAGCCTGAGCATAGGACTTCACCAGCTGCCAAAGGCCTGCTGTGAGCACAGTTGACCACATACACTGGGAGAGGCCCTGCACTCTACTGGACCACACCGATATTCCAAAGACTACATCTAAGAAAACACAGGAAGTAACAGTATGTTTCAAGGGCAGGCAACTGGTGATCATAGGAACAGCAAAAAGCTTTAACTTCTAATGCACCCCTTATAACTGACTTTATTTGTTGTTCAAAATAAATCTTCCCTTTGGAAAACTATGAAACTCAGAAATAGACTATCAACAGCCGATGCAGACACAAAGTGTTGGAGTAACGCAGCGGGTCAAGCAGCATCTCTGGAAAACATGGATAGGTGACGTTTTGGGTTAGGACCCTTCTTCATTATGAAGAAGGGTCCCAACCTGAAACATCACCTATCATCAATCTGACGAAGGGCCCCGACCCGGAGCATCACCTGTCCATGTTCGCCAGTCAGCAGAGTAACCTGCTGAGTTACTCAAGCACTTTATGTCTTTTTCTTGAGACCAGTGTTTGCAGTTCCTTGTTTCTACACCAGCAGATATCTCTGTCAATTAATATCATAGGAGCATCCACCCCGTTTCTGCTGTGGAACTGATTTATTTGTCCAAGTGGAATGTCACAACATTGTGATTCTGCCTACAGGCCTTGCCCAATTACAGGGATATTTGCACTGGTCACAAGGGATTCACAATACATGCTTGCACAGGAAGTTCAGTATACATGACCACAAAAAAAAATGGCAGCTCGGTGGTAAGCCAGCACAATAGCAGACATTTGCTCCAGTGGGAATCATTTTTTCTTCAGAGGGAACAGTGTAACAAAACTGGAGGATCAAGCAGTAAGCAAATTCCTTCTCCCATGAGTCAGACAATAAGGCAAATTCAAGCATGATAATTGCTTTATCTTATATTCTACAATTTTCCAGCGAACCAGCAAAGTTTCTGATTCACCACACGCTGCCCTTGTGATTGCTGCAGTGGTTTTGAGATGATCTCTCTTCTTCCAGCATATTCATCTGGCATGAGAGACTAGAAAGAGAGGAGTGGTTTTTGTTGAGCTTCATCTCATACAAGCTGCTGGCTAAATCCTGAGATGCACACTGGTACAAACATCAATTGCTGACAAGAGGTTGTCAACTCGTCGAAAGACAAATTTTGATCTGTCTGAAGCAAGAATCTGTCCACAAATTAATGCTGCAGATTCGAACATTACAAGGGGTAGTACTTTGTGCTGTGGGATGCACAGAATCTTGGTGTGTCTGTCACAAAAAATCAACAGAGAGAGTTCATTGTTCAAGGAACTTTGCCATTGCACATTGAGGGTCTGAACCTGGTACAAAAGCCGTTAGATACTGTTCATGGGATGAATGTGGAAGAAGGACAGATGTCATTGGATATGTCCTGTAACTGCAAATGACACAGAACATAGAACAGTGCCACACAGGAACAGATCTTTCAACCCACAAGGTCTGTGCTGACCATGATGCCAATTTCAACTGCACTTTTGAGTGCACATGGTCTATATCACTTCATTCCCTGTCCGATCATGTATCTGTCTAAATGCCTCTTAAACATTGCTATCATATCCCCTTCCCCTGGCAGTGCATTCCAGGCATCTTGGTGTAAAACAAAACTTGCATGGTAAATATATTTTACACTTCCTCCTCTCCCTTAAAGCTATCCCTCCAGTATTTGCCATTTCTACTGTGGGAAAAAGATTCTATCTACCCCATTTACACCTCGTTTTATCATATTTTATCATCAGATTTCCCCTCAGCCTCCAATGCTCCCTAGAAAACAAAGTAAATTTGTCTCTCCTTCCAGCTAGTGCTCTCTAATCCAGGCAACATTGCCAATGAACCTCTTCTGCACCCTCTCCAAAGCCTCCACATCTTTGCGGTAATGTGGTGACCAAAACTGCAAACACTATTCTAAGTGCAGTCTAACCAAGGTTTTATACAGTTGCAGCATGACTTCCTGACTTTTATATTCAAGTATGTATATATATATATTATATAGTTGTACATTTTATGAATAAAATATATCAGATAAACCTGAGGCATAATTTGGGAGGTCAAACTCTGGGCAGGACATATTGATTAAACGGCAGGAACCTTAGTGAAGAGTGAGACTTTGGGGAACTAGTGTCTGGATGAAAGGTCCCGATTCAAAATGTAGGCTGTCCATTTCCCTCCACCTGCCAGATTCCTCCAGCATTTCTCCGTTTGCTACAGATTCCAGCATCTGCACTCTCTTGTGAGGTGCACATCCTGAAAGTGGCGACACAGATGGATTCGGCAATGTGAAAGGTATTTGGTATGCTTGCCTTCATCAGCATTGAGTATAAGAGTTAGGATGTCATGTTGCAGTTGCTTAGATTAAACATTGGTTAGACCACACTTTAACGTATAGAATTGTCTACAGTTCTGGACTCCACACTGCAAGAAGGATGCGGTAGCAATAGAGAGAGTGCAGAAGAGATTCACCAGAAATGGAGGGCTGCAGTTAAGAAGGAGAGATTGGATAAGTTGGGTTTATTTTCACTGGAATGTAGAAGTATGAGGGCTGACTTTATAGCTAGAATGGATAGTCAGAATCTTTCTCCTAGGGCAGGGTCTAGAATTAGAGCCTGTGATTTAAGGTGAGAGGGAAGACATTTAAAAGCAATCTGAGGGGTCATTATTCATGCAGAGAATGTTGAATATTTGGAACAAACTGCCATTGGTGGAAATGGAAACAAGATACCATTACGTTATTTAAAAGGCATTTGGACAGGTACTCTGATAGGAAAGGCGTGGAGAGATACAAATTTAAGGCCAGCAAATGGGATTGGATAGTCATCGCAGTCAGCAAGGATGAGGTAAGCCATAAGGGCCTGTTTCTGTGCTGCACATTTCTATGATTCTATGATACTATGAAATCTATTATATCTCCTTCTTCTTAGGCAGACTGTTGCCTGGAATGGAGGGCTGTAGTCATGAAGTGGGATTGGATAGGCAGTGCTCATTCTCAGTAAAATGCTGAGGGTTGACCTTGTAGAGGTTTATAAAATGGTGAGTGGCAGAGAATCTTTATTTTTCCCAGGGGCAAGGGAATCTACAAATGGAACTAGCTGGCTAAGGTGAAATGGGAGAAATTTAAAGGAGATCTGAGAAGTAAGTCTTTCCTTACATAGAGTGTTAAATATTTGGATAGAAGAGACAGAGACTAATATGGCTTAATGCAGGCAAATGGGATTAGCGTAGATTGGCATCAAGGTCAATAAAAGGGCCATTTTTGTGTCGTACACTTTCATGATTCAATGAAAAGAAAATCTACAGTTCATCTTCTAAGCTTGGCCAATACAGCCTGAGATCACAAAGTCAGCATTTGACTGTCACAGGGTGAAACACACATCCTATTACTCTGCCTATTCTTCTTATCTGGAGACACTGTGGTTCTAAAGTTTAGATTTAGTTCATGACAAACACATTGAAAAACTTTAAGCTGATTTAAATTCATTGATCAGGTTTCCAAATAGCAGAAACAAAGAATTAAGCCAGCATAAACTCTAAGTTATACACTAATGTTCATCAACAAAGCATCTCAGAAAATATGTGCAATATGAATGGCCACTAAGTACTGCAACGACCATAAAAAGAGTAAATGTTCAAGCATTCTTGTAAACCAACCTGGATAAAATCCATACTTTTATAATACTTTCTGCAGTAAAAGTTGAAACATTATTTATATTTTTATGTTCTAAAGATGCTTGAAACATAGTAAGTCATAGAGTCATACATTGTGAAAACAGGCCCTTCAACCCAACTTGCCCATGCCGACCAACATGCCCCATCTACCTGTCCCACCTGCCTGCATTTGGCCCATATCCCTCTAAATCTATCCTATCCATGTACCTGCCAAAATGTTTCTCAAATATTGTGAAAGTACCTGCTGCAACTACCGCCTCAGGCAGCTTGTTTGTACACCTACCACCCTTTGTGTAAAACATTTGCCCCTCTGGTTCCTGTTAAATCTTTCTCCCCTCAACTTAAACCTGTCCTCTGGTTCTCGTTTCCCCTTCTCTGGGTAAAATACTCTGTGCATTTATCCCATTGATTCCAAGATAGGATAACATTTAGGGAAACACTTAATAGTTTATCTCGTTCTGTGCCTTTTTACAGAGATTTACAAACAAGCACCATATGCTGAATTTACAAACAAGCACTATATGCTAAATTGTGATGCACTACTGACTGTTGAGACTTTCATTTACACTTACTTTGCAAAAATAAACTTAGGCAAATATAGTTTTTTTTAAACAGTCTAATACTTTAGGCAAGCATCATCTCAGACAATTTAAAATCTATTGCTTTTTGCTTTAAAAGCAGATATCTTTTTTACCGTCCCACGTATATGTGAGTTTTCTTAACCATACTTTATAATCTATTAGAAACTTAATAAGAACAAAGTAGAATTTAATTTTCAATGTCTGGTCACTCCAACTACAAAATATAAATGAACAGCGGGACTGGTTAATGGCAAAAGTATGTCAGTCAAAATAAATGCTTAATATAATGTGATAATAATTATCCAGTGAACTAATGCTAAAAACATTTGCTACTACACATCTGTACATTCTTACAGGTGAACTACCTTCCAGTTTATTGTCATCAGTGTTAGGCTGTTTTAATTCTCTTTATGTACTTTTTACAGCATCCATCTCTTTTCCCACATAAAGGCGTAAAATGCCAAAATTTGTGATGATAAAATTATAGGTTTCATATTATAAAGAATAACAAGCAGCTGGCAGTGAGTTTTAAGCATTAATTTAAGCTTGGCGTTCTGTTGATGTTTCTAAGTCTGCTCCAGCTTCAGTCGCACCATAAATGGCGTCTTCAGAATCACTTTATTCAATTACTGCTTTTGTAAATCATTGCTGGCCATCTGTTATGCTATATGTATTTGTTATGAAGTAACACTAGACAGAGATAGTACCATTACTTTCATTCAAGACTAAAGAAAATCTAATGTAAATGAAATAATGGCTCCTACACAAATAGTTTTTTAAAAATCACTCCTTGTATTTTCCTGCAATAATTGAAATTGATCAAGCAGTCATAGAAATATAGACATTGATCAAGAAGTGCTTCTGTGGGAACAATAAGCTTGAAGATTTAGCAAAATCCAAGTCAATCAATTAATTTTGCAATTGAAGTGAATAGGATTAAATTAAATTACTAATTTATCAAATCTATATTTTGCTGTTAGACAAACTAAGAAAAGTAAGAATCCTTTCAGGTTTAGCCACACAACTAGAGCATTTCACAATATTTTTGTTTAGAAAAAAGAATAGTTTATAAAAATAAGTTTCTAAAATAAGTTATGATGATACCACATACGCAAAGGGACCAGTGTTTTATTTTACATGAAATGGCAACACCACCCTGATTCACATAGTACCAAATTTATCAAAAATGCAATTGTGTAGAATTGCCTGCCAATAATAAAAAATATATATTGTTCTGATGGTGACATCAGGAAGAAGTTCAAATCCAGATTTCATTACTTTATTACAAAACTTTGACATTATTTTAATGAAGTAACACCTGCAGAATATTTCATTATTACAGGCTTAAATAGGACAAGCAGTCATAGAAATATAGAAACATAGAAAATAGGTGCAGGAGGAGGCCACCTGGCCCTTCGAGCCAGCACCGCCATTCATTGTGATCATGGTTAGTAGGAATAAACGGGTCCTTTTCAGAATGGCAGGCAGTGGAGAGTGGAGTGCCGCAAGGCTTGGGGCTGGGGCCACAACTATTTACAATATATATTAATGATTTGGATGATGGAATTAGAAGTAACACTAGCAAGTTTGCGGATGACACAAAACTAGGTGGCAGTGTGAACTGCGAAGAGAATGTTAGGAGGTTGCAGGGTGACTTGGACAGGTTGAGTGAGTGGGCAGATGCATGGCAGATGGAGTATAATGAAGATAAATGTGAGGTTATCCACTTTGAGCAAAAATAAGGAGGTTGATTATTATCTCAATGGTGTCAGATTAAGTAAAGGGGAAGTGCAACAAGACCTTGGTGTACACCAATCACTTAAAGTAAGCGTGCAGGTACAGCAGGCAGTGAAGAAAGCTAATGGCATGTTGGCCTTCATAATGAGAGGATTTGAGTACAGGAGCAAAGAAATCCTTCTGCAGTTGTATAGGGCCCCGGTGAGACCACATCTGGAGTATTGTATTTAGTTTTGGTCTCCTAATTTGAGGAAGGATGTCTTTGCTATTGAGACAGTGCAGCAGAGGTTTATGAGGTTAATCCCTAGGATGGAGGGACTGTAATATGAGGAAAGATTGGAAAGACTGGGCTTGTATTCACTGGGGTTTAGAAGGATGAGAGGGGATCTTATGGAGACCTATAAAATTATAAAAGGACTAGATAAGCTAAATGCAGGAAAAATGTTCCCAATGTTGGGGGAGTCAATACTACCATTGTCAAAGTATGCTTAAACCCTGACAAGAGTAATTCAGTTGTATTTAACAAAAAAGATACTCCCAAGGACAGTGATGTGATGGAGGATGACACCTTTATGCTGTCCTATGTGAAATGTCAAACTGGTTTATACAGGCGTCCACCTCCTGAGAATAAAGCTTTGAAGATCTTCAGTAAAATCTTATTAACAGCAAACAAAATGTCTAAACAATTTGCTTTAAAATAAAAAATCATCTCTCTCAAATAAAACTACATCATAATTGATGGCATGGGACATCCGTTCAAACTGGATTTAAATGCAATGAGGTCATCAGTGCTGAAAGAACCTTCAAAGTAACAAGTTGGGACATCTTTTGAAGCAATCCAATATGAAGACATTCTCTAATATGTTCAGCAAGATTGCCCTTGCAGTTTGTATGATTTGTCTACTTCTGTTTATAAAGGCACTGAAAATGTATTATGACATATAAAATAGTCTAATAATAATCACTAATTTAGCATGTGGTGTTTGAATGATATTCTTTGTAATTATTCCAAAAGGTCATCTTGAACACCATTTAGTGAAGGCCTAGGTGATTTCTAAGGCACAGAAATCTTGTTATCATGATCACTTCAGGGGGAGAATGAACATAACATGCAACGTAATCTAACATGCCTTCTTCCCTGGAAGTCGGCCCTTCCTTGCTGCTTATTCCCTGGCCGCCGCTGTAACAAGACAGCAAGCAGTTATTAAACAGGTTTGCAAGTGCATTGGATTGAAGTTTACTGGTGTCTGGGGTGTGTAACAGACACACAGGAACTGGAGGCCACCCTGAACAACTACAATTACACATCCTTTCTGAAAAGACCTGTGGTCCCTCAGAGATATTAACACTGATTTTTTTTTTGTGTTACAAGTTAAAAGAAACATTTCATTAATTTCAAGGGGAATTGAAAATGAATAGCAAAGTTCCTTATTTAATTTACAAATGACATTTTTCCCCAAATGATTTATGGATCATATTTATGCATGTATTAGTTTCACAGCAAAGCAAGTGTTTGAATAAATTCCAACAAAAATATGTTGCTTGTTTTCTTAATGAGAATAAAAGCCATCTGCTGCTGTTTGCCACAAATCAGTAATGATTGCAAACTGTACAGATCCCCAATATACCAATACAACAACCACTTAGCACTGCAGGAACTACACTGATTAAAAATCAGAGACTTTCAACATATAAAATCCATAAAATTAAACAACAGTACTCATAATTTCATTGGATAAATTAAAATTTCTGACAGCAAGTAAAATATGAATGGTCAGGACAATTAAAAATTCAATCCAATAAGGAATCTTTAATGTTAATGTTAATTTGAAATGTTAAATGTTAATTTATCCAATGAATTTTAAAAGAAACATGATGAGCAACATAACTAACAAGTGAAGGAAGACTGAATGCCAACCCCATTTGTTCATATTTGAAAATCCAAAGACATACCTAGTGTTTTCCAGTTCATTGAATGTTTGAAGCTGTACATTCTTGTTAACCAAATAGGGATTGAAACTAAATCTGAAGATTTAATATGGAATAAACATTTCCATATTGCAATGTAAATTCTCCAGTGACTAAAATAACATGTGTATGGCATTTATGATATTTGTGGCAAATGACCTGTGCCATGAATAAAAGCCAACTGCATAATACATTATTTTACTGTTAGATGGATTAAATGGAAGACATTCAACCCTAAAAGCTGTATAACTTTCTCAATATTTATTGCACTGCTTTTGATTTTAGTTTTATCATACAACTGCACATGGATATGCAGGGAAGAGTGGATATGCATCACAGGTAGGCAAAAGAGATTAACTTTGCATTATGTTTGGCACGGATACTGTGGGCCGAAGAGCCTGCTCTTGTGCTGTACTGTTTCACGTTAAGCATTCTCATTTAATTTCAAGAGCATGTATTCACAAGATAAAATGCTCTGCTCACATTATCTCTTGGAGCATGGAAATGCACTCCACAAGCAACTGCTTGTGTCACTGAGCATAATAACTAGGTTGGGGACAGTCCCTTCTGTATTCCTGTTTCCATCATTAGGAAAGCAGTGAATCTCAATGTTCAGATGGCACCACTGAGACCAAATCTAACAGTAAAAAGAATCACAGCCTAAGCTTGCAATTTGCCATGCCATAATATATGGGATACTTAATTTCATTGGCTTTTCTATTTAATGTAGTTACCAATGAACTTGATTCCACTAATATAGTTATAAATGAGGTCTCCTCTCTACAGTTTCAAAAACTGTGCTTTGATGTTACATTCACAAATTTAAACCAGTTATTTCCTGTTTCTCTGTGACACAACTGTTGCCCTTTTTAAATAATGAAAGCTACAAATAATTTTGAGCAATTCAATTTTCTTTACTTTGTTAGTGGAGTTCATCTGCTTAAAATATATATTTTTGTATCTCATATTATTGGAATGTTCTGTCAGCCCAGCCCATCACTGCAATTACTGATAAAATACGCATCTAAATTTATTAATATCATTTGATATTTAAATGACTCTTTGTACTGAACCGATGAGTTCAACGTTAGTTTAAAGTCTTGTGGGTTATTTCTTACTAAATTTGTTTTCATTCCCCTTTTGGAACCTATTACCCTTTTGGAACCTATTACCCTGAGCTCAATGGCTTTGACAGTCCTCTGTGACAGGGTATCTTTAACTTATCTCAACAATATGCCAATAAAATAAATAATTGACTAATGCAATTCATTGCACAATAGAGAGTTTAAGGGAATTAATGCAAGTGCAGTGCTTTAATTAAACATATGGATGGATTAATAGTTTATGTCCATAAATGCTTAACAAAAGCATATTTAATGTGAGATTAATTAGAATGATGAATGTCTTATAGAAGGTTTGACTGCAAATTAATAGATGTTAATCCTTTGGGAAGCCCTGGATAATATTTGGCACAGATGAAACTTTTTTGCGAGTTTGACATCTCATGAAAATGATGTAATACTGAAGCCCATCTGGACTGAACATGTGAGCTGGTCCCTCTAGCTTGGGTACAATTGGACATTCTGTGGGGGAAAATTATGGCAAAAATGAAATGAATTCCTTCCCCCCAGATTTTCTGCTTAGTTTTATTTGTAGCATTACATCTATCATAAACTAGTGCAATCGGGCAACATAAAATCATAATTTTTTAAGAATGTTTCTTTAACAATATTCCTTGTTATGGTTTAAAGCTACTGACGTTTAAAATCTGGTTAGTACAAGTGAAATGGATTTCTCACGAGTAAGCCTCTTAATCACAGTGCCAATTCAACAACTGTAAGTAACCAGATCGTAAATTACTGGAAATTATCTTTCAAAATATTAAAAAACTTGTTTTAATTAGATTGAGATACAATAGTCTGCTTCACGGTGAATTAAGAAAAAATTACAATCAAACCATTTAAAACATACCTATTAGTGTGTCCTTGAGCCCAAAAGATCCAGCTTAATTTTTAGTTTTCTAAAGGGCCTGCAAAAAAATGCAATTAGCAGAAACTCTCAATGGCAATTTGGTGGTGTGACCAGCTTTGAGGACAGAGCCTGCAGCAAGCTTAATGGTTTTTTTTTTAACTAGCACAAAAGATCATGGAAACTTGAGCTACACTGAGCTTAATTCATGCTTCAAAATCCACACACTTTGGATGGAATTGCACAGAAGAAACAAGCAATAAGGTTGCACTTGCAACAGTATCAATCCAACTGGTCAAAGGTACTAAACTGGATTTGTCTTGCTCAAAAAACTACAAGGCAATAAATAAAATCAGATTTATCACAAATTTATGTTTTTACCAATACTTTTGCTTTAACATGCATGTGGATACAAATTTCCATGTTCTGGACTTCTGCAATCTGTTTTGTAATTTTATGTAATCAATGCATATCACTTTAATTTGAACAAGATTAGCTTAAGTGAGCAATACAGTAACCACCTGCGATGTTGCTTTAGAGGTGATTGTGTCAAACGAGCTGCAAACATAGCTGAAAATGTGTCATCCAGGTTTAGTAAATATGAGCTTTCAGTTTTAAAGTTGCCAGGAATCAATGCAATGATTGTCAATGGGACACAAAAGAGTGTTTGTTCCTCAGTGCCTTAACACAATATTGGATGGTCCCTTAAGTGAAGCTGACAACATTGCATGAATGTAACAGATGAACGTTGCTTTGAAAATTGTTATTGCAAGGCAGTTGGAGAGTCTATTATTTATATGTAGGGGGAATTCACCACAAAAGATTTGATCCTTCTGGTTGTTACTGTGACTACTCTTTATCAGAATAATATTTTAGATTTCACAGCAGCTTTTCCAGACCATAGGTCTCTCCCATCTACATTGATGGAGTGGCTGCAATAATGACAGTTGCTCTGTAAGCACTTTATCACCTGAAGAAGAGGCCGCTGGGATCATTCCTGCACACCTGGGTCCTGCGGAATAGGCTCCTCTAATCAAAGTTACCATCATTCCAATGGACCAGCACACTGTGACTGATGTAGGGCCAAATTGCTGATGGTGTAACATTAATTTTTATCTTACAGCTTAGAGTCTGTATTTGAGCCAGGCAAATACAAACAATAAAATAAAACAAGATAAATAAATCCTAAACTGAAATTTAATATTATATCCAAAAGTTGACTCCAAACATGTTTAGTTCATTACAATGCGATCTAGTTTCAGGAAAGTGATTTGTGTGGAGAATTTTGCCCACCAAAGACAATAATTCTGCTTTGGGTTATATTTGAGGTGCCTGGCTTTGTGCAGAAAAATAATTGACTTATTGGACAGGCTTGGATGTAAAATTCATATTTGTAATCAAGGAGGATTTTAATAAATTCAGATTAATAATTAACCATTTTATTTCTAGTTTATATTATCTACCATGATGAGTGATTGAGCTGAAGTTTGGGATTTTCACCGCTGGCTGCTTACAATGGCATAAATCAGCCAATTCTGCATCATGGCAGAGTTTTTGGGTTGGGCATTAATACACATGAAACACCAGTTTCAAACTTCAATGCAGCACATTGAAACATTTACTTGGATGTAAAGGCCTGATGCACAAAATTTCCCATAGCTTCCCTGGGATGAAAAGTTAGTTTGGTTTAGTTTAGGTTAGAGATGCAGCATGAAAATAGGCCCATCGGCCCACCTAGTAAGCGCCGACCAGCGATCACCCAGACACTAGTTCTACATACTGCGGAAAGCTTTACAGAAGCCAATTAACCCACAAACCTGCACGTCTCTGGAATATACTCGAGGATTGTACTAGTGTTGGAATGGCACCTAAAGAAATTAGTTCTATGTTTTGGGAGTTTAGAAGAATAAGGGTGATATTGTTAAAATATGTAAATCCTAAGGGGGTATGTCAGGGTAAATGTTAAAATGTGTCCACAACTGAGCGAATCACCAATTAGGGGACATAATTATAGGACAGATGGGGGAAGTTATTTATTTACAACTGAAATACTTGACAAACATGAGGGGTTGAATTCTGCTTCTATTTTTCTCATGTCTGAGAAAATAATTTCCAAAAGATGGCCACGGTTAACAATATCCAGTGTTGCATTGAGCTAGCTGTGATAATGGGCCATTTAAAAGCCACTTCAACCACTGTCACTGGCAGCTCGTCCCTCATACGTACCACTCTCTGTATGAAAACGTTGCCTCTCAGGTTCTTATTAAATCTTTCCCCTCTCACCTTAAATCTATGTCATCTAGTTCTTGTTTCCCCAATCCTGGGAAAAAAATTCCAATCTATTCTCCTCATGATTTTATATACCTCTACAGGATCACTCCTCTCACACCTATGCACCAAGGAATAGAGTCCTATCTTGCCCAGTCTCCTTCTATAACTCAGTCCATCAAGTCTTGGCTGCCTGGCCTGCTGAGTTATTCCGCTGCATTGTGTTTTGCATAATCCTCCAATAGGCATCACATAAGTCCCGTACAACTGCAAAATAACATCCCAACTTCTATGTTCAATATCCTGAATGATTAAGGCCAAAAGCCTTCTTTGTCACTCTGTCTACCTCTGACGCCACTTTCAAGGAATTCTGTACTTATACTCCCAGATCTTTCTGTTCTACAACATTCCCGAGGGCCATACTGTTCACTGTGAAAGTCCTACCCCTGGTTTGACTTCTCAAATGCCACACCTTGCACATATTAAACGTGTCATTTCTTGGGCGACTTATCCTGATGATCAAGATCCCACAGTAATTCTTGATAACCATCTTCACAGTCTACAATACCACCCAAATGATCTCAACAATAATTTATTATTCCAATATAAGGACATGGACCTCACCATCAATTCTTATTTTCTTGCCATAGTTATTGTTGAAATGCTGTATTTATAGCATTTTCTATTTTACATATACTCCCCTCTTTTTCACCACAGCATTTAAGCCATTTCCTTCCTTGCCCACTGCTTGGTACTTCAAAGATATTATACATTTCACCATGGATTCAGGGTAAGGCATTAAACTGTAGGAGTAAGAACTTTTAAACCTTTTCTCTCTCATTGCCACCAAATATTTTCCTGGGAGGAATTTGACCTTGGTTTAGCATTCAGTCAAAACCCTGATTGCCATTTGGAGCATTGCACAGTTTTGACTGAAGGCTCAAATCAGTGTCAAGTGTCCTCTTGGCAGGAGTCTAGATAAATCCCAGTTTAGGGAAATGGAGTGAGATCTGAATGGGAGGAAATCCTAAACCATCTTCAGGTTTTTCCAGTACCTATATCTTCCCACATGCCTGCCCTGAGCTGCATTCATGCTGGCTCTTTCCATGTGTAGGAAGGAACTGCAGATGCTGGTTTACATCGAAGATAGACACAAAATGCTGGAGTAACTCAACAGGTCAGGCAACATTTCTGGAGAAAAGGAATAGGTGACGTTTCAGGTCGAGACCCTCTTCGGACCCAAAACGTCACCTATTCCTTCCCTCTGGCATTTTCCATCAGCTTGACACTGGTGGAGATTTTCACACATTATTGAAGTTGATGATCAATTTGTCTCACATAACCCAAAGAGATTATTTCATACCAATGTTTCTTGCAGTCCTGGTGCATCTTGAGACCAGGATCTTGAGACTGTGAGTTAATTTGATACTGCTCTAGTTGATCAGGCTCTGAAGACTCAAGTAAAAGTGGTGAATTTGGGGAAAACTGGGAGTATCATTTATGACCTGCAGATTAAAGAGTTTGATGCGGCTATTTTTTGCTCTGTTTGTTTTGGCTCCCAGTCAACATTTGACATTTGACTATTATATTTCCCAGAATACATAAACCCCACCAACCACAGCCCACCCACCCTGTTCACCCATTCCTTGTGTCCAAGCTCAGGCCAGAGACCACCCTTGTTTCCCGGCATCTCCCTGAGCCAGAGGCTTTCCACCATTTAGCAATCCAAAGGCTTGATCAAAGATAGGTGGTGGTTAGCCATTGGCACAAAGCCCAGGAGATTTCAAGTTCCACAAGAGGACAGACATCTGTGGAAACCAGAAGGCTGGCAATCCAACAATCAGCACACACCTCCTCCGGTCCAACCACCTTGTCAAAGCAAATGTCATTAAATACCAGCTACCAAGATCATACTGCAGGTCAAAAGGTTCAATCTGACCTTGACTGTACCGAGCAGTCAAAAATTGTCCAAAATACTAAAACTTTTCTAAATTTCATACCTTGAAATGGATAGGACGTGTTTAGAGGGATATGGGCCAAAGGCAGGCAGGTGAGACTAGTGTAGATGGGACATGTTGATCGGTGTGGGTCAGTTGGGCCACTCCATGACTCGATGACTAAATGTAGGATGTCACTTCAAATATTCTAAAAATCTTTTGAAAAGCTCAGGAAACCACTTGACTCCCATACTTATACATAGTATAATCAAAGTCTATATTGTAGAAGTATACCATACCTTCTTTTGGCTACCAATATCTGTACCCAAGCATGATGCCAAGTTAAACTAATCTCCTTTGCCTACACATCAATCTATATTCATCTATCCCATGCCAATCCATGTACCTATCTAAAAGCCTCTTAAACGCCATTATCCTATCTGCTGCTTTGATTATAGATCAATTTCTGTCAGACAATTTTCATTTATTCACAATGTAGATATTCTTCCTTTGAAACAAATATCTTCCCGGCATTCATGATTGACCCAGGTTTACCTAAGTGAATCTAAGTGAAAAGTGGTGAAGGTGAGATCACTGGATTTATTTGAGGTGAAGGTGGATAAACATTTGAAAGATCGAAGAATTGGGTGTGATGGGGAACTAGCACAGAAGAGGAGTTGGGGCCAGCATTGTTCAGCCGTGATCATGTTGAATGGAAGGGCAAGCCTTGGGGATTGGTCTGGTGACCTATTCCAGCTCCTATTTTTTTGTTCTTAAGCATTTCAAACATTTTTTTCTCATAATCCAACCAGAAAATGTATATATTTTCCACTGAGATTTTTAAAAATGATTATTCCTGCCATTAAAGCAGAATTAGAACAGCCACTGAATTGTTCTCATTTGATAGACATAAAATTATTGAAAAGAATGGGACACAATTTTATAGGTCCACCTTTATGGCGAGATTTTTTTTTGTTGCATCACATTTCTTGGAGGAGTAAATATGAAGACAATTTTACATTCATTAGGTATAAAGATGAAGGTCATAAGGTCATAAGTTATAGGAGTAGAATTAGGCCATTCGGCCCATCAAGTCTACTCTGCCATTCAATCATGGCTTATCTATCTCTCCCTCCTAGCCCCATTCTCCTGCCTTCTCCCCATAACCTCTGACACCTGTACTAATCAAAAATCGATCTATCTCTACCATAAAAATATCCACTGAATCTCATTTTAATGAGGGTACACTCTTTCTACTCCCTCGTTGTGTGCATGGACAGGACTGGTGTGATCTAGGTACCCACATAGAGCAAGATGAATGGCAGAAGCCAGTAATTAGGCCATGCCACTTGGCTGCCGGGCTCCACGTGGAGAAACCCAAATGTACGGCGATTGAGGAAATGATGGATTTATGGTGGGGTCTCATAAATACATTACCTTGGTTCAGACCCCAGCATCTCCCATTGGATAGTGATTCCAAACCTGGAAGTTCAGAAGTAAAAGGCAAGTTGATTTTCTTTTACATTGTTTTAATGTCTTGGATTATTAGCACTTTCAACTGTTTTCTAGATTTTTTTAAATTATTCAAAGCTATTTAAAGATTTTTAAACAGTTCTTGCACAAACTCTTACAAAACTATAAAACAATTCACAAAGACGCAAAGTGCTGAACAACTCAGTGAGTAACTCAAAGGGTCAGGCTGTATCCCTGGAGAACATGGATAGGCCATTTTTTGGGTCGGGACCCTTTGTCACCAATCCATGTTGTCCAAAGATGCTGCCTCAACCACTGAGTTACACGAGTGCTTTGTGACTTTTTTATTGTAAACTAGCATCTGCAGTTCCTTGTTTCTACAAGTCACTTACAAAGGCTCACAGGAGGTGAAACTTTGCACGCAGCCTTGCCTCTTGTCAGGCAGCCCTGCAAGCACAGTGGCTGAGGTTTAGTTACCACCAAGCCTCCCCATGTCTTCTCGCCTGACTCTTGGATTGGGTGGGCAGGAAATTGGACTCCGACAGCTGTGTAAGGTTGTTTAAGGGATGGGGAGAGAATGGGAGGATGGGGAGGTCATTCCATCAAACGCCATTCACACAATATATCCCATGAGTAAAGCATCCTTTTGACAGAGTTTCTTTTTTTTTTATTACTGAGTTTAAGAAAACCAGTACAGAATTTTTTATTTGATGTGATTGTTTTGATTTTGGATTTTTCTCTTATCCAAATGAGTGGGAGAAATGTAATTTAAAAACTTATTTCCTAAAAGCTGTTTAGTAAAGGCCTCTTTGGTGATTCATGTGCAGAGAGAGAGAAAGCATGTAAATGAAAAGTGAATACTGAACTCACTTTCAGGATAATGTTAATTGAAGTGAACAATTATATGATAACAGATACTTCTTGTTAAATCTGAATCCAAATAATATGGTAGGTGCACCAAATTTTCCAGAACTGCTAAACATTTAAAAACTATTGTTTCCCACACAGTCACAGACATACTGATGTGAAATATTTGTCTATATAGATGCTAAAACTCAATGGAGGGAAATATAAATTACAAATAATAACATAATGCTATAATATATGTTTACCTTTATTCTAGGCATATTTTTAATTTATAGAAGATTGAAAATAAAGACACAAAGTGCTGCTGTAACTCAGCGGGTCAGACAGTATCTCTGGAGAACATGGATAAGTGACGTTTCGGGTCGGGACCTTTCTTCAGACTGATTGCCATGGTGGGGTTGAAGCATAACTTTGTAGGTACTTTACAGAATTGGAATGGATGGTTATTTGGACAATAAGTTTACTTTTTTTTCCCTTTATCTGCCAACTTCGTTTTCTGGGACAGATATACACAGAAGAAAGTTCTTTAGAGTCATTTTGTTGTTTTTTTTGGCAGCACTTCAGATTGCACTACGGTGGTTGAACTATTCCGCTATTTTGCATGCATCCTCATACATATCGTTGTATCTATCATTACCCTGTACTGTTTACTCTGAGCTTCATGTGAACAAGGGAATTCATTGCAGCGTGGTATCTATAACAGCAAACTAATCCGAATCTTTTGTGAAATACACGGCGCTTAAATGAAAGGGCTGCTCAGAGTTTGTTAAATTGGATGTGTAATTGTTTATTTCTGGTAGGGATTCGTGCTCAATTGCGCCGTTTGAATTGAGGCGATAAAACATAAGTTTTGTTTTATTATGAGAAGCAGCTATTTATGACCAAGCTGGACGCCACGTGAAATAACAATATTAATTTGTGCAGGACAATTATGCAAATATCTTGTGCACGCTCTGATGGGCTGTTGAACTTGCAGCCGTTTCACCATCAAGTGGCAATCAAAGTGAAATAAACACTGTTGGAACATCTTTGCAACAGGGGCTTTCCAATATACGCTACCATGCATTTGTTTTCACTAAATCTCTCTCTAGCACCATTTGGTTCTGGCTGAAATTTGCCATAGCTGTGAGATATTAAACTTTAGACACCTGCATGGTCTTATTTTGGGATTCTGGTATCACCCTCACCAATACAACACAGAAGGATCTGTGTGAGGAGCGCAGTGAGCGTGGAACCTCGGATTCTTCCAACCGCACGACAGATGTAGGGTCGGTAACCCTTTCACTGAAAGTGCTGGGGAAATTCGCCCCTCTGTGCATGAAATAAATTCACTTTAATCCCGTCTGTGAATCGCCTCAGACTCCACACATTGGGAGCGTGAACCCAGCCATTCGTTCGGTAGCTCAACTCCTCGTGTAACCATAATTGAGTTATTGTGCTGACATTTATGAAAATATACGGCTTTGTCCTTGTTCGTGTAATTTGCAAGTTGAAACCGCAGATAGTAATTAAAGAAATGATTCTAATTAGAAGCAAAGATGCGGGTTCGACGTCGTATGGCTTGTTGACATCAACGAGAGCTGTGCCAAAAATGTCCAGCAGCTACCTGTGCTGCGGGAGCACTGATCGAAATGAACACCATTAATATTTGCTCGAGATTCGCTGTGTAATTTGATCAAAATAAGGAAGTCTTGCAAAGGAACAATGTTGCAGTCAAATATTGTCCTTGTAACAGTGCTGTGTGAGTCTTCTTTCTCAATAGTGGACTCAACACCGTCCACGCCTTTTAGTGCAAGCAAAATGATGGTATGAAACTTAACGTCAGGCCAATAATCTGTCGTAAAAGAAACGCAAAGAATCGTAAAAGAAATAGCACCCGGACAATAACAGCTATTAAGGAGGGTAAAAGTCATCTCTGTTTATTTTATTAAATAATTATGTAAAGAGTGAACCTGTCCATTTAAAACAACGAGTACTTTCTAAAGTACAGAGGTACTCGGCCGTTCGGACGGCCGCCGTGTAAAACTTACCGGCGTTTGACCGGAGAAAGAGAGAGACCACGGGAACAGGACACGGCCTGAGAGTGGTCGCAGCAGAGTATTTAACAGGCTGCAATGTCCCAGGCGAGCTGAGACGCTGGGACCCGCGCAGCGGCCGCTTGTCTGAGGCTGTAATAGCTCAGCGGGGGCTAATAGCAGAAATGAGAACTAAACGAGCCCAGGAGAGGGTTAATGAACATCCATCTATCATCCGCCGCCACTCTTCCCCCAGTCACTGCTGGTTTGCTGGCTTTTCGCACATTCGTATTTTCATTTTGATGTGACTTTCTGACATTCTGCCCATTTCTGTGGTCGCTTAATCTCCAGCTGACAGCGTTTCGCTCTTACTTGATGTACTTCGTTATCTTTTTCATTTTAAGCTCCCATTCTCCACCATCCTCTCTCTCTCTCTCTCTCTCTCTCTCTCTCTCTCTCTCTCTCTCTCTCTCTCTCTCTCTCTCTCTCTCTCTCTCTCTCTCTCTCTCTCTCTCTCTCTCTCTCTCTCTCTCTCTCCCCCCCCCCCCCCCTCCTCCCCTCCTCCTCCCCCCCCTCTCTCCCTCTCTCTCCCTCTCTCCTTCTCACTCTCTCTCCCTCTGCACTATGTTAGGGAGCGCTATTTCCCAAGAGCCGGCCATAGCTCAGCACCCGACAAACCTCAGGGGAATTTAAGTGGTAGATGCGCGGAGACGAGCCAGCTATTCTGCCAAAGCAGCTTCCCATGTGGAACAAAAAAAACTCCCAGCGGATGATCGACAGACCAGTAATATTCGTTTAATATTTTTTCACACAGCTTGGCTGAACTTGTGCAAAGATTCCGCCGATCTTTCAGAGATGTTCTACGATTTTTTCGGAATTAAATTAACGAGGCTGGTGCAGAACCATCAACGTCTCCGCGAGGAATGCCTGCGGAAAGCCGTTTCGAAATGGGTTTGATTTTTTGAGGTTTAAAGATTTGTTCGGAAAGAAGCGAATTACACGTCGAAATCTAATCCGTTTGCACGAAGATATGGAATCGATCAAACTCTATTGCTTTTAAAAGTCGGCCAAAACTTTGTCCGGCCGGTGCTGAGCTTCTATTCTAGAGTACCTTCCTGCCTCTGCTTTAACGCCTATTCAGTTTCTGAGCACTTTAAATTAATTAAAACAGTAACGTTCAAACACCTCCAGCTAAATTTATCTGGTTGGGTCTGGTATTGAAGAGGTTTAATTGTTGTAGGCATGGGATTTACGCGGAATCTATACTGGCTCGTTCTACAGCGTAATTGGAAATAACAATAGTTTCTTTTTGATGCAGACTAAATCCTTCGACATAGATACAGATATAGATAAACACACACACACACATGCATATACAGCCTGTTTACACACAGTTCACACACACACACACACACACACACACACACACACACACACACATGTATATATTAAAATAATTTCTCCTTTAATCACGCGCATTGAAACTCCAGTTCACATTATATGAAATTAAATGAATTCGAATAACTCTCCTTGCACTGTCTGCTGTCCACTAAACCTCCTCTGCCCGTTTATAAACAGATTTATAAGACCGACTGAAGTTTTACACTTTTAAATAAGACTGAAGAAATTACATGTTGAAGTTACCAAATTTAACATCTTTATCGACTTTTCTGAGATTTAGAAGAGCATACACATTGAGCCCCTCAGAAGATTTCTCGTGAACCTTGACGAGTTATGAAGTCGACTGCCTCTTCCATCGTCAGCTATTCCACTTTCACTCATAATGCCTCGGTCACAGGTCAATTCGCTCTCGCCATTTCCAAGAAAACGTCGGTTGTATCAAGGTTCTCACTCTTCCTCATAACGGCCTATTTCCTGACAGTTTTATTCACGATTTCCGGTTGTTTTTGAATAAATCTACTCGAGTCATAAGCACGGTTTGATTTTCAACTACAGAGACCAGTGGGCGTTGAAGCCAAACTTGCCAATTTCCAAAATATCAAGTGTTGATGAAAATTGTGTCGAGGAAAAATATATAGTTAAAAAACGAACAGAATAAAGATTGATAAAACACTATCAATTTATATAGGGACAGGCGAGAGTAATGAATACCGAATACATGGACGGCAGTGGAAATGGCGGGAAAGAATAGAAAGACTGGAGCGAAGGGGAAAAATTGGGAAGACAAACATGAGCAATAAAAGTTAAATATCAAGAGACTAAGACAACAGTAACAGTGGTTACGGTCAGTAAGGGATGAGCATGACACATTAATAAATGAGCAAGAGTTTAATAAACACGAAGTGGTTGCTCTGTAACGATATTTCCAAGGGAGAGAAAGCAACTAAGATTAACAGGTTTTTTTAAAGGGAGAACTGTAAAATAAACTAGTGAAACTCAACGGATAAAATCTCTTTTTTTTACTTTCACTGGAATATTATGAATGATCCCAAGGAAATGATCCCAAATATTTAATATTGTTACATGGTTTTAATCCAAGAGGGTTCGTGAAAACGTAGGGTAATGCCGGATATTTAAATTTGAAGATCAAAATATCCGGATAAGTATTAATGCCACGTAATATTGGCAAGCTCCACCGAGGGAGAAAATAGGAAAAATATATAGAATAGATTCCGCAAGAAAAGATTTGCTTGACTATTCTTCCTGGTTTGTGTAACAGAAATGACAGGGGGAGTCAACAAGGACAATGTAGTAGAGATCATTTATCTAGATTTCCAAATGACCTTGGTAAGATTCAACAATAAAGCCAAGAGTATATGACAAGAAGCTGACTGAACGGTGAGTTCTGAAGCAAAGAGGTGGAAGATGGCCAAAAGTTTGATTTTATAAGAGATCACTATAGATCAGTGTCTATTAAATAACCGGACTTGTAAATCAAGAACACGTTTTAAATTCGCGAATGGAACCAACTTTAGGAACAATCGATGGGATGGAAGACTGAAGCCAATTTATGAAACGTCGATGAAGTGATAGAATAAGGAAATAATCAGAAATTAATAAGCAGAATTGTGCAAGGCATTCCGTTTTGTTAAGAAGAAAAAAAGAACAAATATTGCTTAGGAAACAATAATCTAGATATGTTGCTACAAGCTATTGGTAGCAACTTCGGTTATGTCGTTAAAATTGAAGTTGGCCTTGGGTTTATTTCTAGACGAGATGGAATTGAAAAGTAGAAACTTCTGACAATCCCTTGTTAGTCCACAGGTATGCGGCCATGTGTGCACTTCATATGGCAAATTGATATAGAAATTGATATAGGGAATTAAAAAATCACAAGCATGGTACGACGATGGAGAAGTTGTACTTTATTTGAAACGGTAATAGTATACGGGGTCTTTTTCTTGAATCGGGCAGCAGGATCTTTTGGAAATCCACAACATATAAAAGCAACAAACCCGCATCTGCTCTCCATGATAACATAGAAAACGTGGGTTTTTTTCTGGACTAGAAGCAGGGTGTAAAAACTGAAACCCGTTAGTTTAAATTTGCTGTCGAAAGATGAAATGGAGAATTTGGTACATAGCTCTTTTTTTCGGAGTCTGAACAGAATGAGGAATTTACTACCTCACAGAAATTAGTTGCGTTTGAGGAGGGGCCGAGTAAGTAGCTGAAGGTAAGATCAAAGGTATGTAGGTTAATTGGCTGGGTAAAAATGTTTTTTTTTAAATTGTCCCTAGTGGGTGTAGGATAGTGTTAATGTACGGGGATCGCTGGGCGGCACGGACTTGGTGGGCCGAAAAGGCCTGTTTCCGGCTGTATATATATGATATGATGATATGATAAAAGGCGGGGACTGTTAGTACGTGGCAGAAGGACCAGTTTAACCTGATTGGGACAAGCAGCCGGTTTTTGTCCTGTGCATTCTATGTAAATCTTCTTCGTTATTATTCGAACCACAGACATTCTCAGACCTCCGAGATTACTTTTAAAAACACATTTTTTTAAATTATGATCATTTCTCTGGCAGTTTTAGTTAGGATATAAGTAATGTTAGCGTTCGTCAATATTTTATGCACTAAAATAGCAAACCATTCGAAGCCTGTTATTCGCAAGTAACTGTCAGCATTGCAAATAATTTCTAACCAACCTTCAGGTTTGTACAAAAATATAAAACAACTGGAGCTTGCGGAATGTGACTCATTGCCCGCATGTAACAAGCTCTCAGCTGCTGCACAGCTAGTCGGACAACCTCCCACGTACAAAATATTATTAAAAAAACATCAATATGCTTATCCTTCACCTTTCACGAATTTATAGTAAGGGAAATAGAAATATTATTCCGATGATTTTTGTTTACTAAACGCTTTTAGGTGCAAATCTCTTCAAACAAGTGTATTGAAACAGATCTATCTCAAATATTAATACTCTGCCATATCCCAGGAGTCGGCTTCCCATAAAAAATAACCAATGCAGTTAACATTGTCAAAACTGAGTAACTTTGTAAATTGATTTCTGGTCAAGCATATATTATCCGCAGTCGGTGTGCCTATGAGTGTAAATGTTCACTCGGTAATATGGTGGAAAACTTAATATGTTTGCTATGTAACAGATTTCCATTTCCAAGAATATATATCTCATACGACAGGTACACGAACAATCAGTTCCATTTATTTCAGTTAGAACAGTGCAGGCGAAGTCGTTTACCTTTTTTGATTACAGACTGGTCCAATAAATTCATCCCAGGGCTTCCGTTATCATCCACGGCCTGAAGGGAAAAAGGACGAATCGTTTATTTAACTTCCTTATTGCAGTGACAATCTCTCTCTCTCTCTCTCTTTCTCTCTCTCTCTCTCTCTCTCTCTCTCTCTCTCTCTCTCTCTCTCTCTCTCTCTCTCTCTCTCTCTCTCTCTCTCTCTCTCTCTCTCTCTCTCTCTCTCTCTCTCTCTCTCTCTCTCTCTCTCTCTCTCTCTCTCTCTCTCTCTCTCTCTCTCTCTCTCTTCTCTCTCTCTCTCTCTCTCTCTCTCTCTCTCTCTCTCTCTCTCTTCTCTCTCTCTCTCTCTCTCTCCTCTCCTCTCTCTATCTCTATCTATCTATCTCTCTCTTTCTCCCCTCTCCCCCCCCCCCCCCCCTCTCTCTCTCTCCCTCTCCCTCTCTCCCTCGCGCCTATGCATCCGAATTGATGAGAAACTAATCCACGTGTGAAAGCATTCTAAATCAAGGAATGAAAACCACCGATAGCATTGGGTCCTTTATGTATTGCCTAATGTCACCACTTATCGTCCCGATGTTGCACTTCCCCCTAGAGATTATCTGTATAATCGAGGCGTGTACCTTTCTTTCCATTTTGCCAACTTTTCTTCAAGAACCTTTGCGTGTTTCTCTGTGCCCGGACCCGCCAACTTCAACTAAAGTTCACATACGTTTTGCGCCTGAGGCTTCTCAATGCCACCCTCGCCTCCGAACACTGCGCCCCCCCCCCCCTCTCCCCCTCCACCCCCAAATAAAAGTCACAGTCAATGCAAATCTTTGCACAACTACGGGTGACTTCAGTGCAATCAAGAATCGAAAGACAGTTTAGGATACATTCAGCGAGGAAAGTTCAAAACGACCTACAGGCATTTATATCCCCGATATGTTTCTGTTTATTGTTCATCTGTCCAATGTTTTTACTTTCTTGTTGTGCAGCCGGGGAAGCCGATTAAAGTATTTTGACAGTGGCATAGTTTGAATCTGGGCAAAGGATCAGTTTACAAATAAGAGCACTTCAAATTTGATACTTGTTAAGGACAAGATGTGTAGGAAAAAAACTGCAGATGCTGGTTTAAATCGAAGGTAGGCAAGAGATGCTGCCTGACCCGCTGAGTTGCTCCAGCATTTTGTGTCTACCTTGTTAAAGACAAGAATTCATAATGAATGGGAAAGGTCACGCCAATTTATTTTGCTCGTTGCGGTTTAGATATATTCCAGAATGCCGATAGTAATGGAGGGTTCGTCATTTATACTTATGTCAATATAAAACTCATTAAAAGTAGGGGCGCGCACGGTTGTATATGCTGCATCGCAATGTTGAGAATGTATGGTACACAGGATAGTCGGTGTTCAAAATGTTATGGTGTATGTGGATCTTGACTAATTTTTACACGTCTGGTCTTAAATTATTTGAAGGGTCATATTTCTGACTGGTGCAGTGGAGACGATGATTCTGAAATTTACACGTTGCTATTTATTGCTGTGTTTCTATCCCTAATCCACGAAGTGTTTGCATCTTGGGGTTTTTTTTCAAAATAAATCACCAAGGAATATTGGTAATCGTTTCGAAATAGAAAAGGGAAAGTCTTTCAAATTAATTATCACAGATCTGATTCCAACAATATTTAAGGAATGTGAAATAAGATTGGATACTTTAATTTGTTCGTAGCAAATAATTATTAAATGAGGCGAACAAGTGAAGCACAATTGACATTTAATTGCTGCGACTAGACAATTCATTTTGCGGAAATAAGTGCACGGATTTACGCTTGAATTTGGGCTGACGTCAAACCTAATCAACTCTCAGTCCTGACAAGAAAGTTGAGTCAAACTTTCATATGGTTGAAATATATGTCCCTAATCCTTATTCCGAATGGTTTCCCACGTTTCAAGCTATTCATTATGATTAGATAAGAATATTTGATTCGCAGAGTCAAACATACTTAGTGGTTACATAAATTGTATATGGCCTCACAACAACCGTTTCTCTTTTTCTCTCAAATCCCAATGTTAAATTCTGATCAACAATCACATCATTATCACAAACAAAAAGCTGAGCGATAAAACTGTTAGCCTACCTCATTAAACAATAAACGGGAAGGGATATGGGATGAAAATTTGGTTCCTTGTCGTACTTTTCGTGCTTTCAGCCGGGTCTTTTTACAAAGGGACAAAAAAAGAGGCATACGTGGCTATCTTATCTGATGTATCCATGAATATCATGCACTGCTTAGTATAATTTAGAATACCGGTCTAAGCCCTTTCACTCCAATCCCCACCCCTCCCAACCCCTACCCCCCCCCCCCCCCCCCCCCTCACCTGGCCTCAACCCCAGTTCTTGGGTCTACTATTATATTTTTTAACTGCAATGGGCACCGGGTACTTTAAAGAGTTAAAATAGTTTCACCGCACAGTACCCATCATGCAAACAGATCTGTGTTATAAGGCACCAGAATTAGTTCCATATGTCCTGGTTGTTTATGGCCACTTTGGGAATTAAGCTATAGCATCTGTGATACGACATAATCATCATCAACAGGAAATCCTATTTACATCTAAACATGTTGACAGAAGTGGTCTGCCTGATTGCAGTTCGCCGCGCTGGTTCTGGACTGTTCGGATCTCTTGAGCGCTCTTTCACAAGAGTAGGAGTGTACAGCAACATACCACTTTACCCGCGCTGAGTAAATTGATCGTCGTTGTGAATGTCCGGCCATTCTTCAGTACTACGTTTGGTTATTTTGATTTGTCGCGTCGAACAGAGAGATCTTACTGTACACGAATTGCAAACCTCTTGATTATTCTTTGCTATTGAAGTGAACATAACTTTGAAATGAAAGTTGGTATTCCGTGTTTCTGTAAACACGAAATATCATATCATATCATATCATATATATACAGCCGGAAACAGGCCTTTTTCGGCCCACCAAGTCCGTGCCGCCCAGCGATCCCCGCACATTAACACTATCCTACACCCACTAGGGACAATTTTTTAAAAACATTTTACCCAGCCAATTAACCTACATACCTGTACGTCTTTGGACATATCCGGGCTATCGTTTTAATGCCACGTTCATCTTATTTTTCTGGGAGAATTACTGGTGCCGTTTACATATCACTTCAAAACCTCTTTGATGGAACTGGGATCTCAAGGCGTCGACTTTGCTATTTACACTTACAGTCGAAAAACAAACATTTCGTAATGGATTTCATGGTACAAGGCAGAAATAGGGATTGACCCTGGATTAACAGATAGACTGATATCAGGAAAGCCCATCACAAACTTCCATCAGTCTCCTGCTCAGATCAAATTTACTACCCTTGCTATTTTGAGGCCATCGAGCAGTAGGCTCGGGATTAATACTCATTAATACTCATTAATACAAGTACGTCAGGTCCTCGGCAGACGGGGGGGACAATATATGATTTGTTATAGAAGTAAATTGAAGTATAATTAAGAACAGTTAATCGAATATATTTTGTCAATATTGTTGATTTCTTGCTTTATGCTAATCTAGCAGGAAAAGTAAAATTCAAACTAAACTAACTATTCTGAAAATATATATTAACAATTTGTGAGATTATTTTTTATCTCAGTTCTGTAAATTAAATTGTATTGGTTCGTGCATTTTGAGAAATATGGTATTTGTATTCATCTCAATTTAAATTTAAAAACAAACGACAGAGTACAATTACTGAAGCTAATAAGAATAAATTATACTGCATGGATTATGTCCTTTTGCGTTATAGCTTTAAATTAGGGAAAGTTACGGTTAATGCTAAATTGAAGTCCTCAAGGAACTGTGTGCCGTTGCTGGCAATAAACACTTCGCTGTGATTACTTTATCGGTTTATATCAAAATAACTCGCACTGGGTAGGGGTGAATGGTGATCTTCGGACTCGGAGAGAGCTTTTACTCAGAATGTTTATACTATTCAAAACCGAAAGATAGCCGAAGAGTCCGATCACGTCACCCTGATAAGTCTTATTTGCTCTCCCAATTTCGCGTACTCTAATAATTCTAAAGCCAATCTTCCTTGCACTGCGCAGTCCTAAATAGGCAACAATGCAAGTCAAGTTGGCACTTCATTAAATATCTCCGTTCAGTAAATTGCTACCATTGGACTGGTCTTCCGCGGTTTCTTCGCTTTCTGATTTAAATGCGATGATACAGACTTTTGGTTGGCATTTTACACTCTCACGCGCACAACAATTTCAGAATTTGGAAAAGATGTCGAAAGAAATACTACACCGAACATCAGTTTTCAACCTTCACCTGTGAAGGATAAAGCTACCGTTCTCTCCTGCAGGGATTTTCAATGATTTTTTGCTTATTTGGAGTAATATAATTTTAAGGGAAGGTGAGATTCTGCGATATGTAGAATTAAAGGGATGTGATATTCGGGCTAATGCGATAGCGAATAGTTAAAAATTGGCCCTGGATCATTCGGGGAGGGAATGTGACGTGATGGCAGAAAACTAGAGGAATTTTACCATTAAATGCATTAAATGTTAATGCTAAATTTAGCATTGAATTTAGCATGTTGGATTAAATGTGACACGGGAGAAATATAAAGCTGCGGAAAATCAGAGATTTGAGGGACATGTGACGTTGTAGCGTGTGACATTGGAAGGAGGGGCGGGGATAGGGTGGGATGACAATAAATTAAAGTTCAACGAAATGAAGATTTGTTTTCTGCAAAAGTATCGCTGGAGTCTCATCTTGTACTATCTGGACCTTCCTATAAAAGCTAGTAAAAACAAAGCAAGGGCGAGCATTCCGCGGATTCTTCGCAATTAGCTTCACTTCCAGGTGGTTGTCGGTTGTGTTGTATCTGTTCTGAGAATTTACAATGTGTCCTTGGTGTTCTCATGTCCTTTAAGAGTCTGTGTTCTGAAGGCAGTGTGTCATTACATTTCCCTTATTATATAACCAGATTATACGGTGTTTCCACTTCTGTTCGAGTTGGCTCTATTTCCTTCGCTAAGAAGCAAATATGATAATTGATGTTTCTCTGGTAAATAATTTCAAGTTTATTGAGGAACTTATTTAAACAAATGATAAACATTCAAGGACTGTGCTCAGGACTTTATGTTAAAATATATGGGAATTCTTACTGGGGCATCATTAATCCATCAGTACCTATGATGTCATGATCAGCGTAACGGTTAAATGAGAAACGGCAGCCGGTAATTTTATTATTCAAACACATTCTTTCGGTGGGAATTTCAGTATTTGAAAACGAGATAAGTGTTAATCTGGAAATAATTATTTACCAGGGGCAGAAACTGTGCGCGAGTGACAAGCCGTTTCTCATTAAACTGACACCTGGAATTGAAGTGTGTAAAAAGGAATTGCAGATGCTGGTTTAAACCGAAGATAGACACGAAAAGCTGGAGTAACTCAGCGGGACAGGCAGCCTCTCTTGAGAGAAGGAATGGGTGACGTTTCGGGTCGGGACTGAAGAAGGGTCTCGACCAGAAACGTCACCCATTCTTTGCCCGTCCCGCTGTGTTACTCCAGCTTTTTGGGTCTATCTGGAAATGGAAGTGCTGCTCTCCAACCTCTTCTCACGTTAAGACAGTGCACCTGGTTCTGGTGCTATATGAATTACACACCAAAACACCCCGCAGAGACAGCACTAATACTCCCGGTAGCAGACACCTTCAAACTTGGTTAGCGGTGAAACTCACTTCGCTAAAAGACCGTTCGTTACTGTATCAGGTTACCTGGTTGACAGAATTACCCCTTTCAATTATAAACTTTTGGGAACATCACAATATCTTAATTTACCATTGTGCCATCGTTTTAACTATGACACGGATTTAAACATTGGCAACGTCATCATTGAATCCAGATAAAAATTAAGCAGATCATTCTTTAATAAATTCTGAATGCAATTCAAACTGACATCTGCAAAATATCACGTTGATTATTCCTCGTCGCATTAGGTAGAAATCCACTTGTAGGATACTTAACCGATGGTATGTTACCTGTAATATAATCAAGTTTTAGCTTCCAGGACTTTGGTGGGGACGTTGGACTGAGTGGATTTGAAGGCGATAGGGACAGAAAACATATATATTTTAATACCATCAATAAATAAAAAGTAAAGGGAGGTTAGGTTTTATAATGCCAATTCTGAAACTTAAAAAAAGAACCTTGTTCGTTTACTCACACTCTATTTTCTTTGATCCGCTTCCCTAGATTTATATAAAAACTGAATTCTGAACTGGTATAACAAAGGTAAAAATCGCTTCACAAAAATAATGTAGCATAATGAAAAACAATGAGGAGATGTATTAGTTCGGCGCACAGTTTGTATCTGGGGATTGAGACCGAACAGATTCAGCCAAAGAAAAAGAAAATCATTTATCGTTTTTCACCCGGTTGTAAAATGACTACAGAAAAGTTCTGTAAATAACAGGGAAAAGTTGCCCTAACAGGGCATTTTTTTCCAAAGTGGTCACAGTCCATGTAAAAGGCCCACTTTGAGAACGATGGTCTTTCTTTTCTGCGAATGAACAAATCGAGTCTTTCTACGGTAGACTAATCCCCTCGAATTTTTGTTTGCCATTCTCAAATTATTTTTTTTCGTTAAACACTACACACACGTCCAACGAGCGGAGTTAATAAGGCGAGTTGTGCTTACAAAGCCTATAATTAGAAAAGCTTTTCAGTGGAACAATCCACCGAGACCAAGCTGTACTGAACTCGTCAGGACCAGAGCCCAGGGAGCAACAGTATAGGACACAGTGATATGTTCAGCTTAAATCGTTCTTGATTTTATTTGAGGTGACTCATCCGCCCAGAACGAATTCAGGGCTCTGGCTTAAAATCTTTCGTGTATTATATTAATAAATTATTGTCGTGTTTAAGGTTAACTTGAATAAAGGCGGAAACCGAATTTTGTAATTCAATGTATGACTTGGATTTATTTTTTAATTCAGATACGTTTTGCTTTTAATCTACGAAATTAAAAGTGCAAAAAAAAATCTGTGACATTGTAATCACCAGAACCACATTATTGTGCGCCTTGCTGAGTCTCTAAAACATATAGGATGAGCCATTGGGGTTGTCACTTTCGTTTTGAACATCCTGGCATCCCCGGATTTATCGGAAAAGGCAGCCACCATCATAAATAACTGGATCTAAAACTGTGCAGCGCGATTTGCCATTCACCCGACCGAATGGCCATAAGTGTCCTGTAAGACGTTGTGTTGTGTATTGGGCGGAGGAGTTGCTGCAGGTTTGACTGGATACGGCATCCAAGCTCAATGCTTTTTAGTGAAACGTGTCACTTTGTGCTATAATCGCCCAGCCATAGTTAAAATTCAAACCAATAACCCATACCCATCCTACACACAGATGGGAACAAAGGGTTGAGTGGGTGGGGTGGGGAGGTGGAGGGGAGACAACAAAGGGGCGCACCCCAAAGTGTGCCGATGATGAGCCTGCCTTATTAATAAAACGCCACTTTTTCTTGGTTTAAGTTAACTCGTTTTACTAAGTTTAATTTTCTTTCCAAGCTAGTGTTGTTGTCAACAGTGCTACATATGGAGCGGATACGTTACACCTTCCCTGGCTCCCTCTTTCAAATAGAATCTCAATTACGCAGATTTAATTTGAAAACATTTATCGTGTAACAATGACACATTTATTAATCTGCAAAAACAGTTGATTTGGAAATCAATTTACAAAAGGAAATAAAACGTTCAAATATAAATAGGTTGAGGGTAAAACGCAAGTTCGAAAAAAATACAACTGACTGCACTGTTTTCTAGTGCACTCGTGTAATAATAATTGGCGGGATTCGATGTGTTAGAGCAGGATATCTTTTCGCACTGGCGAGCTGGTATAAACATCGTGTCGGCGCTTGCAGACAATGCAATCGGCTCCTGCCATGTCCAATGTGATCTTACCACAGGGAGACCGGAGTCGGTAACTAATCAGAAGAACTAATCTATTCATGGAAAACTTCTCATATTTATGCGCGGCCATTATTTATTTTAGTTTAAATACCCCGAGCAATGTCGGAAATAACATTAAATTTATATTTGTATTCCTGAGGAAGTTTATTTAATTCAAAAATGATCAAGCTTTCTTGGAACAACTCCGTCCCGAGGCGCGTCTCGGTGTAACTGAGAGGAGCCCCTACCTGTACATCGTCCAGTCCGTGATGGTTGAGAGCGTGGAGAGCCAGCGTGTCAACCAGCCCGTGGTTGGAGTCAAGGCCGTGGCCGGAGTGGAGCAGCACATCAGGCCGCCGGAGCCCATGGTAATCCCGACGATGGTCAAGGCTTGACAACTGAGACAGGCCCCGGGGTTGGTGCAGGATTCCCTGCTCGGCCCCCACCTCCTGGCGTTGCCTCTGCTGCCACGGGTGCTGTTGGGGCTGGTGCAGGGGGCTGGCCAGGGAGTAAGGATCGTTGACGTGGGCGTAGGGCTCCTGGCTCTGAGGGTAGGGCAAGGGCTGGTAGGGCGGCGGGAAGTACGGCGGCTGGAAATCCGAAGTAGGGGTATGCGAGAGCGGCGGGGCCGTGGAGTAGGGAGCCTGGCTCATGGAGCCGAGCTGGGCGAGGCGGGCACTGTGGCTGCTGTTCATTCCATCGTGCCGATCCTGCGAGAGGAAACACAAGACCCATTACAGGAGTGAAACACATCGACTGCACACAGCATAGAGTGAGGCAAAGCAACACAACCTTCCCCGCTCCTTCCTTTCATTTAACTTGCTGGTCCTTGCAGTTTTCGTGGTCCTGTATTAAATTCAATTCACCGCCGAACTTCTGCCAATGTGTAAAATCGGCCTCCCTCCCCCCGACAAAGTACTGTGAGGGAATATATCGACTGCAAATCCGGAAATAAAGTCAACCCACCCCCACCACTAGCCCTGAGGAGAAACGACCCCCTCCCTCCCCAGCACCGCCACTCCCCACGCACCCCCTCGTCCCCACAGCTCTCTCCTTTTGCTTTTCCGCTGTGGGTAAAGTTGTCCTTTTGGGAGTTGCAGTTTTTGACACGTTTATCGTTGCGAGGTACGGGTAAAAAGTTAGCCAAAATAACGAAAACGGCGGATAAAAAAATCAACACGCGTCGCCTAAACCATCTGTTGTATTTTACTCGATCAGAAAATAAGCGCAGCCCCGATAACGCTTGTAGCTTCGATTCGATATAAACAGCGCGGTTTTCCCTCTCTGCGTACTCACCATTGCAGCATATGTGTGCACCAACATCTGTGCGATCTGAGGGCACCAAATCCCAAACAATCCCAGTCTTTTGTGTGTGTGTGTGTGTGTGTATGTGTGTGTGTGTGTTTTGTTTCAATCGGAGCAACTCCAAAGAATTAGGAGAAAATGAGTCCAAAATCCATATAAAGATCCTTGTGCTGGGAATTTATTCGGAAGAGAAACCAAGAGGCTAAGATGGGATCCGAGTTTCTCTCTCTCTCTCTCTCTCTCTCTCTCTCTCTCTCTCTTGCTGTGTGTCTCTCCCACTGAGTCCGGGCTTTCTCTTCTATTAAATATCAGTAAATCTTTAATCAGCCAGGCGTGAACGAGCGCCGCGCGTTCCCGACGCTCGGCTCCGGGGACGCGCACTTCCTGTATCAAATTGAGCAACTCCTGGTCCGGGAGGGAAAGGGAAATAGTGGTGGAACCGAAAGAGACATTTCAAAAAAAAAGCAAGAGTTAGTGTAACGCAATTTGAACATTTTATTTATAAGAACTGTCCATGTGTGCGCTTTACACATAACCACCGCGCAGTTGCCCGCAAATCGTACGCAAAGTGAACAAATAATCCAGAGCTCAAGAGTAGTGCACGAAGCAACCCTTTCACGAAGCAGATTAATCGTTGACATTTAACAGAAAACGAACACTTTTAACAATACATATGTTTTTTAAAAATAGCATTAAAAGACACATATCTTTGGGGGGGGGTCTGTTCAAATCCTCAACGCAGCGAACTGGTCTAAAGTTTGAGAGTGGCTCCGAACGATGGAAGTCAGCAAACGCGACCGCAGCCGGTTTTATCCACCCTTTTCTACCGATCGGGGACGGTGCCGGAGGGCCTGTTTTAAATCTGAATACAGCGAGCAGTTGGCGTTGCTTGCGGCTCCTCTGCCTCACAACTATTCGAAAAAGCTGCCCAGCTTTGTGCTCAATGCTAGCCCGTTTCCAAGTCTCCCCAAAGCCTCGGAGACACGTCGATTCCCCCCAAAGAAACAAAAATATTGCAGTTATTCGTTGTTGCCTACCCGTATTCAGATTACATATAAAAATGAATGAAAATTTAAAAAAAATATTAAGAGGCACACGCTTCTGGAGAGTGTGTGATGATAAAGGTATCTGTAATCTTCCCATTTTATATTATGTTCGACATGTCATGTTTTTAGGCTTAATGGTTAACTCTTTTAACAAAGGAGAGGCATTTAACAAGTTATTTTCAACAGTAAAGAGGGCATATATTTTCTAATGCTGTACTTATTGCGATGGTATTCTGTTAAACGCTAACGTTCATATTTTTGTAAACTCGCTCCCCCATATATTTCTAGACCTTCCGTATTATTGTCTCATTCAACTCTTGCAGGTTCAAAGGCTCTCCAAACCCAAACCAAACCATGGTGATCTGGAAAAGTAAGTTTCAATGCCAATACCAGTATCGGTAAATTTGCAAATCTCAACTGTAACATTAAATGCGCAATTACAAAATGTTACTTACATTTCCGAATACATGATATTAAAATTAAGTTGTTAATTAGCAGGTGGAACTAATAAGATACTGGATTAGTTCTCAGCTCCGGAATTGCTTTGATTTTCTTTCTTGCTAGGTAATTAGTTAAGCATCGTAGAACATTCATTTGTGATATTTGCTGTGAATTTTATCCCCATTGTTTGACACTTTACATTATAGGAAAGTTTATATTTCGCCGTTCAGACATACGGCTCAATGCGGACGAAACAGGCGGCGAGGTGGGTGTGAGAACTTGATACTGTCTCGGATTTAATTAACAGGAATGTGGGTCGATACAATAACCGAATTTCAGAACAGTAATTAAACGTCAGCATTACCTATATTCAAGGCGGTGTTCAAAAATATCTCGTCTTCATCCTAACGTATGGTTAACCGTAATGTTAATAAAAATAAGTTTGGGTCAGTTGTAATGACCATTTCGTAACGGCATTGCCACAGGGGGTAGCTAATTTACATTTTAAAGTCCCAATGTGCTGGCTGCATACGGTGTGGTTCCAGGATATTTTAAATCGAAACAGTAAATTCAAAATAATATTAGAAAACTTTCTGGAACAAATCACTTGAAAGTTTAGAACTGTGCACGGTAGGTTTTAATGGGGCAAAAACAAATCACAGTTCCATTAGAAAGGCCTTTATGGGAGTAATTTATGAATCAGGTACAGGGCGATACATATTTTAGACACTAGATACAAGGCGCGTGCTGGCCTGCGGAATTGCGAAAGTCATCGTTTTAATCGGGATGGTATTTCAATCTTTTGCTATTGGCCAGGATTTCTCTTTAATTCATTTCAGAATCAATTGTCCCCTTTCATGTCTGTATCAAAAATAATTGTGTGCGGAGAAGGGGCCGAATAAGACAGAGTGATTAAGTGAATATATATACGTAGGAAGGTATGTTTTAGTTTATGAGGAATCGATATTTGTAAGTCCTGTTTTTTTTTAACAAGATACACCTTTAAGATACATGGAGTGATGGTGGGGTGTGGGAGCGCGGTGGGGTGGTGGCCCAATATACTTAGTTGTATCGATATTAGCGCATCTCACTGCATCTCACTTTCAGCAGTGATTGCGAAAGTCACCCATTGCAACCATATGTTAAATAATGATGAACCATACAGCGGGCTTTCTCCTGGCCTATCCCGTTGCACAGTGTCGTCCTTTGTAGCCATCTTTCAGCTAAGGACTGCATCTTGAAAATCAAAACTTTCCGCTCTAAAGCAAAGCAGCTTTTCCAATCAAGGTCAGGTGATCCGAGCGTTGAAAAGAGACTGCATTAAGAACATCCTCAATATTTCAAAACAGTTAGAATTTGTCAAGTTAAAGCAATAGATGTCCATGAAGAACTGGTATCAGGGAACATTATACACACTTTCCTAAATGCTCTTGCTGCCTATATACTTCTCAATGCAATACCAGCAGCTAAACTATGAGATTATATGATTGGGATCTATAAAATGCCTTATTGCTTCATTTTTTAAATTATTAGTCTAAAATAATCCAAAGGAAAGTTACATTCCCACAGTCATCGATTTTAGGAACATTTCACAGGCTAACCCGGAACTTGGGCGAAACCTTTCATTTCTGGACATGGTGACCGTCCAAAGAAGTACTAATTTCCCCCCTGCAAGTTAAGGATAGATCAAATCCGACAAAGGTCCGACGGAAATCTATTGTCCGCAATTTAATCGTGACTTGAGATCAAAATAATGAAACATTTTAAATGTTCACGTTCAGGCCAACGCGTACGAGAGATCTTAGAATGTAAATACATGCGCTCTCAACATGTACTTAGGATGTTTAAAAATGATATTTATAAGACCCAACTCGTCATATTGCTTCGAAATGAAAGTCATAGATTTTGACAAAACGCAGAAAGCCAGTGAATTAGATAAGGGGAAAGGAATGGGGGTGAGAATGTTAGATTGTGTTATAATACATACTTATATATAAATACTATGTATGGAATCAAAGGAAGAATAGAAATGTCTCCACGACAATGGACTATGGTCATTTATAAATCAGAATATAAAGGGGAGTTAGTCATCCCTAAGGAACTTCCAATATTTAAAAACATGGACAATAGTCATGCAAAAGATTAAAAAGTGGAAGGGGATTCGGTTGACTTTTATTAGATTTAACACAATTCATCAATTGACCCAGTCTTCGGAGATACGTCACTTTCCAGGTAATTAGTCCGCTGAATACCGTTGCTTCTTTCAGTTTGCGAAACTAATAAGTTACTTAAAAGTGTAATATCCGCATGGTTTCCTGGAGATGAACCGCGTGAAGTGATATAAAAATCACAACCAAGTAGTGTTTACTTCTCAGTATTTTTTTGAATTCCTCAAATAACAACCCTCTCTTTATTTGAGGTTCTGTAGTTTTTATATAATTATGTCCATACACATTTTAGATGGTTTTCGATTACATTATGTAAAAAGCCGATTTCTAATTTATTAAAATGTCATCTGCACATAACCGCGTGTCTTTTGTAAACAGTTCCCATCTGAATTCAACTTTTGATATTTGCTATCCAATATTTCAGTATTTGCTATATCCCTATGCTTCGTTGCTGTTGACGTTAGTTTATCTTCTTGGCGTACTGCGATTTGATGCAACCTAATGTATATTATTGCTATTCTCAAACTGCTTACAGCTTTTTTAAGTAACTTTCATCGCCGATTGGTGTTGTGTTTTCTGTTGTAAATGTGTATTGATTTTCTCCCTGCCCGTCTTTGCATAATACTTATGTTGTTGGATTGAGCCCCCGGTTCCCAGTGTCAGCTTTGAGGGACATTCACAGATTGAAGATCTCACATTAAAATCAATTGAATTCTCCCTCTGTCGCCTGCAGCTATCCCCGGCTTTTTGTTTTGTTGTTGGACAGAAGGACGAGAGAAGCGATTGTGGGTGAATCTTATCGCCGTTGGAAAAGCTAAAATTTATTCTTTTAACAGTTTTAATTAAATCAACTATTAAATTATTTTGGTTATCAAATCCCAGTTTAACTGCCACACATTTATTGATACATTTGGATTATTTATGCGCTACATCACAAGGTTGACTATCAAACTGGTGCTGTTGCGGTCTCTCATTAGGCGCCTACCCAACATGAAATATTTTCCAGTAAGGGGTACGGCTTCTATAACTAAATGTTATGGCTGACCCTCACCACATCTACCCCACAACACTCCCGCACATGCTGAAACGCATCCGGGATGCAAATAGTAAAAGGCAATGTCCAAAAGTAGGGGAAAACCCAACAATCGGTGAAATAATCCAGGCATACGAAATGTGTTCAAAATAATCTGTAAAATTAGAAATTCGAATATGAGATTTATAAAACTCGTTTTCCGTTCGAAGATCGCACTTGTTCGCCCTCCAGTTGCTAGCCGTTGTTAAAAAAGAAAAACGTTTTAACATTAAACTGCGCGTGTTTGTTTTTTCACGGTAGTGCATCTATCCAGCATGAAGTTCGCTCTATTATAGTCCGCACAGGGTTCAGTGCCGCTGAACATCACGCCCTGGCACAGAAATACTGAATCGGTGTCACAGCGACACCAAGTGGAAAAACCGCAGCTCCATTGGCAGAAATCATCCCAATTTTGTCTTGCCTTCTTCACAGTTTAATAGCCTTACACAAATTTACACATCAGGTCCTAAACTCCAAAATTCAGCACGTTTCAGAATTTAAAATGTTCTTGCAGGCATTTCATGTTGACTGAGGAAATAGACAAGAGAACTTGCCCCTTTCTCCCCATAATCCTGAAGTCAGATTTAACTCCAGTCCTCGGTGTAGATTTACTGTGAACACTTGCAATTATTTATGGATCAGCGTACCGTTTTAAAAGTTCTGTGCCCCGATGTCAACGATAAAATCAGCCGTCCGGTTGGTTGCCTGGCCGAATCAGACCGAGTCTGTGACGATATTTTGTTGTTAAATTTCTGGTCAATGTTTTGTTGCAAAAGTAGGGATTTCAGATAAAATAGTAAATCTGATAGTGAATTATTCAAAGATATACACAATTGGTCTTCAATGTGAATCAAAACGATCAACAAGATCCACCCGGGAGACTGAAATGAGATGAAACCTTCCGAGGCTGTGTAAAAATCACCTGAAGAAGATAATTTTATTGATGATTGACACAAAATGCTGCAGTAACTCAGCGGGACAGGCAGCATCTCTGGAGAGAAGGAATGGGTGACGTTTCAGGTAGAGACCCTTCTTCAAACTTGTCTTGATAACAAGTTAACTCCAGGCTGGTGAGAATTCGCATTCCAAAAATCCCCGGATAACATACTGGATCTGCTGGGAACTTTATAAAGATCTCATTTCCCAAAAGGCCTGAAATTTGCCTTTAGGCTCTTAATATTAAAAATTAACCTCACAAGTTTAGAAGTTCTGTTTGTGCGTTCAAGCACAGCTCCTTTGTCACTAACCTCAATGTAACTCACGGAGAAGTCGTGGTGCAAAACCACTCCGCTTCACCGAGGGTCACACCTTCAAGCAGCTCAGACCTTTGCTCCTTCCGCTTTGCATAAATTGCAGAACTTTCAAATCTTGTAGGCAATTTACTAAACGTCATTAAACTTCATAATCGGTCCAGATTTTGTTGTTAAAACAACGAACGGCGCTCGCAGTTATTTGAACTTACAAAGTGGAGCAAATTAGGACATGGGACCGGTATACAATTAACTTGCCATCCCAGTTCTGCTGCACTGCCACACTGCCTTTTTTATGAGTGAAATTCGTTGAAATGTTTGCGATATTGTGTTCGCACAATTAAATTTATCAAAGAACAAGTCAACGCAACTGGAGCATTGATAAACACTTTCAAAACTGTGATAAATAAAATTAGTACCTTGTCTCTTTAAAATACAGGCTCATTGTATACTTTTAAAAGTATCGTTAATCGGATATAAACGTTGAGATTAAAGGTTTAAAAATATATATTTTGATTATTTTATTCGTGTTATTGATCAAATTTGCCCTCTCTATGTATCTCATTGTATTTGATTTGGCATTGAACATACTCATTCCAAATCACCTCCATTCTTTGTCATTTCCTTGTTAATTTTGCAACTCTTCAAACAGATCATCTAAATTGTTTGTTATGCTTAGTTAGAAGTGCTGCAGTAACTCAGTTACTGCACAAAATGCTGCAGTAACTCAGCGGGACAGGCAGCATCTCTGGAGACAGCATCTCTGACAGGACGCAATTTCAGAAACTTCCACAGCATAACATTTTTATAAATCAAATTCTGAAAGGGCAAAAGTCACCTCAAAACTATTATTTTCCCAAATTGCAAGAAAATATGTATTAACGATCAAGAAAACTTTATTTATTTGACACCAATGCAGTAACATGTTGCAAGGAACAAGCGGATTATCAGACTAAGTTTGACACCTTAAAGTTATTGGTCACAGATGTGTGTTTCACTTTTGAGAATGCATTTTGATCTGCATTCGCAGTGCTCCTTTTAAAGGAAGAGGGCAACTCACTTACAAACTTCGAACAGTGTTGCCAGCTTCAAATGTAACTGTAAAGTTAATTAAGTGGAATGAAACTGAACATCAAAGTAAGTTCTTTGATATGTGTATGTACCAAGTCTATAAACTAACCAGCCCACCCTACAATCAGAACATATCTTGAGGATTGCATTCAATCTTGGTCACCGTGACACGGGCTTTGTGCTCGCGTCAGTGCAGATAAGAACAGTCAAGCTGACCCCTAGTGTTAGTCGGCTGACTTATAAGAAAAGGTTGCTGGAACTTGGACTTTTTGATCTTAAAACTAGTGGTGGTCTTATGAAAATACACAATAAAATAATTAATACAGAAAAGGTAAATTCTGAATAATCATTGCAAATTAAAGTACCAGGGTAGAATTCGAGGATTCAGATTTAAATTGTTAAGAAAGAAACTCAGGACTAATGACATAAATATTCTTCTTCATAGAAAGGATAATGAACACATAATGATTAAAGCATTGGAGACAAGAGAGAACAAACAATTGTTTATAATGGAGGGGGAGGATGAGGGGCGTTAGAGTTGCGTTGCATGGGTTTAAAGACTAAAATGAACAAATATCTTCTTTCATTTCTATCATTGAAATGCAGTTTTATTCAACAGGGCTCCACGGATTATGTGCATCTTATTTTAACTGCACCACGCAGCCTTGCAACTCTAACACCAATGAGAAAGCCGGTAACTTCACAGGATCCCTACCATCACCAAATTGTACAATACCCTGAAAGATAAGTTCCTTCATCATTGCTAGTTCAAATGTATTGTAAACTTTACTACTTACCATCATCTTTCAGAGCAACTAGGGAAGTGTAATAAATTGGTGTTTTTTTTAAATGTCACGTGTATTGAGATGCAGTGAAATGCATTGTTTACATGATATCCAGTCAAATCGTGCTATACATGAGTACAGTTAAGCCAAGCAAAAGTACAACAGATAGAGAAACAAAAAAAGGAAATCTACTACAAAAGAAAAATACCAGGGTGCAGAATATAGTGTAGGGCTTAATGGCTATACAGTTACAGAGAAAAAGTGCAAGGTCCACAATGAGGTAGATAGGAAGGCAGGGGATACACACTAGCCTTTGGAAGAACAATTCAGTAGTCTGACAGCAGAGGGGAAGAATCTGTTCCTGAATCTAGTAGTTCGTGCTTTCAAGCTTTTGTATCTTCTGCCTGATGGGAGAAGAGAAAAGGGAGAATGACAGGGGTGAAAATGGTCTTTGATTATGTTAGCTACTTTCCTGAGGCAGCATGAAGTGTAGATGGGGTCGATGGTGGGGAGGTTGGTTCTGTATGATGGACTGGGTTGCATCTACAACTCTGCAATTTCCTGTGATTTTGGGCAGAGCTGTTGTCAAACCAAGCTGTGATGCATCCTGATAGGTTGCTTTCTGTGGTGTATCTGTAGCAGAAGTTGGTAAGAGTCGTTGGAGACATGCCAAACTTCCTTATTCTTCTGAGAGTAGAGGAGCTGTACCGGTATATTATCATATTTCACAAACACATTTGAGGGGGTTGAAAAGTCTTCATGTCACTGCAGACAGACCATTGGTTAGTTTGGACCTAGCACTAGTTGTCAATGTATTCATTTTCATTGAGCTAAATATTGATTTTGGATATAATTGAAAATTAAGCTAGAAATAATGCTTTGTGTTAACATTGGATGCACCTTTTCTAAATTTTTTTGCATATAATTGAATCATTCGAACAATTTCTAGCCTCTATTCAATTGACTGACCTTACTTATGATCTGCAACCAAGAATCATGTAAATAATCCTATTGTGCATGGGTACTTAGAGGATAAACCAAGTGGCTACTCTTCATGGTCTGATTATTTTATTCTGATTATTCCGTGTGAATTGTAAGACAGGTCTGGATTTGGCATGTGATATTACATTGAAATAATGCAATCAATGTTCCCTATTCAGTTTAACATCATGAAGTGGTGAAGGGTTGCATCTATTTGTCGTATTATATCAAACATGAAGAGATTTCAGCAGAGAGAAGCAATCTTAAAAAGCATGTGTGTTTCTAATATATTTCTCATGGTGTAGATTTGAGTTTAAGTGTTGAGATTTTAAAAAAAGAACTGTGCATGAATTAAACTTGAAACAGAACAAACAAAATACTAAATTCCACAGTTTAACGATAAGAGTTTGGTGGATGGGTAAGAAACATTATTAAAATGTGCACTCTAACGTTGACCATTTGAGGAATATATGGAGTTAATTTCCCACCTGCGTTCTGCTTCACAAAGTTAAGGGAATTTACAGATTCTAGATGACATTTATAGATATAATTCAAGATTTGTTAGATTTCACTCTCTCTCCATTTGTTTTTATTTCTCACAGTGAACAGATGAAAAGAACTGTAGATGGTTATAATCGAACAGTAAGGGTATAATTTAATTGGAAGATTCAAATGATATCATAACCACAAGAGAAAAGCAAAAACGTTTTATGGATGTCACTTCAAAATCAGGATTAAACTATATCCCTATTACTCCATACAAACCGTATTTTTTTTTTTTAGCATAGTATAGAGTTTCAGTGAAAAGAAAACAGAACAGTTGACATTTTAAGGCAGTGTCAGAAGCCCAATGTTTGAAGATTATGAAAGGCGTGGTTCAGCAACTCCAACGCCCAGGAACCAAGAAGATTGCAAAAAGTGTTCAGCAACTCCAACTGCCCAGTCCATTACGGGTACTGACCATAGAATACCATGTTTACATATCAGTTGTGCAGCTGAAAATAATAATTTAATTGTACCGTTTCGGAACATATGACAATAAAATACTCTTGAGATTTGTTGGAAGTAATCTTGCTGGACCACTTGCCTGTACAGGCCACACTACACGGGCTCAAGTGGATGGGTGGAACTAATCTTCCTTTCGTAGCCCTGAGGGATCGCGAAATCCCAGCGAATGAATAAGCCTCAGGTGGGGACTGCTTCGGACTTTGACCAGGGAAGGCCCTGATCAAAGAGCTTTAACTGATGACAAACCTGGAGTTGTAAATTTGCCTTTGCTAAATTTAGCAACGTATTTCAAATGTTAAATGTTTCTGATATTTAGAATTGTTAAAAATAATGGAAATAATCGAAATGGTTTTTTTAAGTTTGAAAATATTAAAATTCAAAAATAAAACTACTTAAACGATTTAAAGACAACGTTGTAGTAATTCAAGTGCAATCACTTTTAAATGAACGGAATCTCCAATCGGAAAGGCGATTCTCTTGGAGTCCTGGAGGACAGACACAACACTTGGCTTTGCCGCCGAAGTTCACATAGAATGGATCTCGGAGCGTAGTCATCGGCTGTGCGTCCACTTAAAGCCATATATGACCTTCAGTAAGAATGGTTAATGTTGCTGTTTCCCAACCACAGTCAAGTGGGTTGTTACGCTACTGGGAACCGAAGTTTTAGCGAATGAATCTGGTAACTCAAATAAATAGTCTGAAGAAGGGTCTCGACCCGAAACGTCACCCATTCCTTCTCTCCAGAGTTGCTGCCTGTCCCGCTAAATTACTCCAGCTTTTTGTGTCTATCTTCAACTCAAATAACACATTACACTTCGGATAGGTATGCTAATTGTTTTGCCTAAGGTTCGCATAGTTAATTCACCCCCACCAAATAACCCGAATTACTTTTGAAATGCAGCTTATAGAATCATTGTCATACTGCACGGAAGCATGCCTTTTAACCCAACTTTCCCACTTCGGCCACATGCCCCATCTACGTGGGCAGATCGCCCCATTTGCCCACGCGTGGTCCATATCCCTCTAATCCTTTCCTATCCATGCCCCTAGTCAAATGTTTTTTTAAATGTTGTTATAGCACCTGCCTCAACTACCTCCTCTGGCAGCACGTTCCATACACCCACCGCCCTCTGTGTGAAAATGTTGCCACTCAGGTTCCTATTAAATCTTTTCCTTCTCAGTTTAAATCCATTTCCTCTGGTTCATGATTCCCTTACTCTGGGTAAAAGACTTAGATAATGCATTCACACTATCTACCCCCCCCCCCCCCCCTCACGATGCCATGCACCTCTATAAGATCACCCCTCAGCCTCTTACGCTCCAAGGAATAAAATCCTAACCTGCCCAACTTCTCTCCGTAGCTCGGCCCCTCAAGTCATGACAGCATCCTCGTAAATCTCCTCTGCACTCTTTCCAGCTTAAGAATTTCCTTCATATGGAAAGGTGGCCAAATCAGAATACAATATTCCAAATGCGGCCTCACCAACAATTTTGTAGAGACTGTGATTTCTTTTACACTTGAAACTGGTCAGCTTTCCTCTTATATGGGTTAAGGTTCCGTGCCTAAGTCAGATACTCCGGGCAAAGGCATCAGAGCCAAGCTTACTCATGACCCAAATATCAGAATTACACAAATATCAGGTGTCAATGGATCCCGTTCAAGAGAGAGGTACTGAAAATTCAAAAGAAATTGGGTCAGACATGCGGGATAGCGCCCGTGCCTTGGAGCTGTTCCCTGTGTCCCCGTGTACCTGCTCTTATCTGGATTCGATAGGGAGGACGGAGACACAAGGAACTGCCAATAGTGGTTTACAAAAGAAAGACATGAAGTGCAGGAGAAACTAAGCGGATTAGGCAGCGTCTTGGCGAACGGGGATAGGTGATGTTTCGGGTCCAGATCTTTCTTCCGGCAGTGTGAAGAAGGGTCTCATCCGAAACGTCGCCTCTCCATGTTCTTCAGAGATGCTGCCTGACCAGCTGAGTTACTTCAGCACTTTTATAGATACAAAAAGCTGGAGAAACTCAGGGGATCAGTCTGTATCTCGGGAGAAAAGGAATAGGTTACTTCGGATCAAGACCATTCCTACGTCACTTATTCATTTTCTCGAGAGATACTGACTAACCCCTTGAGTACAGAGGTGTTATCAACGACTTTTTGAGTGGCGTGGGCTGAATCACCTGCAGCTCAACACTGACAAGACATTGGGCTGGTAGTGGACATTAGGACGCGAGGAACAGCCCTGTCCCCTGTCTCCACCAATGGTGTGGATGTGCAGTTTACCAAGGAGTACAATTACCTTGGAGTGTACCTGGACAGTAAACTGGACTGGTCCAGGAAGCTGAGGCCCTGTTTAAGTAGGGACAGAGCCGACTGTATTTTTTGAGAAGGCTCCGCTTCTTCGACGTCCGGAGTAAGATGCTGCAGATGTTCTACTAGTCGGTGGTAGCCAGTGCCATCTTCTTCACTGTCGTGTGCTGGGTCAGCAGGGCAAAGGGGCGCGGACGGCAACAGGGTTAACAAACCCACCAGGAAGGCTGCCTGCATCCTGGGGGTAGAGTTGGATTCATGGGAGGCGGTCTTGGAGGGAAGGATGCTCCTCAAACTGCAGAGCATATTGGACAATACAGCTCACCCCCTCCATGACACACTGGTCAACCCGAGTACCTTCAGCAACAGACTGGTTCAACCAAAATGCAGTACAGAACCCCTCCCCAATCTTTGCAACAACCCCAATCTTTTCCACTCGTCATTTTAATTTCATGTTTAATGTATCTTTTGTTTTATGACTGTTGGCAGATTCATTTCCCTCCTGGGATAAAGTTCTATCGTATCGTGTACAGTCTTGCCCGCTGAGTTACTCCAGCTTTTTGTGTCTATCTTCGGTTTAAACCACCATCTGCAGTTCCTTCCTACGCTTTTTATATTTTTCTGGATACGGAGGACCTGCTGAGTCACTGGCCCCAGAGCACTCTTCGGTCTGAATGACAATTAAGCCGAAGGCAGTGAGAAGGTCCTGAAACCCACATGAACAAGAAAACAAACCTCTCACTGATGTTAATAGGTTTAGATGTCTTTGACGTCGGAGACATTTAATATATTTTAAAATTGAAATGCATTAATTTTTAAAACATAAAATACATCGAACTAACGCAAAATAATTAAAAAGAAAAAAACGCACCTTTTCTTTTACCTAATTATCTGCATATGTAGAGTCAACGTGAACTCAGTGGGATTATGGATCGTACGGAAGGTCGGATTCCTCCCTGGAATTGGGTTTCCATTCAGCAGCGATCTGCTGGGGAATCCTAGCGCAGCGCGCTCCACCATTGAACTCCAAGTGAAGTCTAGCGATGGACCATGGTAACCGGGTCCCCTATGTCTCGACCTCCAGCCCCTGCTCCCTCAATAAATCCTGGACTCACAGTTGGTGTGCGTGTCCATGACTTCAATATGAAAGGTAAAATGCCAATTCCATACCAATGCGATTCATTGTATTCTTTTGTAACTCTATTTGTGGAGCCATTCCAAATACGTTTCTGACAACAAAGGAGTTTGAGTATACTTCACGGCCCATATATCTATTTTGTAGGTTTTCAGCTTATGCAGTCATATACTATTGCTAACAAGTAAAACTTTGCCCAATCTCAGCCCTGGCTAACTGATTATTGAAAATGCCTGATGAGTCTGACCAAGTTTACGAACGTTACAAAGTAATGTGGTTACGTGAGTTGTGAATAGATTAAATATTTTGGGGACATTCACTTTGGTAGAAAGAAAGGAAAGGTGAGAAATAAGTCAATGTTGGCGTACAGAAAGTAGTACATGACCGTAGCAAAAAGAACTGCTTCAACATTTATCTCAAGACCACCTCAGGTCGCCATAATGAGGCAATTAGTAGAGCTGCTGCCTTGCACACCGCAGACCTGCGTTCAATCGTGAACTCGGGTCCTGTCCGCCTGGAGTTTGCACGTTTTCGCTGTGCTCCATTTTCCAACCACACTCCAAAGACGCAAAGGTGAATAGGTTTAATTGGCCACTACATATTTCCCCTCGTGTGAGGTGAGAATCTACGAGGAGCTGAGAAAATTGGGAGAATTTTAAAGAAATGGCAATCGGTGGGACTCGGTGGGCGATGGTGCAATTTTCAATGCTCTATGGCTCCGTGTATTCATCTACTGACCCTTTGTTCTCTTAATATCCACCCCTCTCGTTAATATACCCAGTGTCAGCCTCCAAAGCCTTCTTGGGCACAGAATTCTAAACATTCACTACCAACCGTGTAAAGTAATTTTCTTCCCATCTCAGTCTTAAATGGCCGATTCTTGGGTTTGAGATGGTGACTGCTGGTTCAAGGCCTCCCATCACGGGGAAACATTAACTCCACATTTACCCTGTCCTGCTCTAATAAGAATTGTCGGAGTTTCAATTATATCACTTTTCATTTTGCTAAACTAAAGGGAATTGAGATCCAGTCTGCTTAATCTTTCCTCACAGAAACCCAGGCATCAAACGGATCCTTATTCTGCCCTCGTCTTCACCGTTGAGTATCATGGAAAACTTTACTACCTTATCTGTTACACTGGCTGAAGTCAGATGACATCCAGGCTATTTTCCTCGGCTGGAAAAGTTAGGGATATATGGCTTTCCTTAACATGACTGCGGTAAGGAGAAACTTATTTAGAGAGTTGTAAATCTTTGAATTTTTCTACCCCAGAGGGTTGAGATGTTCATTTACTGGTTGTATTCAAGACTAACGTCAATGGTCAGATGATCTGAGGATCGGCTGACAAAATGGACTTGAGGTTTAGGATCATCCATGATCTTAATGGACGACGGAACAAGCAACACATGCATAAAAGGAAGTCTTTCTTCTTTTTACTTTTTTATAATTGTGTTTCTTTTAGTGTTTTGAAGACACAGCATGGAAACAGGACCTTTGGTCCAATGAATTAATGTTGACCATCGATCACCCGTTTATATTAGTTCTATGTTATAATAATAATAATAATAATAATGCATTTTATTTATATAGCGCTTTTCATATACTCAAAGACGCTTTACAGAGATTTAGAGAACATAGGGAAATGAATAAATAGATAAATAAGTAAATAAGTAAACGAACAGAGAAAGGAGACAGAAGGTGAGGTGACCTTCAGTGGTTGAAGGCAGTACTGAACAAGTGAGACTTCAGCGATGTTTTGAATGTGGTGAGTGTGGAGGAGTCTCTAACGGTTATCATCCTTTCTCATCCACTCTCTGCACATTAGGGGCAATTTACAGAGGCCAATTAACCTATAAAACCCACATGTCTTCGGGATGTGGAAGAAACTGGAGCATCCAGAGGAACCCCACGCGGTCACAGAGAAAATGTACAAACTCCACAGAGATAACATCTGAAGTCCAGATCAAACCCAAGTCTCTGGTGCTCTAGGGCCCTTGCACGGCAGACGAGGTCACGATACTGGCCCGTACTGATAGAAACATAGAAACATAGAAAATAGGTGCAGGAGTAGGCCATTCGGCCCTTCGAGCCTGCACCGCCATTCAATATGATCATGGCTGATCATCCAGCTCAGTAGCCTGTACCTGCCTTCTCTCCACACCCCCTGATCCCTTTAGCAAAAAGGGCCACATCTAACTCCCTCTTAAATATAGCCAATGAACTGGCCTCAACTACCTTCTGTGGCAGAGAATTCCACAGACTCACCACTCTCTGTGTGAAGAAATGTTTTCTCATCTCGGTCCTAAAAGACTTCCCCTTTATCCTTAAGCTGTGACCCCTGGTTCTGGACTCCCCCAACATCGGGAACAATCTTCCCGCATCTAGCCTCTCCAACCCCTCAAGAATTTTATATGTTTCTATAAGATCCCCCCTCAGTCTTCTAAATTCCAGCGAGTACAAGCCCAATCTATCCAGTCTTTCCTCATATGCAAGTCCCGCCATCCCAGGGATTAATCTGGTGAACCTTCTCTGTACTCCCTCTAAGGCAAGAACGTCTTTCCTCAGGTTAGGAGACCAAAACTGCACACAATACTCCAGGTGCGGTCTCACCAAGGCCCTGTACAACTGCAGCAGAACCTCCCTGCTCCTAAACTCAAATCCTCTTGCTATGAATGCCAACATACCATTCGCTTTCTTCACTGCCTGCTGCACCTGCATGCTTGCTTTCAATGACTGGTGCACCATGACACCCAGGTCACGTTGCATCTCCCCTTCTCCCAATCGGTCACCATTCAGGTAATACTCTGCTTTCCTGTTCTTGCCGCCAAAGTGGATAACCTCACATTTATCCACATTATATTGCATCTGCCATGCATTTGCCCACTCGCCTAATCTATCCAAGTCACTCTGCAGCCTCCTAGCATCTTCCTCGCAGCTAACACTGCCACCCAGCTTCGTGTCATCCGCAAACTTAGAGATGTTGCATTCAATTCCCTCGTCCAAATCATTAATATACACTGTAAATAACTGGGGTCCCAGCACTGAGCCTTGCGGTACCCCACTAGTCACTGCCTGCCATTCCGAAAAGGACCCGTTTATTCCTACTCTTTGCTTCCTGTCCGCCAACCAATTTTCTATCCACCTCAAAACTGAACCCTCAATACCGTGTGCTTTAAGTTTGTACACCAATCTCCTATGTGGGACCTTGTCGAAGGCCTTCTGAAAGTCCAGATATAACACATCGACTGGTTCTCCCTTATCCACTCTACTAGTTACATCCTCGAAAAATTCTATAAGATTCGTCAGACATGATTTGCCTTTGGTAAATCCATGCTGACTTTGTCCGATGATTTCACCACTTTCCAAATGTGATGCTATCACATCTTTAATAACTGACTCTAGCATTTTCCCCACTACCGATGTCAGACTAACTGGTCTATAATTCCCCGTTTTCTCTCTCCCTCCCTTTTTAAAAAGTGGGGTTACATTAGCTACCCTCCAGTCCTCAGGAACTACTCCAGAATCTAAAGAGTTTTGAAAAATTATCACTAATGCATCCACTATTTCTGAGGCTACTTCCCTAAGCACTCTGGGATGCAGCCTATCTGACCCTGGGGATTTATCTGCCTTTAATCCATTTAATTTACCTAACACCACTTCCCGACTAACCTGGATTTCCCTCAGTTCCTCCATCTCATTAGACCACCGGTCCCCCGCTATTTCCGGCAGACGGTTTATGTCTTCCTTAGTGAAGACAGAACCAAAGTATTTGTTCAATTGGTCTGCCATCTCCTTGTTCCCTATGATCAATTCACCTGTTTCCGACTGCAAGGGACCTACATTTGCCTTAACTAATCATTTTCTCTTGACATATCTATAAAAGCTTTTGCAGTCTGTTTTTATGTTCCTTGCCAGTTTTCCCTCATAGTCTATTTTCCCTTTCCTAATTAAGCCCTTTGTCCTCCTCTGCTGGACTCTGAATTTCTCCCAGTCCTCTGGTATGCTACTTTTTCGGGCTAATCTGTATGCTTCATCTTTTGTTTTAATACTATCCTTGATTTCCCTTGTTAGCCATGGATGCACTACCTTTCCTGGTTTGTTCTTTTGCCAAACTGGGATGAACACTTGTTGTAGTTCATCCATGCGACCTTTAAATGCCTTCCATTGCATGTCCACCGTCAACCCTTTCAGCATCAATCGCCAGTCTATCTTGGACAATTCACGCCTCATACCCTCAAAGTTACCTTTAAGTTCAGAACACTTGTTTCTGTATCGACTTTGTCACTCTCCATCCTAATGAAGAACTCTACCATATTATGATCACTCTTGCCCAAGGGGCCTCGCACAACAAGACTGCTAACTAACCCTTCCTCATTACTCAATACCCAGTCTAGAATGGCCTGTTCTCTCGTTGGTTCCTCGACATGTTGGTTTAGAAAACCATCTCTCAAACATTCCAAGAAATCCTCTTCCTCAGCACCCCTGCCAGTTTGGTTCACCCAATCTATATGTAGATTGAAGTCACCCATTATAACTGCTGCGCCTTTAGTGCATGCATTTCTAATTTCCTGCTTGATGCCATCCCCAACCTCACTACTGCTGTTAGGTGGCCTGTACACAACTCCCACTAGCGTTTTCTGCCCCTTAGTGTTTCGTAGCGCTACCCATATCGATGCCACGCAACGCCTTCTGGAGTACAAGCGGTTTTCTGGAGGCAAGCACTTACTGTGACTGCCAGTACAGCGGGACCGTCTTCGGTCCCAGCAGCCGTTGAACTGTCGCAGTTTTTTTGCCAGAGTCTGAAGCCAAAATCGCCACTAAACTTGCAACAGCTCAGTCCCAACCAAAAATCTTTATGGATGGCACCACAGTACTTAATCTCATCAGGCTGCTTAACGTCATCCCAATAAACTTAGTACAGCTGCAAACGTCACGCTACATACCACAACATGCATACACTACCCGTTGAACCATGTCAATCTCACCACCCCAGTATAATCCACAACACTTCTTAATTCTTGTAGAATACAAGTTTCTGCAATTAGAGGTAGCAAGAACTAATGAAAATGGGAGAGACTTTCCTGCAGAGCCTGACCCCCATGGAGCATACAATGTTGGTCATTGTCAGACATTAGGCAGGGCTGGATGAACATTTGAATTGCCAAGGCATCAAAGACTATGAATGAAGTACTGTAGAAGAGATTAATATAGCTAGGTTGTTGATGATCGGCAAGACATGATGGGCCAAAGGGCCTGTTTGGTGCTATATTCCTCTATGATTCTATGAAATGCTAGTTGACTGCTGAGTGTTCCCACAATTTTTTATTTTTTGTTTCAAATTCTGTTTTTCTTCTTTTTCCTTTTGGAAATAAAGGCCAAAACAACATTTGACATAGAGCATTTTAATTTTCTATGTTTTATGCACCAGCACTCTTGTAACTCTTTACAGTGATATTTAGCAGAAAGTTAACATTTTTCTAAATAAATATGTTTTTGTTTTAATTCTTCGTATCAAAGTAAATAATTCATCTCATAGCCGAAAATAGACAGGGTATATTCCTCAATATTTCTTTCCTTGTGTAGCAGACCTTGTTTTATTCCATTTTTCTATTTTGTTTCCACCTTTCTGGAAATGAGTTATTTCTCTCCGCTCTGGTTCTGAGCTCTGGCTCTGAGCCCTGGTATTTTCTCCATAATCCCTAGAAACTTATTTCCTACATTCTGCCCACCCTTACTCATTGATTGGGTGGACTAATTTGTCCTTGTGTTATTTTGTGACATTTGTCGTAGCGTTCTTTGGGACCTCTTTCTATGGTGAAGATGATATTTAAGTTTAAGATGCTCTTTTTGATGACAGATGATAAGCCAGATACCAGCTGCAGAACTCACAAATCACTGTTCCTTGGGGGCTGTAATACCAAGGAACTGCAGATGCTGGTTTATACCAGAGAAAGACACGTATGCCAGAATAATTTAGCAGGTCAGGTAGCATCCCTGAAGAACATGGATAGGTGACTTTTCGGGTTGAAACCCTTCTTCAGACTGATTTGAAGAAGGGTCCTGGCTCAAAACATCACCTGTCCATGTTCTCCCGGGTTGCTGCCTGACCTGCTGCGTTACTCCAGCACTTTGTGTCTTTCCTTAGGGCTTAATGGAAAAGAGCCTGCTTATATTTTAGTTCCTTTTTCTTGCTTTGGTACACAGGAGATCAATTGCAATGGCTCTGGTTAGATTTCAAAAGATATTCCTGCAAAGCATTTAAGGTTATGGATACCGGTGGTGGAGGGATTTAAATCAGCTCACTTAAATGCTGGAATTGGAAGACAATGAAGACAGGGAGTGTAACCAGGCAGGATGAAGTTAAGGAGAAAAGGATGGCAAGGGTTTGGCCTGACAAAATAATATAGCGGAATCACAGAGGAGCAGTGTTGCGTGTGTTACGGGTGTAGGCCGGAAGCTGCTTTGCACTCCAGAAGGCTTGAGCCACTATGTGTGTCACTCCCTTTGACATGACCTACTGTTCAAGGGCCCTATGAGGCAACGGCTCTACCATCTGCACCATTGTGCCGCCTATTCTGCCCACTTCTTCACTGTTGAGTACCATGGAAAACTTTATTACCTTGTCTGTTACACTGGCTGAAGTCAACTGTCATCCAAGAGTGAGATTTAAATAGCACATAGTTAAGAAGTTATTCTGTTCACCCATGCTACCGGACACATTTTTTGTCTTTCAATTAACCTCATATTAAACGCAAAGTGAGTTATATTCACTTGGTAGTTAGAAAGAAACAACTATTCAGCTGATGTCAAACTTCAAACTGAGATAGGCCGAGCTGAATCCAAAAAAAGGTAAAGCATCTTGAAGTAAAGGCACAGTAATTTATTGAATGACTGCAATCTCAAACCAAAAAAATTCCCAAGCTTCCATCATGCCATTCGGAATTAATTATGTTTAAATTGTTGTCTGTGATTTGGCTTCAAATATTCAAATCTGGCTTAATTTTTGTCATATGTTCCATCAATTTGTTGGCGTGTGCCAATTACCACAACAATGCAAAATATGCCCATTTTGCAGACTTACAGTGGTTGAATTATTTTGTTAACATGTTAGAAACAACATTTTTTTCACGTATCAGCTTCAAGCAATCCTAGATCAGTTGTAGGTTTGACCAATAGATATTTCAGATCCATTTATGCAGACTGATCAGTAAGAAAACCATTTTAAAGCCCACAAGAAACTTAGCTGAAGCTACCAAAACTTTTATTTTACCAAGGGCTTTCACAGCTAACAGAGTCTGGGATTGATTTAAAACCACATTTTACAGTTGAGGAAAAAATATTCCAATCCTTGGAGCTGTGGTTGAAAATATAACTTGGCAATGGCAAAATTACTGAGAATTCTGATGGTGGATTCTTTATGCAAATGGAGAATACTTTGAACTGACTAGGAATGTTGCACAGCATTTTGGTAATACAGAGAATTATGTAGTTCAAAACAATTCAAAACAGGCTGTTAAACCCAACCTGTACTGCCGCATTTATGCTCTCTTTGTCACTGCCCAACTTTCCTCGTTGGACTCCTTTATCTTCCATTGCATTCTAGTCTCCCCTTAAACTCAACCACACTGTTCACCTCAGCCTCTGGCTGTGCTACTTGCATTTTTTTCTGAATTGGCTTTTTCTTTAGTTGATGCCTATTTTATTTTTTTGGCCTTTTGTTATGTTCCTACCTAACCTAGAAATAGTAATGGTACCCCCCTGTGTGTCAAAACTTAGCATTAATTTATGGACATGTTTAAAGTCTTGCCGCATCTTTCTTTTTTGCAGTCCAAAGCTATCCATACAATTCATTCTTTCTTAATAGATATACTCTCATATTTGTGTTGCTGGTATTTTGCAATATTTTTACTGTATGCCAAACAATGTGGGCAACACAGTGGTACAGCTGCTGCCTCATAGTACCAGCGACTCAGGGTTCAGTCCTAATCTTGGGTGCTGTCTGTGTGGCGTTTGCACATTCTCCTTGTGACCACAAGAGTTTCCTTCGGGTGACAATAGACAATAGACAATAGGTGCAGGAGGAGGCCATTCGGCCCTTCGAGCCAGCACCGCCATTCAATGTGATCATGGCTGATCATTCTCAATCAACTGGGACCCCAGTTATTTACAGTGTATATTAATGATTTGGACGAGGGAATTGAATGCAACATCTCTAAGTTTGCGGATGACACGAAGCTGGGTGGCAGTGTTAGCTGCGAGGAGGATGCTAGGAGGCTGCAGAGTTTAGGAGCAGGGAGGTTCTACTGAAGTTGTACAGGGCCTTGGTGAGACCGCACCTGGAGTATTGTGTGCAGTTTTGGTCTCCTAATCTGAGGAAAGACGTTCTTGCCTTAGAGGGAGTACAGAGAAGGTTCACTAGATTGATCCCTGGGATGGCGGGACTTTCATATGAAGAAAGACTGGATAGACTAGGCTTGTACTCGCTGGAATTTAGAAGACTGAGGGGGGATCTTATAGAAACATATAAAATTCTTAAGGGGTTGGAGTGGCTAGATGCGGGAAGATTGTTCCCGATGTTGGGGGAGTCCAGAACCAGGGGTCACAGCTTAAGGATAAGGGGGAAGACTTTTAGGACCGAGATGAGAAAACATTTCTTCACAGAGAGTGGTGAGTCTGTGGAATTCTCTGCCACAGAAGGTAGTTGAGGCCAGTTCATTGGCTATATTTAAGAGGGAGTTAGATGTGGCCCTTTTTGCTAAAGGGATCAGGGGGTATGGAGATAAGGCAGGTACAGGATACGGAGTTGGATGATCAGCCATGATCATATTGAATGGCGGTTCAGGCTCGAAGGGCCGAATGGCCTACTCCTGCACCTATTTTCTATGTTTCTATGTTTCTAATCAGTACCCCGTTCCTGCCTTCTCCCCATACCCCCTGACTCCGCTATCCTTAAGAGCTCTATCCAGCTCTCTCTTGAATGCATTCAGAGAATTGGCCTCCACTGCCTTCTGAGGCAGAGAATTCCACAGATTCACAACTCTCTGACTGAAAAAGTTTTACCTCATTTCAGTTCTAAATGGCTTACCCCTTATTCTTAAACTGTGGCCCCTTGTTCTGGACTCCCCCAACATTGGGAACATGTTTCCTGCCTCTAATGTGTCCAACCTCTTAATAATCTTATACGTTTCGATAAGATCTCCTCTCATCCTTCTAAATTCCAGTGTATACAAGCCTAGTCGCTCCAGTCTTTCAACATATGATAGTCCCGCCATTCCGGGAATTAACCTAGTAAACCTACGCTGCACGCCCTCAATAGCAAGAACATCCTTCCTCAAATTTGGAGACCAAAACTGCACACAGTACTCCAGGTGCGGTCTCACTAGGGCCCTGTACAACTGCAGAAGGACCTCTTTGCTCCTATACTCAACTCCTCTTGTTATGAAGGCCAACATTCCATTGGCTTTCTTCACTGCCTGCTGAACCTGCATGCTTCCTTTCGGTGACTGATGCACTTGGACACCCAGATCTCGTTGTACGTCCCCTGTTCCTAACTTGACACCATTCAGATAATACTCTGCCTTCCTATTCTTACCACCAAAGTGGTAAGCTGGGTTCTCCAGCTTCCTCCCACATCACAAAGACGTGCGGGTTTGAAGATTAAATGGCCCCTGTAAAGTTGCCCCTCATGAGTAAGGGATAGATGCGAAAGTGGGATTACATAGAACTAGTGCAAACCAGCATTGACTCGGTGGGCCGAAGGGCCTGTTTCCATGCTGTATTTATAAACTAAACAATGTTCAGCCAAATCTAACCAAGATTTGTTGCAAGTTTAGCATTACCTCACAACTTTCAAACGGAAATGCTAACTATGTTTCTCTCTCCATAGATACTATATAACCGCTGAGTGTTTTGCCAGCTTGTTTATTTTTAAATTTCAGATTCCCAGCATCAGTTTTTTTATTTGCCATTTAATTGCAAAATACTCAGTTTGGTCAGTACTGTGCACCCTATCAGGTATATAAAGATGGTTATAGTCTTAAATGCATAAATCTTTCAGATTGCTGATCAACCTGTGAATTCAGTAAGTTGTTAAAACCTAAAATGTGTTCATTCAAGGTCAAAACTAGTACTGTGCCCTTTGGAGGAGATTTGTGTTAACAGGGAAAGCAAATCCAATGAGATCGAACAATTCTTAATGAAGAAAAGTCACATTGTCCAATCAGATAAAGAAAGTGAAATTGATATGGGATTAACAGGGATAAAAAAGTTGAATGTTTTTTTTTGGTTTTACAGCTCAACTAAAATGTGAAGAAATTAAACTTCACACTTTTAAAGTTAATTTCACATTGTTCGGAACATGCCAGTTTTAAAATGCATTGGAACATATTAGATGAAGGAATGGGTAATCTGAGGGTAATCTGAGAGCAAAAGCTTCAGAATTTATCAGCATGTCATTGGATTCCATTGTTTTTTGTTATCAAACACGGATTTGGCTGCAGTCATCCTATTTCCAATGGTATATGCCTCAGGAGGCAAAAACTCTGGCTGTAGGTGTTGTCTTTTTCAACTACATATTGAGTATTTGCCATTTCCTGAAGGTAGGAGTGAATCTGGTACAATTATGCATCATTGATATAATCTGTTTGAAATCATGTGGCTCCACCTACTGCAAGATTCTTCAGCCTTCTTTCCAAGATTGGTGAACTGACATGACTGGAAAGAGTGGGGTTAGTAGTTGTAAGATTGTAAGAGATAGGAGCAGGAGTAGGCCATTTGCATCCTCATGCCTGCTTCATCAGTTAATGATTATGACTGACCATTACCTCAGCGCCATTTACCTGGTGTTAATGTATTCATTCCCTTAATCTCTAAATTCTACAAACTTCTGCCTTGAATGTACAGTACTGAAGAACTGAGCTTCCAAAGATTCACTACACTCTTTGTGAATAAATTTCTTCTCATCTCTGTTCTCAATGTTTGTGTCTTTATTTTGAGGCTATGATTAGTAGTTCAAAATGCTCCAAGTACACTACAAAGACGTAAAAACGTAGACTGATTCAATGAGATTACCTCTCATTCTACTAAACTAATGATAATATAATCTTAATTTCTCTTCATTGACAACACCCTCAGCCCAGTATAGAGAACTTATATTGCATTCCCTCCATTGTACATATATTCTCCTTAGGTAGGGAGATAATATCTAAAGGCAATAGCCGAGGTGCAATCTCACTGGGATTATGTATTCTTATTCTCAAATCCTCTCCCAATAAAGGTTAACACTATTTTTCTTCTTAATTGCTTACTGTACCAAATTGTTGATACAACAATCACGTTCTTCTAAAACCACTACATTTCCGTCTCTAACCATTGAATAAACATTCTGCATTATATATATTTTTTACCACAGTCCAGGAGTAACATTAAGAAGCACTTCTCCACACATAGTGTGAAGGAAATCAAAATCTCTGCATGGAGAAGTTTGATCAGAGTTTCCAAAATTGAGATGTCTAGAGTTTAGTTGGATAAGATGGGATGTGGAGCAAAAGCAGGTGAGTGAAGCAAACACCAACACTACTCCCCACATTTCCCCAATTCGGTCACACTTTCACTTTCATCCTCAAATATTCTCAAAACATACAAGTTTACTTGCCTGCATTTGATTTGTTGCCATGAGTTTTCACGAGCTCTGGAGTTAACAATGAGTTCTTCATATATATACGCATTGCCTCCTACTTCTGGTGGGTTTGTGAAATTAGTTGAATGGAATACCCAGAGATTGTGATGGAGGAATTTGAAAGTTACGATTCTGTGATTAAGAGTATATCAGGCCAACACTTGACAAGACAGTTTGACAGCTGTCCTATTTTAAACACTTTTTAAATTCCGTTTTATTTTTACCATGTGGATGACAGGTTGTCTGTCCAATGTTTAACTCCTTTGGTTTTGATACTGAACAATTAAGGGAGTGTTAATTACATTACTTTGAGTCTAAAGTCACATATAAACTAGACTGCACAGTGGATTTCCTTCAATTAAGAACATTGGTGCACCAATTGGAGTTTTTATGACTATTGGATTGTTTCATGGTCACCAATATTGATACTAGCTTTTTATTGTAACTTTAATTGAATTAACCAAATTCAAGTTTCTACATCCATTATTGAGATTTCAATTCTTGTCTTTACATCATATCTTTCAGAGCAAATTGTCATCAGGAAAATGGTAATATCATTATTGAACATAACTCAGATTAAAACCTTTTTGCAATTAATGAGATGCTTCTTTTTCCAACTGAATAAAATACATCTCAATTTGCATCTCAGATGCCAAGAATACAAAGGAAAAGGTATTTACCATTGTCATAAAAATGTATACATCACATAAAACTCACGAAACAGCACCTGGCATACATACTATACATATGTCTGTTTTCCCTATCTAAGGAGATTATAGCAAAGGTTCAATTTATTGATCCCTGTGATGAAGTGGATGTTTCCAATGAGGAGAGATTAAGCAGACCTATCCTGCAAGTTTCAGTATTTAGAAATGATCTCACTGGAACATATAAAGATCTTTCAGGGGTTAACTGGGTAGATGGAGGAAAAATATTTCTCCTGGCTGAGCTATCCAGAAGCAAGGTTTGCAGACTGACAATAAGGTTTTGGCTTCCATGACCAAGATGAAAATTAATTTCTTCATTAGAATGTAGTGAAGATTTGTAATACTCTACTCAGGAGGGCTCTGGAGCTCAGTAATTAAGTATGTTTAAGGAGAGTAGGAATTATGAGATTAATACAGGAAAATGGGGTTAAAGTAATATCAATCTTAATCATTCTGGATTACAGCGCAATTGTGATGAGGTTAACAGCATTTTCCTGCTTCCATTTCTAATGTCATTTTGTTCCTATCGCCCTATGAAGCCGAATGCTAGAAACTGCAGTTGCTGAAATCTTGAGCAAAAAAAACAAACTGCTGGAGGCACTCAACAGTCAGACACTAGATATGGAAAGAAATGTGCAGATGATGTTTTGGGTCAGGTTAATCTTAATTCTTTCAGGTTAACTAATCAGGTTAATTCTTCAGATTAGGCATGAAGGCACTAACATTAACCTGTGAAGATCACCTGTTATATATAAATCGCACAGATGCATGGGAGTTTTATTGTTTACTAACAGAAAAATTGGAACATTATGCTGACCAAAATCTGTAATATTACATTACAATTGAAAACCAGGAATCTCTTTCAAAAATACATTCACTGTCAATATCACGTGGTTTTATCTGAATACCATGGGGGGGAAAGCACAAAATCCTATTAATTTTCATCACACTTAACAGAGTTAAGGAGTATTCTTGATCAGAAAAATAACTTCCTTGCCTGTGTAAGTGTCTGTGTAATAAATATTATTTTGAAGGTCAGGGAAGTTAGTAATTATTGTAAACCAAAGTATAATTCTTTAAAGGAATGTATAAAAAGTACAACTTTTCAAGAATACGATAAAGACTACTTATATAATGAGTAAAATGAGTTAAGATTTCCACTGGTATAAGTTTATTGGAGCTTGAGGTAATTCTTCTTAAGATCACAATTATACCCATATATTAACACTAGGTGGCATCTAGTCTTGCTTTAAGGAGTAACAATATATTCTGAATAATAACCATTTTGTAAATATTTGCTTCCGTTTGACAAATCACTTTATATTCACTTCATTTGGAAATTAAATTGTTTCAGTACAGTAGATTCCCCTGCACCAAAAGTGTCAGGCTATTGAGAAGCATCAAGAGTTTAAATGAAAGTCATTGGTCAACCTTCTGAGCCAGAAATGTTGCAGGTATTCACAGAAGAGAAGAAATATAATGAGACAAAAGTTACCTTGTCGCAGGAAAAAAATCAGTCCTTTCACCTTTGGGACCTTGGCCTCAAGCTAACCCAGACCTCTGGATAAAGGTCCTCTCTGTCTGCCATCTGTGTCTAATGTAAAATAATATTAACTTTAGTTCTTATTCAGCATAGCGTAAAATTCCCATATTTTGGTACTAAATCATCAATCTCAATGGGAAAGGGGACACAGCATGAGTGCATGAATGATTGGTTGAGATGTGGAAGGAAACAAAAATCATATTTATGTCATATTATGTATTAAAGTTTAAGACAGAGTACCATATTGGTGCTGGTCATTTTGTCTAAGAGCTGTTACTGTATGTGACCCAGAAGACTTTCATGGTGATGCTGGCTGATTCAACTCAGTGGGTCAGGCAGCATCTCTGGAGAACATGGATAGGTGATGTTTCAGCTTGGGACCCCTTCTTCAGAATGATTGTGGCGGTGAAGTTCATCAGGAACGAATTATGATAGATAAAATGTGTAGGAACGAACTGCAGATGCTGGTTTACACCGAAGATAGACTCAAAATGCTGGAGTAACCAAGTGGGTCAGGCAGCATCTTGTGCCTATCTATGACGTGATAGATTTGAAATAACCTTGTTGGAAAATATGTTTTGTCAATAGTTATTTTAATGTATTCCCAATGCACTAAGGAGATCTAAGTTATGGAGTCATAGTTATAAAGCAAGGAAACAGGCCATTTGGCCCACCTTGTCCACGCCTATCAAGTTGGCATTCTGGCCTGCAATTGTCCCATATATCTGTCCAAATGTCTTTTTGAATTCATAATTATATTTAGTCTATAGCTTCTCTGACAGCTCATTCCAGCTAAGGACTACCCTCTGAGGGAAATCGTTGCCCATGAGGTTCCTCTTAAATTTCTCCCTTCTCACGTTAAGCCTATTCCCTCTCGGCCCAGCTCAAATTGGAGGAATAGCATCTCATATTTCGCTTGGGCAGTTTACACCCCAGCGGTATGAACATTGACTTCTCTAACTTCCGATAGTTCCTCTGTCCCTCTCTTTCCCCTCCCCCTTCCCAGTTCTCCCACTGTCTTCCTGTCTCCTACTACATTCTATCTTTGTCCCGCTCCCTCCCCTGACATCAGTCTGAAAAAGGGTCTCGACCCGAAACATCACCCATTCCTTCTCTCCTGAGATGCTGCCTGACCCGCTGAGTTAATCCAGCATTTTGTGTTTGCCTTCTAGATTTACTATCCTCTACCCTGGGGGGAAAAAAGACTGTGAGCATTCACATTACCCTAGACCCTCATGATTCTGTACCCCTCAATAAAATAACACCTCAGCCTATGCTCTAAAATTTTAAACAATCCCAGCCTATCCTACCCCATCCTATGACGCATGCAACTTAATGACATATTTCCTACACATATTTCCAATAGGTAAGTTGAATAGCCACAGTCTTTTTCCTAGGGTAGGAGAATCAAAAATTTGATGGCATATGTTAAAGGTGAGAGACAAGGGGCAACTTCATATCCGAGTAATGAGCTGCGAGAAGAAGTGATAGATGTGGGTTAGAATGGCAGATGGATGGACAAAGCTCAGAAATGAAATGACCAAAGGTTGTGAGAAAAGGATAGAAGTTCTACCCCTTCTCTTTCCTGTGTTCCTCCTGGTTATGTCCCAAAGCCTGCTATAAACCCCCTCCCCACCCCTTTTCTTCCTCTCATATCCCTGCCTCTGGCTTCACATTTCACACATCTCCTTATCTGTCAGCCTTTTGTTTTTTTATCTCTGGCCTTTGTCCAAAAATCTGCCAATCACTCCATCCTCACCTGCATCCACATATCACTTGCCAGGCTTCATCCCCCACCTCCCTTCCAGCTTCCTCCCCCCAACTACAATCAGTCTGAACAGGGTCCCGACTCAAAATGTCACCTATTCACATCTTCCAGAGATACTACCTGACCCTTTGAGTTACTCCAGCACTTTGTCTTTTTCTCCTATTTCTTGCCAACCATGACCATGAATGCTACAATAGAACAAAAGCAAAGTCATATTCTTACATACAAAAATATACTTAGGCATTTAGTTTTACAACATATAATGCCACTTACCATCTCTGCAACGCATGCTCTGTAAGTAAAATACTTTTGGCCTACAGCATTTTGATTTAACTGCAATACACGATGGAATAGTTCCACTGCGATAAAAATTGCATGTGATCTAAAGCACTGAGGTAATAAATGTTAATTTTTCCCCAGGGACAAAGGTTACTTAATTTAATTGAAATTAAAAAATTATATATTTTTTGATTAGATATCCTATGAAAGCATATGCCACTTACAGTTAACAAGAAATATCACTTTCAAAAAAGAATGTACTTCTGAGGCAGTTGCTCAAGATCAAGGATGACTTGCTTCCACTTCAGTTTTTGTCAGTTCAGAGGTGACTGATTAGCCAATGTAGGAACCACAGATTCTTCCCACAAACGGGACAGGAGGTGACTGACAGGGTGGGCTGGTGAACAGCTTGAGTATTAGTGGTCTCCTTCTGTCATTTTTGCACAGTTTTTAAGATACCTAATATCAATACCATCCTGTATGCTCCATCTCAGCTTGAACAGTCATGGTTCACAGATTCCCCAGTTTATGGGGATGTTACAATCCTTCAAGGAAGCATTGAGCACATCATTGATTTTTTTTCCTATCTGTTTGGTTATCTCCTGTGAAACAGCTTGGAATTGACTATTTTGAGAGTACAGTGTTAGGCATGCAGACAACATAGTAACCATCTGAGAGTAACTCGGGCATCAATGCTGGTCTGTAAGAGAACATCGTTAATGATTCACTTATTCTTCCAGTGAATTTTAAGGGTTTTGCAGAGGAAGTATTGGTGATACATTTCCAGTGCTTCGAGAAACTTTCCATACATTGTCCAAGTTTCAGAAACACACAGGGCAATCATCATTGCGTCTATTGGATTATGAGTTTTGTATCTGGCTCGCAGTCTTAATCTTCGAATTCCCTTTTTCTCAATCAACTAAGACCTGTGTTATTGCATTGAGGGCAGTAGTGGATTTTTATCATGAGAGGTGCTCCCGAGATATGTAAGCTTAAAATCCAGCGGTATGAATTATTGATTTCTCTAACTTCAAGTAACCCTTGTTTTCTCCATCTCTCTCTAACCCTCGCCCACTCTAGTTCTTCGACTAATTTCACTGTCATCCTGATTCTTTTTATGTGCAACAATGAACCATTCTACATTTCCTTGATCAACTCGCTTCGATCCGTCGTTTTCATACCCCTCATTCTCTTTTAAACCCTTCCATATTTCTAGTCTCCCTCTCCCCTGGCTCAGTCTGAAGCAGGGTCTCGACCCGAAACGTCACCCATTCCTCCTCCAGCGATGCTGCCTGTCCCGTTGAGTTACTCCAGCATTGTGTGTCTATCTTCATAAATAGTCCACCTTTTCCAGGGCTCGGCTGAGAGCTGTCTACTTATTTGTCAGAGAGGACCGCTTTGTCCCCTGTGTTGTTGCAAGTAACAAGGGCTTATGATGCAAATGCAGGACATTTGAAACTGTACACAAATAACGACGTTGGGTTCAATTCAAATGTCTCAAAACCTTTGCAAATAATAAAAAGCGTTAAAGAAATAAAAGAAACGACACGGCGGTTGAAGCTTTAGCTGCAGCGTTTCCATGGCAGCCGTGGCGCGCGTTTGCCGCGCTGCAGGGCGCGTGGCGGAGCGGCCGTTGGGGCCTGGCCCGCCCAGCCCCGCCCCGCCCATGCTCAGTGAAGCTCGGTTGTGCGTCGCCGCTTCGCAGACATGCCCGTCGAAAAGGTGGCAATACCCAGAGCACGAACAAAGTGCCTTGGTTCACCCTCCCTCCTGCATCTCGTTCCAAACCGCCACACCTGCTGCTTTCGCCCGCCTCACCACAGGGCCACACCGCTCTTGCGTCGTGTATCCTCATACCCTTCACCTTCGTTCGTGCCGGTAGCACCCCCATTCTCCCCCCTCCCATTCTCCCCCTCTTCCCTTCTTCCCCCTCTTCCCTTCTTCCCCCTCTTCCCTTCTTCCCCCTCTTCCCTTCTTCCCCCTCTTCCCTTCTTCCCCCTCTTCCCTTCTTCCCCCTCTTCCCTTCTTCCCCCTCTTCCCTTCTTCCCCCTCTTCCCTTCTTCCCCCTTCTTCCCCTTCTTCCCCCTCTTCCCCTTCTTCCCCCTCTTCCCTTCTTCCCCCTCTTCCCTTCTTCCCCCTCTTCCCTTCTTCCCCTCTTCCCTTCTTCCCCCTCTTCCCTTCTTCCCCCTCTTCCCTTCTTCCCCCTCTTCCCTTCCCGCCCGCCCCTTCTTCCCCTCCCCCTCTTCCACTTTCCCCCTCTTCCTTTCCCCCCTCACCCCTCGTTCCACCCCTCATCCCCCCTTTTTCCTCTCTCCCTATTCTATTCCCCCGCCGCATGCCACTCTTCCCGAGTCCGTCCACCCTTCCTGGCTCCATTGCTGCCCTACCCCAAGAAGCAGGCTCGCAGCTATAGCTGTTTCCCTTTCTTTTGCACATCTCTCCATATTTTCTAACTTCATAAGCCAATCTATCATTTCCTGTAGGAGTTTTTATCTACGGACGTCTTTCAGAATGCGCCACATAGTTCAGCCACAGGTTCTGCAGCGAACAGGTTATCAGTAGACGCAAGCAATTTGTTTCGAGGTTAGTCTTAGGAAAGTCATCATTCATTGTTTGTGGTGCTATCATGAACTAAACATAGCACAAAAAGTAAGGACATTTGTGTTTGGTAGATTATTTCTTTATTGTAACAATGCTTCTTGGCAATAAATCTTATACCGTTGGAAAGCCTGTTTATTTCCCTTTTAAATGGTGCCACATTTGTAAGGAACATGCATTTGTGGGATGAGCAGCAGAGCTGAGTATATGGGTTGCGCCCATGAAAAATTTGCCAAATCTTCTCTGCCAATCCCAAACAGCTTATTCTGCCATTGACTCTTGTTCAGTGTTGTTTGGTGGATTGGATGATTGAAGTCTGAAGAAACAAGACATATTGGCAATTTAACAATTTATTCATTTAATAAACAGGAGCCTCAGTAGCGTGTGGAAGAACCATACACAGCCACAACAGCCTGGCACCTCCTCCTCATGCTGGTCACCAGCCTGGTCACACACTGTTGTGGGATGGTATCCCATTCTTCAACCAGCACTTGTCGCAAGTCAGCCAACGTGGTTGTGTTGGTCACTCTGGCACGAACAGCACGCCCAAGCTGATCCCACAAGTGTTCAATGGGGTTGAGGTCAGGACTGCTGGCAGGCCATTCCATCCTCTCCACTCCCAAATTCTGGAGGTAGTATCTGAGAAACCCTGTTCTGGATTTCTGGATTCTCGCCCCATTTAGAAAATAATCTACGCCTTTATTCCTCCTACGAAAATGGATGACTCCATATTTTGCTACACTAAATTCCAACTGCCACTTCTCTGCCCACTCTCCCAACCTATCCAAGTCCTTCTGCAGAGTTCCTACTTTCTCTACACTATCTGCCCCTCCACCTATTTTCGTATCATCTGCAATCTTCAATACCCTCATCCAAATCATTAATATACAATGTGAAGAGCAGCAGCCTTGGCACCAAGCCCTGCGGAACTCCGCTAGTCACTAGCAGTCAACCAGAAAAAGCCCCCTTTATTGCCACTCTTTGCCTTCTGCCATCCTGTCACTATCAATGCCTCCACAATCTCTAAAGCCACCTCTTTCAGAACCCGAGGGTGCAGTCCATCTAGTCCAGGTGACTTATCCAGCTTCAGCCCGTTCAGCTTCCCAAGCACCTTCTCCCTGGTAATAGCCACTACACTAACTTCCACCCCCTGACTCCCATGAATTTCAGGCATGTTGCTGGTGTCTTCCACTGTGAAGGCTGATGCAAAAAAGTTATTCAACTCCTCTGCCATTTCTTTATTCTCCATTATCACTTCTCCTGCATAATTTTCCAGCGGTCCAACATCTCTCATAAGAGAAACGTGCCTCTTTCTTAGTCTTTATATAACTGAAGAAACTCTCGGTATCCTCTTTTATATTATTAGCTAGCTTACCTTCGTATTTCTCCCCATATTACCTTATTAGTTACCTTCTGTTGTTCTTTAAAAGCTTCCCAGTCCTCTGGCTTCCCACTAATCTTTGCAATGTTATATACCTTCTCTTTTAGTTTTATACTGTCCTTGACTTTTCTTGGCAGTCACGATCACCTCTTTCTCCCCCTAGAATCTTTTTTTCTCTTTGGAATGAAAAGGTCCTGCATCTTCTAAATTATTCCCAGAATTTTTTCCATTGCTGTTCCACCGTCATCCCTTTCCGGTCAACTTTAGCCAGCTCCTCTCTCATGCCCATGTAGTCCTCTTTGCTCAGCTGTAATACCGACACATCCGATTTCACCTTCTCCTTCTCAAATTGCAGATTAAAACTTATGTTGTGGTCGCTACCTCCTGGTGGTTTCTTTACCTTGAGTTCCCTTATCAATGTTCATTACACATTGTTTTTATAGAAACAATAATAAGGGGAAAAAATACTTTAAGAGATTTTAATTAAGTCAAGTAAGAAAATTTTAATGCAACAAAAGCTTTTTACTGTACTTCATTAAACGAAACTAAACTAGAGCCTTGAGGAAGGCAAACCTGGAACGTTGTCCAGTTGGTCACCATACCTAGGACCCATTAAAGTGAGTGCAACAAAGTTTCACTAGAACAATTCCAGTGAACACGAGTTTACCACAGGAGGAAAGATTGTACAGACTGGGACTACACATCAGAATAAGATGTAGCGGTTAGGACTGAGTTAAAGAAAACGTTCTTCATCAGAGAGGTGCACAACCTTTGGAATTATATACTCTGGAGAATGACGTCTTTATTCAAAAGACAGATAGATACATTTCTGGATATTAAGGAAAGCAAGGGATATGGAGAGCATGTTGGAAAATGGCATTGAGACCAATGATGTTGCTTGCTGATGCACATACTCTCTGCCTGATTTATCTATCCATCGATGACCCAGCCACATATTTTAAATGCCTATCTGACCTGGTTCTGATCCTCACTCACATTTCTCAAACCAACTGGTGGTTCTTAATGAACGGTGGAGAGGACTCAAAGGACCGGATGCCCTTCTCATGTTATTTCTGTTGAGCAATGGAATTTAATGCTGTTAGTCCTTTTCCTCATCTCATTCAATAATCCTTCAATTTCTGCCTTTATATCAGAAACTTATTCAAAGATAATATTCGATGAATTTCAGGAATCTGAAGAGAGTTTAATTCATCGACAAACATTACAGATCAACAAAATACTCTTCGCACAATTCATCAATCTGAAAACTCCAAATAAGGTAACAGCCACGTACTTGTAGATCTCTGAACACCCACCATCCCCCCACCAGATCACGCTTCGGCGTTTGTCCATTCCCCAGCCCTCCTCTGACCCGAACCCCCAACCTTGTCGTGCCTTCACCATTCTCCACGACCTCCCCCTTTCTGATACGGAACGGTCTGTCCTCAACAGAGGCCTCACCTTCGTTCCCCTCCATGACATAGAGCTTTTCTTCCGTTGTCTCCGCCTCCGTGCCTTTCCTCATCACCCAGTGTTGACCTCTTCTCCTGTCTCCACCGGTCCCCCTCCTCAGACTCCAACCCTCTCTAGACCTCTTTATTTCTAACTGCCAGTGTGACATCAACCGTTTCAACCTTTCCACTCCCCTAACCTACTCCAACCTCACCCCCTCTGAACATACAGCTCACTCTGCAGCAACCCTGACATAATCAAACCCACCGACAAGGGAGGTGCATGGTAGTCTGGCACGCTGACCTCTACCACACTGATGCCAGGTGACAACTCACAGCCACATCCTCCTACTTATCCTTAAATTATGATCCCACAGATGAGCGCCAGGCCTTAATCTCAAACACCATTACTCAATTTATCGCTTCTGGCTGTCTGCCTTCCACAGCGTCCAACCTTATCGTTTCCCAGCCCTGCACAGCCCGTTTTTACCTTCTCCCCAAAATCACAAACACAACTGCCCTGGCAGACCCATTGTTTCTGCCTGCTCCTGTTCCATGGAAATGATTTCCACGTATCTCAACTCCATCCTATCCCCCCTGGTCCAATCTCTCCCAACCTAGGTCCAAGATGCCTCACATGCCCTTTGGCTCTTTAATGACTTCTGCTTTCCGAGCCCCCACTCCCTCATCTTTACTATGGACATTCAGTCACTCGACACCTCCATCCCCCACCAAAAGGCCTTAAAGCCCTCCATTTCTTCCTTGACCGCAGAACCATCCAATTTTCCTCTACTAACACTCGACGTCGCCTAGCAGTGCTGGTCCTCACCCTCAACAACTTCTCCTTTGACACCTCCCACTTCTTCCTAGTCCAAGGCATAGCTATGGGCAGCAGCCTGGGCCCCAGCTTTGTAGGGCACATTGAACAATCCCAGTTTCAGGCTTACACTGGCCCTATCCCCAAACTCTATCTCTGTTACATTGATGACTGCATCGGTGCTACCTACTGCACCCATGCAGAACTCATGGACTTCTTCAACTTCACCACCAATTTTCATCCTGCACTCAAATTTACTTGGACCATCTCCGACACGTCCCTCCCCTTTCTTGATCTCAGTCTCCATCACAAGAAATAGACTATTGACACATCTATTACAAACCCACTGACTCCCACAACTCCACTATACTTCTTCCCACCCTGCTTCCTGCAAAGACTCTATCCCCTACTCCCAATTCCTCCGTCTACGCAGCATCTGCACCCAAGATGACGTGTTCCTTACTAGAACATCCGAGATCTCCTCATTCTTTAGGAAACGGGGGTTCCCCTCTCCCATCATAAATGAGGCCCTCACTAGTATCTCCTTGGTACCCTGCAGCTCCGCCCTTGCTCTCCCTCCCCCTAGTTGCAACAGAGACAGAGACCCCTTGTCCTTACCTTCCACCCCATCAGCCGTCTCATACTACACATAATCCTCTGAAATTTCCACCACCTCCAACGGGATCCCACCATGAGCCACATTTTCCCATCTCCAGAGATCATTCCCTCTGCAACTCCCTGGTTAACTCATCCCTTCCCACCCAAACCATCCCCTCCCCAGGTACCTTCACCTGCAACCGCAGAGGATGCAACACCTGTCGCTATACCTCCTCCCTCGACTCTGTCCAGGGACCCCGACAGTCCTTTCAGGTTAGGCAGAGGTTAACTTGCATCTCCTCCAACCTCATCTACTGTATCCGTTCTTCAAGATGTGGACTCTTATACATTGGCGAGACCAAATGCAGACTGGGTGATCGTTTCGCAGAACACCTTCGCTCAGCCCGCGTGAACCAAACTGATCTCCCAGTTGCTGGACACTTTAATTCTCCTTCCCATTCCTACACAGACCTTTCTGTCCTTGGCCTCCTCCATTGTCAGAGTGAGGCTAAACGCAAATTGGAGGAACAGCATCTCATATTTTGCTTGGGCAGCTTGCAGCCCAGTGGAATGAATATTAACTTCTCTCACTTCAGGTAGCCCCAACATGGTTAACTCATCCCTTCCCACCCAAACCATCCACTCCCCAGGTACCTTCACCTGCAACCGCAGAGGATGCAACACCTGTCGCTATATCTCCTCCCTCGACTCTGTCTAGGGACCCCAACAATCCTTTCAGGTTAGGCAGAGGTTAACTTGCATCTCCTCCAACCTCATCTACTGTATCCGTTGTTCAAGATGTGCACTCTTATACATTGGCGAGACCAAATGCAGACTGGGCGATCGTTCCGCAGAACATCTTCGCTCAGCCCGCGTGAACCAAATTGATCTCCCGATTGCTGGACACTTTAATCCTGCTTCCCATTCCTACACAAACCTTTCTGTCCTCAGCCATTAGCTTTCTTCACTGCCTGCTGTACCTGCAGGCTTACTTTCAGTGACTGATGTACAAGCACACCCAAGGTCTCGTTGCACCTCCCCTTCTCCTAATCTGACCATTCAGTTAATAATCTGCCTTCCTGTTCTTGCCACCAAAGTGGATAACCTCACATTATACTGCATCTGCCATGCTTCTGCCCTCTCACCCAACCTATCCAAGTCACCCTGCAGCCTCATAGCATCCTCCTCGCAGCTCATACTGCCACCCAGCTTTGTGTCATCCGCAAACTTAGAGATGTTACATTTAATTCCCTTGTCTAAATCGTTAATATATATTGTAAACAATTGGGGTCTCAGCACCAAGCCTTGCAGCACCCCATTAGTCACTGCCTGCCAATCTGAAAAGCACCCGTAAATTCCTACTCTTTGCATCCTGTCTGTCAACCAGTTCTCTATCCATGTTACTCCCCTACCCCCAAAACCATGTGCTCCGATTTTGTACACTAATCTCTTGTGGAACCTTGTCAAAGGCTTTTTGAAAGTCCAGATATACCACATCCACTGGCTCTCCCCTATCCGTTCTACTTGTTACATCCTTCAAAAATCCCAAAAGATTAGTCAAGCCTAATTTCCCCTTCATAAATTCATGCTGACTTTGACCGATCCCGTCACTGTTTTCCAAATGCGCTGCAATAACAACTTTAAGATTCGGCTCAAGCATCTTCCCCACCGATGTAAGGTTAACTGGTCTATAATTCCCCGTTTTCCCTCCCTCCTTTCTTAAAAAGTGGAGTTAAATTGGCTACCCTCCAGCCCATAGGAACTGATCCAGAATTGAGAGAACATTGGAAAATAATCACCAATGCATCCACGATTTCTAGGGCTACCTCCTTGAATACTCTGGGATGTAGACCATCAGGCCCTGGGGATTTATCTGCCTTCAGTCCCAACAGTTTACCTAACACCATTTTCGAACTAATCTGGATTCCCTTCAGTTCCTCCCTCCCACTAGATCCTTGGTCCCCTAGTATTTCCGGGAGATTGTTTGTGTCTTCCTTAGTGAAAACAGAACCGAAGTATTCGTTTAACTGTACTGTCATTTCCTTGCTTCCCATTATAAATTCACCTGTCTCAGACTGTAAGGGACCTATATTTGTCTTCACTAATCTTTTCCTTTTTTACATACCTAAAGAAACTTTTACAGTCAGTTTTATATTCTCCGCAAGCTTTCTTTCATGCTCTTTTTTCCCCCTCTTAATTAACCACTTTGTCCTCCCCTGTTGGGTTCTAAATTTCTCCCAGTCATCTGGTTTGACGCTTCTTCTGGCCAATTTGGTCGATCTACGAGCCGCGCTCCACAAATTCCACCAGCACGTGCAGTGCCCTACCAGGGGCTCAAACACGCTGGATAGGGTGTACACCAACATAAAGGACGCCTACAGAGCTCTCCCCTGCCCACCCCTGGGACAATCCGATCACCTCTCACTGCTTCTACTGCCCGCATACAAACCCCTCATCCGCAAGACCAAACCTACAATAAAGACGGTCAAAATATGGCCCGAGGATGCCACCCTACAACTCCAGGACTGTTTTGATCGCACCGACTGGGACCTGCTTGCACAACAGACGACCTGTGGTTCAGAGTAGACTTGGAGGAATACACATCCACTGTGCTCTCCTACATCAACTGCTGTGTGGAGAATGTCACGGAGGACAAGGAAATAAAGATGTTCCCAAACCGGAAACCCTGGATGAATAAGGAGGTACAGAACCTGTTGAGGGCACGCAACAATTCCTTTAAATCTGATGACACTTCAGCATACAGTGTTGCCAGGTCAAACCTGAACAAAGGTATTAAAAGGGCCAAAGACACCCACAGGCAACGGGTGGAAGACCACTTCAATACCACGGACACCAGAAGCATGTGGCAGGGTGTCAGGGACATCACTGGCTACAAGAGCAGCCCTGCCTGCCCCCACAGTGATATCACATTAACCAACGAGCTAAACACCTTCTTTGCCCGCTTCGAAACTGGCAACACCACCTTGAGTGGAAGAACCCCAGCCGAGGCGGAGGGACTGGTCTTGCAACTAAGCACACAGGAAGTACAACGCGCTCTACAATGGGTCAACCCACGCAAGGCTGCAGGCCCGGATGGAGTTCAAGGAAAGGTACTTAAGGACTGTGCTGAACAGTTGGCTGAGGTATTCACCAGGATCTTTAACCTGTCATTATCTCTGGCTAAGTCCCCAAGTGCCTGAAGACGGGTACCATCGTGCCGGTGCCGAAAAAAGCAACCTGAACCGAAAAAAGCAAAGATCACCAACCTGAACGACTACCCTCCAGTTGCCCTAACTCCTATAGTCATGAAGTGCTTTGAAAGGCTGGTCCTCTCACACATCAAATCCAGCATCCCTGACTCACTGGACCCACATCAATTTGCATACAGGGCAAATAGATCCACAGAGGACGCCATCTCTCTGGCTCTTCACACTGTCCTGACTCACCTGGAGAGACAGGGCACGTACGTGAGGATGCTATTCATTGACTATAGCTCTGCCTTCAACACGGTCATCCCCACCAAGCTCATCACCAAACTCCACCAGCTAGGCCTCAGCTCGTCGTTATGCGACTGGATCCTGGATTTCCTGCTGGAGTGACCACAGGCAGTGAGAATGGGCCCGCACCTGTCCTCCACTGTCACCCTGAGTACCGGCACACCACAGGGCTGTGTTCTGAGCCCCATGTTCTACTCCCTCTTCACACAAGACTGTGTTCCTGCATTCGACACCAACACCATTGTCAAGTTTGCAGACGACACAACGGTGATCGGGCTGATCACCAACGGTGATGAAACAAAATACAGAGCGGAGGTGCAGAACCTGGCGGACTGATGCTCTGATAACAACCTGTCCCTAAATACGACCAAGACCAAGGAGCTGATCATCAACTTCCGTAGGTCACACAACGGGGAATACGCCCTGATCTTTATCAATGGGGACAGTGTGGAGAGAGTGTCCAGCTTCAAGTTTCTGGGCACTCACATTTCGGAGGACCTAACATGGTCCAATAACACTGCTGCGCTGGTCAAGAAGGCACAGCAACGACTGTTCTACCTAAGAACACTGAAGAAGTCTGGTCTACCCCAACAGCCGCTGACGACATTCTACCGCTGCACCATAGAGAGCATTCTAACACATGGCATCCCTGTGTGGTATCTCAGCTGCATGGTGCCAGAGAGGAAAGCTCTTCAGCGGGTAGTCCATAGAGCTCAGAGGACCATCGGAACACAGCTACCAGCCTTGGAGGGCATCTACAACACACAATGCCTCAGAAAAGCCACCAGCATCTACAAAGACTCTTCACACCCCTGCAACAGTCTGTTCGAACTTCTACCATCAGGCAGACGTTACAAGGCCTTCTACGCCCACACCTCCAGACTCAGGAACAGCTTCATCCCCAGGGCCATAGCTGCTATGAACCGGTCCTACTGAGCCGGATGGTCACATCGCACAGTGATCCGGCACAGATCTACTTGCACTTTATTCTGTTTTAAAACTGTTACAATTTGTTTCATTGGGTTGTTTAAATTAATACTGACTAGCTAATTAATTTATTGCATCGTATGGGAGGCGCATTCCCAATCTCGTTGTACCCCTGTACAATGACAATAAAGATATATTGTATTGTATTGCATTGTATTTATATGCCTCTTCCTTGGATTTAGCACTACCCTTGACTTCCCTCGTCAGCCACGGTTGAGCCGCCTTCCCAGTTTTATTTTTTCACCAGACGGATGAACAAATTCTGGAGTTCAACCATGCGGTCTTTGAATCTTTGCCATTGCCTCTCCACTGTCAACCTTTTAAGTACAATTTACCATCTATCCTAGCCAATTCCTGTCTCATATCTTCAAAGTCTCCTTTATTCAAGTTCAGGACCCTAGTCTCTGAAGTAACTGTGTCACTCTCTATCCTAATGCAGAATTCCAGCATGTTTTGGTCACTGTTGCCAAGGGGCATTGCACAACAAGATCGCAAACTAATCCTTCTTCATTACACAATACCCATTCTAGGATGGCCTGCCCTCTAGTCGGTTCCTCTACATAATGGTTTAAAAACCCATCCCATATACATTCCAGGAAATTCACCTCCTTAACACTGTTACCAATTGGTTGGTCCAATCGATATGTAGATTAACTTCACCCATAATAACTGCTGTACGCATTTGCTATACGCATCCCAAATTTCCTGCTTGATGCTATCCCCAACCGCCCTACTGCCGTTTGGTGGTCTGTATACAACTCCAACAAGTGTTCTGCCCTTGACTATTTTGCAGTTCCACGCATACCGATTCTACAGCATCCAAGTTAATGTCTCTCCTCTTTAACCGGCAATGCCACCCCACCTCCTCTTCCTTTCTGTCTATCCTTCCTGAATATCAAATACCCCTGCATGTTTAGCTCCCAGCCTTTGTCCCCCTGGAGCCATGTCTCCATAGTTCCAACTATATCATATCCCTTAACTACTAACTGCGCATTCAATTCATCCACCTTATTTCGAATGCTCCTCACATTAAGGTACAAAGCTTTCAGGTTTTTCTTATCTCCCTTCTACCTTTTGCTTCTGTCTTCCTTTTATGGTCCTTTGTGTCCTTGCATTGGTCCCATCCCCCTGCCCTGTCAGTTTAAACGTGATCTTCCTACATTCTCTCGTTAGGTGCATGGATACGCTTCCACGTTGTTGACTAGATTCTCATTTTCTCCCTATAAACAGCTTACAATGGCTTGTTTCCTTTATCATCATTACTTTTTTGCATATCTTTCATTCATTGTTTTTTATCTCTCCACATCACCGTCTATATCTCTCGTTTCCCTTATCCCTAACCAGTCTGAGGAAGGGTCTCAACCTGAAACGTCACCCATTCCTTCTCTCCAGAGATGCTGCCTGTCCCGCTGAGTTACTCCATTTTTTTTTGTGTCTCTCTTTCGAATATTGTATGGTGGATTGTTGCTGCTAATGTGATACCTTACTTGGAATTGGCTTGGGCTTCTGCACTGCAGGCAATTCCTGTGCACCTGAAAGTTAAAAGATTTATAGACCAACATATCTTTACCCCTACTTCCTCTTTGCTGCATCCTGTAACAGCAACATTTGACTGACATTAATTATGAACAGAATTTGAAATTCTCTGTCTACCCCTGCAATTGTTTTTATTAGATTGACCTCGGACATCTTGCCACAATTCTAGAACGTGGTGCTAGCGTAAATTTCTCAGACCGGGAAGGCCATACTGTTCTGCATGAGGTAAAATTAAGTTCATTTTTCATAAATGTTAGTAATTGTATAAGTATACACATCTTCAAACTCATTATGACAATACTCAAATTATAATTAACAAAAACTATATGTGATTAATCAGATACGTTTTTATCCAACCTCATGCTCCAATACAAATCTTGTTGAAGCCTCATAAATGAATAATGGAATATATTCAAGCATTCTTAATCAAACATTGTATGTCTTTGGTACAAGCTTCCATACTCATCCATGGCATTATTTTCTTTATTGTTTCAATCTATTTTCCATAATGCTTGGAATACATTTATTACCTTGGTCATTGACATTCATGCTAAGAATCTTAATTTATGATCTTTTTGAAATGTAATATGGTCGTGCTCTTCTAATAGGCCCACCAGCTCACTTAGTAACTTTTAAATTTAGCCAGCATATCTCCTACAGCTATTTATCCTTTAGCCCCATGAATGCTCGCACCACTGCTTACAACTCTGGCCTGGCATCCGGCATTATAGATGACTACAAAGTAGAGTCCCACCGACTGCGAAGGGCGGTGAAGGACGCAAAAAGGAGGGACAGGATAGAGACGCAGATGGAGCAGCAGGACACCAGACGCATTTGGCAGGGGCTACGGACTATAACTAGCTACCGGTGCAGCCCCCCCTTAACCGGAAGTGCCGGCACCTCCTTAGCTGATGACCTGAACTCTTTTTATGCATGGTTCGAGACGGGTAAAACAACACCGTCGGGGCGCTGGCTAGCGAGGCTGCAGGGGGATCCACCGCCGGGGATGTGCACACATTCTTGGTGTCCGAGCATGACGTGAGGTGGGCTCTGATGCGTGTGAACACGAGGAAAGCTGGAGGCCCAGATGGTATATCTGGGCGAGTACTAAAGTCTTGTGCTACTCAGCTTGCTCCAGTGCTCACCACAATATTTAACCTCTCCTTGGCAAAGTCCGTGGTCCCTGCATGCTTCAAAAGATCCATTATTGTACCGGTGCCAAAGAATGCCTCTCCAGCTTGTTTAAATGACTACCGACCGGTGGCCCTCACCTCGGTTGTCATGAAATGTTTCGAGAGACTAATCAAGAAGCACATCTGTGCCCTCCTTCCTCGCAACATGGACCCACTACAGTTCGCATACCGTCCGAACAGGTCCACGGATGATGCGGTCTCCCAGGTTCTGCACACCGCTCTCTCTCATCTGGACAGCCAGAAGGGGGGCTATGTGAGGATGCTGTTCATTGACTTTAGTTCAACTTTAGTCCCCAGCAGACTGGCTGAGAAGCTGCTGGTACTGGGGCTTAGCACCCCTCTGTGTGCCTGGGTCCTGGACTTTCTCACGGCCAGGCCCCAAATGGTCAGGATGGGAGAACACACATCTAGACCCCTCACCCTGAACATAGGATCCCCCCCCAGGGTTGCGTCCTTAGCTCCCTACTGTACTCCCTATACACACATGACTGTGTGGCCATGTTCAACTCAAACTCCATCATCAAGTTTGCTGTTGACACTGTGGTGGTGGGCCGGATCTCAGACAACGATGAGAAGGCCTATCAGGAGGAGGTGGCTGATCTGGCACTCTGGTGTCAGGACAATAGCCTCCTCTTGAATGTCAAAAAAACTAAGGAGCTGATTGTGGACTTTAGAAGGGCTCAACATCCAAGGACGTACACGCCACTGGAAATAAATGGGTCTACTGTGGATAGGGTGAGCAGTTTTAAATACCTGGGAATCCACATCAAAGAGGATCTGACATGGGCAACGCACATTGCCGGCACTGGTGGGTAAGGCAAAGCAGCGCCTTTACCACCTTAGACAGCTGAGGAAATTCAGAGTGTCTCTGAGGATTCTTCATTGCTTCTACTCTGGGGCTGTAGAGAGCATCCTGTCTGGCAACATTACAGTCTGGTTTGGGAACAGCTCTGCCCAGGACAGGAAGGCCCAGCAGAGAGTAGTGCGTTCGGCAGAACGCACCATGGGAACTACACTCGCCCCCCTGCAGGACCTATACATCAGGAGGTGTAGATCGAGAGCAAGCAAGATTATGAGGGACCCCTACCACCCCAGCAACGGACTGTTCCAGCTGCTACGGTCAGGCAAACGCCTCCGCTGTCACGCTGTGAAAACGGAGAGGATGAGATGGAGTTTCTTCTCACAGGCCATCAGGACTCCAGGGACTAAATTTATAACTCCAGGGACTAAATTTTGTCTTCTCTGTATTAACTATAATTTATATGCTGTAACTGTAATTCTTTTTTTTGCACAATCCGCAGGCATTGCCACTTTCATTTCACTGCATGTGCATGTGACAAATAAACTTGACTTGACTTGAATGATCTTTTGCAGTTTGTCTTCAGTAATATCCTTTGCATGCAGACACAGAATGCTGGAGTAACTCAGCGGGACAGGCAGCATCTTGGGGGAGAAGGAATGGGTGACGTTTCAGGTCGAGACTCTTCCTCAGACAGACTCAGTCTGCATGCATCCTTTGTATACATGCAGTCATCAGCATTGCCATTATTTTTTACTTCACTGTTTACTACTTATAGCGGAGTCATTTTTTTCTGCAGTATACTGCGAACAAGAGCAAAGCTATCGTAATTGTCTACCTGTAAAAGTTATTCTGTGCTGGAAATGATCAGAGTCCCTCCAACATGGCTTCACAATCAAAAGGAATTAAACAGTCCACAGTCTCAGTGTTAAGCTTCAACCTCTCCTTGTCATGTGATTTCATCAACACTACATACTTGTACAACTTTAATATCTACATATCCACTGTATCTTACCCCTAATGTGCTGGATCCACCACCTCCAGTATCAATGTGTTTAATACTCTTACCATTTTTCTTTATTCAAATGAGTTTCACCCCAGAGTTATTCCCTGTTCTCCCCTCTCCCATACAGCAGTATGAAAATGTACACGTCCGGATTCAGAGACAGGTTCTTCCCAGCTGTTATCAAGCAACTGAACTGTCCTCTCATCAGCTAAAGAGCTGTCCTGACCTCCCATCTACCTCATTGGAGACCTTCAAACTATCTTTAACTGGACTTTACTGGATTTGCATTAAAGGTTATACCCTTTATCCTGTATCTGTACACTGTGGACAGATTATTTGTAATCATGCTGAGTCTTCACGCTGACTGGATAGCATGCGATAAAAAGCATTTCACTGTACCTCAGTACACATGACAATAATAAACTAAACTAAACATAGAACAGTACAGCACAGGAAAAGGCCTTTCAACCCACAATGCCTCTGCCGAACATGTTGTCAAGTCCAACCCTTATTTGTCTCCACATAATCTATATCCTTCCATTTCCTGCATATCGATATGCCTATCCAAAAGTATTTTAAATCCCACTATCATATCTGCCTCCACCTCCGTCCTGGTAGTGCACTCAAGGCATTCACCACCCTCTGTGTAAAAAAAAACTTGCCCCACACATTTCGTTTAAACTTTGCCCCTCTAACCTTAAAACACTGCCCACTCGTTTTTTTATATTTTCATCCTGTGAAATAGGTTCTGACCCTATCTATATCACTCAAAATTTTATATACTTCTATCGGGTTCTTCCTGCAACCACCATTGTTCTAGAGAAAACAATCCAAATCTGTCTAACCTCTCCCTTTAGCTAATACTCACTAACCCAGGCATTATTTTGGTAAACCTCCTCTGCACCCTTCCCAGAGTCTGGACATTCTTGTAGTGGGGTGGCTAGAACTGCACATAATACTACAAATGGAGTCACAGATGGAGCAGCAGGACACCAGGCGCCTTTGGCAGGGGCTATGGACTATAACTAGCTACCGGTCCAGCACCCCCTCAACCGGAAGTGCCGGCTCCTCCTTAGCTGATGACCTGAACTCTTTTTATGCATGGTTTGAGACGGGTAACACCACCAGCTCGCCGTCTAAAAACAGCACCGAGGGGGCGCTGGCTAGCGAGGCTGGAGGGGGATCCACCGCCGGGGATGTGCACACATTCTCGGTGTCCGAGCATGAGGTGAGGTGGGCTCTGACGCGTGTGAACACGAGGAAAGCTGGAGGCCCAGATGGTATATCTGGGCGAGTGCTAAAGTCTTGTCCTACTCAGCTTGCTCCAGTGCTCACCACAATATTCAACCTCTCCTTGGCCAAGTCCGTGGTCCCTGCATGCTTCAAAAGATCCATCATTGTACCGCTGCCAAAGAATGCCTCTCCAGCGTGTTTAAATGACTACCGACCGGTGGCCCTCACCTCGGTTGTCATGAAATGCTTTGAGAGGCTAATCAAGAAGCACATCTGCGCCCTCCTTCCTTGCAACATGGACCCACTACAGTTCGCAAACCGTCCGAACAGGTCCACGGATGATGCGGTCTCCCAGGTTCTGCACACCGCTCTCTCTCATCTGGATAGCCAGGGGGGCTATGTGAGGATGCTGTTCATTGACTTTAGTTCAGCATTCAACACAATAGTCCCCAGCAGACAGGTTGAGAAGCTGCTGGAACTGGGGCTTAGCACCCCTCTGTGTGCCTGGGTCCTGGACTTTCTCACCGCCAGGCCCCAAGTGGTCAGGATGGGGGAACACACATCTAGCTCCCTCACCCTGAACATAGGATCCCCCCAGGGTTGCGTCCTTAGCCCCCTACTGTACTCCCTGTACACACATGACGGTGGGGCTAGGTTCAGCTCAAACTCCATCATCAAGTTTGCTGATGACACTGTGGTGGTGGGCCGGATCTCCAACAACGATGAGAAGGCCTACCGGGAGGAGGTGGCTGATCTGGCACTCTGGTGTCAGGACAATAGCCTCCTCTTGAATGTCACTAAAACGAAGGAGCTGATTGTGGACTTCAGAAGGGCTAAACATCCAAGGACGTACACGCCACTGGAGATAAATGGGTCTACTGTGGATAGGGTGAGCAGTTTTAAATACCTGGGAGTCCGCATCACAGAGGATCTGACATGGGCAACGCACATTGCCGCACTGGTGGGTAAGGCAAAGCAGCGCCTTTACCACCTTAGACAACTGAGGAAATTCAGAGTCTCTGAGGATTCTTCATTGCTTCTACTCTGGGGCTGTAGAGAGCATCCTGTCTGGCAACATTACAGTCTGGTTTGGGATCAGCTCTGCCCAGGACAGGATGGCCCTGCAGAGAGTAGTGCGTTCGGCAGAACGCACCATGGGAACTACACTCGTCCCCCTGCAGGACCTATACATCAGGAGGTGCAGATCCAGAGCAAGCAAGATCATGAGGGACCCCTGCCACCCCAGTAACGGACTGTTCCAGATGCTACGATCAGGCAAACGCCTCCGCTGTCACGCTGTGAAAACGGAGAGGATGAGACGGAGTTTCTTCCCACAGGCCTTCAGGACTGTTAACTTTTATAACTCCAGAGACTAAATTTTTGTCTACACTATAGTAACTTATTAACTTTATTTGTATGCTGTAACTGTAATTCTTTTTTGTGCACAATCCGCAGGCATTGCCACTTTCATTTCACTGCACATCGTGTATGTGTATGTGACAAATAAACTTGACTTGACTTGACTTATCCTTGTATGCCTGACTCTTGTACTCATTGTCCCTGACAGTGAAGGTAAGCATACCATAGGCTTTCTATAGCACTCTATTTATGCTGCAATTTTCAGGGAGTTACGGACTTAGACCCCAACATCCCTCTGTACATCAATGCTGTAAGGGTCATACCATTAATTGTATATTTTCTCCTTACATTCGTTCTCCGAAAGTGTAACACTTCACACTTCCTCGGATTAAACTCCATCTCCCATTTCTCCACCTTTTTCTTTAGCTGATCTATGTCTGCAACTCCAGCAATCTTGGTGTCATCGGCAATCTTACTAACCAATCCATCTAAGTTTATGTCTAAGTCGTTTATATATATATCAATAACAACAGACCCCTGCAGAAATCCACTGATCACAGACCTCCAGCTTGAATATTGTTCTTCCACCACAACCCTCTGTCTTCTATCACCAAGCCAGTTCTGAATCCATATGACCAAGTCACTGCTAATCTCATGCATATTAATCTTCTGGATCAGCCTACCATGGTGGAGTTTATCAAATGCCTTACTGAAATCTATGTAGACAACACCCATCGCTCTACCTTCTTCGATCACCTTAGTCATCTCTTCAAAAAGATCTATCAAAACTAAAGAAAGATACAAAGTGCTGGAGTAACTCAGCAGTCAGATAGTATATCCGGAGAAAAAGGATGGATGATGTTTCGGGTCGAGACCCTTTGTACAAAACCATGCTTATTGTCCCTAATTAACCCATTCTGTTCCAAATGGGAGTAAATCCTATCCCCAAGAATCCTCTCCAATAGCTTCCTTATCCTTGATGTGAGCCTTCCTGACCTAAATTTCTGGATTTTCTCTACTTCCCTTCTTAAACAAAGGACCAACATTAGCTACTCTCCAGTTCTGCAGAACATTACCTGTGGCTAGAGAAGGTGCAAAGCTTCTCTCAATAACTTAGGATAGATCCCATCTGGCATTTATCCACTTTAATGCTCTTCACAAACCCTAGCACCTACTCATAACGTCATAAGTGATATGAGCAGAATTAGGCCATTCTGCCCATTAAGTCTGTTCCGCCATTCAATCGTGGCTGATCTATCTCTCCCTCCTAACCCCATTCTCCTGCCTTCTCCCCCTAACCTGTACTAATCAAGAATCTATCTATATCTGTCTTCAAAATATCCATGGACAGCCTCCACAGCCTTCTGTGGCAAAGAATTCCACTGATTCACCACCCTCTGACTAAAGACATTCCTCCTCATCTCTTTCCTAAAGGAACATCCTTTAGTTCTGAGGCGATGACCACGAGTCCTAGACCCTCCCACTAGGGGAAACATCCTCTCCACATCCACTCTACCCAAGCCTTTCACTATTTGGTAAGTTTCAATGAGGTCCCCCCTCATCCTTCTAAACTCCAGTGAGTATAGGCCCAGTGCCATCAAACGCTCATCATGTGTTAACCCACCCATTCCTGGGATCATTCTTGTAGACCTCCTCTGGACTCTCTCCAGAGCCAGCACATCATTCCTCAGATATGGTACCCAAAGAGCTCCACCTTGAATACTAATCCTTGTTAATCTCAAACTGCCCTTGCAGTCCATGTTTATTAACATATGATACAAGGAGGGAGATGTTAATGTCATCAGCATGATACATATCAAACAAATAGAAATATAAATGGGTAAATGTTATCGTCCATTGAAGATTGATAATAATTTTGTCATGATTTACAGAATTTAAGTGTGGTTTATGAAATAGCATAAATTTATTTACTATATTGACAATGTGTCCTTAATATGTCCCACAATGTAATTGATTCAGGTGGCTCGAAACTGGCATGTAGATGTTGCATCATTTCTTGTGGAGAGAGGTGCTGAAGTGAATCACTCAAATATTTATGGCAGAACTCCTCTTCATGTCGCAGCTTCTGCGAACAATGTGGAAATAGTTCAATTCCTTATCCAGAAAGGAGGTGAGGAATTTATATTTATTTGGCAAGGATATTTGGGTGATATCAATAAAACATGCTTACTAACATTGTAAGATGCTGCATTTCTTAATATGAAGATCTACTGACACAAAAGCATTCATAAAAATTATTAGGTGCGTCACTGAAAATTTTCAGTTTGGAATTGAATTTTTCATACAGTCCCGTGGAGTTCGCTTGTGTCAATTCTTGCTGGTGCAACATAATAGTTTGAGATCACGATCACTATGCAAAAGTGTAGTTTTATGTTTGTCTTTCAGACATAAGAATGGGAATGCAAGTCTAAACAAACAAGCAATGATTTAGCATTGGTGCCGGGACCTTTGCCATGCTGAATGACATTGGAATTCCAGCAGTTAATGGGCACTCTGCAGTGCATTTGCCCAAAAATGCTTTACATGTCTTTGAATCTCTTGGTGAAATGGAAAATGAGGGGGAAGTAGGAACACGTTCCTTGCCCCCTTCTCAAAATTTGAAGAGAAGGAGAGAGGTCTTCAACTCCAGGCGGTCACCCAGGGCTACCATGATGAGAAGCTAGCATGAGGTGATGCCAGATGGATTCTCACAGTGACTCACCCAGAATATTTGATTAGTACTACAGAAAATCCCATGATCTCACTAAGAGAGAGAGCCAAGATTTAGAAGTGTATCTTAATTGGGTTAAGTCAACTTACAATAGATCCCTCGGGTGGCAACTTGCACAAATCCATATCCCAAGTCAGATGCTCTGACACAGAAATAGATATCCAAGCACAGACACACAGAAATTGTTTGACAAACATATTGTATTACATTTAAATGACTGCCTCTACTTTCTCAGTGTTTGAGGAGATATAGCACTTTGTCAAATGCTTCTTCTCAATCGAACTTCTGCAAGTGTACGATGGATAACGTACTGACTTTGCATCATGGCCTGCTTCAGATATTCAAATGCTCAGGAATGAAGAAGGCTGCAAAAAGTGTGAACATTTGCCCATTCCATCACAGGTACTGATCTCCCCACCATCAAACGGATCTACAGGAAATGCTGCCTCAAGCAGGCAGCTAATATGATCAAAGATCACCACTTTGCCTCACACTTCTTGTTATGAATAGGAAGGAGATACAGGAGACTGAGAACTGTTGCCTCCACATTCAAGACAGCTTCTTGCTATCGACCATTAGGTTCTTGAGCCCTGCACAATCCTAACCACAGCCCTATCTCAGCAACAAACTGCTATGGCTTTTGCACAACTATGGTTGCTCTATGTACTTTGGTTTTCGCACTGTCATAGTCTAGTTTATTTAGAACATCTGATAATGTTTTAGGTTTATTTTGGTGCTGCATCTAAAAAGCCTGCAAAGTGTAGGAAATACAGGAGGTATTTATGCAAAGTGGATCACAGCAGATATGCAATATATTTACTACCCAGTGTCAGGAGAGTTTTATTGATATTATGGGCTGTGGCATCCTTGGAATGTGACCAATTCTTTTCCACTGATTCTCAGGCAGTGGTGTCAATTCTATCCCATGGTCATCTACCCCAGAGTGAAGCTATTCATAGTGAGATGCTGTAGTCCACATGAGATATTTCAGAGACAAGAGCTTAATGTAAATGGTCATCTGTTATTCCACTCAGTGGTAGAGAGTAACTTTTTATCAGATTGGCAGGAACCACCAATAAAACACTGCACCTTATCAATAGTAAACTGAGCTGGAGGTAATTTTAAGAGACAAATTTGAGTTCTTTTCATTATGGCCATATTTGCTAATTAAAACTTACAGTAGCTGTTGAAGTGTCATTATGTAGATGGAGTTACTCGAACTTCATGAGGAATAAATCAATGGATTTTACTGAGATCCTTACTATTGTAAACCCGATTTTTCTTTTATTTGCCTAATATCCCTAAAGCAAAACAGCATGGATAATCATTAGGAAGCCAGTCATTAGAGAAGCCTTTGATTTCCTGTCAGAAAGAGGATGCAAAGCTTGTAGTTTTGTCAAAGTATTTTGTGGTAAATGAATCCACATTGTCCATTATCAGGCACATTTGTCCTTTGTAGTATTAAAAACTAATTTTCCCATTCCACTGGATCTGAATATCTTGAAATCTGCATCGTGAAAATCTTTCAAGTTGGCAACGAAATATTGATCATCAATCAGTTTAAAACCAAATGGGGATATTCTTTGTATGGACATTGATGGATAAAGTTTCCAGTTCCAAACTGATGGCAATGCTGATAAAACAGGTAATCAAACCTGTTGCGTGATTTGGAGACAGCTAATACTCCTGTTAGATAAGGATCTATGATTCCAAATCCTGTTCCATGCAAGAGCCCTGATACCCACACTGTCTGATTTCTAATCCATTTTCCAATGTTCCTAGCACTTGTTTTGCCTTAGATTAAGCAGTACAGTTGCCTAGAGAATTATCTTAATTTTTTTAAATAGCAGAGAAGTTAGATCTCTGATCCATGCCTCTATCAATGACTCTACTCATCTTAGCTCCTCCATATCAGGTCCCATTCCATATCAAATCCATGAGAATTGAATGGAGGAGCTCTCCTGATTTATTCGCCTCTTGCTATGGCTTCTTGGTAAATGAATAGGGAAATGCCAAGAGTGTTGTATGTGGTCTTTTAGTTCCACACATAAAATTACTGACAGTAGTGTGTAGTGGGTCATCTGGAAAACCTGCAGGCCCTGGCAGAATGTCCATAGAGAATCTTCTTTCATGCCAATGGTGCATGATCTTTGATCCTTGACCTCTGTCTGCTCATGTGCTTTCCAGGCAGGTGAATTTTCTGCGTTTCCGTGGATTTCTGCATTTTTAAAATCCATTTTCTGCGCTTTTTGCATGGTTTCCCCGTTTTTCACTTTGCCAAATAAATGGAGAAATCGGATTGAAAAATGAAAGAAAATAAAACCGATGTATAGACTTGTAATGAACACCAGGTTCCGCTAGAGGTCGCTGGGGGGTTCTGCGATAATTCCCCCCCCCTTCCGCGCTCTGGAAGTCTCCCCGGAAATGTGGCACCTAGGCTGGGCAAGGCAGCCAATCTCGACCTCATCGGTACTTCCAAGGCCGATCGGTGGGTTGAATTTGCAACCTGCGGCTGGGTCTCTGGAACTCCAGCTCAGCTAGAGCCAGCAAATCTATCTCCATAGCCGTCTTCCTTGGCCTGCTGGATAAACCAACAAAACACTGGAACCAAGGGTACTAGAAAATCAGGAATGGAACTGTAATGAGTAAATATTAAATTTAAGTGCAAGATTATATAAATAAATGAATGAATACAGGGTTAAAATATAAAACACAGCAGAAAAGCCAATTACCACCTTTTTGGGCTGATTATCAACTAATGTGCGAATTTACTTCAAAATGTTATTAATGTACAGTGACGTATTCACATTATTTGGTAATGTCTGTTTTTACTTTGAATTGCACTAAAAGAGGCTTGAAACAGGGAATTTAGTGTGTAAATTTTGAAGGGGGATTGATTGGGTGAGGGAGGGGGGTGAGGGGAGGGGGATAAGCGGGGTTGAGAAGGGATGGAGTGGGTGAGGGAGGAGGTGGGTTGAGGGGGGATGAGTGGGTGAGTGGGGAGGAGGGGGGATGAGGGGATGGAGTGGGCAAGTGGGGGGGAGGGGCAGAGGGAGGGGGATATAGGGGGGGGAGGGGGAGTGGGGGAGGAGAGGGTGCTGGACCAATGCAGGAGAGGTTTGGGCCCAATGGGTCCACTTGGTCTTGTATCATATGAAAGTAACTCAAGCAATTCAAGCAATCCCACAATGTAATTTCTTAGCATCTATCCAACCTTCTACCATCAACCTTGTCCCCAAACCATACTGCTCCCAAATACAATTATCTACTCTACCCTTTCTACCTCCCCCTCCCCCCCCCCCCCACTGTCCCAAAATTGTACTGCTCCCTACCAAACCAACCCCGTCCCCATCTCTGACACCATGATTGTCCCAGCCATCAATTGCCTCTGGTTTCAATACTTTTCCTACCATTCCCCAACATAAAAAGCACCCAATATTGCTCAGCTTTAATATTAGCCCCATCTTCTATTTCCAGCACTAACTGGCGTTGTTTTCCCTTCTGCTCTGTCTGCCCCTGCAATCCAGAACCCCTGTCTCCAACCAGTTGTTAGTTCAATGGTCAAAGTTCCCTTTGCCTCCCACCTCGCCTTCATTATCTGACTTCTGAGTGCCTCTTTCCACAATCCATCAGGACCTGAGCTCCCTATTTTTCTTTTTATGCTGCCAAGATTGGAAACTACATTTTTTGATTTACTTGTATATCTATATATATATATATTACTCTCATACTCTCATCTTGTTTGTATACATATGTGACTGTTTGATCCTGAAATACAGCCAAAACGGTACTCAATAGCGTAATTGTAGGCCCACCTTACTCACCATTGTCCTGCGGTGTGCATTAGCAAAGTTTCATTCTAATTGGTGTTATATTTTTAAAGTTATTCATATTTTAAAGTTTAAAAAAATCACTTTTCCATTTATCCTGGCCGTCAGCCGCATTCGACATCACAATGGGACCCGCCCGAGTGATGGGAGTGGCGGCCAATGAGGGGGGGGGGCATGATGGCCGCCGGGGGCGTTACCCGCTAGAGTGACGAGATTGGCAGCCAATGAAAGGGGGGGGGGGCTGCTGAGCTATCGAGCTGCCGCTGCTGCTGAGCCATCGAGCAGAAACTTTAATAAATGCTCTCCACTCCCCGCCAGGAGGACCGGCGCCTGTCCTGGCGTGCCCCACGCCTGACCTTCCTCCTGTGGTGCAGCACCCAGGGCCAAGGTGTGTGGCTCCCTCTCCCCTTTCCTGTCCCCCCTCGCACGCTGATGGCCCTGGGAGACACTCCCCGGCAGCCAACGGTCAGTTGGAGGAGGGTTGCTGGGCCCACAGGAGAGGCTTGCACCCAACAGGGGTTGCCGCGCCTGCAGGAAAGGTTTGCACGGAGGGTTGCCAGGCCCGCAGGAGAGTTTTGGATCAGTTGGGGGAGGGTTGCCGGGCCCGCAGGAGAGATTTGCACCCAACGGGGGTTGCCGCGACTGCAGGAGAGATTTGGACCCAATGGGTCCACGCCTGTCTAGTAGCTAATATAATTCTGACTGGAAAGATGCAATTCTTATTATTCAATTATTTTTCAGCAAAAGTGGACAAAGTTGCATATGGTGACTTGGTGACACCAATGCACTGTGCTGCAAAAAACGATGCCGTGGATGCTATCGTATGCTTATGCGATCATCATGCAAATATTCACAAAAGAGACTTCAAACAAAGAACACCACTCTTTCTTGCTGCCACATATGGTTTGTATAACAGGAAATAATCTCTATTGCTACATATATTTGTATTATTTTCTAATCGAAAATTGAAGATAAATCTCATCGGTATTAAGGAAAGGAACATTGTCAGTTTCAGGACATTACTTAGGTGTTTTTTTGTTAGCACACTGGATCTACCAATGTTCAACACCTTCATTAAATTACAATCTCACCAAAATAGCTGGAATAGCCAGTGATTACAGAGTATCCCCGTAATGGAGCAATCTATGCCAGTAGCTTGAACTAAACCCAGCCTAGGGCTGATTAACTTTCCTGTTTGAATCCATATAAGTATCACAAAATGACATGGAAAGAACTGCAGATGCTGGTTTAAATCGAAGATAGACACAAAATGTTGGAGTAACTCAGCCGGACAGGCAGCATCTCTGGGGAGAGGAAATGGGTGACGTTTCGGGAAATGAAAATTAGGAAATATGAGGTTTGTGAAGAAATGTGGGGCCAAAGTTGAAGATAAACCACAATCTTATTGAATAACAGCAGGTACAAGGATCCATATAACCCACTCATATTTCTTTCACAAAATGCTGGAGTAACTCAGCAGGTCAGGCAGAGTCTGAAGAAGGGTCTCGACCCGAAACGTCACCCATTCCTTCTCTCCTGAGATGCTGCCTGACCTGCTGAGTTACTCCAGCATTTTGTGAAATAAATACCTTCGAATTGTACCAGCATCTGCAGTTATTTTCTTACACTCATATTTCTTATTCATTTGTTATGTAAGGCTGACTGGCATTAGATTAGGCACCTCACCTAAAGGTTAACCCTTAACTTCCACATTAAGTTTTCCTTTGTATAGGGCAGAAACCCATGTCTTTCACTTAAAAAAAGATCTTGTGGTGGAATGCAATTGTATTTTCAATGCAAGTGCAAAATATCTACAATTTGCAAATCTTTCACCTCTTAGCTGATTTACTTTCTCCTCTTATTCAAGATATATATTTGTTCACAAATTATTTTTGTTAGGAATAGACAATACACCTTGTATTTTTCAAAATCCTTGTAACACAGTCTGGCATCATGTTCGGCACAAACATTGTGGGCCAAAAGGCCTATTCTTGTGCTGAACTGTTCTATGTTGTATGAAAGTAATTCAAGCAAGTCATCATGAGTTAAAGGGGAGATAGGCTAAAACCCAAGTAGTGATTTCTCCTTTATATTGTAGAACAGAAGTATTGGTTCCTCATCGTTTTACATCAGTGCTAAAAGAGGTAGTCAAAGACATGACAAACCAACAAAAGTAGAATATCATAGGTGCAGTATATACGGACTGCAAATATGGAAAATAAAATTAAATGCACCTCTTTTAAAGATAAGTACTGGTTTCAGAAACCATTGAAATAATCCTATCTGGATGCATCACAGCTTGGTGTGGGAACAGTTCTAATAAGAGCACAATACATTGCAGAGAATTGTGATAGCAGCCTAGTCCATCACACAAACCAGCTTCCCCTTCCGTCCTTCTATTGATTCTATCTATACTTTCATGCTGGCTCATGAAAGGAGCCAACATAATGGAGGACCATTGCATTCCATCATTCTATCTCCTCCCCTCCTATTGATCAGAAGATATAAAAGTTTGATAGCATATACCACCATTTTCAAGAAGAGTTTATTTCCTTCTGTTACCATACTCCTGAACAGACCTCTCATATGCTATGATGAATTCCCATCCTTTCAATCTACTTCATTGTGGCCCTGGTATTTTTCTAAAGCTTTCTCTGTAGCAGTAACATTATATTTTACACTCTTTATTTTCTCTTTTACAGTACCTGTTGTACTCAGTTCACAGCAGTTCTTATCTTCATCTCCCTTGTGCTGCTTTCTCAACAAATTATGAGTTTGATGTGATTTGAGCTCTTTTCTTCATACCTATTTCAGCCCTTTACCTTCATACCCATTTCTTGGTCCACAGGTCTGCATCCTGCAAAGTGGATCTTCTGCTTGTTTTCAGGATTATCTCCATCTGTATATTTCTAGCCCTTACCCATTCTAGACATCATCTTTAGATATGGGGTTTAGGGCAATGTGTTTGTTTGGCAAAACCAACCTCAACCTTATAGACCCTAAAAATCAGCTCTTTGAAATCTAAGTATACCTGTTCTGAACCATAAGCCTAACAGCTGAATTTTTTTTTCACATCCAAAGATCTAAGCCACACAGGCATACACAATGCTTTTTGTATCTCTCTTTTAAAACAATTTCAAAGATGTCCTATTCGGCAGTTCATTTTCATCTCTCGCTGTTTGGTGCGTTAACTAAAAGTTTTTTTCAATGATTTGGGTCTTCTCTGGATCTTTGTGCCTCTTCATTTTTTTTTTCCTATCTTTTCACCTTAGCTTAGACCCCTCGGTCATGACTGACCATGGGTGATGCATCCTAGTTGGCTGCTTGCTCCACACCTCGACTAGAGCAGCGTTGCTTGTGGCTGAAGAGACCAATGTGGGAGTGACAGTCTCTGTCGCAAAGGTCACATTTGTGTGTGGTCTCTGGTCTGTTGAAGTTGCTGCGCTCCTTTCTGCATGCCCGTTTGTCTGCCGCTGCATTCATCAGTTTCTCTTCCCCCGTTTTGAGATGTTGGTTCAGGGTACCTCTCCACCTCATATGGTCAGCTGCAAGGCTCTCCCAGGACTCCACACCGATGTCGAGCGCCTTCAAATCTCTCTTGCAGACATCCTTGTAACGTAGCTGGGGGCAGCCGATGGTTCTCCTCCCAGATGTCAGCTCTCCATGGAGGATGTCTTTTGGAATACGGCCATCCTCCATGCGGTGGACATGGCCCAGCCACCGCAGCCTGCGCTGCCTGAGTAGAGTGTACATACTCGGAAGGCCAGCGCGAGACAGAATCTCGGCGTTGGACACTCTGTCTTGCCAGGATATACCCAGGATATGGCGGATGCTTCTAAGGTAGAAGGTGTTGAGTCTTCTCTCCAGTCTGGCATATGTAGTCCATGTCTCACTGCCATACAGCAGCGTGCTGTTGACACAGGCATTGTAGACTGCTATCTTTGTCTTCACTGTCAGCTTTGGATTGGTCCACTCTCGAGTTGTGAGGCGAGTGAGAGTTGTAGCTGCCTTCCCGATCCTCTTGTCAATCTCTGTGTCCAAGGAGAGGTTGTCGGTGATGGTGGAGCCGAGGTACGTGAACTGATGGACGGCATCGAGTTCGTAGTCGTTGATGGTGATGACAGGCGGTGCCACTGTATCCTGTCCCAGGACGTTTGTCTTCTTCAGGTTGATGGTCAGCTCAGTATACATATCATTTTATATGTTTTCATCTCTCCCGCCTTCACCCTGCTCTTCAGCCTTTATGATCAATCCTTATTGAAGGGCTTCATCCTGTGGTATTTATAACCCAATGAATTCAGAGTTCAACATGATGTTTTCTGCTTCTGCTACCTTCAAACTCATTTCTTTGGGCAGAACTCTTCATTTCCCACACTGAGCCATTTCATCTGAAATAGTAAAAACAATAGTCACTTGATAATCTTACATTTTAAAAGAAGCAATAACATATCTTAAAACTGTCAAGATGTTTTTTGTTGGTCATGGCTCCTGGAAGTTTTGATCTATATAAATATAGTTCTTCACTATAACTCAGCAGAAATTTCCTTTTCCCTCATATCTATTTTCGTTAAAACAAATACTTGCTCGTTTCTGAGTAGATCTATAATCATTGTATCACCTCTGAATTAAAACAGTATTTTTAAATGTAAGATGGTACATCTGTATAAATTACCATTGCTGTTTTATTGCTACATTATACATTGTATTGCTACATTTGCCTGTGAATTAATCTACATATTACTAAAACTCTCATCTTGTATGTATGCATGTATTTTCCCGAAATACAGCCAAAATGGTACACGATAGCGCAACAAATTTAGGGGCACCTTACCATTCATTCTTCACCTGCGGTGTGCAGTATCAAGTTTTGTTATATTTTAAAAGTAATTCACTTTATAAACTTTAATAAACTTTATACTGTGAATGGGCCAGGCAGCCGCGCCTGTGCAGTTGGGGGAGGGTTGCCGGGCCCGGTATCCGCGCGTGCGCAGTTTGGGGAGAGTTGCCGGGCCTTGTGGCGGCATGCCTGCACAGCAGCATCGGAAGGACCGCTGCCCGTCCCGGCGTGCCCCGTGCCTGACCTTCCTCCTCTGGTGCAGTGCGGCGGCAGAAAGAAAGTCAAAGAGGATGGTCGTTGGCAGGACGAACATGGGGCAGCGCCTTGTAGCCGCTCTCCTGCTGCTGGCCACCCGGGGCCGAGGTGAGTGGCTCCCTCTCCCTTTTCCTCTCCCCCCTCGCCTGCCCCCGGCCCCGGGGCTGTCACAACAGGAACCCAACAGGTCCACGGGCCGTAGTTCGTTCAAATTGTTACGCTATCGTGTACCGTTTTGGCTGCTTTCTGCCCAACCAATTGTTCAGGCGCTTTTGATTGCACCATGCGCCTTAATATAGTTCAACAAAGAAACTGACAAGTTACTAAAGACCTTTAGTTAACGGGGACCCAAGGGGTCCACGGGTCGTCTGGTATGAACTAAAAATGAATACTGTGCTTACTTTTGTTGGTGAAGGTTATAATGATTCAGCCATGATGTTACTAAAGATGGGAGCTAGTGCAACAGTAGAAGATGATACAGGATTCTCATGTCTAATGGAAATGATAATCAAAATGCCTACTGTGGTAAGTATTTGGTTCTAGAACCAATTACAAAAACCTAAATGCCATATATCAATTTAAAGGAACAGTAACATTACTAAAGTGGAGGTGACTCAGAATCAATGATATTGTACTACGGGTGGAACATCTATTTCCATGTGCACAAAAAACCCCAGACAAATGGTGAAGTAATTCGCATATCACTGTACCTTAATTGATACGTGACAACAAAAAGACCTTTGAAACCTTTGAAGTACATTTTACTGGATTTTTGGTACTCTCCTCTGCCTTGCTTTGGGATTTTCAGGACTAAACTGGGATGTTTTGTAGATTTAATTCTACATTTGGAGTTACCTTGCACTTACTTGAGGTTTGGGACGTAAATTAATATATTAAACATTTTCCGAAACTACTCCCCACCTCATTATGTTTGTAGGCACTCACCACCACCAACAGGACAAATGTTCTGGAAGGTTTAGCCAGGTCTTATGTTTGTAGTAAAAATATCCACAGGTCATAAAAATGACTGGACACTGAAAACTAACATTATTGGGATGAAGTGGAACTTCTCTAACCGAGATCAAGGCAACCTGTCCCGATTTCTAAACAATTACACTAAAAGTAACATTAGTTGATTATAGCAGTGAGTTCAGTTGTGATCGTGCTTGTGGCTGAATAACACAGGGAACCCAACAATTAGACTCGTGTATGAAAACTGAGCTCTTGAAGAAGATCTGAGAATGTACCTATCGAGTCCACAGAATATATAACCCAGTGTATTTCATCCCCACCATGACCAGGTGGAGTTGAGTTGAATAAATTGAGAGAAAATAAATTGATAGGAAGATTCTAATACTAATGAAATAAATTATTGAGGATGAGATAACATGCCACACTAGCTAAGTAAATCCGTGCTTATAAATCTATGGATAATCTCTGTCATAGGATAGAACATTTTTACTTGTTGACAAAGTGCTTTTGATGTCTTGTAATTCTTTATTTCTTGATAATAGCATCATTGTTGAATTTCTGATTCTCTATTCCTTATTCTCTGCCACCAAAGCAGTTATTATCTGACTGCATTATCAGCTGCTTTTATTTTCTGGTAATCCTTGTTTTTCAGCAAAGTGATATCTCATTAATAAAACATCAAACAGTAACTTCTCCAACGATATTTTTTGGTGATAAGCACCTATTTCATGTTCTTTCCAAGGTGAGATCAGATTTGTAGCATGTTAAATTAGATTCTGTCACCCATATGGCAATTCCTCACTCTTGTGAAAATACCAAAACTCATTCCATAAAGAAGCTGAATATAATGGTATGACAGTTCCAATTTTAAGCCAAGCACAAAAGAGCAATGCATTCAAAATATTATTAAAAGGAGCACATTGCGAAACAAATATAACATTAATGAAAATCTAGTCATTTTCTTTTTAATTTCAGGCAAAATATGCATTAGACCAGCTGCACATTATTGATGAAGCAGGAAAGAAACAGCACTATTACCTCACATACATAACACCTACTTGTGACACTGGTGAGATACTGTATAATGGAATGGTTATATCAAAATTCTGTTAGTTAATTAGTTGTTTTTTAAATTGTGAACTATAGTGGCCTTCTCCTCAATTTGTATGCCTTGGGAGATCTTGCATCACTCAGAATATGGATTGGGCTTTAGTAAAATATGTTGTCTGAACATCTCTGATGATCAAGCATTACTTTGGTGATCTTAATGGAAGGTCAGCAAGGATTATTTGCTCGAAATTTGGAACAATGTCACAAACCTAGTTATGCTCCAACTGAATTTAATTAATCTGGCTTCAAATAAAGTATGTTCATGTAGACAGTTTGTTTATGCATTTCCTTTGTGGTTTCCATTTACTTTCTAGCTAGTAAAACCGAATGCTACAAGAACCTGGTAAGATCGTTTTCTTTTAACATGGGCAGGTTTTCCTTAATGCCTCATTATATTCTTGCTATCATTTCTCAGTTTACACATTATTTTCAGATATGAATATATAACAGTCGTGATTTTCTTTAGTGCAATTGTTTATGTCCATAGTTTAGACTTTATTATAAATGTTTGACAAAGAACTTGCATGAAAATAGATCCAAAAGTTTCTTTGCACTCAAGAATCTCAAATGTTTGAGAGCAGTGAAGATGCAGCAATTAAATTACCAGCCTCATAAACAGGAGGCCCAGGCTAGCAATCTGACTTCAAATCCAATGGAATTTAAAATCAATTAATAATCTGGAATTTGAAAAAAATAATCTTAGTAATGATGGTCACAAAAACTACGAGATTGTAGAAAACCAGCATCTGGTTCTTTAATGTCCTTTGTGGAGAAAACCTGCTCACCGTAGCTGGTATGCCTATGTAATTCCAGACGCCCCAATGTGGCTGGCTACTAAGTATCTGAAATAGCTTTGCATGGCACTCGGTTGTAACATTTCCATTTGAAACAAAGAAAGAATCATACTGTATTAAGCACATAGCATCAATCTAATCATAGAACTTGGATGCAGTAAAGTAGCTTTCGACACAGTTGCACTTACGAAGTCTGCCTAAAAGGCCTGTCCCAGTTAGGCGATTTTAAGGCGACTAGGCTGTTGCCGAACGTTCGCCGGGCTGTTGCGGGCATGATCGTGAGGAGTCTTCAATGAATCGTAGCGGATCTCGACGCGTCGCGGAACAATTTACCTGCTAGAAATTTCTCGGCGACAGCTGGCTTGTCGCCAAGTATCGTAGCTTATTGCGGGCACTGTAGCATGCTGTCCCCAGGCTTGCTAGGTTGTCGCCGGTACTGAGGACGGATGAATTTCATTGTCGACTACCAACGTCAACCGGAGATCAGGAGATCAGGAGATCAGGAGAAGACAAGGTCCGACAGGAACTGTCAAAACCCATTTTGACAGCTGACAAAAGTGCAGCTGCAACAGCCAGGTGTGGAATGGGGGCGGGGACCGCGATGCTGTCAAAGGTGGGTGGACACTTGAACAAACCGACAGCAAGGTTCCGCCAGTGAAATTTTTAGGCATATTTTGTAATCGTTTGAAGTGTCCGTTTTAAAAAAAAGATTTAGGCATGTAGTTATCCATCTTTCATAGGAATATAGTTTGTTGTAATAAAGTTGATTTTGGTGATTTAAAAAAAAATTAGAGTCTGAATTTATTGTGTTTCTAAGTACTTATCATGGCATCTCATTCAAAGATTCTAGTCTCATTCATTTTGACCAATGAAATAAAACGCTGACACAGGCACAGCGGCTGCAGTGTATATAATCTGCAAACAGCATAGTGATTACATCTAGACTACTTTATCACCAACCCTGCAAGCTGCACCTGCACCCTTGAGAAGAAGGGCTTCAAGTGCATGGGAGGGTCATGACCTACATGTTTTCCATCTAGTTATGTGTCACCATTCATCACTCTGAAGTCCATATCCTGGAACTCGGTTTAGGTTTTTGTTTAAGATTAGTTTATTATTGTCACATGCAGCGAGGTACAGTAAAAAACTAAATTTTGCATGCTATCTAAAAAAAATCAGATAATGCAAACATATAATCAAGTCAAACTCTAGTGAACTAGTTTGAGTAAAGGGAAAGATGCACAGTGCAGAATGTAGATCTCAGCATTGTAACGCATCAGTTCCGTAGATGTTATAATGTCTGCAATGGTGTAGAAGTGAATTTGACACTACCCTAGCTTATGGAAGGACCCTTCAGAAACCTGGTAACAGAGAGGAAGAAGCTGTTCCTGAGTGTGATGGTGCATACTTTCAAGCATCTGTATCTTCTGATGGAGAGGAACAGGGAGAACAATGAATGACCGGGGTGAGACAAGATTTGGTCTGCTTATTTTCCCCTTTCTCCAGCCCCCATTTGAAGTTGGTTCATTTGTGAACTTAAGGATATTTTATTTATTGATTTATTATTTATTATGCGTACTCCGCACTTCTGTTGCCATTCTCATATCATCTATCCTTCAACATTTTCAACAGGGCTGCACAGTGGCGCAACTGGTAGAGCCGCTATCTCCCAGCTCCATAGACCCGGGCCCAATCCCGACACGAGGGGCTGCCTTCGCAGAGCCTGCATGCTCTCCTGGTGACCATGCGGGTCCCCCTGGCACTCTGGACCCCTCACACCTAAAATGTGCGGCCTGCAGGCCAACTGACCCCTGAAAATTGCCCCATATGTGCAGGGTGTGGATGCAGAAGTGGGATAACATAAAACTAGTGAGAATCAGTGATCAGTGATCGGTGATTGATGAGGACTCCCCAATAACTTTGGGCGAAGAACTCATCAGAAGAACTGCAGTAATTAAGAAGTCAGTTTAATACCACTACAGTAGTCAGGAATGGGCAATAAATGCTGGTCTTGAAAAATGAATAAATAAAGAAACAAATTAAAACTAACCTGAAAAGATAATTGTTGAAATGTGACCTGGTTATTATTTATCAAGTAAAAAATATCATTTTTCCTTGGAATGACTCAAGCTTCTGATATACCTGTTAATGCTTTTAGAAAGTAATTGAACAAAAAGAAGGTATCACAAAAAGCTGGAGTAACTCAGCAGGTCAGGCAGCATCTCAGGAGAGAAGGAATGGGTGACGTTTCAGGTCGAGACCCTTGAAGTGGGGGTGGGGGGAAAGGGGGAGTGGGGGTAGAGTGGGAGTGGGGAGGGGGTGTGGGGGGGAGGGTAGTGGGGGGGGGAGTAGGGGTGGGGAGGGGGGGTTGCGGTGAAATGAACTGTTGTGATTTGCTGTTGAAGACCACTGGAGCAAGTATGTCTTCAATGAAATTAGGTATGTGCAGTTTTAAATGAAACTCTTTCTTCATAACTTAGTCATACATTGTTCTTTTATTCAATACCAAGAGAATTGAGATGTGTAAGGAAAAAGCAAAATAGAAAAAATAAAACAAAACGATTTTTTCTTTGTGTTGTGTGTATGAAAATTGAGTTCTCCAATTTCAACTTATAACCCCCTCTATCCCCTTTCTCTTTTCAGTACCCCCTACATCAGTGTGCACTCATTTCTCCCACCCTCCAGTCAGCCTGCTCCTTTCCCCTCCTCTGTACACTAATTTCCCATCCCAAGTCCAGCATTTCCCTTTTATAACCCCCTCTTCCACTTCCTGGCTTTACATTTCATTCCTCTCCTTATCTGACACTCAATTATCTCCTTTTTGTCTCCAGCTTGTAATTTACTCCACCCATCTGCTATTCAAATCCCCTCATCTGTGTCATCTATCATTTGCTAAGCTTTGTCCTACCTCCACCTCTCTTTTCCACAATTCCTTCCTCTATTACAATCGGTCTGAAGAAGGGTCCCGACCCGAAACGTCTTCTGTCCATTCCCTCCACAGATGCAGCCAAAATTGCTGAGTTCCTCCAGTGTAGTAAATGTAGGTTATTATTTTAGTATATATGTCTATCTTAAATGATTATTGTGTATTAACTTTGTTGCTTTTCTATGAAGTTGGAAATCGTGCTGATAACTAAATGTTACGCTGTTGTGGATCACCCAGTACTGAAGAAATTGATTAATTTAAAATGGAAAAAGTATGGACTGTGAGTAATATATAAACTATTCAAAAAATATAGAATTTGCTACTTAAATAAGGAAATACTAAACAATAAATGTAATAACCAATAAAGATGCAGATATTGCTGAGGGACATTGAAGCAGTATTCACTCTGCACCTTATGTCTTTAACTGAAATTTTTAACAGATTTGTAGGCGAAATTTTGATTTGTTGAGCATCTGTTTGAATTCAGTGCCCTCCACAGGTGTTTATAGTGTCTGCATGCAGGTGAATTACAGACAGAAATCTGTGTCTTTTGAAATGGTGACATCGCTAAATAAGAGCAGGAGCAGACAGCATACCTCCACATGCCTTTTTCACCATTAAATAAGGTCATGACTGATCTGATAATTAACTTCTAATCCGCAGGATCCACATAATCCTTGATTCCCCAATGGTCGGTCGGTCGGTCTGTCTATCTATCCCTTTAGTATACCTAAAGACACAGCATCCACAGGTCACTGGATAAGAAGATTCCAAAGTTTTAAAGTCCTTTGAGAAAATAAACTCCTCACCATGTAAATGGATATCATGAGACAGTGTTCCACGTTCTTAATTTGCCCAGCTGGGAAAACCACCCTCCCTTTCTTGATCTCACATCTCCATCACAGGAGATAGATTATCGACTGATGTCTATTACAAACCTTCTAACTCCCACAGCTATCTAGACTACACTTCTTCCCACCCTGACTCCTTCCCTGTCCCCTGATCCCAATTCCTCCATCCATGCTGCATCTCCGCCCAGGATGAGGTGTTCCATGGCAGGACATCTGATATGTCCTAATTCTTTAGGAATGGGGGATCCCCTCTTCTATCATAGATGAGGCCCTCACACGTGTCTCCTTGGTATTGCGTAGCTCCGCTCTTGCTTCCCCTCCCTGCAGCTGTGACAGGGACAGAGTCCCCCTAGTCCTCAACTTTCACCCCATCAGCCATCGCATTCAACAAATAATCGTCTGACATTTTCACTACCTCCAATGGGATCCCACCACTAGTCACATTTTCCCATTTCCACCCCTTTCTGTGGAGACTGTTCCCTCCGTGACTCCCTGGTTCACTCATTCCTTCCCACCCAAATCACCCATTCCCCAGGTACTTTACTCTGCAACCGCAGGAGATGCAATACCTACCCCTATATCTCCTCCCTCAACTCCATTCTGGTACCAGACAGTCCTTTCAGGTGAGGCAGAGGTTATCATATCATATCATATCATATCATATATATACAGCCGGAAACAGGCCCTTTCGGCCCACCAAGTCCGTGCCGCCCAGCGATCCCCGTACATTAACACTATCCTACACCCACTAGGGACAATTTTACATTTACCCAGCCAATTAACCTACATACCTGTACGTCTTTGGAGTGTGGGAGGAAACCGAAGATCTCGGAGAAAACCCACGCACGTCACGGGGAGAACGTACAAACTCCTTACAGTGCAGCACCCGTAGTCAGGATCGAACCTGAGTCTCCGGCACTGCATTCGCTGTAAAGCAGCAACTCTACCGCTGCGCTACCGTGCCGCAGGTTCACTTGCACCTCCTCCAATCTCTACTGTATTTGTTGTTCTTGGTCTGGATACTTATATGGGTGAAACCAATAGCAGACTGGGTGATCATTTCACTGAACACCTACTCTCAGTCGGCCTTGGCCTACCCGATCCCCCAGTGGCTAAACATTTTAACTCCCCTCCGTATTCCTATACAGACCTTTCTGTCCTGGGCCTCCTCCATTGTCAAAATGAGGCTACACTCAAATTGGAGGAACAGCACATTATATTTCGCTTGGGCAGCTTGCAACCCAGCAGTATGAATATTGACTCCCTCTCCACCCCTCCCCCACCCTAGTAGTCCTGCTAGTTCCACTGTTCGCATCCATATATCCCTTCATTATCACATCTTCCACAGCCAACAATGAACCGTTGTGTGCTACACCTTTCATTGGTCATCAGTGCCAGCACTGATTTGTTCCGAACCTATTTTTACCTCTAGTTCCCCTCCCCTGGGTTCTCAGTCTGTAGAAGGGACAAAACTTCACCTATTCCTTTTCTCCAGAGATGTTGCCTGGCCCAGTAAGATACTCCAGCATTTTGTGCCCATCGTCGGTGTAAACCAGCATCAATGGTAGAAAAAGAGATGAGGTCCTACGGGGTGATTATAGGGAATTAAAAAAGCAGGGATAACAAGAGCACAGTACCTACCCTATCAACCTCAATTAGAAGTTTGAGTTTCGATCAGATCATATCACCTCTTTCCAAATTCCAGAGAGTTGTAATCTCTAGAATACTACCGGTGCCATAAGCTAGTCAGGGCACGAATGGAAGGATAGGTTGTATTAATGCATGGCTGAGGAGCTAGTGCACGGGGCATAGGTTCAGATTTTTGGATCATTGGGATCTCTTCTGGGGCAGAGGTGACCTGTACAAGAAGGATGGATTGCACCTGAATTGGAGGGAAACCAATGTCCTGGGAGGGTGATTTATTCATGCTACTCAGGAGGGTTTAACTAGATTGGTTGGGGAGAAGGTCCCAAACTACAAAAGAGGCTGATGAGAAAGGCAAATACTGTTGTCATAGAGAACGAGTTTAGCAGACAGGTCAGGTGGGTGCACAGCAAAGTCAAAGGGAGAGGAAAAACCAAAGGTCTAAACCTCATTTATTTCAATGCTAGAGGCTTAACAGGTAAAGTGGAAGGTCTCAACGTAAGTTAATTGGGAGACTGCGCCATAACAGAAACACGGCTGAGAGAAGGGCATGACTGGCAGCTCAATGTTTCAGGGTATAGATACTACATGCATGAAAGAGATGCAGTTAAGAGAGAAGGGGGTTGCCTTTTTTAGATCAGGGACGGCATAACCACGTTGCTTAGAGAAAATATTTTTGAGGGACTATCCAATGAGGTTATATGAGTAGAACACTAAGACAAAGGAATGAAATGATTACTTTCATGTGACCTTATAGGCTGCTCAATAGTCATTGGGAATTAGAGGAGCACATGTGCAGGGAGATTGCAGATAGCTTTAAAAATAATTGGATAGTATTAGTGAGAGATTTCAACTCCCCTAATATTGACTAGGTCTCCCATAGTGTAAAGTGCTTGGACGGGATGAAATTTGTTAAATGTGTCAAAGAAAGCTTTCTTATTCAATATATAGAGGGCCCTTCCAGAGAGGACGCAACGTTTGATTCCTCTTGTGGAACGAGATAGGACAAGTGACTGAAGTGTCAGTGGGGGGACACTTTGGGACGGGACCATAATTCTATTAGTTTTAAAGTAGTTATGGAAAGGATAGGACTGACCCACAAGTTAAGGTCCTAAGTTGGGGCAAGGCGGATTTTGGAGGCATTAGGTGGTAACCTGCAGAAGTTGATTGGAAGAGTCTGTTTGCAAATAAGAGGACCACTGACAAGTTGGAGACTTCCAGAAGTGAGATGGCAAGAATACAGAGACAGTATGTTCTTGTTAGGGCAAGGTTAATAAGTTTAGGGAATCCTGGTTGATGCGAGGCTCTGGAAAAGGAAACATGCGTCAGATTTAGACAGTCACAATCAAGCAAATCCCTCCACTTGTAAAAGCGCCAAAGTACACTTTAGGCAATCAGGAAAGCAAAAAGAGGACATGAAATGATGCTGTCAGGCAAAGTAAATGAAAATCCCAAGAGATGAGAGGGGATCTTATCGAAACGTATAAGATTATTAAGGGGTTGGACACATTAGAGGCAGGAAACATGTTCCCAATGTTGGGGGAGTCCAGAACCAGGGGCCACAGTTTAAGAATAAGGGGTAGGCCATTTAGAACAGAGATGAGGAAAAACTTTTTCAGTCAGAGAGTTGTGAATCTGTGGAATTCTCTGCCTCAGAGGGCAGTGGAGGCCAATTCTCTGAATACATTCAAGAGAGAGCTAGATAGAGCTCTTAAGGATAGCGGAGTCAGGGGGTATGGGGAGAAAGCAGGAACGGGGTACTGATTGAGAATGATCAGCCATGATCACATTGAATGGCAGTGCTGGCTCGAAGGGCCGAATGGCCTACTCCTGCACCTATTGTCTATTGTCTATTATCACAAATGTATTAGGAATAAAAGGGTGGCTAAGGTAAGAATTGGTTCCCTTAAAGATCAGTGTGGCTGTCTTTGTGTAGAACCACAAAAGATGTCCTCATTCTTTAAGGCAGATGCCCTCATACTTTAGGGCATCAGAGATGTCCTCATTCTTTAGGGCATCAGAGATGTCCTCATTCTTTATAGCATCAGAGATGTCCTTATTCTTTAGATTCTTCCATTATAGATGAGGCTCTCACTAGGGTCTTCTCTATATCCTGCAGCGGGCCAGGCAGGAGACCCAGCGGGGGACCTTGCTCCCCCTCTCCCCATTCGTAACAAGGATAGAGTCCCCCTTGCCCTCACCTTCCACCCCATCAGCTGTCGTATACAACAAATTATCCTCCAACATTTCCATCACCTCCAACGGGATCCCACTACTGGCCACATCTTCTCATCTCCACCCCCTTCTGCTTTCCGCAGAGACCGTTCCCTCTGTAACTCCCTGGTCCACTCGTCCTTTCCCACCCAAACCACACCCAAACCACCCCCTCCCCAGGTACTTTCCCCTGCAACCGCAGGAGATGCAACACCTGTCGCTTTACCTCCCCCCTCAACTCCATCCAAGGACCCAAACAGTCTTTCCAGGTGAGGCAGAGGTTCACCTGCACCTCCTCCAACGTCATCTATTGTATCCGCTGTTCCAGATGTCAACTTCTCTACGTCGGCGAGACCAAAAGCAGGCTCGGCGATCATTTCGCTCAACACCTTCGCTCAGTCTGCCTTGACCAACCTGATCTCCTGGTGGCTCAGCACTTCAACTCCCCCTCCCACTCCCAGTCTGACCTTTCTGTCATGGGCCTCCTCCATTGTTATTGTGAGGCCCAGCGCAAATTGGAGGAGCAGCATCTCATATTTCGCTTGGGCAATTTACACCCCAGCGGTATAAACATTGACTTCAGATAGTTTCTCTGTCCCTCTCTTTACCCTCCCTCTTCCCAATTCTCCCACTGTCTTCCTGTCTCCGACTACATCCTATCTTTGTCCCGCCCCTTCCCCTGACATCAGTCTGAAGAAGGGTCTCGACGCGAAACGTCACCCATTCCTTCTCTCCTGAGATGCTGCCTGGCCCGCTGAGTTCTCCAGCATTTTGTATCTACCACAAGAGATGGGGTAGATATTAAATGAATATCTCTCATCTGTTTTTATTGAGGAGAAGATCATGGCATCTAAAGAATTGAAACATGGTAGTTGTGACATTAATGAGGTCCATGTTTGCTAATTTGCAGGCTACATTTTTTAAAGTTTAAAGTCTTAGACCACGCATGAAGGTTGAATTATTTTTATTGCATGTAGGTGCATGTACTGGTTCCTTAGCTGAGGAGCTGTGAAAGGAATTGAACCCAGCTTTATCGCCCACTGACCTCGCCCGTGTGTGCCCTCCTGGTTCAACTATGGAGGGCTAATCATCCTGTCTCTGTGCACTCTCTCTCAAGTGGTATGACTGTGCTGCAGGATGTGTAACATTGAGGCACAGGTCCTGAAACACTCCGGGACATAAGACAAAGCCTGGGAGCAGTCCTTTGCTTTCTGTCAAAGCTGTCATGCATTTTAACAATTCATGACAGAAGTGCAGGGGTAATTTAAAAAAAAACACATTGAATTACTTTAAAAATCATTTAATTTAAAATGTAATTAAAGATGCATGACTTGAAATTAGTTAAAAGCACTAAAATTTAACTTTTAAAAATGTAGCCTGCAAATTAGCAAACATGGAATTCTCATTGATGTCAATGGGGTTTCTGATGCTGCACAGGTTTGATTTGGGGCAAGATCTGGGTGGCAATATGTCAGCATAATGTTGACAAATCTACCAGGAATGGATCTTGCTGCTAACTGTGTGTCCAGCACTGCCTGACATTCAGTAAATCTTGAACTTCCACATTATTTTAGAATTAAAGAAAGAATTTTGAGACTACTAATATTTCAGTGGCTGAAAGCTAGTGATTCCAGTGGGAACCACCAACAGGAGCTGATAAGAATCATGCCAATATTTAGTTGTTTGAATATAACATAAGAAAATATAGTTCACTTTCAGTTCAGTACAGTTTAGGTTGTTGTCACGTGTACTGAGATACTGTGAAAAGCTTTTGTTGCGTGCTAACCAGTCAGCAGAAAGACAATGCATGATTACAATCGATCCATTTACAGTGTATAGATACATGATTAGGGAATAACATTTAGTGCAAGGTAAAGCCAGCAAAGTCCAATCAAGAATAGTCTGAGGGTTATCAAAGAGGTAGATGGTAGTTCAGTGCAGTTCTCTGGTTGTGGTAGCATGATTCATTCGCCTGATATCAGCTGGGAAGAAACTGTCCTCGAATCTGGTGTCACACCTATACCTTTTGCTTGATGGGAGAGGGGAGAAGAGGGAATGGCCAGGGTGCGACTCGTCCTTGATTATGCTGCTGGCCTTGCGGTATAAATGAATTCAAAAGAAGGGAGGTTGGTTTAGAGATTTGACGTTCAGGCTTATAAATTATTATAGACCACCTTAAGTATCAAAGCTCATTAAATGTAAATTACTAGAATTCTAGCTTTTAATGACAGGAAGTTAGAATAAGGAAATTAGGATATAATCATGTTCATTTACAACCTTATGCATATTTGGTATACTGTTCTGGATTCAAACAAATATTCATCACTGCCTTTGTGGTATTCTGATTGAGTAAATTGCATTATGTTTATAGATTCTACCTGATTATATCAGTGGATTAAAAATCAAGCATATTTTATTAAATGTTTTTCAAATAATTGCCCCAAGAAGTAAAAGTTAAAATTTGAACACATATACTAGGCATTAAGACAAAAGAGGTAATACCATACAGATTTACTTGGAGATGTCCTGGTATGAAGAAAAAGTACAAAATAGACGTGAATGTTGGGCTCCCTTAGAAACGATATTTCAACGGATGAAAGGTTGGGATGTGGACACAGACCGTTTCGAGTAACTGAGAGGTTCAGAATACTATAATATAAATAAAAAATTGATTTAAGATTGTGAGCATGAAAAGAAAATCCTGGAATTCATGCTGAAGTAATGTTTTTCTGCATTTAATTCTTGCTTGAATGAAATGTATTGAGGAGATGATCTGAAACTGTTGTCATTATCATTTGCCTAATTGTTGTTCTGTGTTCATGCTTTAATGTTTTCTTTTACACTGTGGAAGCATCTAGGTTTTATTTAAAGAGGAAATAAAATGCAACGGTTTGGCAAATCTATTGTATTCATATGCAGTTTACCAACAAATTATGAATTTGTCATTCTTGTCATTTTGCTTTCTTGATAATGTCAGCCTATTTCCTATTATGGTGCATTTTCATGAACATTAAACATTTGTCTTGAGGCTAATTATCATAATGGAGAAAGTAAAAGTATCTTTTTGTTTTTACAGTAAAACAAACCAATTGCTGATTCTAATGGATTTCATTTTCATCTTAACTTGGTCTACTTTAATGATACTGCATAAGTGGAAGTTAAATTATTACTCACCTCAGGTATTATCATCTTAATATTGTTAAATGGAATTTGCACATGTATCACAAAAAAAAGCCTAAATAAATTAATTTACTATTAAGCCAGAAAATATAGTTCCCAATATTAATTCCATATTTAGGTGAATGACTTGTTAACTCTTGGCTACCATAATCATTGATTATGTTACAACTCAAAATTTAAAAATGCAGAAACTAACTTCCACAATTGAAGACTATTTTTAGTTAACTGAATTTTCAATGTAACGGTGCAGGCTCAATTGGAGAAAGCAGTGGGAGAAAAATATGCATACTTTGCAAATTAACTATTTTAAACCTTCATATTTTCTAACTTTATAAAGAAGCATCAGGGTCTATAACGCCACCCTCCCCAGCATCCCCTTTGCAACATACAGTCTGAGAAAATAAGATTGAGGACTTAAGTTCAAGATTGCTTTACCAAAGGAACATGAGGGAATGCTATGTACCCTCAACAGTCAAGAGTGTTTTATTGTCAAAATGAAACAATGAAAATCTTACATGCAGCAGCACAACAGATATGTAAATATAGTACTCTGTAAACACCATAATAAACAACAAAAAAGTTCACTATATTATATAAAACAAATGTTAATAGTGCAAAGCCAAATACAATAAAAACAATGCCCCCAAAGTCTATGTAGTTTGGAGCTGTTGTTGGAAAGAAGCTGATCCTGAACCTGGACATTACCTACAATTTGGAAAATCTGACCACCTGGCAATGTTCCATCTTTCTGTGTATGGGCAGTGACTGAAGAGTGCAGCTCTGACAAAGCTGGTCAGGGGAGGCAGAGGAGTGATTTTGCGACAGGTTGAACTCAGTAGACTGGGTGATGTTCAAGGACTCTGCAATAGACGTGAACAAAAAAAAACTGAAAGCTGACAGGGGCCGGACAAATTATGGCTGGTAAGAGATGAAGTGGTTCCCTGATAGTCAGATTGTTGGACCAAAAGCGAGAGATAGAAAAAGGTGTTTGATACATAGTTGCAAACTGTGGAGCCAGTTAAAGGACTTTTAGTTGGGGGGGGGGGGGGGAATAAGTATGGGAAGGAGTGGGGTGGTGGGGGGGGGGTGGAGAAAGTGGATGGTGGGAGGAAGTGTTTGTGGAAATTACCTAAAGTTGGAGAATTCAGTGTTCATCAAGCTACTCAAGAGGAATGTGAGGTGCTGTTCCTCCAGTTTGCATGTGGTCTCACTCTGGCAGTGGAGGAGGTCCTGTACAGAAAAGGTCGGAATGGGAATGGGCAGCGGAATTAAAGTGAAGTAGGCCCTGAGGTGGAGCAGAGCTGCGGGGTAATCCAACATTTTCGCCACCTCCAACGGGATCCCACAACTAGTCACATATTCCCGACTCCATCCGTTTGTGCCTTCTGCAGAGACCGTTCCATCTGCAACTCCCTAGTTTACTTATACCTACCCACCCAAACCAGCCCCTCCCCAGGTGCCTTCCCCTGCAACCGCAGGAGATGCAACACCTGTCCCTATACCTCCTCCCTCGACTCTGTCTAGGGACCACGACAGTCCTTTCAGGTTAGACAGAGGTTCAATTGCACCTCCTCCAACCTCATCTGCTGTATCCGTTGTTCAAGATGCGGACTCTTCTACATCAGCGACATCAAAAGTAGACTGGGCGATCGTTTTGCTGAACACGTTCGCTTATTCTGCCTGGACTACCTAATCTGGTTGCTAAACACTTTAATTCCCCTTCACATTCCCAAATTGACCTTTCGGACCAGGGCCTCCTCCATTGTTAGAGTGAGGCCAAATGCAAATTGGAGGGAAAGCGCCTCATATTTCACATGGGCAGTTTACAATCCAGTGGTATGAATATTGATTTCTCTAACTTTAAGTAACTCTGGCATTCCTTCTCTCTCTGTCCCTCCCCCACCCAAGTTGTTGTAAGTTCAGCATTGTCTTGTTGAGTCTCATTGTCTGTAACTCGTTTTCACCCAGCCCACAGCTAACAATGGCCTGTTTAATTTATCATTTTTCATTTTTGCATATCTTTCATTCATTTGTTCTATATCTCTCTATATCACTGTCTATAACTCTAATTTCCCTATCGCCTGACTCTCAGTCCGAAGAAGGGTCTCAACTAGAAAAGTTACTATTCCTTTTCACCAGAGATACTATCTGACCTGCTGAGGCACTCCAGCTTTTTATGTCTTTCTTTGGTTTAAACCAGCATCTGCAGTTCCTTCCTACAAATGTTGGGGAATGATGTGTTTTATGCAGAGGCTGGTGGGGTGAAAGGCGAAGACCAGGGGAAGTCTATCCTTATGTCTGGGGGGGTGAGAGAGAGCAAGAGCAGAACTACGGTCCACAGAAGAGACATGGGCGAGGAATCCATCTATGACAGCCGGGAGGAAACCACATTCACTAAAGAATGAGGACACCTCAGATGTCTCGGATGTCCTTGTATGGAAAGTCTCATCTTGGGAGCTGATGCGGCAGTGACGGAGGAATTGAGAGTAGGGGATAGCATTTTTGCAAGAATTCAATAGGTTTTTTACATCAGACTTCACGATGGAAGGCACCGTGCTAGAAGTTCAAGAGAATCAGTGGGTAGAAGTTAGTGGAGTTGCTATTACTAAGGAGAAAGTGCTTGGGAAGCTGAAAGTTCTGAAGATGGATAAGTCACCTCGACCAGATGGACTACACCCCAGGGTTCTGAAGAGGTAGCTTGAGAAATTGTGGAGGCATTAGTAGTGATCATTCAATAATCACTAGAGTCAGTCCAGGGGACTGGAGAATTGCAAAATTGCAAAAAAAGGGAATGAGGCGAAAAAGGGGAAATTATCAGCCAATTTGCGTGACTTCAGTGGTTGGTAAGATTTATGTCCATTATTTAGGAGGTTTTGAGTACTTAGAGGCATATGATAAAATACATCATTGTCAGCATGGTTTTGTGGAGGCGAGATCTTGACTGACAAATCTGTTGGAATTCTTTCAGGAAGTAAATAGCAGGACAGACAATGGATGATGTTCATTTGGATTTTCAGAAGGCCTTTGATAAAGTGTTGTACATGAGGCTGCTAAACAAGATGAGAGCCCTTAGTATTAGGGGAAGATACTAACATGGATTGAAGATTGGCTGAATGGCAGAAGGCAACGAGTGGGAATAAAGGGGTCTATTTCTGACAGGCTGCCAGTGACCAGTGGTGTTCCACAGGGGTCGGTGTTTTCATGTTGTATATTAATAATTTGGATGATGGAATTGATGGCTTTGTGGCCAAGTTTGCGGATGATAAGAAGGTAGGTGGAGGGGCAGGTAGTTTTGAGGAAGCGGGGAGTCTGCTGAAGGTCTTGGACAAGTTGGGAGAGGGAGCAAAGTGGCAGATGGAATACTGTGTAGCAAAGTGTGCAGTCATGCACTTTAGTAGTAGGAATAAAGGCATAGACCTTTTTCTAAATGGTGATAGGATTCAGAAATCAGAGGAGCAAAGGAATTTGGTCAGGATTCATGGTCAGTCTTGCTGCTGCATGATTCCAAAAATATTAATTTTAAGTTGAATAGGTAGTAAGGAAGGCAAATGCAATATTGGCATTCAGTTCTGGAGAACTAGAATATAACAGCAGGGATGAAATGCTGAGGCTTTATAAGGCACTGGTCAGACTGCATTTGGAGTATTGTGAGCAGTTTTGGACCCCATATCTGAGAAAGAATGTGCTGACATTGGAGAGGGTCCAGAGGAAATTTACAAGACTGATCCCGGTGATGATAGCTTAAGGCCTATACTTGCTGGAGTTTAGAAGGATGACGGGGGACCTCATTGAAACTTTTCTGAATAATGAAAGGCCTGGATATTGTGGATATGCAGATGATATTTCCACTAGTGGGAGAGTCTAGGACCAGAGGACACAGCCTCAGACTAAAGAAAGGAGATGAGGATGAATTTCTTTAGCCAAAGGTGGTGAAAGTGTGGAATTCATTGTCACAAATGGCTATGGAGGCCATGTCTTTGGGTATTTTTAAAGCCGGGGGTTGACAGATTTTTGATTAGTAAGGGTGTCAAATGTTACAGGGAGAAGGAAATAGGATGGGGTTGAATTGGAAGGATAGATCAGCCATGATTGAATGGCAGCGTAGATTAAATGGGTCGAATGACCTAATTCTGCGCTTATGACTTACGAAAACACTAGCATGTCTTGGTTATAGCTTATGCACCTCAGTACCCACTTCCATCTTTTTTCCACTAATCTTGTTCATCCTATCCTGTTTTTTCCCCTTTTTCTGGATGTTCATTATCATTCCTGCATAAATTCCACCACTCAGCCAGTGCTAGTTTCACACATGATCAACATCATGTTCACAGTCCCCTCACTAATCTGAGAATTTAGGAAACACCAGTAAAATCCCACCACATTTTGCAGTAGATTCCCTATGTTTTCCATAACTTGCTTTCTATAACTCAATGTCACGATTGGTTCATCTTTAACATTAATCATTGATTGTTCAGTGCAAAAATGGGCATTTCCAAATATTTTGTCTATTTTTAAAATATTAATGATAAACAAGGAGATGCTTTCAAAATTCATTGCAATATCCTACCTCGTTTTAATGTTTGAGGACTAAATAAACAATATCAGTATTATAATACATTTTTTAACAGCAATATGTCTTTCTAGAACATGTGGGCTCTACCATTGAGTATCCTCTGTATTGGGGAAATGCTGTTTATAATAGTCGTGGAGATCCGTGAATTCTTAACCTTGATGAATGCAATGCGAAAGTGGAAAAAATGGAGGAAAGATCAGGTTTCACATGAACAAATTTATTGCCATTCTCGTTGGCCTCAGGTAAAGAAATTAGTTTGATGAACAAAGTGCATGTCTATATTTATCATCTGTTTTCATGAACACCATCAGCATTGCACGTAGCTCCATTATTATTGACTTTAAATAAAAGTGGAACTGTTCAAGGAAAATTATATTTCATCCACCCAAACAAAAAATCCTATTTATTGAAAATAATGTTTAAGTTATTTCTCCTCTCTAAGTTTCCTGGATTCTAAGGTTCTAAACTGTACTCTGAGATTTAAATGCAGATTTAATTTGCACTTGCTTGAACGGATGCAACATAAAATTTATGCGATGACTTCCTTTACATTCACTAGAATCTGTCTGATGAGTATATGAGTTAATGAAAATAGGAAATAAGTATTGGTTCACACCACTAGGATCATGTATTTGCAACATCACTTGGTAAACGTTGTCCTTGATAAAATGTGAGCCAGTTTCTTGAACTGTTGCAGCTCTTCTGGTGAAAATACTCTCTAAATCCTATGATAGCAAGGTCAATGATTTCCCCCAGCAACCATAAAGGATTGACAATATAATTGAAAGACTAGAGTAGTTTTCAATTTAGAAGGCAGTCTGCAGGTAGTGGAATGCCCATGCTCCTGCTATCGTCCTTTGTAGTAAAAGCCATGGATACTGTCAGTGTCACCTGGACAAGAACCTGCAGTACGTTTTGTAAATGTTACACATTACAATCATCATGTTTGGATGTTATTGCCTGGTGCTTTAGTGGTTTGAATGTTTTTTGTCATTTATCAGCACATCCTTCCCACCCTGGTCATCAGCTGCTCCAACTGCTGCCCTCTGGTAGACGGTTCAGGTCCATTACATCACGGACTAATAGACTCAAGAACAGTTTCTACCCCAGTGTCATACGTGAGCTGAACACTGCCAGGCACTCACATAAAACTGAAGGGAAGGAACGGAACTGATCGGAACACTGTCAGTTACTTGTCAGAAAACATAAGTCTCAATTTAATACAAGTTTACATTCTACTGCACTTATATTGTTAACATTTGCTAAACTTATTACATGTTACAACCGACCGCACCTTATATTTAATTACATTATTTCTTTTTTTTTTTTTTTTTTTAAACGGCACTTGCAATATGTTAGCTCTCATTGCTGTGCAATAACTTGCTGTCTTGATTGCACTGTACACTGCCTCGACCGTATTGTAATTGTTTTGTCTATATTGTATTAGAGGTCAGTTTGTTTAATTCAGTAGATTAGGTTTAGCTTGTTATGGATAAAGGTTTATCCTTTGTACTGTCTGCTGTGTGTGATTGCATCATCTGGACTGCTTTAATTTCGCTGTACTTTGTGTAGTGACAATAAAGGTTTTTTACAATTTTTTTACAAAATGCCTCTATGTTGTCCAGATGTGTCTGCATGCAAACATGAAGTGCTTCATTTGCTGAGGTACTGCGGTACTGGAAGTGAACATTGTGCAATCATCAGTAAACAACCCCAGTTCTGATCTGATAGTAGAAAGGAGGTCATTGATGAAACAATGAAAGATGACCGAGTCTAGAGCTCAGCATTAGTGTGCTATTGAGTATCGACTATTGAGACCTTTCTGGGCAAACAGTTTTTTGCATTGTAAGCTTGCAATTCCAACAAGAGTTATTCGTAAAGTTCCTGAATGACTTAGGCCTTCCTCAGATGCTTAAGCAAATGATATTATTTCCACTACCTACTCAGCAAAGAAAAGTAATACTTATATTAATAGATAGAGTCCTTCTTGGCCTTGATTGTCATGAAATGTATCACAACTAATGAGATGCTTTTGAATAACTGTCATTGCTCTGTTGTACATCTTCAAGGGAATTAGAGTTTTTCTTTGAAGATGCAACATGAATTATGATTGTTGAAAACATGTATTTTGTACAAACATGCACAATTTTATTTCAGGAAGAAATCAATTTAAAGAAACAGATTACCACACTTGACTTGATGAAAGATTATTACTTCCTGGATTGGTGGTATGTTAAACTTGCTTTTGAACATCATTATATTTAAAGAGGATTACCACATTTGTAATGCCATCAAATAAATAATACGCAAAATATTCACACTGTGAAGTCAAGATGGATATAACGATTACCATTAAAGATATTTCCTTGTGTTTCAGCCATAATTTCTGTCAATGTATTTTGTCAAACTTTTATGTGCTTATATGGTTTTATTATAAATTCCTGTGCCTATCAGTTATTAGTAACGGTTTTTGAGATAAATAATTGACTCAGAACTGTTCTTTAGCTGTTTTTCTCTGTGACTGAGAAGTATTTTTAAACAGTGGTGTGAAAATAGATATGTTTTATAACATACATAACTTGAACCATTGAATTGCTTTTTATAAAATAATAAATGCTGAAAGTACTTATTAGATTAGACAGCATCTGTAGAGAGAGAAGTTACAAAATGATAACTGTTTCTCTGGAGATGTTTTCAGAAGTTTTTGTTTTATTTTGTTTTATTTCAGATTTTCAACATCTGCAGTATTTTGAAAATGTTTTTTAATTTTATAAAGTAACTTTAAAACATATGGCTGCCAATAATGCACTTAAATAAAGCCAAGCAAAAACTTTACTTTGTAAATATTATGACTGGGATGAAATTTGGAAAATAAAGAATATAAAACCTTAAAAGCAGAATCAGTTGTTGTTGGCAGAGCCATTCCTAGCATATGTTATTCAGAGAAATGGGAACAGTATTGACAGTAAATTGTATTTGGGCGTAGAATAATAAAGCACTGAAAGATAATACTTGGTTTTTTGTATGCTGGCTTTTGGTAAAGCTTTCCAATTATTATCCTCAATTCTGATTTCCTAACTCCCTGACTACCCCCAAATATTTTGTTTCCTTCTAATATTTATCAATTTTCCATTCAAAATGAATTGTTGAATCTGCTTTCACCACCTTATCAATCAGTGTCTTGTAGTTTACAACAACTCAAACTGTGAAAAATTATCCTCTTGTTTCCACTTTTTTTGCCAATTACTTTAAACTGAGTCCTCTGGTTATTGACATTTCAGCGATTGGAAACAATGAGTTGAGGTTGGACAGTTGATGTAAAATTTGGCAAATGTGTTACAATCTTTTGTGAAGCAAGTCAAGGCATTTGTCCTTATCGACATTGAATTAGACTAATTGCACACTGAAGCCCTTCAAAATATATGGTTTCTTGCAATGCACCCTTTTTCTATTCTACCATGGCTATCAGTTTATCCTTTTCTTTGTGGCCTTTCCTCATTTTGTAAATTCCCAAATGTAAATCTTCTTATTGATGGAAGGTAAATCAATATCAACTGGCATTGTTGCTATAGATGACCCATTTAGGAAACTACATTCAAAAATGTAGATAGTTGCAACACCAACAAAAGCCTTTTTTGAAGGCAACACAGTGGTTCAGCTGGTAGAGCTGCTGTGTTACAGCTCCAGTAACCTAGGTTTAGTCCTGGCCTCCAGTGCTTTATGTGTGAAGATTTCATGTTCTCCCTGTAATTAAATATCGAACAGTAATGCACAGGAACAATGTTTGTACCAAGCATGATCCATATCCCTCTATTCCCTGTATTTCCATGTGCCTAGCCAAAAGCATCTTAAACGCCACCATCATATCTGCCTCCACCACCACCTAGGGCAACATGTTCCAGGCCTCCGCTGTTCTCCACGTAAAAAACATTGTCCCACACATCTTCATTAAACTTTTCCCCTCTCACTTTATAGCTATGTCCTCTAGTGTTGGACATTTCCACCTTGGGAAAAAGATTCTGACAGTCTGCCCTATCTATTCCCCTCACAATTTTATATACCTCTATCAGGTCTTCATTAGTCGACAGAAGGATATATTTCCATGATGATTTTCTAATGTAATGTAGATAAAACATAGAACAGTACAGCACAAGAAAAGGCCCAATGGGCCACAATATCTGTGCCAAACATGATGCAAACACTAATTCTTATCTGCCTGCACAGAATCCATACCCTGCATATCCATATGCCTATCAAAAGACTCAAATGCCATTATCAAAAGTCTCAAATGCCTTCCAGGAACTCACCATCATAGATAGCGTAATTGCACAAAAACCAAGCAAATGGGATTTAATGTGGGACATGTGGTTATGCACTTTGGTGAAATAAATCTAAAGGACTATCATCTAAATGAAAAAAGCTTACAAATTAGTGAAGTTTAAAGGGGTATAGGTATTCTATAGAACATGAATCGCATAAAGTCAGCAGGCAAGTCCAACAAATAGTTAATAAGACAAGCAGCATGTTGCCCTTTATTGAGAAGTGGTTAAAGTTTGAGAATATGAAGATTTTGTTACATTTGTGCAGGTTATTGATGATGTCACATGTGGAATACTGTACACAGTTTTGGCTTCCTTGCCTAAAAGAGGATATAGTGGCATTAGAGGCAGTCCAAGGGGGATTCATCAGACTAATTCCTGGGTTGAGAAGGTTGTCTTTCAAGAATGGCTAGACATTTTGTTAGGAATGCAACTATCACGTTATAAACGAACCACCTGTATTGCTTAATGTAAGAACTCTCACTTTTGCAGCATGACAGATAGGTTGCCCACTTGTAGTTAGTAATTATGAATCCCACTTTTGTAACACTGAATATATTCTTTATGCAGGCATGCACATGACTGCATTGTCCTGACCTCTTTATTAGCGATAGTTTGCAGCCACTTGTTTGAACTTGGTATGACAGGAAATCTGAATATTCTACGTCACCGCCTTATTGCATTGTCACTGATTCCATTATGGCTGAAGAATATGAAGCATCTTCGTGCTTTCAGGTAAAATAAAGTTTTTAAAAAAATAAATGTACAGAGTGATCTAGGTATTCTAGAGCTCGAGTCGCATAAAGTTAGTAATAGTTAAGGAGACAGGCAAGGCTTTTATTTAAAAGAATAAATGTCAATTTTACAGGTTGAATACCGATTTTCCAGCAACTGATGCTCCGCCCACACCTATAATCCAGACAAAATTATGACAGCTCAGTTGAAATTCCCTGAAGGAATTATCTGTTTACATCTAAATATTGAAATCCCTCCTTAGCCTTGTCTAATTCTATCTTTGCTGGCTCAATGGTTTAGGTATTTTGTGTTTCAACTCTGCCTGGTCTTCACACACCATCCCATAACCCTTCCTCCCACCATTCTGTTCAATTTTTCTCTTACCCTCTGGAACTCCATACTTCCTGTCGAGCCTTCTCCAATTTACTGGGCATCTTTACAAGGCTGTTTCTCTAAATCCCTTTTCAATTATGCTCTCAATCTTCTCAATCTAGACACAGGTAAGGTCTTGGAGAACTGAAGAGCAGCCAATGTTGTTCATTTGTTTAAGTATGGAAATAGATATAATTCAGGAAATTATAGGCCCGTGAGCCTCATGTCAGTGGAAAAGAACTATTGGAGAGGATTGTGTAAGAAGAAATTGCAGATGCTAGAAAGACACAAAAAGCTGCAGTAACTCAGCGGGACAGGCAGCATCTCTGGAGAGAAGGAAGGGTCTCGACCCGACATGTCACCCATTCCTTCTCTCCAGAGATGCTGCCTTTTCCGCTGAGCTATTGGAAAGGATTGTTGGGATGGGTTTTACTTGTATTGGAACAGAGTGATCTAATTAGGGGCAGTAATCATGACTTTGTATGGGGAAAGTCATGCTTTACAAACTTGATTGAGTTTTTTGAGGAGGAAACCTAGGTGATTGATGAGGGTATGGATGTGGATGTGGACTACATGGATATTAAAGAGGTGTTTGACTCCTGGCAGGCTGCTCCAGAAGATTAAGATACATGGGATTCATGGTACTTTAATAGTTTGGATTCAGAACTGCTTTACCCATAGAAGACTGATGCAGATAATGCGTAAACACTCTTTACAAGCGCTGAATATAACGTTAAAGAACAATTGCCTTGCCCTACAATGTAATTGGCTTGATGCAAGTTCTCAATACATCCTGATATGTGGGATCTTGCCGAAGCACCTCCTGTACCATTACCTGGCACATCCAAGTGGTGCACAGGGAACAGAGGGGGGAAATATGAGAGCAGTTTTATGTCCTGGGCCTATCCATTGGCAGAGTGAGGCCATAGCAAGCTGGTGGAGCAGCACTTCATTTTCCACTTGAGTCACTTACAGCCCAATAGCATGAATATTAAATTCTCCAATTGCAGCTAATTAACCCCCCTCCCTTCCCTGTGCACCGCCTGGAAGCACACGCATTTTTCCAACTATCCCGGTCCCTTTATCTCCGCTCCCTTTTCCTCTTCTCCCATACCCCTCCACCTATATCCTTTCATGTTGCTTCATATTTCGGTCCTCTTCTCTTCTTATCTCATAGCCTTTGTCATTTTCCCATTTCTAGCCTTTGTCATTTTCCCATTTCTAGCCTTTGTCCGCCCATCTGCCAGTCAAACCCCACCTCACCTGTATCCATCTATCACTTTCATGGCTTTGTCCCGATCCCACCTCTCTTCCAGCTTTCTCCCCATACTACGATCAGTCTGAAGGAAGCTCCCGCCCCGAAACGCAGTCTGTCCATGTTCTCCAGAGATACTGCCTGACCCACTGAATTATTCCAGTACTTCCTGAAATTTTCTGTCTTCCTGTTCTGTTTCCCCGGTTGCTAAACATTTTATTTTCCCTTCCAATTCTCATACTGACATTTCTGTTGTAGGACTCCTCCTCTATCGGAATGAGGCCAAGCGCAAATTGGAGAAACAGCACCTCATATTTCGCTTGGGTGGCTTCCAACCCAGCGATATGAATATTGATTTCTCTAACTTCATGTAAATCTTGCAACCCCTTGCTCTCCATCTTTCCCCCACCTAGTCATCATCTTCTCCACAGCCAACAATGGACCATTGTCGTTCCACCTTTCCTTGATCATTGTTGCTGCCTTTGATTTGTCTTTTTGCATAACTTTTATTCATGTGCTTCTTTGTACCTTTTCATATCTCTTGTTTCCCTCTCCCCTGATTCTCAGTCTGAAGAAGGGTCTGGACCCGAAACGTCATCCATTCCTTTTCTCCAGAGATGCTGCCTGTCCCGCTGAGTTACACCAGCTTTTTGTGTCTATCTTTGGTGTTAACCAGCATCTGCAGTTCCTTCCCACACATGACAAATACAAGGTTGATAAATATCAGGTTTTTTTTAATCTAAAATTCGAAAGATCTACGGAACAATTCCTGAGAGTAATTGTTCACATTTTTAAAGAAAATAAAATAAATTCTATAAATAAAATAAAATAAAAATTATTTTAAAAATTAAAATAAAATAAAAATAAATTCTATAAATTTGTACAACTGGCTGGGCACTTTAGTTTTTATTCAGAGAGTCATTAAAATGGATGGGCAAAAAATCCAACATTCCAAATTGCCAATAGGTGTTCTACAGCTGGAATTACAGATATTTAAAGATTACATCATTGAGATAGATCTTCAACAATAAATCTTTTCAGATGATGAGCTTTAGATAGGTTTAGTGTTTTTTGAGAAATTTTATGTTATTATATTTATCATTTTTTTCTTCCATCAGATTTATAGGACCAATAATTATCAGAGTGATCAGGATGATGCTTGATGTTGCAAAGTTCTTATTCGTATACTTCGAATTTTATTTTGCTTTTATCTACTCTCTTTGGTTATTGTTTGGAGGTAAGTTTAATTGTTTATTGCCATTCCCCTGTTGATTTGCTTTTCCAATAATCTAAGATATTCAATTGGTATGTGCAGATCCCTCAGGTAGAAACAGAGGTTAAAATGGGAAATTAGAAAATGGTATTGATTTTAAACAAATTGTTTGCATCTGTTTTGCAATTCAAAATATAGAATAGCAGAAATAATGAGAAATCAAGTTTTATGAACCTGATGGCCTATATCCCAATTTTACGATCTATCTCAAATGATGTGGGTACACTCATTTTGATGTTTTAAAATGCATTCTACTTTAGAATGGTTCCAGGTACTGAAAGAAAGGAGCAAAAATTACAGGCACCATAGAGTCATAGAGAGAGTGATACAGGCCTTTCGGCCCAACTTGCCCACACCGGCCAACAATGCCCCAGCTACACGAGTCCTACTTGCCTGCGCTTGGTCCATATCCCTCCAAACCTGTCCTATCCATGTACCTGTCTAACTGTTTCTTAAATGATGGAATAGTCCCAGCCTCGACTACCTCCTCTGGCAGCTTGTTCCATACACCACCACCCTTTTTGTGTGAAAAAGTTACCTCTCGGATTCCTATTAAATCTTTTCCCCTTCACCTTGCACCTATGTCCTCCGGTTCTCGATTCCTGAACTCTGGGCAAGAGACTCTGTGCATCTACCCAATCTATTCCTCTCATGATTTTGTACACCTCTGTCAGATCCCCCCCCCTCATCCTCCTGCGCTCCATGGAATAAAGATCCAGCCTACTTAACCTTTCCCGATAGCTCACACCCTCTAGTCCTGGCAACATCTTCATAAATCTTTTCTGAACCCTTTCAAGCTTGAAGATATCTTTCCTAGAACTGAACACAATATTCTAAATACAGTCTTACCAACGTCTTATACAACTGCAACATGAGCTCCCAACTTCTATACTCAATACTCTGACTAATGAAGGCCAAAGTGCCAAAAGCCTTTTTGACCACCTTATCTACCTGCGACTCGACCTTCAAGGAACCATGCACCCGTACTCCTAGATCCCTCTGCTCTACAACACTACCCAGAGGCCTACCATTTACTGTGTAGGTCCTGCCCTTACTTGACATCCCAAAATGCAACATCTCACACTTCTTTGCATTAAATTCCGTCAACCATTCCTCCGCCTACCTGGCCAAACGATCCAGATCCTGCTTTTGTATCATCAGCAAACTTGCTAATCTTGCCCTGTGTGTTCTCATCCAAATCATTGATGTAGATGACAAACAGTAATGGGCCCAGCACCAAACCCTGAGGCACACCACTAGTCACAGGCCTCCAGTCCGAGAAGCAACCTTCCACCATCACCCTCTGCTTCCTTCCATGGAGCCAATTTGCTATCCATTCAGCTATCTCTCCTTGGATCCCATGCGATCGAACCTTTCAGAGCAGCCTACCATGCGGAACCTTGCCAAATGCCTTACTGAAATCCATATACACAAATCTACAGCTCTGCCCTCATCAAACTACCTAAACCCTTTTTGGTCACGTCTTCAAAAAAATTAATCAGATTTGTGAGATACAACCTCCCACGTACAAAACCACGCTGACTATCCCTAATCAGCCCTTGCCCATCCAAATGCCTGTATAGCCTGTCCCTCAGAATACTCTCTAGTAACTTTCCAATTATAGATGTTAAGCTCACCGGCCTATAGTTCCCAGCATTTTCCCTGGAGCCCTTCTTGAAAAGAGGCACAACATTTGTCACCCTCCAGTCTTCCGGCACCTCCCCTGTATTTAAGGACGACTCGTAAATTTCAACCAGGGCTCCCGCAATTTCCTCTAATTTCCCACAATGTCCTTGGATATATCTGATCAGGTCCAGGGGATTTGTCTACTTTCATACACAACAGTACCTTCAGTACTTTTTCGACGGTAACACTGACTGCTCTCAAGACACTTACATTGACTGCCCCAGGTTCCTCCGTCCTACTGTCTTTCTCCTCGGTAAATACAGATTTGATTCCTGAGAGGTCCCACTCTCTCTCTAGTTACCCTTTTCCCCCTTATGTATTCATAAAATCTTTTGGGATTGTCCTTAACGTTACCCGCCAGAGCTATCTCCTAGCCCCTTTTTATCTATTAGGTTTTAGATTAGGCTTTAAACTAAATGCATTCAAATTCCAATAATCTGGTACCCTCACCATCCATTCATGGTGCCAGCCTCATGTTTTCTAGACTATTGGATGGTGCTTCTTTTAGTACACCTATCCATTTTTAACACTTTTTTCTACAATATGTTCTACAATTAGATACTTTTTTCAATAAACCAGTTCAGTTTATACAATGTGGAAACAGGGCCCTAGTGAATTTGAGCAGATTGTGAGAAATGAGGCTTTGACGTATTTAAAGGAGCATGAGAATGGGCCTCAAGTGTGGTTAAATGGAGTGTGACAACAGGGCTCTGTTGTGTTTAAAACAATCATGGGAGCAGTGTCCTGTAGAGTTTGTAAAGAATGCTGGAATCTGGATCTGGTGAGTCTATAAGGATAGGCGAAAAGGGGCCCAGTAATTTTAAAGAGAGTGCAGGATCCATCCTCCGATGAGCCAGAGGTTAACGATTTTCTGAATGAATTTTCTGAATGAATTTCTGAACGATGGGATTCATAAGTTCATGCATGAATGATAGGAATGGAAATAGGCCATTTGGCCCATCAAGCCCCTCTGACATTCAATCATGGCTGATCTATCTTTCCCTCTTATCCACATTCTCCTGCCTTCCCATAACCCTTGACACCCGTACTAATCAAGAATCTATCTCTACCTTAAAAACATCCATTGACGTGGCCTGCACAGTCTTTTGTGGCAATGAATTCCACATTCACCACCTTCTGACTAAAGAAATTCCTCCTCTTTATTAAAATGTCCTTTAATTCTGAGCCTATGACCTCTGGTCCTAGACCCTCCCATTGGTGAAAACATCCTCTCCACATCCACTCTATCCAAGCCTTTCACTATTCGGTATATTTCCATGAGGTCCCCCCTCATCCTCCTAAACTCCAGCGAGTAGAGGGCCAGTGCCATCAAATGCTCATCATATGTTAACTCATATCAACTAATATGGTTCATATAGGGATTATAGGTTATCTGACAATTACTGTAGTTGGGGGTCTTGGGGGGGGGGGGGTTGATGGTGGAGGATAAATTGTTCATGTGAGAGGAAATTCAGAATAAAGATACTGTAGATAAGCAGATTTGAAGAATCTGATAAGCAGGATTTGAATGGAACTAATGGCACATTTATTTATAAGCTTTGCAAAGAATAATGTGAGTAGGCAGTGTCATTATAATTATATTATGAGTTCCACCCAGATTAATAAACTATATTTATTGTTTTGGAAGTTATTAATGAGGTGCTATCTTAAAAATTATATCAGATAAGGTTTATAAAATTAGGGTAAAACTATGTTATCATGGATGATGGTGAATAAAAAACAAAAAGAAAAGAAATAAAATCATAATTTTCAAAGTGGAGAGTATTAACTAGTGAGGATGGCTTGGGGGTCAGTACTGGTACCTCAGTTAATTATGAACAGGATTCTGTGGACCTGCAAGATGGAGATCCTTTACAGGTTCTCAGATAAATGCAGAAGATTAGCTGCTGTGTCACTTGTGAAGCAAACACTTGTCCCTGTTGTGATAATATTATTAGGTACATAGGACATCAGTCGATGAGCCGTTTTAATGTGTCTTTGCTGTGCTTCTGTGCAAAACCTCAAGTCTTTGATTTTGTGTTCATCAAAGTGATAGGTAAACCTAAATATTAAATTATTGCATTTCCAAATAAAAGACATAGTTTAAAAAAATGTTTTCTTTTTGTGCAAGCAGGAACTTTAGAACTGAAAACATTGGATCCAACGTTATTTTTCATTGTTCGGAATAGTGTTTGGCATCAATGGAATCAGTCACAGAATGATGAAGATCTTATTTTAATGTATATTATCACTGTGACATACATTGGCATTATGACATTCCTGTGCTTCATTTTATTTACTGCATTGATAATTGATGCATATATGAGGTAAGGAAACTTTATCACCGTCTTTCCCAAAAATCTAAAATGAAACTATCATTCTCTATCATCCAAGTATCTTTCACACTCTCAAAGCAAAGGCGAATTGGTTTACCCTGGCGAAAAGCAAACTGTCACAGTATTATAGATACTACATGCTTCACCTTTCTATTGGATTGTTTGACTTGGCTAAAAAATAAGCTACATTCTCAGTTACTTATATCACTTATATCTCAGTTCCTTCTCTCCCGAGATGCTGCTCGACCTGCTGAGTTACTCCAGCATTTTGTGAATAAATCTACTTATATCACAATGCCTGCTGTTGAATTGGGATAAAGGAGAGTAGAGTAAAGATGAGGAAAACAAATGGACAATTACCCACTCCTATTATAACTCAGTGATGGAAGGTTTAAGATTTATATTTTGGCAAACTAGCAATTAATTAGATAGAAATTTGCTCAAATTCCTTTCTGTAGCACTCGGATATGGCAATTCCAGAATCATAGAAAATTTTCAACTCAGACAAGACCATTTATCTTATTGTGTCTCATTGTGAATTTGGTCAAATAAAGAGCTCCCAGCTCATCTGCCACAATTTGATCCATAGCCTGTATTTTACATCTCTTCAGATGTATTCCAACCACCATTTTCGTGTAGTTAAGGTTTTTTGCTTCTATCACACTTTAGGCATTGAATTAAAGACACATTTCAAAATATGAAAATATTTTTCATCATATTACTATCCAATCCCTCTACCAATTACATTAAATCTTAAATCTTTGCCCTTTGTTTCTGACCCATCAAGGAAATGGGTCCTTCCAAAATAATCATTCGCAGCCCCTCATGATTTTATACATCTTAATCACATCCACGTGCTTGCAAATTTCCTCTGCACCTTCTCCAATGCAATCACATCTTTGCCATAATATGGTGACCAGAATTGTACTCAATATTCAACATGTGATCTAGCAAGTCTTGTATGAAATTGTAGCATAACCATTCTGCTCTTATTCTTTGTCCTCAGCTGATATAGAAAAGCAATCAATAGGCTTTTTAAACCACTATCTCCTTGTCCTGCTACTTATAAGGGCCTGTGGCCATGAACTCCAATGTAATAAACAAGGAACTGTAGATGCTGGTTTACAACAGAAAACACACAGTGCTGGGGTAACTCAGTGGGTCAGGCAGCATCTCTGGAGAACTTTGAAAGGTGACATATTGAGTCGGAATCCTACTTTAGACTGATTGTGGTGGGGGAGTGGGGGGAAAGTAAAAGGCCCCAGTCTTTTCAGCCTCTCCTTTGAACCCAAGCCCTCCATCCTAGTAACACCCTTGTGAATCTCTTCTGGAACCAGACCAGCACACAATGCTGTAAGCACAATCTCACCAATGACTTGTACAGTCGTAACATGCCGTCCCATATTCTGTGCTCATTGCCCTGACCGATGAAGGTAAGCATGCTAAATTCCTTCTTCGTCACTCTGTCTACGTTCAGAAAACTTTCTACCTGTACCACTAGATCTCTCTGGGGTCTACTATTTACTGTGCAAGTCCTGCTTTTGTTCAACTTACTAAATTGCAATGTCTCTCACCTCGTCAATCCTCTTTGAAACCTCTTCAAAACAACATCAGATTTGTGAGACATGTTTTACCATGCAAAAGGAAATGCAGACTGCCTCTAATCAGTACTTGCCTTTCCAAATGCTGGTAAATGCTATCCCTTGGAGTCCCCTCTAATAACTTGCTAATGTGTTAGGTTCACGGGCCTGCAGTTCCAGGGCTTGTCTTTGCAGCTTTTCTTAAAGAAAAGCACAATATTCAGAATCTGGTCTTCTGTTATCTCTATACCAAGGTCCTAGCAAGGTCATCCCCAGCTTCCCACATTGTCCTTGGAACTCTTCCTTGCATCTTTACCTTTACAATCATCCTATTATGCAGAATTTTATTGAAACCTATCCTAAAATCTATGCAGGCCCATTGAATGCACTGCCCTCCTTGTTACCTCCTCAACAGATATGTATTGAGTGTGAAGAAGAGTCCTGACCTAAAACTAAAAAGAATCCTGACCCAGTCTGTCCATTCCCTTCACTGATGTGGCCAACTTGCTGTGTTTCTCCAGCACTTTGTTTTTTGCTCAAGATTCCAGTATTTGCAATTTGTTGTATCTCTGTATCCATTATGAAAATAATAGACACTGTTCAGTGTATAATTACCTTCTTGAGGAATTGAAAAGTAAACAAAGGCAATGGATTCTTGCATCCAATTGGGATTTTCTGCAATAGATTTGACAAATGACATCTAACAGAGAGACAGGTCTGCACTATTACAAAGCAGCCTATTTTACTGACAGTTTTGAATGAACAGATCAGTCACAGGGAATTATGATTGCATCCACTCAACTGCACATCATTGCATTTATTGTGTATGACCGCTCTTCGGTTGATCTTCCAAAATGTTTCACTTTACTCTTGGTCAGGATTAAGTTCCTTCTTACACCTTTTGTGTCTATAATGCAATTGAAGATTGATTACAATAGGCCTCCATGAAAAAAATGCCACCAGGTGGTAATTTAATTTCAAACATGCCTTTTCTTACTTACACTCAACATAATTGCTTAGGCTCTCTTCACCTTAAATTGAGGGAGGATTAGAGAGTAGGGAAACATGTAATCATTGAACAAATGGTGGTTGAAACTAGGTTCGTCAGAAGATGAGGGGAGAGTTTGTGATGTATTGGAAGTGGAAGGATCTGTAGTATCTGAAAGAAATGCCCAAAGATGGTCACTTACAGAAATTCGGCCTAATTTTCTCCTCAATGCTCCAACTCATGAACCGTAATGTCATCCTACATAGAAATGACATGGCAATTGCATCAAGCATGCAGCGCTGAATTACTTAAATGCCCAGTAAAATTTCCAGAATTGTGGAAAACAATCTAGAAAGATCATTATCATGTTTGAGTGTGGGTAAAGTCAATTGTCAATTGGATCATGCTGAAAGTTAAGAGCATTGCACAATTTAATTTTTAGGGAAAAAAATTGAAAAAACAAGACAGTTAAATCAGTAAAAATGAACAGAAGGGGAAATAATGAAGTGCAGAATCTTTCATGTTCAAAATATCAAGGGTGTTTTTTGTAGATTCTCTATGAGATAAAGTAAATTCAGTGCTTTATCGCTGTGTGATTTTTCCACATCAATCTTCTGCACTGCATTTAAAAGTTTGATTCATGGCACAGGATACAAACATTTTGGCGCCATTTTCGAAGTCCTCACTCCACTTCCAGGCATTGTGCCTGTTCCACGCAAGTCCCAGATTATTGCAGGCCTCCTGCCATCTCTTTCTTTGGACACAGGTCCCGCACCTCTCCCATCATCGTTGTTCCCCGGGGGCACCTCGCGCAGAGGCCGCAAACCATCAATTGACATTAAGATATTTCTCTTTTTTTTAAATACAAACTTTTGGCTTAAAGGAATGGAAATATTTTTATGACATTGAGTGGCACTTATATGAACCAAAATGTGAGACTTTTGAAAATAAAGACCGTCTCCATCCAAGCCTGAAACTGCCATTACTGCACATTCCATGACAAATCATTTGGCAGATGGCTTCATCTATCTTTTCTTTGTATTTAGAATTCAAGAGAATTTGGATGCCAATGTTCTTATGCAGCGAATCAATATTATACTGCAAGCAGAAAATAGATGGCATTACTTTCTGCACCAGGAAAAAAATTCAGATTTCATATTAGAACACTGTTCACCATTGGAGGTACGATACCCTGGAATAAACAAGCAAAGGACGGCGGAAATGATGTCACCACGAGATAACGAGGCCAAAAAGAAAGCAAGACTTTCAGAATCTGCGTTGAGAATTAAGGTATAATTTGAAAACAAACAAATAATATTGACTGGGCCTGCCATGGTGCTCAGAGTTGGGGGGGGGGAGGGGGGGGATTTAATAAATGTGTCCAGGAAAGTTTTTTCAAGTAATGTGGCCCTACCTGAGAGGGAGCAACATTGGACCTCCTATTGAAAAATAAGGCAGGAAAATGATTGAAGTGGGCCTCTTTTGATGGCGTTAGACAGGAACTTGCAAAGGTTGATTGAGAGAGACTGTTTGCAGATGAAGGGATGTCTAGCAAGTGGGAGGCTTTTAAAAGTTAGATAGGGAGAGTTTAGGGCCAGCATGTTTCTGTAAGAATGAAGGGCAAGTCTAGAAGGATTAGAGAGGGATATTGATGAGGGATATTGATGTTATGGTTAGGAAAAAGGAGGTGGCTTTGTCTGGTGCAAGCAGCTGGGATCAAGTGAATTCCTTGAGGGGCATTAACGGTGTAGTACACTTGAGCGGGAGATCAGGTGGGCAAAAAGGAAACAAGATGGCTTTTGCAAATAAGGTAAAGGAGAATCCTGAGAGATTCTATAAGTATATTAACAGCAAAAGGGGAACTCAGGAGAGAAGAAGGATCAATGTGGTTATCTTTTTGTGGAGCGACAGGAGAGTAGTGATTACTTAAAACATATACATATTCCAGAAGAGAGGATCCCCATTTACCTGCCTAAGGTTGATTAACTCCTGGGGCCTGACCAAGTATATTCTAGGAAATTGTGGAAAACCAGGGACGAAATTACCAGGGCCCTGGCAGAGATGTTTGTATTATTATTAGCCATGGATGAGGTACTGCAAGACGGAAGGAGTGAAGAATAAACTACAGATTACAGAATGCGATACTGCTGCTATAGATGACCCACAATAATCCATAGATGGCCTGTTGAGTGGTTTTAGATTAATTCTTAGTCGAAAACGCTGTTTGTGACACGCAGCTCTGGAGGCTGTTCTTATTAAGGAGGTAGAACTTAATCATGGTGCTGGCTCGAAGGGCCGAATGGCCTATTCCTGCACCTATTGTCTAACTTAATCATAATAACTGTGATGATCAATGCCAGTGATGCAGTTGTGAACTAATAATTAAAATTAATAGATTTTAAAGGTTTTTATTTCTGGCTTTTTAGCTGCCTCGTGTCCTTCTAGAGTACATTAGTTGACGTATTTGTGGTGCTATTGATGTATGATGTTCATATACTGTTCCATTGCTACCCTTAGTGTTCTTTTAGGTGATATTCAATATGAATAGCAAGTAATTGGTTGAGCATACACTATAAATAAGAATAAGCTGGAAATTCCACTGAGATTCAGTGGATTTAGTTAAAGCTGAAAAGTCCCAGGGTTGCACTCATTTGTCATGTACCATAATGTTAATCCAGAATATTCCAGAAATCCAGAATATTCCAGGATATTTCTCTTGGCTTGGAAATGTTATCCTTTAACTAATGCATTGCAAAATCACCAAAATGAAAACTTAGTTTTGAGTTCATAAACCTGACTTTACTTGTAAGAAATTCAATATCTTCAATATTTGATAGGGTAGATGTGCAGAGGGAAAAATAATTAGCTTAAAACAACAAGCATATATATTTAAGAATGAAGACTGAAATTAGGAAGTTAATTTTCATATAAAGTGATGCATTTAGAACTATCTCTTTCAAAAAGGTGTTGATGCTGGAGAAATAAAGACAGAGAGATAGAATATAGTTTGGAATAAAGTGCGGGAATAATGAAGATAAGGTGGAGATCAACCATGAACTAATTGAATGGCAGAGCATGCCGTAAAGAGCATGTTTTAAATTTAACTCAATATAAACAAGAAATTATTTTAAAATTATTTTGTTTATTCTGTAAAAAACATGGTTATTAATGATTATGGGGAATATTTTTGTTCACTTGCTTAGGAGATGCTCAGTGATTGCATATATTTAATTACTGGGATTCCAGAAAAGAACGAAGAAAAATCCAAGACTATTCTCCTACAACCAAAACAACAGTAAGTTCTGATCCAAACAATTATGATAAGGAGCATCATTTCATTGATTTTTCTTTCTTCATGTTATACCCTCCTAGCTGTGGCTTTAAAAAACTTCAGTTTCTCCTGGAAGGAAGCATATGCCGGGCAAAGTTTTATAAACATCACAAGGGCAATAAATTGGAGAATGTGATTGGAGGGATTTTCCTGAGACCTCTTTTATACTCGATAGGCTGAATGGGCTCCTCCCATATTCCAAGGAAATAGTCAATCGTTTTGGCATAATTCACATGAACCAAATCAGAGGTGAGTAGAAAAGTAGTGGGATGCCTGAGACAGGGTGAAGAACTAAATCAGAGGCAAGTAGGAAAATAGCAGAGTCCAGTCTAAGAAATGTAGGTAGACACAAACATGGTTAGTTTGTTCTTGATTGTCAGTGTTGAAATGTAACATCATCGTAGGTGGGCGTTTTTTCCCTGATCTTTTTTGATTAGCCAATGAATTAAAAAATCAGGGGCATTATGCAGCAAGGAAGTGCACACTTATACCATTTAAATCCACTTAAGAAATTTAAAACAGGGAATATTACTATAGCTAAAGAATGCACATTTAAAACAATAAAATCCAATCTTTTAAAGTAATTACAACTGAGATAGCCAGGCTGGTGATGTGTTCTAGCTGCAGGAACTGGTGAACGATATAGTGGGTCACAGTGACGATTCGTGCAGCGTGTGTTGGTAGCTCCAGGAACTTTGCCTCAGGGCAAGTGAGCTAGAGCTAAGATTGACATATCAGGAAGGGAACTGTTACCTGGACATTGTGTTGCAGGAGGCAATCATATCACTTTAATTAGTTCTCCAGATTTGATCAGTAGTTAGAGATAGGATGGTATGACTGCAAAAGAGTCATGTGGAGGAATCCAGGTGGTAGGTCTGGGGAGATTCAGCTCTTACCCTTGTAGGGGAAAGACTGCAGATGCTGGTTTAAATCGAAGGTAGACACAAAATGCTGGAGTAACTCAGCACGTCAGGCAGCATCTCTGGAGAAAAGGAATGGGTGACATTTCAAACTGAAGAAGGGTCTCGACCCGAAACGTCACCCATTCCTTCTCTCCAGAGATGCTGCCTGTCCTGCTGAGTTACTTCAGCATTTTGTGTCTTACCTTTGTATAACAGGTACACTGTTGATGCTTCCGATTTGGACGGGTAGAACTGCAGGAAGGAAGTGCATACTATGCAGAACACCATGGCACAGAAAGTGTGGGGAGAACTAATCAAACTGGCAAGGGTTTCTTGAGAGAATGCATTAGTGGTTGTTTCTTAGAGCAATATGTTACAAAACCTATACTGGATAAGGCTATTTTAGATTTGGCCATGCATAATAAGGTAGAATTCAAAAGTCATCCTACACTTGAGATTGTCACGGCAATGATTTTAATGTGATAGAATTCTAGATACAGTTTGAAGGTGAACACCAAAACCAATTATCTTAACTTGAAATGCAAATGTATGAAGGTAAAGTTGAAGGTAAAGTTGTCTAGAGTGAACAGGAAAATTAGCTAAAGGAAAGGTCAGTAGATGAGCAATTACATTTATTTCACAATAAAAATATATCCCAGTTAGAGAGATTCAGTGAGAAAGTGGAATCATCTGTGGTTAACAAAAGAGATCCAGGAAAAGATTATATCGATTACAAGATCACACAAAGTGGCAAAAACTATTGATTGACCAGAAAACTAGGAATGTTTCATAGGCAGCTGGGAGAAATTTAAAAAGTTAATAAGAGACAAAATTGATTATATGAGAAAATGGAAAATATAGAAAAACAACATAATCAAACGAAGTCACCATGCAAGGTACACCACGTTTGATAAATTTGCTGGAGTTCAACTAGGATGTAACAAGTACAAGAAAAAGGTAATCTTTAGAAGTATTGTATTTGGATTTCCAGAAAGCCTTTGAGAAGGCGTTGAATAAAAGACTGGAGCACAAAATAATAGCTCACTGAATTTTTTTAAGATATAGCATTGAAACAGGCCCTTCGGCCCACTGAGACCATGCTGACCATTGATTACCCATTCACACTAGTTCCATGTCATTCCACTTTCTCGTCTACTCTTTACACGTTCGGAGCAATCTACTGTTGCCAATTAACCAACAAACTCCATGTCTCTGGGATGTGGGAGGAAAGCAGAGCAGCCAGAGAAAACCCATGTGGTCACCGGGCAAATTCCACACAGATAGCACCCGAGGTCAGGATCGAAGTGTCTGACTGAGCACCAGCTCTTCTAGTTGTACCACTGTGCGGCCTTTTTTGGGAAAGGTGTGTTTGCATTTATTGAAGTCTGGATTATCACATGGAATAAATTAGTCTTTCTCAGACTGGAAGGTTGTACTGAGCGGAATACCCAAAGATTAGTTCGCAGACCTCAATTATCTATTTTAATGACTTGGAGGAGGGGATGAAGTGTAAAGTATCAAAGTTTGCCAATGATTTGAAAATATTTTGTTATGAGGATAGTTGGACTACAACAGGATATAGAAAGGCTGAAGGAGTGGATGAAAACTTTGCATTTAATGTGGGAAAGCCTCATGTACTTCCATAAGAGGAATTAAAAGGCAGACTAATCTAAATGAAGAGAGGTTGCAGATGATTGGAGTACAAAGGTATCTCAATTTTTATGTGCACAAATCCCAAAAAGTGATCAGCAGGTGTAGCAAGTAGTTATAAAGCCACGGACATATTGGCCTTTGTTGCAAAGGGATTGTAGTGAGGTAATGTAAAGAGTGTTGATTAGGCAGAGTCTGGAGTACTACATACTGTTTTGGTCCCCTTATGTCAGAGGAGGTAATGTTTCAAGATAAGTGGGAAGTTATTTAAAACTGAGTGTCATAGTGATATCTTCTCGCAGAGAAACTCCGGAATTCTCTCCCCAGGTGTTGAGGAGGCGAGATCATGAGAGATAGTTAAAGATGAGGTAGGTATAGTAAACTTTTGAAAATTGGAGGAACTAACATAGAGGAGGCATTGAGGCCTGAGGCAGATCTGCCATGATCATATTGTATTCACCATGAAAGGTGGGGCATACTTGAGAGGCCAATTGGCCTACTAATTCTGTTTCTGCCCCCTTTCTTGTCTTCTCAGGAAATCTTTATATCGTGGCTGCTCTGAAACTTAATATGTGGTATCCAATATTATTATATGTCGTGTGATGCCATTATTTATCTTTGATTCTTCCTTTCCATGGCACCTAATTGCATTCCTGAAGCACCCTGTGAATGTAATTTGAAACTATAATATGTATGTTTTTTTGTGTAAAATGAAACTTCATAATGTTGAATATAGAAGCGCGAAACATAGAATTTTGTTCAACAGAGCTGGGCTGTTAAAAATGACCATGAGTGTATTTATGGGGAATTTCGTGTATCCAGAAGTGAATTCCCCATAATTCTTGTACTTCCAATGGATAGAACGCATTGGATTATTGTAATCTGACTTTGTCATTTGTACTTCCAGTTTGAATTTATAATTGTATATTAACTAAAAAATATTATTGCAAGTAAGTACAGCCACTGGATGTCCTCTCGATCAACAATCAATATCAGAAGTAAGGTGATGGGAGGGAGGAGGGGGTTGCACCACTGTGATGTCCTTTTGAATAAATTTGAATTGGGTATATTTAACTTGGCTATGAAATCTTTATGCTGATTCTTATGTACAGAATGATATCCAAATAAATATTGTAAATACAGAGTAGAATAGACCTTTTTTTTATATTTTAAGGACAAAGAATAAGAAACTAGCTGTGTTGCAGAAAGATCTCTTGATATTGCAACAGGAAATGGGAACATTACAATCTCAGCAAGATATCATTGATGAGGACTTACGGAAAGCCATGGACCAACTGCTGGAAAAAGTGCAGAGATTGTGTGAACAACGTCATAACAAGAGTACTGTACATTTTTGTGTTGTACTTAAAGCTCTGTATAGGATAAGGAATTAAATCATGGTGCTCTAATTGTTAAATAATAAGGTCACCATTCAACCATTGATCCAGAGATACAAGTTCAAAACATTTCATGGCAGCTGTGAAATTTTAATTTGTGTATTTTTATAAATCTAGAATTTGGGGCAGGGGCTGCAGCAAAATTGAACTCAGTAACATTAATAACAAAACTATTGGATTATCCTAAAGAAACAGCTGGACAATCAGTATCTTTCAAATGAGGAAATTATTCATGCAATCTAGCCTATGCATAATAAACAATGCAGCATCAGTGCAGACCGCATCGGTGAAAAGAGAAACTATGTGTGCAATTTAAGTTTACATTTTGTAATCTATTTTCTAGTTCAGATAAAAGGTGCCTGTTTCCCTTTCCACAGATCCTGTCGAGACTGCTGAACCTTTCCAGCATTTGCTGTTTTTATTACAAATTTCCAGCATCTGCATTTTGTTAATTTTCATTTAGCCTATATGTCACCCCAGATACAACATTGTGGTGAATTCTTAACTGCCAATTTAGATCGGGGTAATTAGGATAAACGATATATAGTACCATTGTCTGCACCCATATCCAATGAACAAATAAAGAAAGGAAGCTGGAGCTTTAATTTTTAATACTGCATTTCTATTGCAGTTTTCGGTTTGAAAGCATCATCGTAAACATATAAATATGCTACCAACCATTTTTTAAACTTTATTTTAATTAGGTTTGATATGATAAATGCATTTTCAAAAATAACTAATGTAATTGTCATTAAAAAAAATCAGTGAATTTCCATTACTTCCATTTCATTTTAAGTCCTGAGAATTGCTATGACAACAGTTTAGAGGTCCCAGATTTGTCTTGCACTTTTTGTATGGGTTCATACAATCATTATTTGTCTATTATGGATCGAGAAATTATGGCAATGAAACAAAGGTTGAATTTACTTTGAGTTACAAGATGTTTTACTATTTTTATTAAATACAGAAAACATTGCAAATAGTCAGAAAATTAGGCAGCATCTCTGGACAAACAGGATTGACATTTCAGGTTGATGACCTTTCATCTGAGTAATTCTGATGAGAGGTCATCAAGCTGACCTGTGAATTCTGTTTTTTTCCCCACCGTTGCTGCCTGACCAGCTGAATATTGCTCGGAACTTATTTTTATTTTAAGTTTCCAGTACCTGAAGCTTTTGGCTTTTCGATCACTATTTTTATTACCATTTTTATGGGTCAGTCCAGGAGTAACAAATTTTAGCAAATTGTTTTAGCAAGCAACATGTTTTATGAAATACTAGCAAAATACTGTTATCCATTTTCAATATACAGCAAAAAAAAACATACCATTTATCATATGGTTGCAGAAGAGCTACAGTCTAAGGATAAACAATAAACTATGTAGGATTGAGATGAGGAAACACACAGTTAGTAAACCTGTGGATTTCTCTACCACAGAAGGCAATTGGGACCAAATCATAATGTATATTCAAGGAGTTAGATATTGGTCTATGGGCTAAAGAGATCAATTGATATGGAAGTAAAGCAGGAACAAACTACTGAATTTGAGTGGTCGGCTATGATCAAATTGAATGGTGGAACAGGCTCAAAGGGTTGCGTGGCCTACTCTAACTTCTGTTTTGTGAGAATCTATATTCATACATATATACTCTGTACGTATATTTCTAATTTACAGATTCATGTTGCCATTTAGTTACTTTTTTCAATGTGTATATAATTCACATTTCTCAAAACTATGTGCTTATTTCTAGCATTGAAAGAGAGAGTGCATAGAAATAAGGAATATCAAGATATTCAATCTAGAGAAGTTTTTTTGAGAAAAAAGTTGCAAAGTGTCAACCATTATTTAAAAAGGTATGTGTTACATTTTAATGTTCCTCCTAAAAATATATATTAAGATTTGTAAGTAAGTTGCTGTATGAAGCCCGGTAGATCACTCAACTTAATTGAGCAATAGACAGAAGGTTTTGAGGTTTCAAAGTCAGTTTATTGTCACATGTTCCAATTAAGGTACAGTGAAATTTGAGTTACCATACAGCCATACTAAATGAAAAGCAACAAGACACACAACCACATAAAAGTTAACATAAACATCCATCACAGTGAATTCCATATTCCTCACTGTGATGGACCACTCACCACAGTCTGGGCAATCAAACCATCCGCAGTCGGGGCGATCAAAGCCCCCGCAGCCGACGATCAAAGGTGTGACCAGAAACTCCCGCGTCGGGGCAGTTGAAACTCTCCGCGGCATGGAGCTCCCGAGTCGGCCTCGTCTTACCAGAGACCACGGGCTTCACGATGTTAAAGTCCACAGGTCCTGCGGTTGGAGCTTCGATCCCCGGCACAAGGATTGCAAGCTCCACAACGTTAAAATCCCGCAGACCCCGCGGCTTGGAGTGCTGGGTCGGTCTCCAGGAAAGACCGTCAACTCCACGATGTTAGGCCACAGTGGAGACAGAGAAACGACACAGAAAAAAGTTGCAACTCCGTCGAGGTAAGAGATTGAGAAAAAGTTTCCCCCAATGCCCCCCCCCACCACCCACATAAAACAAACCAAGGAGCACTAACACATACTTTTTAACACATACCAAAAATAACAATAAAAGAAAGGACAGACACGCGAGACAGGCCATTGCTGGTGGCGCCATCTGGAAGATGAAAGTGCAGAAGATCTGTTGTAAATGACATCTGCTACAGTTTGTTTTTCTGTGGCAATCTAATACTGATCACAATGCACCCCAATTGCTCCAAAGACTTAAACCATCGTTGAATTAGTGCAGCGAGCAACTAGGAAAGCAATGAGGTCATTTTGCAAGAAAATTTGAGTACGAGACGAGCGATGCTTTATTTAGTTTATGTAGGGTCAGGTGAGACGAGATTGCATGTGGAAAACCGGGGTTCACATATGATCATCCCACCTAAGGAACTGTATACCTACAATAGAGAGAGTATAACAAACATTCACATAATTAATTCCTGGGATGACAGGTTTTTGGTACGAGGATAGAGTAAGCAATCTTGGGATTTATACTCTAGTGTTTAGAAGATTGAGAGTTGATCTCATTGAAATGTACACATTATACAGGCTTTACAGGGCAGATACAGGGATGTTGTTTGCCTGGTTGGAACATGCAGACACAAAATAAGAAGTTGGGCCATTCAGTACCAAGATTAGAAAAAATGCTTTCACCCAAAGAATAGTGAATAATTGGAATTCCCTACTCGGGGAATTTCAAACCCAAGATGGATATATTTTTCAATATGCAGGAATGAATAGGATATGGAATTAGTTCTGTATATATGTTACGTTTTGCATCCAGAAGAGAGAGATAGTAACCAATTGTAAATTATGTGACAAAAATCACAAAACATTTTCCATAAACAATGAATATAATCAGTTCCTTTTTTTTTTTAAATAGTAAAATTTAAGTTTAGATTTTGGAGAATGCCTCAAATTTGCATACAAACTTGGCAAAGCATTGAGCCTATTGCTGTTGCGCTACTTGCTATGACTGTTGGAGAGTGCTGGTGGTCTTGGCTAGGGGTTAAAGGAGGGATTGATATTTTGGGGTGTGGGGATCGTCTGACTTTTGAGGTCAAAAAGATCAGCTGTTCTTGGTAGTGTTGAAGGGTGTGGGAGTTGAGAGGTCACAAGTCGGGATGATTGTGAGCCATATGAGGGTTGTTTGGGAGTTCAACAATTGAAGCAAAGGGATCAATTGTGGCTATTTCTGTACATGGTTGGGACTCGGGTATAAGTGAGACTTCCTTTTATTGTAGCATTAGTAAAAAAATGGTTGTTTGATTAACGATCATTTAAGGGTCAATTGTTGAAAGGTGATATATTTTCTACTGCAACTATCCAAAAGAAACATTATATGTCAATGCAAAATCACTGAAAGATTGAAACAGAGGCACAGCTATTGCAGTTGCTGCCTCACAGCAATATAGACGGGTTCAATCCCCACCTTTGGTTCTGTCTGAAACAAACTTATGTGAAGTTTGCACGTTCTCCCTGTGACTACCTGGGTTTCCTCTGGTTTCCTCTATCCAAAAGGCATTTGGGTTGATGTGTTAATTAGCAATTGTAAATTGTCCCCCGTGTGCAGTTGAGTGCTTTAATCTGGAGGAAGTTGATGAGAGTGGGGAGAATAAATTAATGGGATTAATGTATGATTAATGTAAATGGATGGCTGATGGTTGGTGCATGCGTGTTGTGCTGAAGGACCTGTTTCTATGCGGTATCACCTTATGGCTTGACAACCAGAAATCCTATTGTAGCATTGAACGCAACAAAACCAATGAAACTACCATGTTGTCACTTCCCAATCTATTTTGGATCCAGCTTGAAATAAACAACGCAAAGTGATCCAATTTCTAGGCCATGCTGTCGCTATATTAAATCATATAATCATATAATTTAGCTCAGGAAGTTCTGTGAGACTAGTATTGGATCTTGAAAATAAATTCTACTTTTAGGAAGGACTATGAAACTGAACTAAAATAACATTTAAAAAGTGCTTGATATTCAGATAAACTATGTTTTACCAAGAGAACTAAAAGAATGGTTTGAATCTGTATTTAAATAGTTTATAAAGAAATTTAATTCTCCATTTGCTTTATTTTCCGTATTAATGGCTCAGTGATCTCTAGGTTAATGTAATTTTGGTGCTGCTAACTGTTAAAATATATAACTGTACTTCATTTTATCATGTACCTTGGCCAGAGACGAGGATACCCTTTTGACACTGTAATCTAAGCAAATTTAATCCTAATTTGAAAGAGTATTAATGAAATTTGTTGAAGCCGAACTTTGATCGATCATCTTAATTTACTACTTTGAAGCGCAAAGAACCTCATTGAAGATAGCCCAGTTAATGTGGACTTTGACATAAAAGATTTGAATTTATCTGTCCCTTTCAATGACCTTTGAACATCCCAAATACTATTGAAAATGTATTACATATTGTAATGCTGGAAATCCAGCAGCCAATTTGCACGTGTTTTCACAAATTAGAATGACCTGATGATTTTGTTCTAGTATAGTCAGTATCAAGGAAGGAAAATGTAAAATTGTCCTTTATTTTGTGATGGGCGGAATACAAAACTATGTAAGTCGTACTACATCTGCAGTAGACTATGATGGGACCATAAGTATTGGGCAAATAGAAATAAGCTTTATTCAGAGGAAAGAGCATTTTTCTGGATGTCTCAGTGCCCGTTAAGAAATCTGATACCAGTACACTAATATACAGGAAACCAATTTGTCAAGGCAGCATTAGATGAACTGTGACATCAAGACACCCTCACACATCTGCAGTCAGGGAATATCAAGGGGGAAACTTGAATAATTGTAATCGTAACTTATCATACAAATTGTTACGCACTGGCTTTCCCAAGACCTCTTTTGAAGTATCTTAAAGTGGATTTCCTGGGAATGTCCCTAGCCGTCAAAACAAATGCATATGAAGGTAGACAAATGTCCTGGGCTGGATCAGATATATCCAAGGACACTGTGGGGAAACTAGAATGGTTGGGGTCTTGGAAGTGTAGAGCAGAGGGATCAATGAATGCAAGTGCATACTTCCTTGAAGGAGGTGTTCAAAAAGACTTTTGGCACATTGGCCTTCAGAGTATTCAATAGACAATAGATGCAGAAGTAGGCCATTCGCCCTTTGCGCCAACATCACCATTCACTGTGATCATGGCTGATCACCCACAATCAGTACCCCGTTCCTGCCTTCTCCCCATATCCCTTGGTGCAGCTATCTTTAAGAGCTCTATCTAACTCTCTCTTGAAAGCATCCAGGGAATTGGTCTCCACTGCCTTCTGAGGCAGAGAATTCCACAGATTCACACTCTCTGGGTGAAAAAGTTCTTCCTCATCTCCGTTCTAAATGGCCTACCCCTTATTCTTAAACTGTGGACCCTGGTTCTGGACTCCCCCAACATCGGGAACATCTTTCCTGCCTCTAGCGTGTCCAATCCCTTAATAATCTTATATGTTTCAATAAGATTCCCTCTCATCTAAATTCCACAAGCCCAGTCGCTCCATTCTTTCAACATATGACAGTCCTGCCATCCCGGGAATTAACCTTGTGAACCTACACTGCACTTCCCCAATAGCAAGAATGTCCTTCTCAAATTTGGAGACCAAAACTGCACACAATACTCCAGGTCTCACTCGGGCCCTGTATTGAGTATAGAGGTTGGGAGGTCATGTTGCAGTTATATATGACATTGGTGAGGCTGCATTTAGAGTATTGTATTCAGTTCTGGGCACTATGTGACAGGAAAGATGTTGTTAAATTGGAAAGGGTACAGAGCAGATTTACAAGGATGTTAACAGGACTCGAGAGTCTGAGCTATAAAGAGAGGCTGGACTCTATTCCATGGAGGGCAGAAGGAAGAAGGGTGTAATTACAGTGTATAAAATCATAAGAGGAATAGATTAGGTGGGCACACAAAGTCTCTTACCCAGAGTGGAGGAATCGAGAACCAGGAGCATAGATTTAACGTGAAGGGGGAAAGATTTTATAGGAATCTGAGGCGTAACTTTTTCATGCAAATTGTGGTGGGTGTATAGAACGGGCTACTGGAGGAGGTCGTTAAGGTAGGGACTATTGTGACATTTAAGACATAGGACAGGTTTGGAGGGATATGGGCCAAACGCAGGCAAGTGGGACTTGAGTAGATGGGACATGTTGGTCGGTGTGGGCAAGTTGGGCAGAAGGGCGTGTTTCCACACTGTATGACCCCTTGAGATGCTGGTAACCCACTTCTGGTCAATTCTCTACTCACCTGTTGAGATGGCTGTCCCTTGGTACAACATATTCGAGGCATGGTCTTATAGCATTCGTATAAGACTTAAGTGAGACCAGATCCAATATTTAGTCTAACCATACAAAAGGCATTAGTGCAACAAAATTGCACTGAAAGGTTTCCCAGGGTGAGAGAGTTAGTGTGTTTCTCACAAGAGATTGTACAAAATAATGTTATATTCTCTGGAGTTTAGAACAATATGAAACATTCTAATTAAAACCTAACATTAATAGGATTTTCTAGAGTTACTGAGAGGCTGATAACCCTAACCAGAATATCTAGTTCTAGAGAGATGGGATTGGGATGAGGAGAGATTTTTTTTAAACTTAAAGGTTGGAAATCTTTGTAATATTCAAATTTGGAGGGCTGCATATCATCTCGTAGATGAACGAGGGAATCAACATTAAATCATTGGTTTGCAAAATAAGTTTGTGGAATACTGGGATTTACAATAATTTTGATAGTTAAAATATTTTAATTTTGATGATTTCTTTTGTTTTGTCCTTACTTTGTAGTAAGGGGTTAGAAAGTAAAAAAGTGATCAATCAACAACGACAAACAGAAGAGAATCTAAATTTCACAGAAAATACAACTATTTAAGAAGCCACCAATTCAAATTAGATCTAGCAAGAAGGTAATAATCTCATTTATAATTTTCCTTAATCAATCCCTATTAGTTGTCTTGGTACCTTAGATCAATATTGCCATGGAGGCATTGTTAATTTTGGGCTTAATGTGTGTTTTGTTGCCTCACTTTGAATCATGTTTGATCTTGAGAATTGGGTGCTATTTATTAGAATCCTACTTTGGTGCAATTGCTAAAATTGTTTGAATTATTTGTGAGGGTGATCCTCCTTATGCATCAATCTTTGCATAAATACATCTCATACCATAATCTTGAACTGAATAAGGATGTTTTCTGTGTTTCTAAAGCAACTTCAAAGAAATATACCTTTGCTTTTATTTTAATCTAATTTCCTGATGTTTTAACAAACTGAATTCTAATTCCTCTGTAATTTAAGAATAGAAACAGGCAAACAATATAAATTTTACTTTTCAATTTTCTTCTCAGTAAATTCATTACAAACAAAAAAAATCAGTAAACTCTATATTATTATTATACAATATAGTTAAATGCAAGATAGTCTGTTCCTTGTTAGCTCTCTAACATCTTGGAGCTAATTTTCCACATCTCCTGGTTGGCTGCCACCTGCCCCTGGAGAATTTTTTTTTCAGCATGCTCCTGAGTGTATCTTTCCAAGCACATTAATGTATCCAAGGCAAGACAGCACACTGGCATTCTCAAAATAAGTGGCATTGAACAATTATTGTCAATGCTACTATAAATAATTATTATTTATGTATTTACAGTGTAAGGGCATTGATGCCGAAGGTCTGCATTTATGCCCCATCTTTAAAAGCATCATAAACTAAGCATCTTTCAAGTATATATCAGAAACCATTTACAATTCAACCACATTGTTGTGGGTCTAGACATCCTTCAGGCCAGACCATATATGATTTCCTTTTCTGAAATTGTGAACCAAATGGGTTTTATGATAATCTAGTGGTTTTGGGTTATCATTACCTATGGTAGTTTTTATCCTTGATTATTTACTGAATTTAAACTCTTTATCTTTAAATATTGCGATATCTTCATATCATCTGGCATTTTCAAGCACATCCCAAGTTCTTAATCATTTTGGATTTCCCTTCATTCTTCCCTTCTTCCACCCACGTTGAACTTGTACTTCTGACCACTTCATTCCTTCCATATCACTTTTTCTCCTCATGTTATACGACTAAACATTTGCACAAAATCTTTCTACTGAAGTTTCATGTATTTTATTCTAGGTCGGTATCCGTTTGTTTCCCATGACCATGTACAAAGAATGTTTTAATGTATTTTGTAAATACATAATCATAATTTCTTGAGATCAAATGTCTTGTTAGAAAATTAAACTTTATTTCTAACTTTTAGTTTTTCCAGTTTGAGCATTTAAGCATAAATTTGTTGCAATCGATGAAAATGAACAGATGTACCGAAAATAAAAATCACTTTTTCTTTTAGAATATCTCCTAAAACAATACAAATGTCTGTCAATAATGTAAGACTTATAAGATACACAAAACAAACCTATATATATCTCTGCTAATTCTATTTTGATATTCTATTGCTGAAAATTTTGGGAAAAAAAGTTTCAGCATTTCAAGTTTCAATTTCTTTACCTATCACAAAACGTAAATTGTTCACGGAACCGTTATTCTTCAGTAATCTGATAATCAAACCGAATTTTGCTCTTTTGATAATCTGATTATCAAACCGTGGTTGCTCTTTTAAGTACTTCTTGGCAAACTGTAACCTGGCCATCCGATTTTTGTGGCTAACCAGTGGTTTGCATCTTGCAGTGTAGCCTCTCTATTTCTGTTCATGAAGTCTTCTGTGGACAGTGGTCATTGACAAATCCACACCCGACTCATGAAGAGTGTTTCTGATCTGTTGGACAGGTGTTTGGGGATTTTTCTTTACTCTAGAGAGAATTCTTCTGTCATCAACTGTGGAGGTCTTCCTTGGCCTGCCAGTCCCTTTGCGATTAGCAAGCTCGCCAGTGCTCTCTTTCTTCTTAATGATGTTCCAAACAGTTGATTTTGGTAAGCCTAAGGTTTGGCTGATGTCTCTAACAGTTTTATTTTTGTTTCTCAGTCTCATAATGGCTTCTTTGACTTTCATTGGCACAACTTTGGTCCTCATGTTGATAAACAGCAATAAAAGTTTCCAAAGGTGATGGAAAGACTGGAGGAAAGACTAGGTGCTGGGAGCTCTCTTCCACCTACATTAAGGAGGCATCTATACACACCTGAGCAATTACAAACACTTGTGAAGCCATGTGTCCAACCATTATGGTGCCCTGAAATTGGGGGGGGGGGGGGGGGGGGGGATAGGGGACTATGTACAAACACAGCTGTAACTAAAATGTATAAAAATGGCCTTTAATAACATCTGACAATGTGCACTTTAACCACATGTGATTTTTTTCTATTACAAATCTCAAATTGTGGAGTACAGAGGCAAATAAATAAATGATGGGTCTTTGTCCCAAACATTATGGAGCACACTGTATAAAACAGGAACATTCTCCTCACATTTTCTAATATAAGAGGAAATATGAGGGCCACACTCCTTGCACATCAAATCCCATAAAGAACAACGATATGGAAGACTTGATTTCCAATCAAGATGAGTAGGATTTGAACGCAAGATCTTTTAAAAATTATTTTCATTTTCTAGAGGTTGTGATTAGTTGTAATAGAACACTAAAATAGTTAGCAAGTATCACGAACATCACCCAGCTTTTTAGCTGTATGCCAATATAGTGAATGCCGTTTCACTAAGATCTGGAGGCCATCCATCATAAATACAAAAAGTGTATTTTTCCTTATTCTCCAACACTATAGCCCAAAATTGAATGCAAAACCTCTTCTACAACAATCATTGCAATGAGCAATTTCCACAGAACCCTTTGGCAAAATCGTTGTCCTCAGTTTCAAAACATTATGCAACCATAAGCTCACATATGTTCCCACAAACAATGCTGACAACAAAACAGATTTACATTAAATTCTACATGGTTCAGCTTTACACTGTATTGATCAATCCCTTTATTTTAATAGGTATCATATTTTAAGATTAACGTATTTGTCCTCATTAAAAAAAAATCTACAGTGAAAGAAAAAGAAGGGAGACAATCATGTTAAATTATGTAGTACAAATTTGTCTTTGTGCCTTAAATCAGCCATCACTGTAATTTCCTCTCAATAACTTGTTCTATTGTCCTCAGTGGCATCAAAAATTAGAAGGGGAGTGCTGTGGGAAGTTGGTGGTTCAAGTAACCAAAAGTGAATTCCAACCCTTTACAGTATAACAATTGACACCATGCTATTAGAAAATGCACAGGGCATTTTAAATATTTTTGTCAATTGTGTTTTTTCTATCAACAGCAGTCCAAAGATCATCAGAACTGCTATGTGCAGAGGCAGCCACTCAGTAGGATGGATGGATACTGAGCAGCCACTCAGTAACATGTTGATGTTTCGTCTGTTGAGGCAATGTATTCGCATCTACAGGATACTCCAGTCAGTATACTCTGAACTGTGCCACAGGTTCAAGCAAAAAGAATCAAATCCTAAGTACCAGAAAGCTGTAACATAAATGTATTATTGCATCTTGTTTGTTTGATCATTGTCTATGTATGAAAAAAAAATCTGTGATTATCAATTCTCAATACAATTGTACTGATTTCTTAAATCTTGTCTTAAGTTTTCTTGAAGGCTTGCATTAACTTCAAGTATTCATATTCTGAAGGTTTCTTACAACTGAGAGGTTCCAGAATTTGGTAGACCTTTTATTATTTGGTTAATTATTAAGTGTTCTGTTTTCAATTGCCTTTATCATTATTGTAGTAAATAAACTAAAGAAAACAACTTGCAATAGTATGTTGTCACTTAGTTGCTTCATTTATCAGTAACCTATTTGGAAAATGACTGAATAATACAGCAACATGTTCGTAAAACAGTCAGCATACTAAGGATTTACTTAAATAATCTACTGTAATGAAACTTAAAACATATTAAGCATTGATTCTGTACCAGGACAAATAAAATGCACAAAAGCTTTAATGACTGTAGCCATTTTAGGATTGAAAACAAATTGTTGTAACATCGAACAGAAAGTGTCTGATGTATTAGGGTACAGAAATATTTACAGACGTATTTACAGTTACAGAAAACTGATAAATTATATAGTTATAAATCTGAACCCAAAATGTCTATTCAAAAAACAAGAACACATATTACACGTCACTAGCTTTTAAAGTCCCTTATTGTAAATAGAATAGGTATTAAGGGTAAACAATAAACAATTATGTAGCATTTTGACGTCCAGCCATACTAACCGATGTTGATATGTTTACTTTTCAGTCATGTGGACCGAAAACTTACTCAGATTCTAAATGTCAGATATTATATTTTCAAATTATGTTCAGCCTTGAAGATAATATTTAAATTGGGTCAGCATTTCAATTTCATTCCAATATTTGTCATTTACCACTTCACCTTCTTATCTTTTTGAACTACCTGCTTTACATAAAACAATAAATTACATTTATATAACAAAATATCCCAGGCAAGCGTGGAGCAAAGGGAAAATGAATGGGGTGCTGCTTGTCCGACCTGAATACACATCTCGCGTGGGGGAGTTTTTAAGTCGGCAGTAAAATAGAACCCCCGTACGATTGGTCCTTGTCGTCATGCACGTGCACACGCGCGCACGGTTTAAAGCTCCCTCGTCCGCGCATGCGTGTTCCGGCAGTGGATAGTCGGGCACATGCGCAGTGGTAGTTCTGACTCAAGCGTCGTTTGGTTGGGAGTCGGGTTCGACACTAATCGGGAATCGACAGCCGCGGGAATGGAGCCAATAGCGCCAGGTACGGACTGGAGTCGGGGAGTTTCAGGGTCATTATGAAGATGATCGGTCGTCCAAAAACCGAGGTGGTGGTAGTGGCGGCAGCGAGGAGTGGTTTGGGCCCGTGAATGTGAGCGCCGCCTCGGCCCAGTTCACGGCCACGCTCAACCGGTAACGGGGTATCAGAGGAAAGGAAAGCCGTTCACGCTATAATCAAGGGCAATACCAAACCGGCGAAGGAGGACTGTTTTATTTTCTGCTGAATGTAACTGGGTTGTCCGGGGGTTGAGACTTGCCACGTTTTCCCCAATGTCTGAGGTGAAGGCCCTTTTAATCCCGTTGCCTATCGGACACGCACCTGAAACGTGTTTGTAAACAAGCGAGCGGGCAGAGACCTGGGGGATGGGGTGGCAAAGAAAGTAGGCGATAAAGCAACGGGTCTTGAGTAGGTGGCCATTACATACAATTCTTTTCCGCGTAGTCTGGGGGAGGGAGAAGTAATCGGCGACATGAGCTGGGGGTTATTGGTTTGTTCGAGTTGGAGGAAGACGACAGTCCACATTAATGAAAAAGCACGAAGACTGAGATCGCACAATGGGAATTGGTAATAATCTAGCTGTTTATTTACCCAAACAGTGATTTTTGAACATCGCAAGCCGTATGTTTATAAATATACCGAGCTGAATAGTTAAGTGCTGTGGGAACTTTAGTGGTTATTTAGAAGAACGCAACATCCGCCTCCAGCAGTCTTGTGTAAAGGAACAAGTGGAGGCGGCTCAACCTTCGAACTTGTGTAAATTGTTGTACTTGAGTTACGATCGCAGTGTGTTCAATTTCAGAGAAGTGAATAGCGACACAAATGTATATTATAAAAGAGTAATTCTATGGGAATGCGATCAGGCAATATTCTGCGTTGATTCTTCTGTCATAAATTGAGTTACCAAACAAGGAACTCCATAAAACTTGAACGAAGTACCGACTAGGACATGGTTTTGCGGAAATATGCTTTCATTACAAAATACATCTGTAACTTTGGCGAATGAAGATGCTGGTTTTAAACCTGGAAATGAATATTTTCCTCTGGACACCAGTCCTGCATAACTTTTTCTGTGTATAATTAGAATACGAAAGACATTATTTTCAACCTCTCCCTACTGTCACATGCTTTACCATCGCCACTTGCGCCTTTCTCATCTCCAGCTATCAATTCAGGTTGAGCAGCGATGTCCTTTCGATTATCTGTTTTAGCTATGTTTTATATCGTTGATCTAAAAATTTCATTAGGCCTTCTATTTTTACTCCCTTAAATTGCATACCTATATCTGAAGTCTGCTATGGTCTTTTTCTTCTTGCGTTGAATCTTGTAATCATCGAAGAGTCAAGTGTTTTATTGTCGTATTAAACAGAACATTGTATATATTAAAAAAAAAAAAAAAACAATAATAGTGCAAAGACAAAAACAATATTCCCCAACCCCCCCTCTCTATGTAGTTCAGTCTATGTAGTATGAAGAAGGATCTCGACCCGAAATGTCACCCATTCCTTCAGACTCCAGCATGTTATGTCTACCTTCGATTTAAACCAGCATCTATGTAGTTCAGAGCATATTTGGGGGTTGTCATATTTAATAGCCTGATGGTTGTTGGGAAGAAAATGCTCCTGATCCTGGTTGTTACAGTTTTCAGGCTCCTAAACCGGAGCAGGTTGAAATGTGAGTGTGGCCTGCATGGTGTGGGCCTCTGATGCTGGCTGCTTTTTTGAGGCAGCGACTCCTGCAGATCCCTTCGAAGGTTGAAGGTCAGTACCCATGATCAGCTGGGCAGTGTTGACCAATTTTTGCAATCTTCTTCGTTCCTGAGTGGCTGAACCAGGCTGTGATGCAACCAGTCAATATGCTTTCTACCGTACACCTATAAAGTTCAAGAAAGTAATCATCAACATACCGAATCTCCTCAATCTTCTTAGGAAATAGAGGTTTCGATGGGCTTTCTTTATGGTTGCTGGATTCAGGACAAATCTTTGGAGATCTGCATGCCTACGACCTTGAGGTAGTTGACTCTCTCCTCCAACGTTCCATCGATAAGACAGATTTATGGATGCTCGGCCTTCCTCTTCTAAAGTCAACAATCAGTTCCTTGGTTTTACTGGTGTTGAAAGCAACGTTGTTCTAGCACCAATTGGTCATTCATTTGATCTCCCTCCTATATTCAGACTCGTCACCTTCCATAATTCATCCAACAAGGGTGTGTCGTCAAATTTGAAGATGGAGTTGGAAAAGTGTCCAGCTACACAGTCATGGGTGTAGAGTGTTTAAAGAAGGGTGCTGAGCATACAGTTCTGAGGTGCTCCTTTGCTGATGGTTTTCGAAAAGGAGGAAAACTGCTTTATACATACTGAATGTGTTCTGTTAATGAGGATCCAGTTACAGAGGTATGCGTGGAGACACAGCTCTGTGAGCTTGGCCACCAGTTTGGAGGGGATGATGATATTGAATGCCGAGCTGCATTTTATGAACGGCCAAACATATGTTTTTATTGTCCAAGTGGTCTAAGGTGGAAAGCCAGCGAGATCGTATCCTCCGTTGACCTATTGTGGCAGTAGTCAAATTATAGTGGCTACAGGCTACTTTGTCTCTGATTTTGTGGGGTTTTAGGTGGCTAAAGAGGCTATTGTGGGAACCACAGGCCTGCTATGATAGGCCATTTCTCCACTTTGAGCAATCATATGTTGGGTTTCTGGGATTTGGTTGGGATGCTCTGCTTTTTGAGGCTCAGCAACTTGCTGACAGCTTTGATGCATGGGATCTTCAATGCGGTGAGAGTCATCTATCTCTTAAATGCCCAAGGCCCTACTCCACTAAAAACCAAGAAAAGATGTAAGCTTATCAGAGATGGGCAGTCAACGTCCGCTGGAAGCAGCACTTCAAAGACCACCTCAACTTCAACACTGTCCTGTTGAGTGTCCTTGACTCCATCCTACAGTAATCTAAACAAACCAGCCTACTACCACTGCCAAACAAGGCACTGAGATGAACATATAACTTAAAGCTAATAAAACATTAGGGATGGACTATAATTCTGCCAATATCCTATATCGTAGTTGCATCCACAATCTTTTTTTGTCTATATCTGGAAAGAGAATGACAAAACAGGGGATGACAGGGATACCTTGACCATCTTTAGCAGCCTTCCATCAAGCTAGCAACTGGGGAATTGAGCATCTTGATCAACAAGCATAAAAGGGCATACCGTGAAAGTATCTACCAAATTACCATTAACATATCACCTTCAACATCAGAGGGTAGCCCACACATACAACCACTGTGGTACCACCATCAGGGAAGCATAATGCTCTATCCCTCGTCTGCACTTTTGAAAATTTAACCAACCGGCTGCGCTGTTTCTTCCTACCCACAGCAGAGACTGAAGAATGGCAGCGGTAAAGAGGACTATAAATTGCTGGGCAGGGGAGGCAGTGGAAGGGTTATGTGACTGCTTTGAATTAGTGGACTGGGCCATGTTCAAGGATTAATCAGCAGATCTAAATGAATGAGTGAATATACCACAGTTGTTACCGACTTCAAAAAGAAATAAAAGGATGAGTGTGTACCTACAAAAACATTCTGTGTCTTTCCCATCCAGAAGCCCTGGATGAACCAGGAGATTCATAATCCTGAATATGGATTACATCATACTGAAGACCAAGTATGACTTCCTAAAGGCCAAGAGTGCAAAGAAATAATTTCAGACTAAGCTGGGGTCTCAGATGAAATTTAATAGCTATGGCAGGGCTTGCACATTATCGCTTCCTACAACCAGATATTTTAAGTATCAGGGATCCATTACTTCTGGATGATCTCAACATCTTATGCATGCTTTGAAATTGAGTCAATGATATACCTACACGAGGCCCCACGCCCCTTCATTACACTGTTACTCTAGAGCCCACATCTGATCATCCTTCAAGAGGGTGAATCCACGAAAAGTGTCCTGTCCATTGCTAAAGATCTTTCTGAACCAACTGGCTGGAGTATTGAAGGACATCTGCAATCTCTCTCCAGCAGTTTTAGGTTACTACCTGTTTCAAAGGGGGAATTGATCATATCAATGCCAAAGAGCACAGTGATCTGCCTCAATGACTACTGATGAAGTACCAACCTCCGAGGGGTTGGTTATGGAGTGAATCAATTCCTGCTTCAGAAATGAACATGAACAAATCGCCTGACCATGTCAACTGCATTTATCTCACTGGATTCTGGATAACAGGAACACGTACAGCAGGCTGCTGTTTGACTATAGCATAGCATTCAGCGCCATTAGTCCCTCCAAATTCGTCACCAAGCTCTGAGACCTGGATCTTTATATGTCTGTTTGCAACTGGATCCATGACATCCTCATCAGCAGACCTCAATCAGTGTATATCGGTAACAATATCTGCTCCTCGCTGACCATAAACATAGATGCACCTCAAGGCTGAGTGCTTAGCCACCTGCTTTGCTTTCTTTACATTCATGGCGTGTTGCTAAGCACAGCTCCAATGCCATCTATAAGTTTGCCAATGATACCACTGTTGTTGGCCAAATTGTGGGTGCTGATGAGTCAGTGTACAGGGGTGAGAGAGAACACCTGGTTGAATGGTGATGCAGCAACAACCTCTTGTGTCTTTACTTAAAATTTTAAAGATTTGGCAATACCCTGACAGACTTCTCCAGATCCGCTGTAGAAAATATCTTGACTGGTTGCATCATGACCTGTAGGACATTCCAGAGCATGTGACTGCAAGAGGGTGCAGAGAGTAGTGGTCTTGGCCCTCTCACCAGCAAAAACATCTACATGAGGTGTCTCAAGAAGGTGGCATCTATCATCAGGGGCCCCATAATCAAGGCCTTACCTTCTTCTTGCTGCTATCATTGGGCAGATGGTGCAGAAGCATTGGTTCTCTTACCACATTTTCAATTTACTTTCCTACAAATATAAGTTTCTTTAACCAACATTCGCAACCTTAATCCTAACTCGGCAATGAAATTTTACAGACCACCTCTTGCACTAGCATGGACCTTTTTTCCTGATTGTTTTTTTCACACATTTTTGCAGTTTGTTTATTTTTAGTGTCTTGCAGAATTTGTGTAACTTATGTATAGATTAAATTTTTGTGTATATTTGCCTGAGTCAGGCTGCGATGCTCCTGCAAGCAAGATTTTTGTGTACTTGTGCATATGATGATAAACTTGACCTGACCTGTTACATTATCCATTGTACATAAAATACTCTTTTTTTTTTAATGTTTGATGTTATGAAGAGTCTGCCTTCCAAGCTGTGTAGATCCAGTCTAAGTGGGGATTGTAGTTTTTATAATTATTGTTTGATGTTTGTTTTATGCCCAATTGTTAATCAGTATGCTCTAGCAATAATTTTTTGTCTCATGTTGTTCCTTATTTCCCATTCACCAGCCAAAATAATTATTTTTCCTGTTCTTCTAGAAAGACCCTGGTGGGAGTGATTTGCAGGCCCCCGAACAGTAGCTAGGATATAGGGTACAAATTATATCAGGAGATACAATTGGCATGTAAGAAAGGCAATGATGTGAACAAGTTCTCATAATATTATTAAATGCAAAAGCCCAGTGTATAAAGTCCTTGTGCTTTTGGTGCCAGTCATTACAAGAAATAGGGTTTCCATAACTCACATTTTCTGCCTTGAGGACAAAATCGACTCGTAGATGCCGGTAAAAATGGGACCCTTTAGCTATCCTCTGTTTCTTGCAAAAATTGTTGCCTTGACCTTTGTCATCAAACACAATTTTTCCATGCACCTGAACTACTTTCTCCTCATTGTCCATCATTCTCAACTTGTGTATGTTTATGTGCAGGAAAGAACTGCAGGTGCTAGTTTAAATCGAAGGGAGACATAAAATGCAGGAGTAACTCAGCGGGACAGGCAGCATCTCTGGAGAGAAGGGATGAGTGACGTTTCAGGTCGAGACCCTTCTTCAGATTAATTAAGTTTTTAATGCATTTTCCACAACCCTAATTATTTAACTCATCAGAACTGCTCCCAACCCAGTTTGAGAAGAGCCTGTCATATCCGATTTCTCCTCTGTACCGTTCCTAATGTCTAATGAACTGAAATTCAGCTGTCTTGTATTGATCTTTGTAATGAGTATTCAACTCTGATCTGCCAGTCTTTAACTTAATTTTCACATTAATGTGATCTGGTATATTTAATGGGAGGGATTTTAAACATAAAGACATTTGAAAACAGTAACATATCTGAGTCTGTTTAATTGTAATGATCAGAACTTACTTGTTGATCAATCGAGCTGCCTTTTATTTTAATGGGAAGTCAGTGCATTGGCATAGCCAGTATTTAATGTCCATCCCTCGTTGCTCTTGAAGATGGTGAGGACCTGGCACATTTCTTGAGGGGAAGATGTACACTTCCATGTGTGATTATGAGATCAACTTGCAGGTTATGGGTTTTCGTTTTGTGTGTTGCCATAGTGAGTTTGGACAGTGTTATTGAAGCCTTCACTGACAGCTGTAATGCATTTAATGCATGTTGCATTGGTGATATTGAATGTGAGCTATAACTGAAGGTGTGACAATCAAAAGGTGTGATTTTGTTTGCAAACCCACCTCATCGCCTCCTGGAAATTATCAACAGTTGCATTCATTCAATCACCCAAATAAGGGAGAATGCCTTTAGTTTTGTGACTTTTAAATTGTCAAATTGCTTTGGTTTATCAAGTAATAAGTCGCTCAGAGCAGGAGGCTTGATTTTCTGCCTATGTTTAAGCTATGAAATAATTCAGTAAGAGGGCCCACTCTAAATTTCTACTAAATTAGCTAACATTTTGCACATTGAGCAGCATTTTTTCCAAGTTTAGGTTAGGCTTATTATCGTTACGTGTAGAGGTACAGTGAAAAGCTGTTTTACATGCTATTCAAACAAATCAGATATACACAGTTTAAGAATGAGGAAGAACTTTTTCAGTCAGAGAGTGGTGAAGGTGTGGAATTCTCTGCCTCAGAAGGCAGTGGAGGCCAGTTCGTTGGATGCTTTCAAGAGAGAGCTGGATAGAGCTCTTAAGGATAGCGGAGTGAGGGGGTATGGGGAGAAGGCAGGAACGGGGTACTGATTGAGAGTGATCAGCCATGATCGCATTGAATGGCGGTGCTGGCTCGAAGGGCTGAATGGCCTACTCCTGCACCTATTGTCTATTGTCTAATACATAAATACAATCAAATCAACAATGGACGTCATTTATGACAAAGAGGCTATTGGGCTCTTCAAGTCAATTTCGTTCCCAGCAGGGTAATCTCGTCAGTTCCAGTACTTGTTTTCCTGTAATCCCAAAATTTATTCTCTCACACTTGCACATCAATGTTTGATTTTTGTTGCTCGCCTATATTGAGGGATAATTCTCAGTTAGTTAAGATGTTCACTTAACCAACTTGAACATCTTTTGGGGACCAGGAGAAAACCAAAGTACCAGGAGGTTGTAAAATGTGCAGACTTCACACATTCAGCTTCTGGTTCCCTAGAGATGAGGCAGCAGTACTACCCACCATTTCATTTGGTGGGCTGTATATGAAACCTCTAGTCCAAAAATATTGTTATGAATATTTTTTATTTGATCATTTTCCCCACATGCCTGTCCTAATCTTGGTCTTTTGGCTAAGTACTGAAGGCTGCATTGGATATTTTCTTTGTTGTCTTGAGTAGGAAGGAACTGCAGATGCTGGTTTATACCACAGACATAAAATGCTGGAGTAACTCAACGGGACAGGTAGTATCTCTCGAGAGAAGCAATGGGTGACGCTTTTGGTCAAAACCTTTCAGACTGAGTCGGGGAGATGGAGACATAGAGATAATAAAGTGTAAGGTGTGAAAATTAGAGATCAAAAGGAATGTAGATCAAGAAAAATGTAGAATGGATCATTGTTAGTTATGGGGAAGGTGACAACAAAGCATACAGTCAGTAAAATTTAATCAGAAAGACAGTGAAACTAGTCGGATAACTGGAATGGGGGAGGGATGGAGAGAGACGGAAAGCAAGAGAAGTCAACATTCATACTGTTGGGTTGTAAGCTGCCCAAGTGAAATAGGTGCTTTTCCTCCAATTTGCAATAGATCTCGCTCTGACAGTGGAGGAGGCCCAGAACAGAGGTCAGAATGGGAGGGGGAGTTAAAGTATTTAGCATCCAGTAGATCACGTAGGTCAAGGCGGACGGAGCGGAGTGTTCAATTAAATGATCGCCAAGCCTGCGTTTTGTCTCGCGAATACATCGGAGTCCACACCTGGAACAGCGGGTACAGTAGATGAGGCTGTAGGAGGTTCAAGTGCCTCATCTGAAAGGACTGTCGGGGTCCTTGGACGGAGTAAAGGGAGAAGGTTGACTTATTATTGCTCATTTATTCATCCTTCATGGAAACTTGCCAAAATCAAGAAATCCTGTTTCCTGTAACTAAATTGCATTTCTTAATTTCTTTGGAGGAATTGCCTCCTCCTGTATTTTCCCAAAGATCCTAATGAGGTGTCTATTTTTTCTCACTTATGAAATTGTAAGTATCCTGTATCTTTATTTTTAAGCGGTTTATTTTTCATTTCTATATTTTGCACAATCCTGATATATTTGATAATTATGGTCAAAAATGTATTCCAGCAGTTATTAAATCTCATTTTACTTTGAGTGATGCTTGTGACAAAATACTGTTATGTATATATTAATTATTGGTTGATTTCTGTGAGACTTCTCTTGCTGTCCTCCCCTACATTTCTGTGATAACCTGAAAGAATACAAATGATTTATTGGCCTTTAATGAGCTTTAAATGGTGAAAATAGACCTTGAGATACTGTTTTTTGGAAATATAATAGCTGATTAACTCAATTCTTTAGAGACTGCTGCATGGGTGCAATGTGTCTGATTCTCAAGCTAATTTGCACTGGCTAAGTAAGTATGCTTCTTCCATGGATCTTTTGTAATTGATTGCAGTTGAAATAATAAATTGTAGATTTATTGTTTGGAGCAAGATTTCTATAGGGATCTAAAATCACCCTACTCAGATTTTTAAAGAAAAAAAGCAGATCCCCTCCCATATTTCAGTATCTCAAATGTGCATAGCACTTACTTATTTAGGGAAAGACGGAGAATAGGGTTGTGATTTGATCGTTGGCATAATTAGCTTATTCGCAATTATGTCCTTTTTGTCTTGGCTGTTTCGGAGCTAAAGAGAGGAATACATGGTAAAGACTGTGTCAGGAGATCTTTGAAGAGCAACATTTATCCTATTAATTTAATTCCAAACATTGAATAGGATATACTGTTTTATGTATGTTATTGATGTGCTGTTAGCTTGTTAGTGCACTTAATAAGTGTTAGTTGGATAACTGTCATGATCACTTGTGGCCAATTTGAGCACTTTCAATTTTCTTTACAATTTTTTTGGCTTAATATTTAACGCTATTTAGGTTGTGATAAGTTGATGAAAGATGCAAGATCAACTTCTGTTCCCCTTTTGAACTTTGTGCATAGTGCTGGGGAATGTGGAGGAGGAGAAAGTATTTACTTAAAGGAGTGCGAGTTTTATATATCGATTTTTAGATACTTAATTTTTAAAAACAAATGCATCTGTTGAAATGCTATATTTAATTCAATTTAACATTTTAACAATAACTTCTCTTTTTATTTTTAGTTCCTCCTGCAACAACCAATTTGTTTCAACCTCCTCGCAGGCCAGGACTTGGTACAGTAGGAAAACCTATTCGCCTGTTGGCCAATCATTTTCAGGTCCAAATCCCTAAAATTGATGTTTACCACTATGAAGTGGATATCAAACCAGAGAAACGTCCCCGCAGAGTCAACAGGTGAGAAGTGGACACTTTCTGAATAGTAGATATGTCCTTGGCCCCTGTTAGATGATATCAATAGAATCCAACGCTCCTTATTGAAAGATTACTTATACATGATGTTATACACTTTGCAAGGAAAGATGACAATTTGCTTTATAACTTTCACATTGAATTTCCAAGAAATGTAACAAACAATAAATATTCCAGTAGACAACTGACTTGCTAACATGCCTCATTGGAATTAAAATATTAAGTTATCACTTTATCTTCCTGCCAGCAGTCACTATAAGTTTTGGCCAAAAGTGTATGCTTTTTTAAACTTGATTTGTATTTGTATGAATTGAACAAAGAGGCATCATGAGATTGTAGCATCTGCATAGTGTCTCCATAATGATACATCTACTACAAACCCACGACTCCCACAGCTATCTTGACTACACTTCCTTCCACCCTGGCTCCTGTAAAAAGTCTATCCCCTACTCCCAATTCCTCCGTTTATGCCGCAACTGTGCCCAGGATGAGGTGTTTCACACTAGGGCATCAGAGATGTCCTCATTCTTTAGGAAACGGGGCTTCCCCTCTTCCATTATAGATGAGGCTCTCACTAGGGCCTCCTCTATATCCTGCAGCTTTGCTCTTGCTCCCCCGCTCCCACTTCTTCCCATCTCCTCCTCGTTCTGCTTTCCGCGGAGACCAAGCCCTCCGTAACTCCCTGGTCCACTCGTCCCTTCCCACCCAAACCACCCCCTCCCCAGGTACTTTTCCCTTCAACCGCAGGAGATGCAACACCTGCCCCTTTACTTCCCCCCTCGACTCCATCCAAGGACCCAGTTAGTCTTTCCAGGTGAGGCAGAGATTCACCTGCACCTCCAGCCACATCTATTGTATCCGCTGTTCCAGATGCCAACTTCTCTACATCGGCGATACCAAACGCAGGCTCGGCGATCGTTTCGCTCAACACCTTCGCTCAGTCCGCCTTAACCAACCTGATCTCCCAGTGGCTCAGCACTTCACCTCCCCCTCCCACTCCCAGTCTGACCTTTCTGTCATGGACCTTCTCCATTGTCATAGTGAGGCTCACCGCAAATTGGAGGAACAGCACCTCATATTTCACTTGGGCAGCTTACACCCCAGTGGTATGAACATTGATTTCTCCAACTTTAGATAGCTTCTCTGTCCTTCTCTTTCCCCTCCCCTTCCCAGTTCTCCCACTGTCTTCCTGTCTCCAACTACATCCTTTCTTTGTTCCCCCCCCCCCCTCCCCTGACATCAGTCTGAAGAAGGGTCTCGACCCGAAACGTCACCCATTCCTTCTCTCCTGAGATGCTGCCTGACCCGTTGAGTTACTCCAGCTTTTTGTGATACCTTCACAAGAAGATAAGGTGGTGAAGAAGACTTTTGGCATGCTGGTCTTTTGTCATTCAGGGAATTGAGTATAGAAATCATGATGTTACATTACAGTTGTACGAAACGTGATGTGGCTGCATCTGGCAGATTGTGTTCAGTCACCCTGCTTCATGAAAGATGTAATTAAGCTGGAAAGCGAGCAAAGATTTATAAGGAGGTAGCCATGACTCAAGGGCCTGAGCACTAGGGAGAAGTTGGGCAAGCTAGGATTATTTTCCTTGGAGTGCAGCAGCATGAGGGGTGATCTTATAGAGGTGTATAAAATCATGAGGGGAATAGGATGAAGGCTCAGTCTTTTTCCCAGGATAGGGGAATCAAAAATGAGAGGACAAAGCTTCAAGGTGAGAGGGCACGATTTAATGGAAACCCATGGGGCAAAATCTTCACAGAGGGTGATGGGTATATGGAATGAACTGTCCAAGGAAGTTGGTGAGACAGTAAAATAACATGTAAAAACGTTTGGACAGGTACATTGATAGAAAGTTTTCAGAGAGATAAGGGTCAAATGTGGGCAAATGGAACTAGCTAAGATGGTCAGCATGGACAGGTTGAGCTGAACGCCCTGTTTCTGTGCTTTAGGACTCAATGACTCTAAGTGGTGTGTTACTGCTGGCTTGTCCCATTATCAATATGAAGTTTCACTGGGCGAAGTATACTTTAAAATAGGACCATGCTCTTTTGCTTACAATTGCATTCCCCGGCATTTGTAGAGATAAATTTTAACCTATCCCAGGAATTTGAGCAAATGCTGTTATTGCACTGAAACAATGAAAAAGGATCCTAAATCTGTATGCTCTGACTTTCAAATTTCAAACCGTCTACATTTTATTCCTCTCTAGAGAAGTGGTTGATACAATGGTACGACACTTCAAGATGCAAATTTTTGGGGATCGGCAACCAGGTTATGATGGGAAAAGAAATATGTACACTGCAAATCCATTACCAATTGGGCGAGAAAGGGTGAGTGTTCTAGATTTTTGTTTGGCTCTTACCTTTAACTGTTGAAGATGAGCAGGTTACTCAAAATATTGTAAAATTTTAAAGATTTTTTTTTCCAGATTATCACTGTAACTTGGCGATAAAAGGATGGTAGTAAAGGAGGCAAAGATTTGTTTTTGAGTTGAAGCCTTTTCTTAGTTCATTTAAAGTTAATCCATATTAGAATAAATAGGATAATTAAATATTGGGCCTTGTTACCTAGTGCAGACCGGCAATATTTCACAGAATTAAGTCCTCTGACGATATCATCTCCGAGTCCAGCCAGCATCGATGTTTTCCTTGATACCAGATTGGAGTTTGGTTCTCAACCTTGGGTTTTAAATTTCCCTATTTGACATTTATATTTCAAAATGCCTGTTTGGAACCTGAATGAATAAATCTAATTTATTACTTGTGTATCTTAAAAACACATTGTCAACTTTGGTTCAGTAGTGCTTTTGTTATTTCCAACGTTGACAGGTATGTACCGGTTACAAATATTCTAACCAAGAACTAGAGTTTCTAAATCAGTTTCACTCTTTTATTATAGGTTGACTTGGAAGTGACCCTCCCAGGGGAAGGTAAAGATCAGACATTCAAGGTTTCTATACAGTGGGTATCAGTTGTCAGTCTGCAGTTACTTTTAGAAGCTTTGGCAGGGCGTCTTAATGAGGTTCCAGAGGATTGTGTCCAGGCACTTGACGTTGTCACTAGACATCTTCCCTCAATGAGGTAAATACTAATGTGTGTTTACTGTTATATTTTAAGATTAAACCCGAGGTGTTTTATTTTCTGACATTAAATCTGCTCTTGTGATCCATTGTGACATCTTATTCATCTTAAATGAAGTATACATTGTGTTCTCCTTTGAATACACCTCAGTAATACTTTTATGAAAACCAAATCAAATTGATTAATATTTTCCGGAAGTGACGTGAGAGGACGCTGGCGTTGTTTGTTCGCCGCTTCTCACCACTTCTCTTTTTGTATTCATTTTGCCGTTTTTGAAAAGATTTTCTCAGCTTGCAAAAATCCCTCTGCTTAAACTAATCCTTCTGCTTGACCACCTGGTATCATCTGCCCAGCTCTTCCACCGCTGCCTCCGCACCCTTGGACTCCGCACCCTTGGACCTCTCACTCCTGTCTGTGCTCCTGTCTCTGCTGGCTTGGACTGCTCCCCTGTGGGTTACCTGACAGCTAGCGCTGCAGTCATCAACTCGCTAATTGCTAACGCTACCGCTAACACTAACAGCTGCCTGGCTGCCTGGCTACCTCTTCTGCCTGCACGTCCTCAGCTCCCTATTTAACCCTAAGGCTGCTCAGCTTCCTCGGTCCTCATAGGCCTTGCTCTGGATCAGCCTGTTGTGCCTGCTGTGACGTTTTGATCTCTCCGGGCTCTATGCTCCTTCGCTCCTGCCTGGCATGGCACTGAAGTACTTCGCTGCGAGGCTGCTCCAGCTCAACAACCACTCCACTCCGACATGCATCTCTGCCATCATCAACCACGGACTTCTACGACAACCCAAATACATCCACAGAGGCTCCGGTCACAAGTTTGTCTACTCCCAGACCGTTCACTCCATCCCTGCACTCTGGTCAGCTGATCGGACTTCCACTCGTCCATTACGTCATCACAACAACGCACACGAGCGTGCCCCCTGTCTACAAGCCCTGGCTAAATCACCCGTGTCCATCCACACCACACAAAGCAACATGAAGCTCACTCTGCTCAACATCCGGTCCCTCAACAATAAAAGCCACATTCTAAATGACTTCATCCTGGAAAATAAACTGGACTTCCTCTGTCTGACAGAAACCTGGCAACAACCTCTGGATTACCTCCCACTCAACCTCACTACACCCAACGGATACTCCTACATCAATAAACCACGCTCGGAAGGCCGAGGTGGTGGGATTGCCGTAATTCACCGACAGTACTTCAAGATCAACCTCATCTCCATCTCATCTGCTCCTTCATTTGAACACCTGGCTTTCAAACTCTGGCCACACAAAATTAGTCATGGCAGTTGTCTACCGCCCTCCCAAACCACACCCATCATTCCTTTCTGACTTCTCTGACTTTCTGACCCAGTTCTGTTCTCTCTCCCCCTCAATCCTCCTCCTCGGTGATTTCAACATCCATATGGACTCCACTGACTCCACAATAACCGCTGACTTCACTGAAATACTCAACTGCTTTAACCTCACTCAACACGTCAATTTTCCCACCCATAACCGTGGGCACATTCTGGACCTTGTCTGCTCCACTGGACTAAATCTACATCACCTCTCTGGCTCCGACCCCACCCTCTCTGATCACTTAGCCATCACCATGTCTGTCAACATTCCCACCCCAGCTCCAAAGCAAAAACGCAAAATCAACTTCCGTAAGCTGAACTCTGTTTCACCTACCTCGCTCTCATCCTCCCTCTCTGAAATAATGTCCACCTCTCCCTTCGTTGACCTCCACAGCCCCTCTGACCTCACTGACTACTACAACCACACTCTCTCCTCCTGCCTCGACCAGCTTGCACCTATAAAAACCAAAACAGTTTCCTTCACCCACTCTGCTCCCTGGTTTAACCCTGAACTCCGCGTGATGAAAACTCATGCCCGCCAACTTGAAAGACTCCGCAACAAAACAGGTCTCACAATTCACTCCCAAGCCTACAAAGACCACATGCAGCACTACAAAGATGCCCTCTCCCGCGCCCACTCCACCTACTACTCTCAAATAATTCACTCTGGCTCCGGAAACCCCAAAACACTCTTCTCTACAATAAACAAACTCCTCAGCCCCCTGGACACCATCTCCCAATCATTCACAGTTGACAAATGCACCACTTTCCTTTCATTCTTCCAAAGCAAAATAGACAACATCTACAGCACCTTAACCACCAACGCACCTGTTCCCCCTCAAACCACCTGCCCCCCCTTATCCTGTCAGCCCCTGCCTCAATTCTCCCCAATCTCCACCACCGACCTCTCTGACCTCTTCACAGGAATAAAAACTGCCACCTGCTCTCTGGACCCCATCCCCTCCAGCTTTGTCAAGGCCTGCCTTCCTGCTCTCTCTCCACTTATCACTGCAACAATAAACTCCTCCCTGTCCACTGGCATCGTCCCGCCATCCCTCAAAATCGCTACTGTCACCCCCATTCTGAAAAAGCCTGGTCTAAACCCTGACACCCCAAACAACTTCAGACCAATCTCCAACCTACCCTTTCTGTCCAAAGTTTTGGAACGTGCTGTAGCTTCCCAACTCAAATACCACCTCTCTACCAATAACCTGTATGAAACTTTCCAATCCGGATTCCGCTCAAACCACTGTACTGAAACTGCGCTCCTCAAAATCACAAACGACATTCTCCTCTCCTCCGACGCTGGCAACCTCAACATCCTCATCCTACTTGACCTCAGCGCCGCCTTTGACACCATAAATCACTCCATTCTCCTCACCCGACTTGAAACCTCCCTTAACATCACCGGCACAGCCCTATCCTGGTTCAAATCTTACCTCTGACAGACACCAGTTCATCTCCATTAACAACTGTAAATCCCCCACCGCTCCCCTCCCCCAAGGTGTCCCCCAAGGCTCAGTCCTTGGCCCCCTCCTCTTCATCCTCTACCTGTTCCCCCTTGGTCAATTAATCCGCCGTCATGGTCTCAACTTCCACTGCTTCGCCGATGATATCCAGCTCCTCATCTCCACCAAGTCAATCTCCCCCACCACACACTCTACACTAACAAACTGCATCACTGAAATAAAATCTTGGCTTCAATCAAATTTCCTCAAACTCAATTGCAACAAATCTGAAATCATCATCATTGGTCCAAAAACGCTCACCAAATCCATCCAAAACTTCATCCTCAACATTGATGGTCTCCCAGTATCCACCTCACCTCACATCCGGAATCTTGGAATCATCTTTGATCAAGCCCTCTCCTTCGACAAACACATCAAACACATCACAAAGACAGCCTTCTTCCACCTCAAAAACATTGCCCGTCTCCGTCCATCCCTCTCCTCCACAGCTGCAGAAACCCTCATCCACGCCTTCATCACCTCCCGTCTGGACTACTGCAACAGCCTCCTCTATGGCGCACCCTCAAAAATCATCAGTAAACTTCAATACATTCAAAACTCCGCTGCCCGTCTACTCACCCACACCCCGATCCGTGACCATATCACCCCCGTCCTTTATAAACTCCACTGGCTCCCCATCCCCCAGAGAATACAGTACAAAATCCTCCTCATAACCTACAAAGCCCTCCATAACCTGGCCCCATCCTACCTGACCGACCTCCTCCACAGGCACACTCCCACCTGCACCCTCCGCTCTGCTGCTGCCAATCTCCTATCCCCCCACATCCGGACCAAACTCAGATCCTGGGGGGACAGGGCTTTCTCCATCGCTGCTCCCACCCTATGGAACTCACTACCCCAAAACGTTAGAGACTCCTCCACACTCACCACATTCAAAACATCGCTGAAGACTCACCTGTTCAGTACTGCCTTCAACCACTGAAGGTCACCTCACCTTCTGTCTCCTTTCTCTGTTCGTTTATTTATTTACTTATTTATCTATTTATTAATTTCCCTATGTTCTCTAAATCTCTGTAAAGCGTCTTTGAGTAGATGAAAAGCGCTATATAAATAAAATACATTATTATTATTATTATTATTATTAATATCCAATGGAAAGGAGCTAGATGAAATGAAAAACATGCAAGAAAATGTGATTAAAGTTTGCAAAGGTCATGAATTGCACACTATGTTGATTCGAGGTCCTGAAAATTCAGAGCAATTGACAAAGAACAATGAAGAAAGATGTGCTCTGTTCCTGGACAGTTCTACTTTTTATACATTGGTGGAAGAGATGGTGGCCAGACAGAAAAATTAGCATCACATTGCATTGCTGATAAAATAACATTTAATATGCCAATTTTTCAATATTCATTTAGAATGATACAGCAGGAACTTAATCAGCTAACCAAGTGTGCTGAAGGAGTTTAGTGTAGATAGATGCAAGGTTTCGATTTTGGGAAGTCAATTTGGGACAGGATCTTCATGATGAATGGCAGGGCATTGGGGAATGCTGTATCTAGGAGTGCAGGTACATAGTTCTTTGAAAGTGGCATCACAGGTAAATAGAATGGCAGAAGGCGGCTTTCAGAACATTGGCCTTCATCAGTCAGAATATCGTATAGAAGTTGGAATGTTATGATACAGTTGTACAAGGTGTTGGTGAGGCCACATTTGGAGTATTCTTCAGCTTTGGTCAGGATAGATGTATATGAAATATGTTGTTAAGCTGGAAAGAGTGCAGAGAAGATTTACAAGGATGTTGCCAGGATTTGAGGGCCTGCGCTATATGACGAGGTTAGGCAGGCTAGAATTTTATTACTTGGAGTGCAGACAGATGAGGGTGATCTTATAGAGGTCTATATGAACATGAGGGATTTAGATAGGGTAGATGCATGGAATCTTTTACTCAGAGTGGGGGAATCAAGAACCAGGTGAGATGGATATGAACTTGAGGGGGCAATATTTTCACGCAGAGGGTGGTGGATATATGGAATGAATTGTCAGTGGGGGTAGTTGAGGCAGGTACCGTAACAATCTTTAAGAGGCTTTTGGACAAGTACATGGATAGGAAAGGTTTTGAGGTGGCGAGTGAGACTAGTGTAGATGGGGCATCTTGGCCAGCCTGGGCAAGTTGAGCCAAAGAGCCTTTTTCCTTGCTGTATGACTATCATTAGAGGAAAATATCATATTGTGAGCCTCAGTGACGATCAGATGAGTAATCCAGCAACCTGGGCAAGTCATAAAATGGGTTTAAATCTTAACCTAATGGGTTCTGGAATTTAAATTGCAATTTGATAAATTGGGAGTGAAAGGTATCAGTAGTGATCCTGAAGCTACTGTTTTAAAAAAAAAAAAAAAACCTACCTGATTCACCAATGCCTTTTTTTTAGGGAAGATAATTTCCTACCCTTGTTTGCAGTCTATTTGTGACTGTGGAATTCACATCAATGTGGTTGGCTCAAAGGCCTTCTGAAATGGCCTGACAACTTCTGTATTAAACTACCACAAAATCTGCAATTAAATCTAATATTAGATTCAGACACAACAAAGGCATATGGGGCACAGTCAACCCAGCAAAGTCATTTTAGTTTGTCATGTTTGCTGAATGGTAAATAATTCTAATGAAATTGTTTTCACTTGGCATTGAAGTAATGGCTTTGAGAAGAAACTATAGTATGCTCTAAAACTATTTTTAAGTGTCATTCTCCCTTTATTGTCTCTAGTATATTAGTATGTAGTTTTAAAATAATTTAGAAGGATTTCTATTTTTCTTTACTTCCCCACTTCACTTTAGGTACACCCCAGTAGGTCGCTCCTTTTTCTCTCCCCCTGAGGGTTACTATCACCCTTTGGGAGGAGGTAGAGAAGTCTGGTTTGGTTTCCATCAATCTGTTCGACCAGCCATGTGGAATATGATGTTAAATATTGATGGTGAGTTGCTAAATTGTCGACATACTTATTCTGTGGATCTTAAATATTTTTACTTGACTTGTTTTAGAGCTATAATAACATACTTAAAGTCATCTATCAAGGAGATCACGAGCATCAAATCTCTGCCTAATCTACTGGAACATGAAAAGATTATTTAAATGTATAATATGTAACCAGCTGAGTATAAAGGTTGTAGCACCATGGTGTTTGTCAAAATATTAAATCCATCCAAGCACTACCATTATAAGATAAGAGAACTTAAAAAAGATGCTTGAACCCTTTGGTCTCTGCAGAGTGTACAAAAATAAGTTTTTTAGTTTCGATGTCACCAATGCAAGATGGAGGCTAACTGCTGAGCTGAGCACTGCTCAAAATGTATGAAGCTCCAGCAAAAGATTTTTTTTAAACCCAAGAAGAGCTGCTATGTATTTGATGCATGAGAGAATAATTGCAAAAGAATTACATTATTAAACTGAATGTGTCAATTTAAAATAATATATGGCATTATTTTATGGATAATCCAGGATAACGCCAAACTAATCAGGGCTGTTAATCATAATTAGGTAGATTTTAAGAAACCAAATGGACCATTTAACCTTTCTGGGTGTATCTGCTTCCTTCCAAATATGCAACTAATTTTTATTTCGTTCACTTATTTTGGAAGCTTGTCCAAATAACAATTAGAAGAATTGCAAGTTATGATTTAGCTACTAGATTTCTTTCAGTGTATCCTAAAAGTTACCATCTACCAAGCTGTTGTGATGCTTTATAATTTTGAATCAAAATCAAATGATAAACTGTGACACTGTCTAAATTGTATAAATCCAACCAATGCTTCAATCATTTGATCTGCATCCATCCAAGCAAACAATAAAGCTCATGGCGTGCAATGAAAAATGCATCACCTTGTTCCTGATGCTTTCTGCAAACATGGCATCTGCTTATCCTTTATTGCTTATTGTTGTTTGTTGTATTTGGTCACTGGATTCTGGATAACAATAAGCCTTTTGCAATGTCCACAGTGGGAAAATGTAGAACATTTTACATTAATGAGTGAGATCACCTCTGCTCCTCCTAGAGCATAGGCCCAATCTGCATTACATTTCCTTGCAGGGCAAACCTTGTATCCCAGCAATCAATCCAGACAACCGTCACAACATTTTCCTTATTGTGTGTATCCTTCAAGTGGAACAAGACATCTGTTCTCTTATATTCTAAACTTCTAATAAAACTCAACATATCATGTCTTCCTGTTTATGGTGTGCCTGCATGTTAACTGTTAGTCATTCATATACAAAGGCGACAGTTTCACAAGTTTGGTGGCCTTTTGATGGCAGTGAGTTGCCAGAGACTAAAAGGATAGCCTGATGGGATGAAGGTGGAAATAAAAACAGAAACTCCTTGAAAAACTCAACAGGTCAGTTAGGGTCTATTTAATAGAATCAGTTAACATTTCAGGTCGTGTCAGAACTTGAAGCTTTGCCTCAGTGCATGACCTTGAGATCTGATATTTGGTCACCTTTAATGGACTTTTTTGTGTGGGAGAACTATACATCAGAGCTTGGAGGTTGACTTCGAACAGGCCTTTCGACCATCAATGTCCACGCAGATCAATATGCCAGGTTAAACTAATCTCCTCTGCCTGCTCATGATCCATATCCCTCCATTTCCTGCATATTCATGTGCCTATCATTTAAATAGTAGGACTGCAAATGGTGAGTTATCTGCAGGACAAATGAGGGTGGCAAGCGAGAGATGTTATCCAGATCAAACACAATGCAACCCAGTAGGACCTGTAATTTGTAATCATCAAGGAAAAAATGCCATCAATTACTCTTTACAATTGCACTTGTACTTGCGTTTAAACCTTGGAATGAATCGAGTGTCACATCAGGTCCTCAATGGACCTGAGCGCTGCATGAATGTCTAAATTCTTGAGCTATCCAATTAAAATGTTCTTAATATAGCATATTGGTTCTGAACCAAAAAGTGTGCTTCAGTTAATTGTGTACCAAAAGTAAGAACAAGTATAAATTAGAACAAGAACGTTCAAAATGATAGAAACCCTAAAAAATACTTTTGAAGTTGCAATAATATAAAATCAAATGAAGTGAGTCTCTATAAAAGTTGGTTATCAGTGGTAGCTAGATTCTTCCAGCAATCAAATTACCATAATCACCATAAAGGTGTATGTGCACTTACAGCGACAGGTCCCAATTCGACCATCAATGTCCATGCAGATCAATATGCAATTTCCACAAAAGTTCCTATTAGATGGTGCTTTCAGCTTGGCTGATATTTTGAATTCTACTGTGCCTTCCTGCCAGTTCCCAATAACCATTGACTGTAGTTCAAAGATGTGTTTGTCTCAATCTTGAATGTGTTTAATTACTCTGCTTCCACAGGTCCCTTGGATAAAGAAATCTCAAGTTTTGCACTGATATTCCTTGTCAATTCTGTCCTAAATGAGTTTAGGTCCAGTCTTCCCAATAGTTTCTCATGGCCATCCCTGCCTAATGAACATTCCCTTAATTGTTTCCATTGTAGGTGTATCCCACATTTAATAAGGACATCAAAACCAAACACGATGCTCTGCGTCTAGTATTAACAACTTCCTGTCTTTCAGCATCCCATCAAAGCAACTGAAAGTCCTGGGTTCATATTAAGCTATTAGCCATGTTTATTATTCAATCAGAACCTACTTTGTTCATTATAACTGCATTTAAAGCTGTAATTAATGTGTTTGTATTTTCTTTTGCCACAAATAAATCAATATACAAGCTGCCTGCTTAGTTATGCAATTTTACAGATACGTTTTCCATTTTATTTAGCCAGTCAGGGAAAGAAAAGAAATAAAAGCTCATTAATCCATCTCTTCGAATGTTAGTTCCACTTGGCTTATAGAACATATTTGAAATCCTGGACACAGTTGCAAATTGATAAGGTGGGAAAGAACAGTAAGGAATTTAGTTTGTGGAAGTCTGAGCTTTCAAGGATACTAATCTTCTTCTGCCTTACAGTGTCAGCAACAGCGTTTTACAGAGCTCAACCAGTCATTGAGTTCATGTGCGAGGTATTAGACATTCAGAATATCAATGAGCAAAGCAAACCACTGACTGACTCTCAGCGTGTGAAATTTACCAAAGAAATAAGAGGTAACATGCAAATGCAGGCAATTTTGCTACCCATTTCCGCAAGTGAAAACATTTACTTGAATTAAGTAATTATGATTCGGCTTTTGTTACAAAAAGTTGTAATCCCAGCATGAAAAAATCACTGTTTTACTTGGAAATTTTGTTTATAAAAAAGAAATGTACATTTAGATGTTATTGTATTGGAAATGGCTAGTTATTAATAGTAGGTTTGTTAAATGTTTGTAAATAGCTGCACATACATGGTTAGTTGTGTGTGTGTATCTAAAATCGACAAAATGAAATAGGCTACTTATTTATATTTTCTGTGCTTATCACTTACCCTCCCACCTACATTTCTTTCACTGGCATCACAATTCGTGCCTCTTTTATCCTTATCTCACACTTTTTGTCTTTTGTCCAACTGCCTATCAAAACCCGCTCTTGTCTGTATCCACCTATCACTCGTCTGTCTTTGTCCCGCCCCAGTTCTCTTTCTCCCCCCCCCCCCCCCACCCCCACTACAAACAGTTTGAAAAGGGGTCCCGACCCAAAACATGCTCTCCAGAGATGTGGCCTGACCCACTGAGTTACTCCAGCACTCTGTCTATTTTAAGGCTATTTTTATGATTTATATTTAAACCATGAAGCTTTTTGTATCTTATGAACTTGCTTCCACAACTGTTTTTAGCAGCATATTTTGTTTGGCAGTTTACTGTACTTTAAATTAAAAAGTTATGGAAAATCACTTTCCTTGGTGCCTTTCAAATTTTCTTTTGTTGCAAAATTAGGATTTGGCAAGTAAATGTGCCCATTTCATTAAAATGGATCAATTTATTAATACGTTTATTGTTAAAAAAAAGAATTGTCTCAATTTAGACCCTTCCTGCTGAGTTTTCCAAACATCTTCGCAGAAACGATATTTATCTATTTTCAAAATATAATGCATTTCTTTAATATTCATGTTCATTTCTGGATTGAAAGCTGGGTTAAGCATTTAGAAGATTAAAAATTACAATTTGTGTTTGCAAAAGTGGGAGTTTGAATTATTCCATAATAATTATGGAAGGTGATGCCAATCTTCTATTCTTTTTACAGTTGCAATGTATTTACATGACCATGTGGCACCACCAGCCAGGACAATGGGGGTCAATACTACGTATTGGAATGCTATCGTTCAAATTGTCATGCAACAAATACTAAATAACAAAATACAGATTGAGATAATTGTTCAGTGTAGCTCATTTGAACATTTACTTGCTGGTCTTGTTTTCTACAACTGATTTTAATTAGTTCTGCTGTCTATTCAGGTCTAAAAGTGGAGGTGACTCATTGTGGACAGATGAAAAGAAAATATAGAGTATGTAATGTCACCCGACGGCCGGCCAGTCACCAGACGTGAGTACGCACTCACTTGCAATATTTTATAGCTTTTTCATTTGTTTGTGCTTTGTATCCCATATTTTTACTGTATATAATAATTTTTATTTCATGCCTGCAAATAATTGTTCTGACTTTCCTTGTGGTTGTCAACTATCTGTGTTGCCAGGTTTCCTCTACAACTGGAAAATGGGCAAGCAATGGAGTGTACAGTGGCACAATACTTCAAACAAAAATACAATTTACAACTTAAGTATCCCCACCTACCTTGTCTACAAGTGGGACAAGAGCAGAAGCACACCTATCTGCCACTTGAGGTGAGATTGAAATATAGCGAACGATGTACCACTGAAATAAGGTTTTGTCATGAAGTTTCATGCTCGGGTCTGCCTGCGAGTTCACCCATTTTCCAGGACAAATGCACCTTTAATTCTACATTTGCAATTCCATTGCTGCAGTCTGGTAGTCTGAAGGAAAGGAAATGTCGCTTTGTTTTTCGTCACCAGGCCTTCTCTATGAATCTAAATTTTATTTCTACCTTTTTTTCTATCAAAGTGCTTGACTTAAATTTTTATCTGATGTTCCACTGATCTAATTAAAAACATTATTTCAAAAATATAACATATTGATTTCATATATAACATATAATGTAATTTCACTTTCTATTTGTAGGTATGTAACATTGTAGCTGGGCAACGTTGTATCAAGAAACTAACAGACAATCAAACATCAACAATGATTAAAGCAACAGCACGATCAGCGCCCGACCGACAAGAGGAGATTAGTCGTCTGGTGAGTTGTGAAAAAGCTTTAAAGTTTGGGTTTACAATCTGGAAGATGTGGTGCAGATTTGACTGAGCAAAACTAACCAGTGCATCGATTAAAGCAGGATAAATTTAAGTATACTAGAGTACCTGAAAGATTAATTTACAAACCTTTTTCAAACTATTATTAGTTTGAAAATAACTTTTAAAAAGAAAAATGTGGACGATTAAATTGAGTTCCACAATTAGCTGACCATTACAAGGTTTAGAATGCCGTCTAAATAGTCAAGTTAGTATTATGAATTACATCATCCAATATATATTAATCATTTTGAGCATTGCCAGCTGAAATAGGGCACAAATGGCTTTACACCATGCAATGCTACATCTTTCCAAAGCCTTCCTTTTCAATCTATCTGCATGTTTTATTGAAATGGTTGGTTAGAATGTAGTGGATAAATAATCTTAATGAGTGCAACAATCAGAACATTGATTAGTAAATTTGTTTTTTTTAATAAAAAGGTGAAGAGTAACAGTATGATTGGCGGGCCAGATCCATATCTAAAGGAGTTTGGTATTGTCGTTCATAATGAAATGACTGAGGTCACAGGTCGAGTGCTGCCTGCACCGATGCTCCAGTATGGAGGCAGGGTAAGTCTGATGTTGGACGGAAGCAGCTGGAATTGTGAATGCACAGGACTTGAAGTAAGTGATATAGTGCATTGCTCTGCTATATGTATGAATTGTACAGCAAAACTGTTTTGTTTTTGTACTTGCTGCTCAAGTACATTAGAGTATGATTGTCTGAAATAAATTACAAGGTTGAATTCCAAAATTAATAATTTACCTTCCCCCTCAAAGTTGTTTATTAATTCTTTGAAGAAGAGCAAGAACGAGTTGGTACACAGATTTTCAAGCTTTTATTCTGTGAACTGTTTTATTGTTTAAAATTTGTACCTAAGCTCCGTACAGAAACGTGCATTCATAAGCTGCAGATGTTGGAAATGTTCAGCAGATCAGGCAGCGTCTGCAGATAGAAATAAAGTTGACATTTCCGATCAATAACCCTTTATCAGAACTTGAGAGTTAGTTTCCACTGATTTAGAATTCTGCATCACAGTGGTAGTTTGTACTAGCTTAAAGATGTACATCTCAGCACCTAGTGGTTAAATCATTATCAGAAATGATGTATATAAGGAAATTAGATAAAGTATCTTCATTTAGTATCTTTTTAACCATTTGATTTTATTAAATTTTCGCACGTGCTGCAGTGATCCATTCACAGCATATATAGCAAATTATAGATTCAAACTCAATTTTCTTATAGAATTTGTAAATGGACAATATTCAATTTTAATTGTTGCTTAAACAGGTAGTGTTTTCAATTATAAATACATTTGATAATAATTGCCCCACAAAGTGAGCTTAGCTCAATTTCACTTGATTATTTGAACTAGTGAGCTTAAGCAAATACTAATTTTTTTCTGTGTTAATCTAATTTTTAAATTGATCTAACAATCATAGATGGTGTTTTTCCAAATATGAGCAGTTTTTGCCTATTAATAATTTCCTTCGGGCTCGGTCCTATGTATAATGGCAATCTGGGTAGGCCAGTCTACTTTGACAGATCTATATTGATGCTGATATTCTAGCTATGTTCTTGCTCCATAACTACCTAAATCCAATTAAGATGCTTATGTTTTTGTCTTTTAAGCTTAGACTTAGTAATTGGAAAGCAAATCATTTCCCTTAATGATCATCAAAAAGACTTGGCACGTTTGAAATGTCATTTTTATTCTTGCATCTACATGTTAAATGTTTAATAGATTTTATTTATAGAATGGTGATATCTTCAGTTCTCATTCATTTCTCATTCTTCAGTTGCCCTCCGTTCACCATGGCTTAGTTGGGCAATAGCAAATATATAGTCAAGGTTACTGGATACAAACATTCATTTTCCAAAGCATAATTAAAAATATGCTTTTTTAATATACCTACTATGGCCATCTTTACTCTCTGCACCAGTTGCTTCTGTAATGCTTTGCTTACCACAAAGGTTTGTTTTCTTTTAAGACCGCCTGCTATCAGCCAATAGAATTTTTATAAGGCAGCTTTGCGTATTGTGTTCCAGAAAAATGAAAAGCCCTGAATTCTTATTAAATAATCGGTTTGGCTCTGTTTCATTGTTGAAATAGTTGCTGATGAGTGTACGAATTTGGATTTAATCCTGAACTGTGGCAAAATAAAACTGGGTAAATGCCTCTTCCTTTGACCACATTTGCATTCCCACTTGAGAGACTGCAAGTGTTAAATGAGGTGGTCTGCATCAGACTAAATCTTTATCCTTGGAATTTGTCATTGCCAGTAAATTAGCAATGCTAAATGGAATTTGGGTACCACAGAAAAGATTACCTGTTTAATTCTTCTAGGTCATAATCTGCCATGATAAAATTATCCAATGTTTTCTTTTAAATACCAGTACTTTAACTACATCGATGATTTAATACATTTTCTTCATCCTGACATTGGCAGCGTCTAAATGTTCGGTGACCTAATCCCTGGAACCAAGCACAAGAAAAATATTTGCCATTTAGCCCAAGAGGCACTTGTGAAAGATGTTGGCTATATATTCCCTCTTTTTAAAAAAAGGAAGCTTCTGAAATATGCAGAAACAAAATGTTCTTGATATTTGGGACTTGTATGTAATGTAGTTAATATAACGAAGACAAAGTGAGGAAACCAATATGTGGATAGACTAGAGTAAGTCGAGCCTTACTCGACTTAGTAAGGCTCGAGTAAGGGATTATGACGAGCAGAAAAAGAGTAAAAAAACAGAATGAGAACTGGGCCATGTGATCCATTGAGTCCGTTCTGATGCTTGGGAAGATCCTGGCTATTGTTCTACTACTTTTCTATTGTAACTTCATGGGCTGAATTCTCACATATTCCCATCCCTCTCGTCTTAAAGCTATGCCGTCTAATCTTTGACAATTCCACCCTGGGGAAGAAAGGTTCTGACTGTCCACCCTAATTTTGCCCCTCACAATTTTATATACTTCTAACAGATCTCCCCTCTCGGCCTACGACATTGCAGGGAAAACAATCTAAGTTTGTCCACCTCTCCTTTTTAGCTTTACCTCTCTGTTGCAGGCAGCCTTCTGGTAAACCTCTTCTGCACCTTCTCCAAAGCCTATACATCCTTGCTGTAATTGGGTGACCAGAACTGCACTCAATGCTTCAAATGCGACCTAACCAAAGTCCTATAAAAAAACAAGTTACTTTCTGAATCTAGATTACTTTACTTCTTGATTTGCCTTGGTGTAATTTTCCTGAAGTGTTTTATTGAGTTTACATTTAATATTTTTATTCATTCTGATATTAATTAATTATTTGCATCACTTATAGTAGTTTAATATCAGTATTTAAATATCAGAAACATTTAAAAAAAGAAAACACAAACTTTGGCAACAGATGTCCCAGTTTGCCTTCTATCAAGGCATTGGAAGGGCAAAGATTCAGGATTAGGGCTCCTTTGGGGAGACTATTCCTCCACTTGGGGCTTTCAGTTGACCCAACTCGGGAAGATTGGTTTCAATATCCCGGGGTTTCCTTATTATTTCAAAGATCTGTTCTGTCTTGCATCTACAATTTTCTCGGGTTAGAACATTTCAAAGATTTACTGCATTGAGTGAATAGAATCTTGTATTTTAATCCCAAATAACCAACCAATCTTGATGCCCTGGTTGTTATCGACTCTCCGACTGTTCAAAACCCCTCTGCATCTTTTCTGTAGTCCTAGGAAATAATTTTCTGTTTTAATCGATCAACGTTGTCCCGTATTTTGAATGAACCCAAAAGCTTGCCGTTTTTGCCACAACAATATTGTGACCACCTAAGTTCTGCTGGAGTTGTGCGCAATTTGAGAGGTGTTCAGAATTGTGAATCGGTTTAATAGAACAAAACTGGCAGTGCAGCCAATAACCAGAGAATATACGTTTAAGATTGTCAAAATATCCTGGGAATGAAATTATTTTACGTATCAAATCACAAATATATTGCCTGCAAATGTTGTGGAAGATTTGACTTTTACCTTTCAAAGGAGAATTGAATATGTTATTAAATTGAAATAAAACTAGGACAAAGAGCAAAAGTACAGGTGGATGTGATTATTTAGTCAGCTTTTTTTTAAGAGTGATAAATGACCAATGATGTACTTTCATGTGCTTCCAAGAGACCAGACGATGGTTGTGGCCTGCTATGATACACTTTATCAAATCTGCCTTATATCTTTAGGGGGGGGGGGGAGCTTTGGAGAAGCCAGTGGCAAGAGGAGGGTAAGAGTAGTAAGTCTATCTATTGTTGAATAAAGTTTGAATCCACTCATGATGTTCTGTGGGAATTTTAATCTCATTGTCTAGGGAAGGACATTTACTTCAAATCACCCCCAGTTAATTTTTGATGCAAAAGGATTGTCCGATGACTAATACTATCAGGCATTAGAAGAATGTAAAGTACTATCATTAAAATTCAAGATTGTTAATGACAAGTGCTGAGAGGTTCATTTCCTTGCTTAAAGAAATGGGGCTACAATCTTAGGTGATGAATTCATAGGAAGGTTGTATAGGATGGTCGTGAGATGAGTAGAAGTCTTTTACTGTAGGTTATGGATTTTTACAATTCTGTCTTGGAAGGCTGTGGGTTCAATTGTTGAGTGTGATTGATATTTTTTTGGCACTAAGGGCATCAAAAATTAGAACTAGATGATGCGTTATGGTAGAAGATCAATTGTGAACTTAACTGGTTGAATAGATCGGACTTGATTTTCCTGTTTTCAACCTTGTTTTTTGTGGGATTTTATTTTTAATTATGGCTTGAGAAGAGGAAGTAATGACAACAGCATTATAACAATGGACCAGGACGGGGAACATTTTTCAAAGTATTTAGTTTTAAATGCCACAGCATTTAAGATATTAATTTTCTTTTGCATTGTAATACTTGTTCATAGAAAGTTGTCAAATATGCAAAACTCTATTCAGTGGAGGCCATATCTGTATTATCATATCATATCATATCATATATATACAGCCGGAAACAGGCCTTTTCGGCCCTCCAAGTCCATGCCGCCCAGTGATCCCCGTACATTAACACTATCCTACACCCACTAGGGACAATTTTTACATTTACCCAGCCAATTAACCTACATACCTGTACGTCTTTGGAGTGTGGGAGGAAACCGAAGATCTCGGAGAAAACCCACGCAGGTCACGGGGAGAACGTACAAACTCCTTACAGTGCAGCACCCGTAGTCAGGATCGAACCTGAGTCTCCGGCGCTGCATTCGCTGTAAAGCAGCAACTCTACCGCTGCGCTACCGTGCCGCCCTATAATCTTCATTATCTTGAAGATGGACATAAAAAGCTGAAGAAGGGTCTTGACTCAAAACGTCATCTATTTCTTTTTTCTGGAGATGTTGTTGGACGCTGAGTTACTCCAGCTTTTTGTGTCTTATCTACGGTTTAAACCAGCATCTGCAGTTCCTTCCTGCACATTTTGTCTGTATTTTCTTGGCTTTGCTTCCCAATATGTCTGATTTTGCTAGTTTAAAATTTGTGTTATTTACATTTGTTATTAGGGTAATACTTTGGCCTATATCCATATTTACTGTTGACTTTATTTCTGAATTCTGTACCAACTGTCAATCAGAAGAATAATTCTCCCTTGTGTAGGGGAATGGGGCATTGAAATTTCATTGCTTTACCTTGCATTACTTTCAATTGACAATAGACAATAGGTATAGACAATAGGTGCCATTGGTAGGCCCTTCGAGCCAGCACCACCATTCAATGTGATCATGGCTGATCATTCTCAATCAGTACCCCGTTCCTGCCTTCTCCCCATACCCCCTGACTCCGCTATCCTTAAGAGCTCTATCCAGCTCTCTCTTGAATGCATTCAGAGAATTGGCCTCCACTGCCTTCTGAGGCAGAGAATTCCACAGATTTTCAACTCTGACTGAAAAAGTTTCTCCTCATCTCCGTTCTAAATGGCCTACCCCTTATTCTTAAACTGTGGCCCCTGGTTCTGGACTCCCCCAACATTGGGAACATGTTTCCTGCCTCTAACGTGTCCAACCCCTTAATAATCTTATATGTTTCGATAAGATCCCCTCTCATCCATCTAAATTCCAGTGTATACAAGCCTAGTCGCTCCAGTCTTTCAACATATGACAGTCCCACCATTCTGGGAATTAACCTAGTAAACCTACTCTGCACGCCCTCAATAGCAAGAATATCCTTCCTCAAATTAGGAGACCAAAACTGCACACAGTACTCCAGGTGCGGTCTCACTAGGGCCCTGTACAACTGCAGAAGGACCTCTTTGCTCCTATACTCAATTCCTCTTGTTATGAAGGCCAACATTTCATTGGCTTTCTTCACTGCCTGCTGTACCTGCATGCTTCCTTTCAGTGACTGATGCACTAAGACACCCAGATCTCGTAGTACGTCCCCGTTTACTAACTTGACACCGTTCAGATAACAATCTGCCTTCCTATTCTTACCACCAAAGTGGATAACCTCACACTTATCCACATTAAACTGCATCTGCCATGCATCCGCCCACTCACACAACCTGTCCAAGTCACCCTGCAACCTCGTAGCATCTTCCTCACAGTTCACACTACCACCCAGCTTTGTATCATCTGCAAATTTGCTAATGGTACTTTTAATCCCTTCATCCAAGTCATTAATGTATATTGTAAATAGCTGCGATCCCAGCACCGAGCCTTACGGTACCTACTAGTCACTGCCTGCCATTCTGAAAGGGACCCATTTATCCCCACTCTTTGCTTTCTATCTGACAACCAATTTTCTATCCATGTCAGTACCCTACCCCCAATACCATGTGCTCTAATTTTGCCCACTAATCTCCTATGTGGAACCTTGTCAAAGGCTTTCTGAAAGTCGAGGTACACCACATCCACTGGCTCTCTCCTGTCAATTTTCCTAGTTACATCCTCAAAAGATTCCAGAAGATTAGTCAAGCATGATTTCCCCTTTATAAATCCATGCTGACTCGGAACGATCCTGTTACTGCTATCCAAATGCTCAACAATTTCGTCTTTTTGACTCCAGCATCTTCCCCACCACTGATGTCAGACTAACTGGTCTATAAATTCCTGTTTTCTCTCTCCGTCCTTTCTTAAAAAGTGGGATAACATTAGCTACCCTCCAATCCACAGGAACTGATCCTGAATCTATAGAACATTGGAAAATGATCACCAATGTGTCCACAATTTCTACAGCCACCTCCATAAGTACCCTGGGATGCAGACCATCAGGCCCTGGGGATTTAACAGCCTTCAGTCCCATCAGTCTACCCAACACCATTTCCTGCCTAATGTGGATTTCCTTCAGTTCCTCCGTCACCCTAGGATCTCTGGCCACTAGAACATCTGGGAGATTGTTTGTATTTTCCTTAGTGAAGACAGATCCAAGTACCGGTTCAACTCGTCTGCCATTTCCTTGTTCCCCACAATAAATTCCCCTGCTTTTGTCTTCAAGGGACCCACATTTGCCTTGACTATTTCTTTCCTCTTCACATACCTAAAAAAGCTTTTACTATCCTCCTTTATATTATTGGCTAGCTTACGCTCGTACCCCATCTTTTCTCCCCGTATTGCCTTTTTAGTTATCTTCCTCTTCTGGTCCAAAGAACTGAAGATGGCTGTGTGGGATTGCAACAGTAATAGATGGGAATGGGCCGATTCCAGCTCGAGCTTCTTAAAGGGACTACTTTTGCATTGGTTTAATTGGGGGGGGGGGTTATCCATGATTGGATTTAGGCTATCTATTCCATGGTAGGTGGAGGCAATTTATTTGAAGAATGAGGATTATTCCACTTGGTTAATAATGCACCTTGATTTTCCATGAGTTGTATACATATTGTTTTGCATATAAAGTCAGTGGGTTCTTTGCAGAGGAACTCGGTTTAATCAATTCATTTGCAATGTTAATAGATTCAATTAGAATTGTTTTTAGCAGTTTATATTTAAATAGCAATTTTAGAAATGGGTGTAAATAATTTCTCAATCCTTTAAGTTTGGCTAACCCACTTTGTTTTTTGCACATTTCATGCTTTCAACAGCAAAACAAATTAAAAGTTTGCTGAAGATGATATACCAAAAGGATTATGGGAATTGGTATCATTTTATTATAATTGAGTTCAATATAATACCTGCTGTTCTAAGCACAAATGAACTTGCAAAGAAAAGTGAATAGTCAATAAGCACATTAGTAGAAGCCGCATTGAAGAATTGAGAGGGGCTAAATCCACCATTCTGGACGATATATAAACACAACCAAACATCTTGATTCCACATATTTGGATATAATTTTCTATTTCTACTTTGCAGTTCAGAGAAGAAAAAGTGCGAAGAAACAGAAACATGGCTTTTTGTTAAGATGTAATTGTTAATTATCTTTAACAGGTTTCTTTTCACCTTCCCAACCACTGTGCATTTATTTCAGAATAAGACTGTTGCTACCCCAAACCAGGGGGTATGGGACATGAGAGGCAAACAATTCTATGCTGGCATTGAGATTAAAGTCTGGGCAGTTGCCTGCTTTGCACCACAGAAGCAGTGCCGGGAGGAAGTTTTAAAGTAAGCATCCTCTCACTTACAGAATGAAGCATTTGCTTCTTAGTTTGCTGGAAAGCATTAACGTCAAAAATAAAAAAGGACACGTTTTTAAAATGATGGATTAACATTTCCTTTCAACTAATGGTTTTCTGTATTTCTAGTTTGCATGATGAGGTTGTGAAATTTAAATGCACTTTTTCTAAATATAATTTTTAACAAATTTGCTTTATTTACTTCAAGAGAAATGTTCTGTTTTAAATTTGTCTTTGAAATTCTAATGTTAATGGAGCAAAAAGGAAATTGCCTTCTAACTGAAATGGGTTGAAAAACAATCAATGGGTGGTGGTGGTATATTTTTTTCTGCACAAATTCAGCTTATCGCATGAGTGCAGATAAAAAGCATCAGACAAATAGTTTTAATTCTGCTGCTTGTTCTCCTACAGGAATTTTACTGATCAGTTGCGTAAAATTTCCAAAGATGCTGGAATGCCTATTCAGGGACAGCCGTGTTTCTGTAAATATGCACAAGGTGCAGACAGTGTAGAACCGATGTTTAAACACCTGAAGATGACTTATGTTGGTCTGCAATTGATTGTAGTTATTCTGCCTGGGAAGACTCCTGTTTATGGTATGTTTGTGACGAGTGTTACAAAATGTTCATTCCACAGGCTGCCTTTGGATGCTAATGAAGATGAGATTCTCTACTTAAATGCTGAAATGGTCCACCAGTTACTTTTCAGTTCCATAGATAATTTCTATTCCTCTCACAAACAAACTAGAAAGCTGCTCATCACAGTAACAGCTATTATTGGAGTCCACATTGGTTTATCATGACTTCTGGTTTTGCCGCAGTGTAAATAAATATTTGAAAAACCTTCATTTCCCATCTTAAGCAAGTTCAAAAAGTAAATGAGTAAGAAGATGAGGAAAAATAATCACAAAATCCAAATTTAGAAAGTGAACAACTTAAGGTGCCACCAACAAACCAGTTGGTAATTTTGCATAGATCTGGTGGCAGATTGTTAGATCGTCCCGTTGTGCAAGCAATATTCAATGGGTACTAAAATGTGAAATTACAAACTTCTAAACAATAATATAAAGTCATTCTCCAAACTGAACTTTCTAATCTGATTGTGTACTTGAATGGAAAGCTTCTATGTTCAATTACTGAGCTACTTGATTTGTGTAGGGGATTGTTAAAATTAATTAGTTCAGTTTGATCATTCCATGATCATGTAATGCTGGTTTTCGGTACCAGCAAAGTGTTAAACATATTTTTGATTTGCTTGTTTGCCCACTATCTGAGGGAAAAAAAATACATGTGGAATCCATATCAAGTAATTGACATTTGATAATATTCAGTACTATGAAACATTTCTTGTAAAAATAAAAAATAAAATCAATTCTGAAAGGTTTTTTAAACTAGCAGAATAAAATATTCAAAGTCATCATCTAAATATTTAATTTTAAAATATATATTGGAGTCCTCCAAGAGCTTTTGCTTTTTGAAAATGTTTCAGGTGTAATTTAAGATCTCTTTTTATATCTATCTTCCAGCTGAAGTGAAACGTGTGGGTGACACATTGTTGGGAATGGCCACACAATGTGTTCAGGTGAAGAATGTAGTCAAGACATCCCCGCAGACATTATCAAATCTTTGCTTGAAGATTAATGCAAAACTTGGTGGAATCAATAATGTCCTTGTACCTCACCAGCGGTGAGTTCAGTCTGCAATAATTTTTGTACACTAGTTTTGCATTTTACCAAATTGTGTAATATAGTGCAAAATATTTTAATGTAATGTCTATTGCGTTAAGTTGTTTTCCACATTTTCTTTGAGGTTCATTGAGGTATGAAAACCAACGGTAGTTCTGGGTCAAAATCATGTCTCAAATGCTAACAAGAAGAACAATGATAGAACTTTAATGTTAGTTTAGTGAGGACATTGGGCAGGACAACTGTTTAATGTAAGGCAATAGTTATAATAGATACATGGGAGTTTTTAAAAAAAACTGCATTCCCAAGGGGACAAAAACAGATATCTGAACAAATACAATCCAAATATTTGTAAAATAATGCATCAGTGATGAAAAATTGTAAATTGAATATTTATTTTGGCAGAATGTTAAAATTAAAACTGTTTGGTTATCATTTGTACTTCCTTGATAACATCTTATTAATTCCTCTTGCCTACTGTCCTGCATAAAAATTCTGATATCAACACTTTCTATCATTTGTAGGACAGCAGTAGCTAACAAAAAAAACAAAGCATGCAGCTTATTTACTGGATATTATTTTCAGGATGGTCATCCTGTTCGCTGCTCTCCTACAATATTTCTGCATCATAATTGCATTTTAATCACTTAAAGCAAATTATCCTAATTCATAAGATCATGTGAGAGGAGTAGAATTAGGCCATTCGGCCCATCAAGTCTACTATGCCATTCAATCATGGCTGATCTAACTCTCCCTCCTAGCCCCATTCTCTTCCCCATAACTTCTGACACTCGTACTAATCAAGAATCTATCCACTAACTGCCTCCACAGCCTTCTGTGGCAAAGAATTCCACAGATTCATCACCCTCTAAAGAAATTCCTCCTCTTCTTCCGAAAAGAATGTCCTTTAATTCTGAGGCTATGACCTCTAGTCCTAGATTCTCCCACTAGTGGAAACATCCTCTCCACATCCACTCTGTCCAAGTTAAATCCAAGGAAAAGGCATATAAATTGGCCAGAGGAAACAGCAAATTTAGAACTCAACAGAGGAAGGCAAAGGGTTAATTAAGAGGGGGGTAGGGAGGAGCATGAAAGACTCTAAAAGCTTCTTTAGGTATGCAAAAAGGAAAACATTAGTGAAGACAAATGTAGGTCCCTTACAATCAGAGACTGGTGAGTTTATAATGCGAAACAAGGAAATGGCAGAACAGTAAAACGAGTACTTTGGTTCTGTCTTCACTAAGGAAGACACAAACATACTCTCAGAAATACTAGGGGACTGAGGATCTAGTGGGAGGGAATCCACATTAGTCTGGAAATGGTGTTAGGTAAACTGTTGGGAAATAAATCCCCAGGGCCTGATGGTCTGCATCCCAGAGTACTCAAGGAGGTGGCCCTAATTGTGGATGCATTGGTGATCATTTTCCAATGATCTCTCGACTCTGGCTACCCTCCAGTCCACAGGAACTGATCCAATGTAACCCCACTTTTTTAAGAAAGGAGGGAGAGAGAAAACAGGGAATTATAGACCAGTTAGCCTTACATCGGTAGTGGGGAAGATGCTTGAGTCGATTATTAAAGATGTTGTAGCAGCTCTTTTGGAAAGCAGTGACAGAATCGGTCAAAGTCAGCATGGATTTACGAAGGGGAAATTATGCTTGACTAATCTCATGGATTTTTTTGAGGATGTAACAAATAGAATGGATAAGGGAAAGCCAGTGGATGTAGTGTATCTGGACTTTCAAAAAGCCTTTGACAAGGTCCCACACGAGATAAGTGCAAAATTAGAGCACATGGTATTGGGGGTAGGGTATTGACATGGATAGAGAACTGGTTGGCAGACAGGAAGCAGGTCCCTTGCAGTCAGAAACAGGTGAATTGATCATGGGGAACAAGGACATGGCAGACCAATTGAATAACTACTTTGGTTCTGCCTTCACTAAGGAAGACATAAACAATCTGCCGGAAATAGCAGGGGACCGGGGGGTCAAATGAGATGGAGGAACTGAGTGAAATCCAGGTTAGTCGGGAAGTGGTGTTAGGTAAATTGAATGGATTAAAGGCCGATAAATCCCCAGGGCCAGATAGGCTGCATCCCAGAGTGCTTAAGGAGGTAGCCCCAGAAATAGTGGATGCATTAGTGATAATTTTTCAAAATTCTGGAGTAGTTCCTGAGGATTGGAGGGTAGCTAATGTAACCCCACTTTTCAAAAAGGGAGGGAGAGAGAAAACGGGGAATTACAGACCAGTCAGTCTAACATCGGTAGTGGGGAAAATGCTAGAGTCAGTTATTAAAGACGGAATAGCAACACATTTGGAAAGTGGTGAAATCATTGGACAAAGTCAGCATGGATTTGTGAAAGGTAAATCATGTCTGACGAATCTTATAGAATTTTTCGAGGATATAACTAGTAGAGTGGATAAGGGTGAACCAGTGGATGTGTTATATCTGGACTTCCAGAAAGCTTTCGACAAGGTCCCACATAAGAGATTAGTATGCAAACTTAAAGCACACGGTATTGTGGGTTCAGTATTGATATGGATAGAGAACTGGCTGGCAGACAGGAAGCAAAGAGTAGGAATAAACGGGTCCTTTTCAGAATGGCAGGCAGTGACTAGTGGGGTACCGCAAGGCTCAGTGCTGGGACCCCAGCTATTTACAATATATATTAATGATTTGGACGAGGGAAATGAATGCAACATCTCCAAGTTTGGATGACACTAAGCTGGGGGGCAGTGTTAGCTGTGAGGAGGATGCTAGGAGGCTGCAAGGTGACTTGGATAGGTTAGGTGAGTGGGCAAATGCATGGCAGATGCAGTATAATGTGGATAAATGTGAGGTTATCCACTTTGGTGGCAAGAACAGGAAAGCAGACTATTATCTGAATGGTGGCCGATTAGGAAAAGGGGAGATGCAACGAGACCTGGGTGTCGTGGTACATCAGTCATTGAAAGTAGGCATGCAGGTGCAGCAGGCAGTGAAGAAAGCGAATGGTATGTTGACATTCATAGCGAGGGGATTTGAGTATAGGAGCAGGGAGGTTCTGCTGCAGTTGTACAGAGCATTGGTGAGACCACACCTGGAGTATTGCATACAGTTTTGGTCTCCTAATCTGAGGAAAGACATTCTTGCCATAGAGGGAGTACAGAGAAGGTTCACCAGATTGATTCCTGGGATGGCAGGACTTTCATATGAAGAAAGACTGGATAGACTCGGCTTGTACTCGCTGGAATTTAGAAGATTGAGGGGGGATCTTATAGAAACTTACAAAATTCTTAAGGGGTTGGACAGGCTAGATGCAGGAAGATTGTTCCCGATGTTGGGGAAGTCCAGAACAAGGGGTCACAGTTTAAGGATAAGGGGGAAGTCTTTTAGGACCGAGATGAGAACGTTTTTTTTCACAGAGTGGTGAATCTGTGGAATTCTCTGCCACAGAGGGTAGTTGAGGCCAGTTCATTGGCTATATTTAACAGGGAGTTAGATGTGGCCCTTGTGGCTAAAGGGATCAGGGGGTATGGAGATAAGGCAGGTACAGGATACGGAGTTGGATGATCAGCCATGATCATATTGAATGGCGGTGCAGGCTCGAAGGGCCGAATGGCCTACTCCTGCACTTATTTTCTATGTTTCAAAGAGTAGGAATTAACGGGTCCTTTTCAGAATGACTAGTGGGGTGCCGCAAGGCTTGGTGCTGGGACCCCAGTTATTTACAATATAAACAATTTGGATAAGGGAATTAAATGTGACATCTCCAAGTTTGCAGATGACACAAAGCTGGGTGGCAGTGTGAGCTGCGATGAGGATGCTATGAGACTGCAGGGTGACTTGGATAGGTTGGGTGCGTGGGCAGATGCATGGCAGATGCAGTATAATGTGGATAAATGTGAGGTTATTGACTTTGGTGGCATGAACAGGATGGCAGATTATTATCTGAATGGTGTCAGATTAGAAAAAGGGGAGGTGCAACGAGATCTGGGTGTGCTTGTACATCAGTCACAGAAAGTAAGCATGCAGGTAGAGCAGGCAGTGAAGAAAGCTAATGGCATGTTGGCTTTCATTATGAGAAGATTTGAGTTTAGGAGCAAGGGGGTCCTACTGCAGTTGTACAGGGCCCTGGTGAGACCTATTGTGTGCAATTTTGGTCTCCTAATTTGAGGAAGGACATTATTGCTATTGAGGGAGTGCAGCATAGATTCACCAGGTTAATTCCCGGGATGGCGGGACTGACATATGATGAAAGAATGGGTCGTACAGTGCCCTCCATAATGTTTGGGACAAAGACCCATCATTTATTTATTTGCCTCTGTACTCCACAATTTGAGATTTGTAATAGAAAAAATCACAGGATTAAAGTGCACATTGTCAGATTTTAATAAAGGCCATTTTTATACATTTCGGTTTCACCATGTAGAAATTACAGCAGTGTTTATACATAGTTCCCCCATTTCAGGGCACTATAATGTTTGGGACACATGGCTTCACAGGTGTTTGTAATTGCTAAGGCGTGTTTAATTGCTTCCTTGACGCAGGTACAAGAGCTCTCAGCACCTAGTATTTCCTCCAGTCTTTCCATTACCGTTGGAAACCTTTATTGCTGTTTATCAACATGAGGACCAAAGTTGTGCCAATGAAAGTCAAAGAAGCCACAGATGGCAGTGGAGGCCAATTCACTGGATGTTTTCAAGAGAGAGTTAGATTTAGCTCAGGGCTAAAGGAATTAAGGGATATGGGGAAAAAGCAGGAATGGGGTACTGATTTTAGATGATCAGCCATGATCATATTGAATGGCGGTGCTGGCTCGAAGGGCCGATTGGCCTACTCCTGCACCTATTTTTCTATGTTTCTAAGCCTTTCACTTTCCTTTACGTTTCTTCTGAACTCCAGCGAATATCGGCCCAGTGCTGTCAAAAGCTCATCTTATGTTAACCGACTCATTCCTGGTATCATTCTTGTAAATCTCCTCTGGACCCTCTCCAGAGCCAACACATCCTTCTTCAAAATTGCTTACAATATTCCAAATGTGGCCTTACCAGTGCCGTATAAAGCCTCAACGTTACATCCCTGTTTTTTTTATACAAGACCTCTTGAAATAAATGCTAGGTTTGAGTTTGCTTTCTTTACTACCGATTCGACATGCAGATTAATCTTTTGGGAATCCTGCCCCAGCACTCCCAAGCCCCTTTGCACCTCCAATTTCTGGATTCTCTCCCCATTTAGAAAATAATCTATGCCTTTATTCCTATTACCAAAATGCATGACTCCAAACTTTGCTACACTATATTCCATCTGCCACTTCTCTGTCCACTCTTCAGACCTACCCAAGTCCTTCTGCAGAGCCCCTGCTTTCTCTACACTACCTGCCCCTCCACCTATTTTCGTATCATCTGCAAACCTGGTCACAAAGCTGTCAATCCCTTCATCCAAATCATTAATATACAATCTGAAAAGTAGCAGCCCCAGCATTGAGCCCTGCGGAAATCTGCTAGTCACTAGCATCCAACCAGAGAAAGCCTCCTTTATAGCCAGTCTTTGCCTTCTGCCGTCCAGACAAACTGATATCCATGCTAGTATCTGCCCTTTGATACCATGGGCTCTCATCTTCCTTAGCAGCTTCCCATGTGGACACCTTATCAAAGGCTTTCTTAAAATCTAGGTATATACCATCTACTGAATCCTTTGACTGTCCTGCTATTTACTTCTTCAAAGAAGTCCAGCAAATTTGTCAGGCGAGACCTCCCCTTCTCAAAGCCATGCTGACTTCGGCCTATTTTATCATGAACTTCTAAGTACTCCGTACCTCATCCTTTATAATGGACTCTAAAATCTTTCCAATCACAAGTCAGACTGTCCAGCCTATAGTTCCCACTATTCTGTTTTGCTCCCTTCTTGTGCAGCAGGGTAATATTGTCAATTTTCCAATCATCTAGAACCATGTTTAATGGTGATGGGGAAGGGATATATTTTCAATAATGTGTTAGTCTACAGAATCATTAAGTTATCTTGATGAGGTATTTCATTGTTGACACCTAGTGTTTTAAAATATGTTTTCTTTTGTTGTACATAGACCATCTGTGTTCCAGCAGCCAGTCATCTTTTTGGGAGCAGATGTCACACACCCACCAGCAGGAGATGGCAAGAAGCCCTCAATTGCAGCAGTAAGTTCCATTTAATATTAGAAATCCAAATCTGACAGAACTGGAAAATGTTGATTAACCTGAAACATTTAGGTTCCTCAGAATACAACAACAGGGCAAACTTGCACATTCTTAACCTGGCATAGATAGAAGGCATGAGAAAATTCAAGCAGCACACTATCTGGTTGAAAAATGTGTTACAAGATGATCATGGAATTCATGTTAGGTATCAGCAATCTCTGCTGCACGCAATTGACATCTTGGGTTCTCGTATCACAGATTCACTTGGAAGAGATGGCAGATTAAAATACTCAATACAGTCAAGATTCCCAGCTGACAGCTATGTGGGCTCTAGTTTTGGGGGGGGGGGGGAATATCAATAATCACAACCTATGGAATCAATAGGTTCTTCCTGAATTGGCTGTGTGGTGTGCAAGGTGTGTTCGGGAGAAGGGTAAAAACAAGTATATTTGTAGCTCGAGTTTGACATCCTTTTAGCAAGTTTTCATGGTTAGATTTTGGGTAATCCATTTACTAATATCAAAATATATTCAAAGAAAATTTCTTCATCCACAGCTGCCTCAGAAACTGACATTTTCGTTTATGAATCAGAGCTGTATTATTGATTAGAGGTTTAAGTTGTTCATTTGTCTTCCAGGTGGTTGGTAGTATGGATGGACACCCTAGTCGATACTGTGCAACTGTTCGTGTGCAGACATCGAGGCAAGAAACATCTCAGGAACTTCTGTTTAGTCAAGAGGTAATCCAGGATCTGTCCAACATGGTGCGTGAGCTTCTAATCCAGTTTTACAAATCAACCCGCTTCAAGCCAACGCGTATAATCTACTACAGGGGTGGAGTATCTGAAGGACAGATGAAACAGGTTTGTATTTGTGGTTATTGGGATGCTTTATATAACTCTTTGCAGTTCCATCTCTGATAAATTTCAGGAACTTTTATATTTTATGTTGAGCAATAAATCTGAAGCTTTTGCCGTCTATGTTGGTTATTACGGAGGAAAATATCTGATCATCTAGCTTTCTTTCACAGTAATTCAACTAGTAGATGAGCTGAAACAAAATTTCTTAATCCAAAATTCCTATGCATATTTGGTTTTGAAGGTTTGAAATCAGGTGATTTACCGTTTGAAAATAAACTTGGGCAGTTTAGACTGTTCTGCTTTCTCATTGGGCCATATTATATGGATGCAGGTTGTTAATAAGAATTGGCTGGGGTGGGCGTGCAAGGAAAATACTGCTGAAAAGTGAAAAAGTCAGTAATTCAGTGGGTCAGGTAGCATCTGTGGAGCGAAATGGACAGATGATGCTGACTGACCGACCAACTCAATCCAACAGCTTGTTATTTTGCTCAAGGTTCTCGAATCTGCAGTCCTTGTGTGTCCATTTAAAGACAGTAATGTTTAGAAGAATTGAATATTCTTGCTGCTTCAGTTGTTGCTTAATTTTATTTTTGTTTGAACTTCCATCTAGGTTGCCTGGCCTGAGCTTATTGCTATTCGAAAAGCCTGTATTAGTTTAGAGGAGGACTACAGACCTGGCATAACGTACCTTGTTGTTCAGAAACGACATCATACGCGACTATTTTGTGCTGATAGAAGTGAAAGGGTAGGTGTTCTTCTATTCAAATATGATACAATGTGGTACCATGCATTTAGTTCCATAACTTCCAATTATGAAATTCAACTGTACAGCACAAGAATGATCATTTGCTTAACCCAACCTAACAGAAGTGTTAGAGAGGCAGATGAAAATCCTGTTGTTCCTACCTGATCACTCTTCCATGACATCTCTTGGAAATTCTGATACTTCCAATCATTTTTCAATCACAACTTGTATTTGGCAAATTTGTAGATTTTTGTGTGAAATACATGAGAAACTATTGGTCATGATAGTAATGGTTTAATTTTGTTTAGAGATTCAGCATGGAAACAGGCCCTTCGGCCCACTGATTCCACTCCGACCAGTGATCCCCGTACACAAGTTCCATCGTACAGACTAGGGACAATTTACAGAAGCCAATTAACCTGCACGTTTTTGGAATGTGAGAGGAAACCAGAACAACTGGATAAAACCCCCGCAATCATAGGGAGAACGTACAAACTCCGTATAGATTGCACCGTAGTCAGGATTGAACCCAGGTCTCTGGCGCTGTGAGGCAGCAACTCCACTGCTGCGCCACTGCGGTGGTATATCCTTTAGTATTGAGTAGTAAGGGTTCAAATGAATATCACTCATTTTTGTACAGGTCACTGAAGAATGTGTTTTAAAATGATCAATTTTCTTTTTGGGCTCTTGGCATTGGTGGCAAAGCCAGTAGTAATTCCCTTTTGAGAGCAGCCTTGTAAAACTGCTGCAGTCTTGCACATGAAGATACTGATCTGATGGTATTGGAAAAAGCGTTTCAGGATTTAGATCCAGCAACGATGAAAGAATGGCTGTGCATGAACAGTTCAGGATGGTGTACAGTTTTGAGGGGATCCAGCAGGACCTGGTATTCTTGTGTATCTACTCTCTAGATCTAGTTGAAATTGGGTATGAACTGCTTCTTTCATTGATGAGTTGCCAGTGGATTTAATCATTGTGCAATCATCAGCAAACTTCCTAACTTTGGGATAGAAGGAAGATCATTCATGAAACTCGTAAAAATAGCCAGAGCACTGCCATGAGGATGTCCACTCTGGTACCTATGTTCGGGCTCAGCTAGCTCGATCAGCATTGGTGCTGCCAAGACACTCTGGGTGATGGACATCAAGTCTCCCAAGCAAAAAATTGTGCCACTTCAACCAACTTCATTAAAATGTTCTGGTTGGACCTTGGTGTATGCATATTGACTACTTCAATTGCAACAGCGACAAACTTCAGAAGTGTTTGGTTATTTGTCTAGTACCTTGTGTTCACAGGTTGTGATAGGCAGTAAATAAAATTATTTCATCTAATATTTTTGTTCGTTTCATTGTTTGCATGTAGCTTATAGTTTTTCTTAACCTTTTTATTGCTCAATTGACAGGTGGGTAAAAGTGGCAATGTTCCTGCTGGCACAACTGTTGATAGCACCATCACCCATCCTTCCGAGTTTGATTTCTACCTTTGTAGCCATGCTGGAATTCAGGTACAGTAATGCCCATTGCCTCCTTGGTTTTTAAACTGATTTAAATTTTTATAGTTTAAACTAGTTCGTGTATTCGCATGAAAACAAGACTCCTTCATTTATAAGCTTTTTATTAAAGTCAGTTTCAACCTGCGAGCTGACAAAACCCAACTGATCCCTTTTCAATCTCTCAATCTCTCTTTTGTGCAGAGGGTAATGGGAAGGTGCTGAAGAGTGTTGTAGAACAGAGAGACCTTGGGGTACAGGTACAGTTCCCTGAAAGTGTCCAGGAAGACCATGATGAAGGTGGCATTTGGCATGTTTGCTTCACCGATCAGGGCATTAGGTACAGGAGTTGGGACAGCATGTTATAACTCTAAATTATCAGGCTCACAGAAATTTCTTCGCAATTAGTTATTAGGAAAAGCATAGCCATTGTTTTTATTCCATCTCCAACACTATTCCTAGCCATCTACTGTATCTCTTTGCTTGGCAACTACCCAAGGCTGACCCAAGCTATTTGCAATGTTGGTATGCTATTCAATGCCACGATAAGCTGGGAACACTTGTCAACCATCATTAAGATTGCCCATTTCTACCTCCGCAATATGGTCAACCTCAGCCCTCCCTTTGTCAGACCACTCATCCGTCTTTTGTAATTCTTAGCCTTGACTGTCCCAGCATACTCGGACCTTCTATTTCAGTTCATGTATATAGCTGGCTTGCGTTAGGTTCTTTTCACCCATTGCCCTGCAATTAATAACCTATACTGGCCGCATTTTGATAAATTAAATCAGGACAGGACTTGGGGGGGGGGGGGGTAAGAATGTTGTAGAAAGAGTGTTGTAGAACAGAGAGACCTTGGGGTACAGGTACATAATTTCCTTAAAGTGGCGAGCAGGTAGACGGGGTGTAAGTGGCATTTAGCATGTTTGCTTCATCGGTCAGGTACAGGAGTTGGGACATCAAGTTACAATTGTACAAATCATTCAGACCACACTTGGTACAAATCATTCAGACCACATTTGGAGTATTATGTGCATTTCTGGACATCTAGCTAGAGGAAGGTGACATTAAATGGGAAAGGGTGCGGAAATGATTCACAATTATGTTACTGGGACTGGAGGGCTTGAGTTATGAGGAGCGGCTGGATTGGCTGGGCCACTTCTCTCTGGAGCCAAGGAGGCTGAAGGGTGTTCTTAGAGGTATGTAAAATAATGAGGGGCTTAAATAAAGTGGATGGTTAGCCTTTTTCCTCGGCTAGGGAAGTCTAAAATGAGAAGGTGTATATTTAAGGTGAGAGTGAAAATATTTAAATGGGACTCGAGGGATGACTACTATACGCAGTGTGGTAGGTATAGGCAATGAGCTGCCAGAGGAAAGCTGCAGAGGTGAATATAAAAAATATTTAGACAGGGACATAGTAAATGTTTAAAGGGATATGGACCAAACAAGGCCAAATGGTACTAGCTCTCATATACATCTTGATCATCAAGAATGAGTTGAGTGAAAGGGCCTGTTTCCAAGCTGTGCAACTCAGACTCTGAAGTTTCAAAAAAATGTCATCACCGTCTTCCTGTAGCCTGCACTAGATGTTCTTTGGTTCTGATCTTTTGAGTTTCCCTAACTTTAGTCGCTCCACTATTGGTTACTGTGACTTCAGCTGTCCAGACGCAAGAACTGGAATTCTCTCGCCAAGCCTCTCTTCACATATCTTCTTTCTTACTTTGAAGTGTTTTAAAGCTAATGCTTTTAGTCATCTGTCCTATCTTCCTTTTTGGCTTAGGTATCAAAATGTATTGGTCCTGTGAACTACAAGGACCAGTAAATGCATTTATCTACCCTGAACATGCTCTTAAGTTAGTGGTGTTTAAGCTACCTTCTGCAGAAATCTCAAAACAAAATTAATGAAGATTCTTTTTTTGTTCTTGTAACTGTATTGCTCGGTGTGAATGTTAGATATGTTCCCATTGCCATCAATTTGATCTTTAAGTAATTTGTGTACTTTAGGGTACTAGTCGCCCTTCACACTATCATGTCCTGTGGGATGACAACTGCTTTTCAGCCGATGAATTGCAACTTTTGACGTATCAGCTGTGTCATACTTATGTGCGATGCACACGCTCTGTATCAATCCCTGCACCTGCGTATTATGCCAGATTGGTTGCATTTAGAGCAAGATACCACCTCGTCGACAAGGATCATGACAGGTAAAATACCTGAGCTTCAAATATAAATTATATTTTTATAGCAGCTAATTAGCTATAGTGCATGCAATTGATATGAGTGCAAACTGACAAGGTGTCATTTTTAACATGTTAATTATATACGTTCATGATAAAAAGATGAAACTGGAGTTTTAGTAAAAAAAATACTTTGGATAATAACTTGCAAAGTTTATTCTGAGCCATTTGCCCCAATCAAACCCCCCTCCCCCAGCAGACCACCACCACATGTCATGCTAGAGACCAGTGCATTCCATTCCCCACAGCACCCACCCAGGCCTTCCCTCCACATCCCAAATACAAGGCATGTCCCTTTTCCTAATGATGGATGTTGAAAGAAAGCAGCAATGCACATTTCAGAAGATAAATCATTGAAAATTAAATGTTTCACAAACTGAAATGTCTTATTCTTTAGTCATTTTAATACCATCTGCATATACCAAACACTACATTCTAAAACTATTTCTAATACGATATATTGTATATTTAAAAATGTAACTTTTTGATCTTTGCAGTGCTGAAGGAAGCCACATATCTGGACAGAGCAACGGACGGGATCCACTGGCATTGGCCAAGGCTGTACAGGTCCACCACGATACCCAGCATACGATGTACTTTGCATAAGACCTGCTGATGAATTTTCCAGCCATTTCCAGCATATTCTGCCGTTCTGAAACGTCCTTAGTGCTTACATTTTTTTAAATAAACTCATGAGGGCCAAGCCTGTTTCAGACAGCAATCTACCAGCTAAAAGGATGCAACGCACTGAATGACTCATTTAACTCATTAGGATTTAAATGCACAGAGAAATGAGCCATTGTTCTTCATAATCTACCAGAAGCACTATATTAGGACAACTGTGGTGGCTTTTTCCAACCACGCTGATTTTATATTTTTTACCTCAAGGCTAGAAGACTGAACATCATAGGGGAAAATTGCATGAATGACTTTGATTGTTACTACATTCAGTAGCAAGTTTTGATATTGTGTGTTTTCTTTTTCTGTTTATACGAGGTAACACTGTTGTAAAACTCCCATCTATTTTTAATCTTTTACAAAATGACTGTGTGTGTATGTGTGTGTGTGTGAGAGTGAGGCAGACAGAGGGAGAGAGATGGGCATTAGATTCTTTGTAGCTAGTTCAAGTGTATTAATTGTGCAACAATTTCAAAGGGAACCCTTGAAATTGTGCAAGTAAAGGTGCAAGTGTTTCCAAACTATACAAGTACAGTTAAACCACATTGTGCACTCATAAATGTAAAGTAATTCTTTATGGTTCATCTTTGTAAGGCTTAAGTTCCTCTTGCGATGTGGCTGATTCAGAAAGATTGAGCTGCATTCCAAATAGTTGAGGTTTGTGGTAGAATATAAAGGAAATATGAGTGTAAATAAGTCCAATATTTAGTATTTAAATGAATCATTTTAGAATTCTATAGTTCTGAAATGTTTTGCTGACACAAAATCTGACAGTATGAAAAATATCAGGCTTGCTTGGCCTATTAATGAGTGCCCAATCTGTCTTAATCTGTTCGGTCTGACAATATTTTTCTATTTCTTTTGATGCTCTGTGGTCATCGGTATGGTTTGTCCCGAGTTACCATGAACTACCCAAATCACAATGCATTTCTCATCTTGCTTATTTAGTGGCATATTGGTTATGAATACAAATTGCCAGTCAACGTTGACATATTTTTGCTTTAAAAAATCCTAATTAATGATGCAGACCCTAATGCCATTGATAAACCCCATACTTTGGAATGAATTTAATTTGTTTTTAAATAGAGATTTTGCACTAAAAGTTTAATCTTTATGATTTTACCTTAAATCGTAATCATAGCTGAATGTAGTACAATTCTGTCATGCAATTGATGAACAAAGTCACTCATTAGAATTGCATGTAACAGGAGTAAAGCCAGTAATTACTTAAAGATGCTCAATAGAATAACATATACTCTGTGGAGTGTAATGTACTTGCATTTTTTGAAAAAGAAAGATTCTTGAACTTATGCAACATTTTAAATTGTAGTTGCCAGGTTTATTTTGCTGTTGTTCATCAACATCAGAAGCTTCTAAGTACTGATAGTTTGCCGCACTAAATTTCCAGTGGAATAACATTTAGTTGACTGCTTGATTGATTTGCTTGATTGCAGAAACTATTATGGTGCTTGAAAAATACTTGACTGTATTTATATTGAGGCTTTTGCCAGTTGGACTGCCCATGATCACTTTATAACTTGGGGAAGAAAGTTATGTTCAATGCTGTATTGGGAAGAACAAAATTGTGGATATAATACTATAGTTCAAATTCTTCACATTTAAATTCATAATTGCAATGGTTTGTTTTATTTGAAGTTGAGCATACCTTTTTGCATTTGAACTTTTGTGCAATATATGTTAAAAACCTTCAATTATAAAGCGCAGGCAAAGGCTACAGAAAGGGGTTGTGCTGGCCAGGCATGTGGGTGATTTAAAAAGTAATTTTTATTTTCCAGTATAATTCTCAAGGATATTGGCATGGGATATTGTGTATTATGTGGTTCCATGTCTCCATACACAATTTTCAATTAGTGACCTTTTTTTTTGTAGGGTAGGGGTGTTTAAATTTCTAAGTAAGCAAAGCAGTGCTTTCCTAAATGAGCTAATAATGCCGATTCTGGAGTCGGGTCGAGAGAATGGATTTATTCTAGCAACCTTTACTGTCAGCAAAATTATGCCACTCCATGCAATTTTATTGACTGTTTTCTTCATTTAGTTTCTAACATTCCATAGATGAAGGCATTGCTAAGAAAGTTTAGTTTTGGAAATGTTCTGTTGAACTACGCTTGGTGCAACAGTTAAATGCTTTTTTTAAAAGAAATTACAAGGTATGGGTTTTCCATGTATTGATCTGGTTTCCAGATGGATCCTTATGAAATTATTCAACAAATGATGAATGTCTTTTTCCCAAAATTTAAAACAAAATTATTTCCTGATAGTTGAAGTGACTGTACAACTGTTTAATTTGGTGACATGTCTGATATTTTATTATCATATTTACTTGGCATTGCTTTCCAGTTTTCTCTTCCCATTTACAGATTGGTAGGCAGAGTTTAGTTTTTAAATGTGGATAGTGCTGACAGTCAATTCCAACTTGAAATATTACTAATTTTTCTATGGTCAGCTTTATCAACTTGGTCAAACATATTTTTGCTCATGAAATTGCTGTACATTCAGTAAAATCTGAGGTTACTTAAGTTATAATAATGGCAGTAATTGGAGCAGTAGTGAAGCCGATTTCCTTATCTATTTTGAGCATTTTTAATGAATTGTGTTTTTCAACATTCTTGAGCTATATCATTGATAGCTATATCATTGTATAATCTCATCCAGATCATCATCCAGAGCTATATCATTGTATAGTCTGGAAAACCAAAAACTACAAAGTTTAAAAATAGTTACAACTTCTATCTGCAAACACCTTTCTTCAGTCTTAATGCAGTGAATATTGACAATAGATTGATAGCATCATGCTATTCAGAAACCAGTATTTTGTAGATAATCTACTAAATGGCATAATTGGCTTTTTTCTTGTGAATTACCTGAAGTATCCAGAATAGACTGCTCGAACAAGGCACTGCCAAGGAACATCAAGGGTAAAGATCATTAAGATTAATGTTTTACAAAACATAAACATTTATAGTTTTCAGAATTTGTGCTTAAAATGGCTCTCCAAAATAATGTCACTTCTGTTTCCTGAATACAGGAGATGGTCCTCAGGTCTTGTGGGATGCAAACTGTGTAGTGAGACATGTTTTATTGAGGGTGTATTTATATTTTACTTAAGTTTATAGCAATTGTAACAAATTTGTGATGTTGTATCCCCTTCGTCATAAGAACGTCACAATAGTTTTGCAAATATAACATGCAGGCAGCTGGGACTTCAATGCATTACAGTATTCTGTTTCTCTTTGTTTACTCTTAGATAATCCATAATGACAATATAAATTTTGATTACTGTCATAACATTTATCTAAAGTGGAGCTTGTAATTAAGAATGATAGAGCGTACTTGTCACTTATTTTTACATTTTTTGATTTGTATGGGTATGGCAAATGCCACTCAAGTTGAGTGGGCCATATTCAATCTGATTGTCATTTTCAATGTACAACAGCTGTGTGCAGAATTTAAATACCAGGATGCAGTAATGTAAATTGTTGACTGTGTTCCATGAATACAAAATCAATGTCAAATTCTGGGGGGAAATTTGTAGCTTTATGACTATTACCAAACGAAAACAACTTTTGAATTTAAGTAAATAATCTATAACAATACTTCCAACCAGCTAATGAATCTAAAATGAAGTAGCTGAAAGATTACTTCACAACAAAATAATAATTATCTGCTATCTGAGGCATAAATCTCCCTGCTGATAATTTAATATCTCGTGGTCAGAAATTAAGTTAATTAGAATTTCTGGGAAAGAGTAATACTTTGATCCATATTTATTAACCTCCTAAGTATGATAATCAAACTGCAAAGTGCTATGAGTAATTTTACTAAAACATAGAATTCTCCAGTTATAGGTTGGTGTACTAAGTTTTTGGTGCAGTGAATGGTGCAGATGAACAAATGCTTGCAGTTTGATTAGAAACAGATGATAGAGATAATGGTAAATAATATTCTTTGCAATTACCATAATTTGCATAGGTACAGAAAGAAAATATTGGAGGGAGTGATTTCAGTGCAGAAGGACACCACTTGATTATTGTGCCTCTGCTATTTTCAACAGCTGTCCATTTGTCCTAATTCTCCCGCACTGTCCTACAGACAATTTTCTTTTGACGGTTACTATTTATCTTTAAGCTTTTCTTGATCGGGTCTTTCATGAATTGACTGCCCTGTGCACTTTATTTTTTTTAATGTTCTTGCTTGCCCCTTTGTTTTGTCATAAATTTACACAATTGCCATCTCGCCAGCTATGTTAAAATGTTCATATGACCATAAACATTTATTTCACTCTGATTAGTGCCCATTTTAGACATTCATCTGGTTATTTTAAGGATTTTTCTCATCTCTCCATTCCTGATTTGTTACTGAGAATAACAGCAGAATAATTTTTGCAGTCAATTCATCACAATAGTTCAGTGGTTGGTAGGAAATAGTTTGGTGATTGGTAGGAAATTGGCTCCTAGTTGAAGTTTCCCTCTGCCTTAGAGATAGAATGTTGCTTCTGATTTTCAGGGAAAGAACAAAATAAACCACAGAAATTTCTGGAAGTATACTCATTAAGTCAGACAATATTTTTGGAGAAACAGATGGAGTTAATGTTTCAGGTCAATGATCTTTTATTCTGTTGATTATTTGCAGCATTTTCTATTGTCATGAATTTCCTGTTAATTTGAGTCAGAGTTATGATTTGGGAGAAGGCAATTAAATGATCTGTCAGGTTAACCAATGATTTGAGTAAAAACAATCAATGGCCGGCTGTAAATTTTGGTAAGCATCATTATGATATCGTTTCTTAATTTTAAGGTATTGCCATTCATGACATTTGTAAAGTGTTTTATTTCCCTCTATATCCCTTCAATATGTAAGACCGAGAATTAAACTGTTTTACAGCTGTGTTCTCTTCACAATACATAGATGGAAGACTAACAAATCAATCATTTTGTATAAGTACCTTAAGACCCCTGCCCCACCAAAAATAATTGTGTATTAATGACAGGAGTCTTTAAAGAGTGACTTAACATGAAAAAAATCCCAAATTTTGGGAACCCTCCTACATAAGTTTGGTACTGTACTAAGTTGGCGATAATGGGGCAATTAACCAAACAATTTGGCCTAAGCTAGGTTTTTGAGGATCTCTAAAAGGAGGAAGGAAATCAGGAAGCAAAAAATTAACAACTTAGGTCAGTTTAAAAATAAAGATGAATGACACTGCTGCTATTAGTGCGCAAGTTTGGAAATGTTCAAGAGCCAAATACGCAAGATATTTCCGCAGGACCTGAAACCATCAGATTAGTGACAGGGAGAGCGAGACCATGGAGTAATTTAAAGTTGAGGATGAGAAATTTAATATTGTGACTCACCAGTAGCCAATGCAGCTTGTAAGTACTAGATTGAACGAATGAAGATACACAAAGTGCAGGAGTAACTCAGCGGGTCGGGCAGCATCTATGGAGAAAAAGGATGGATGATGTTTCAGGTTGGAGCCCTTCTTCAGACTGAGCGAACAGAACTTGATACATGCTGGGAGTTCCCAGGTTTATGGAAGGTACAAGGGTGAAGCAATAAAATAATTGCTTACAGAAATAGGAAACGGATGGAAGAAAGTTGTTGAAGCAGGTAGAGTCAGATGGTATGGATAGATGGTACAAAGTTCAACTCTAGGGCAAATCTGACACTGATTGGCAAAAGTCTCTTAATTTTAAATGGTTGCGAAGATGAGGGAAGAAGTCAATAGTTGGAAAATGAGGTTTGTGATTGCAGAAGTTGATGACTTCAGTCTTCCCAGTTACTGTTCATCCAGAATTGGACATGATTATTGCAATCTAATAATAGATAGGTAACTGCATTAAGAGATACAGTGGTCAGACAGCTGCATGTTGCAAGTATAACCCGATTTTGGATCAAGTGCAGTACGTAATGGAGAAATTTGTGCCATTGATTGATTCTTGGAAGATACCAAAATTAACTACAGGAACAAGTGGAGAAATCATTGCAGCTAATTCGCTGCTGTGACTGGATAGATCAGATTGGAACAATTAGAGCTGGACAATAGGTGGATTGAATAGATGTTGGAGAAGAATGGTTGGGTTGACTTTGTTAAAAGGTTGAGAAAGGCAGATTTTTCATCCAGTGGATGTTACTTGCTAATAATATTTTGTAATTTGTGTTTAATTAGTCCAAAAACAATTCACCACATTGTGCTTTATGAATACGGTAGAAGCAATTGGTGTATTTTTCTCTCAAGATAACAGCTGCCATTATGGCATTTTAATACCACTTTGGCTAGTTTTAAATTAGATTAATGTTGTTTACAGATTAAACCCACATGGAGACAAGAAAACAACTTTGTTACCTTCTCCCCACACAAAGCAAAGTGACTGCACACCACGCATGACTGACAACCTCGTGCGGGTTTTCTCTTTGAGCTAGGTAATACCACCTCTGCTGCCAAACAGGAATGAGTTGATTCAACATATGCTTGATTTTTACCTGAATCTTCACAATCTGTAGCTTTGTACCATACTAGACTGTGTGCCTAATGATTTTTGCTAGTTTTGCCCTGTATATTCATGGAAGCAATGATCTTTGAATTGCTACCTGTGTGAAAATATTTATTTTTTTCTTTGTCTTGCCATTTTAGATTTTCTGTATACCTATGTTGCTAGAAGTTTCCAATTCCTACGAGTATTGCTGAGAATAACTAACCTCTAAGTCATGAGTGAATTACCAATAAACCAATTATGATATTGGTTATAGTGGTTTGTAGTTAACCTGCCCTTATGGATTATCATTCTAAACTTGTCACTTGAAATTCTGTTTTCCTTCCTGCGTCAGCTTTTGTCATCCAACAATTATAGGTTTCTTAATGAACACACCGCCATTAAATTTTATAAATGCCTAAATGTGTTGCCAGTTTAAAACTGATCATTGCACGTTTTGTGATGCACATTCATCCAAGGTTTTTGGGTAACAAGTTTTGTATCCGAGCTGATGTTAAGATGGTGTAGGTTGTGCAGAAAAAAGTCTAAAATTTGTAAGTAATACTGTAAATTAGCCTGGTCATCATGGGCTTAACGCCCCAGCCTTTGCTGTACGAAATGCATTGAAGGCATTTCATGCTGCATAGTTCTGCTGTAAACAATTTTTGTGTAGTTCATTGGGAAAGTTGTTGATAAGATGTATGCATTCTTCAATTAAGTTGGAAAAGCTTTTCTTTTTGTTTACACATTTAGATAAGTGCTGTTTTGATTATTTTATTGATTTTTGTGTCTACCAATACGAGGTACTCTCTTGAGCTGTAGGAATGGAAATTGTGTGGTAACCTTCCCTACACAATAAAAGATGTTGGCTGATTGAATTGCAAATCTGTATTGCAATATGATTTTTAGTCTGCAGGGACAACTTGTGTTCACATGACAATAAAATGGTATTTCCATGCCAAAACTTGTAAAGTCTTAACAACTTCCTTGGTCCCCCCCTCCTCCTGCTGTGGCATGGACATGTACAGATTACATATAGATTTCACAATGTGAAAGACTTGGGTTTTGGAGAATGGTGGAGAGAGACTGATTCCAGGGAATATATGACGTCTGTGTTGGTCTCGGTAGTATTGAATCCACCAGAAACTTGGCTTTGATTCTGGTTGGTTCCTTTTGAACAATTTATTCAACCCCTGCAAATTAATTTTCTTTCAAATGTCTTTGAAGGCACTAATCCACTGCAAACCTTATCCCCAACAAGGAAAAAGTTCCAGATTTTAATAAGCACCGTCTGCAGAGAGAGTGCACAGTGGCACTCATCTGATAGAGCTGCTGCATAGTGGCTCCAAAGTCCCAGGTTCGACTGTTGTCTGTGTGGAGTTTGAACTATCTCCCTGTGACTGGATTTCTTCCAGGTATGCCGGTTTCCTCCCCATTCGAAGGCCGTGTGGGTTTGTAGGTTAATTGGCCTCTGTAAATTGCCCTGAGTGTGCAGGGATGAGAAAGTGGGATAACGTAGAACTAGGACCTGCTTGCATGCTATACCTCTCTAAACTTAACCCAATTTGGTTATACACAGTACACCTGTAAATGATCAATATGACAATAGTTTATTTCAGGAATAGTTTTTTCCACTTGCTTGGAATCAAGAAGAGGACAAATGCCAATGGAGATTTGGCAAAAATGTACAAGATCAGATTATATTTTCAGTAACACAAATAGATAAGCAGCTTGGGTTTAGCACATGGATTAAGGACTGGGGATATTAAAGTGAAAAGCAAAATGAAAAACTTTCTCTCTGCAGACCATCTATCTATATTACTAAAACTCTCATCGTATGTATATATATATATTCGTATATTGCATTTTAGTACATGCCCCAAATACAGCCAAAACAGTACATGATAGCGCAACAATTTTACGCCCACCCCACCCACCAATCCCCTGCAGTCTCAATTGATCAAGTTTTGTTACATTTTTAGTTTAGAGCTCAGAGATACAACGCGGAAACAGGCCCTTCGGCCCACCAGGTCCGCGCAGACCAGCAATCCCGCACACTTACAGTACCCTACACCCACTAGGGACATTTACCAAGCCAATTAACCTACAAACCTGTATGTCTTTGGAGTCTTTTAAAAACAATGAACTTAATAAACTTTAATAAATGCACTCCCCCCCCCCCCCTTGCTGGGAGGACCGGCACCCGACCCGGCGTGCCCCGCACCTGACCTTCCTCCCGTGGTGCAGCGCGGCGACAGAAGGTCAAACAAGATGGTTGTACCCAACGGGGAGTTGCCACGCCCACAGGAGAGGTTTGCACGGTAGGCTGCCGCGCCCGCGGCAGAGTTTTCAACGGGTCCAGTTGGGAGAGGGTTGCCGGGCCCGCAGGATAGGCTTGCACCCAACAGGGGTTGCCGCGCAGTTGCTGGGCCCGCAGGGGAGATTTAGACCCAACGGGTCCATGCCCGTCTAGTACTTATTAAAATCTGGCTCTTTCTCATTGTCGGGGGGGAAAGGAAGTAGTGAATTGTTGCATTCAAAAGCACTTGAAGGAAAGTTAATTTGCAGAGCTATAGGGAATGGGGCAAAATAAATTGTTCAAAAGGAGCCAACCTGAACCAATGTCCCCTGGGCCATAATAATTCTGTGATTCTTTGGTGGTACTTTAACATCTCTTGAGTCCGCCACTAACGAATTGCCACATCATACAATGAGCTAGAAGCTGCTCCACTTCTCAAGGTTTTCCTTCCAAATCCTAACCAAGCTTTGTTTGGGACCCTGCTTTCACTGAAATAATGCAGGAACTGGTACCGAGTTCTCGGCCAAGCTTGCTGTCTTTCACCAACTGTGTATTCAATGGTCCTAAGTTGATTCCATGTTGATAATGGTTATAATGCATTGATATTTTCACGGAACTGAAATTGATGAAAGGAATTGAAGAAACATTCTTGCTTGAATCCCCACGCTGAATATGTCTAATGTAGATACATCAGCTGGAGCCTGAAACCTTGGCCAGGTTCCATTTGTTTCCTCCAATAACATCATATTCATGCAATTTAACAGCTTTAACAATGTTGCATTTGAAATAATTGCAGTGACTGAGGCTCTGGGGGATTCTTTATTATGAGTAATAATAGCTCCTCCATTGCATCTGAGATCCCCTGTCCAAAATTCAATTGTTTTCCTCCTGTCCTTGACCACTAACCAAGTCTAGGCCATTATTGAACCTGAAGTACCTGTGAAAGAAGATGACTGAGAAATTGAGTCTTGTAACAATCAGAAAATAAATCTTATTAATTAGAAATGCGAGCTTCATTTTTGTGCCTTTTTCAATATGATTATTTGGTCATCAATATGAACTTAACTGGACTGACTTTGTTGCAAAGATGTGTGAACCTTTTGACTTGAAGATAACCTATTATTTTGAATGTGACATTTGGGTATGGCATTCAGATAGAAAAATCCTTGATCGACAGTTTAAAAACACAAGACTACTTTTGAAATTTGGTTAGGAAGGAAAACATTCGATGTGTGTATACGTCAGCAAGGACAGGTAGAAGTAAATCAGGAGTAGAGTTATGGATCTGAAGCACGTTCAGCTGTTGTCCACAATCCTGTGTAATGACTTGTGTCAAATGATGTACAGTCCACCAGTACTGAATGTGTCAAAGCAATGGCTTGGGTCTGTAATGTTTTTGTCTCTGCTTCCCATATTGAGCCAAATTGCCAAACTGCCTTGACCAGCAGTATAAGAAAATAACTGCAGAAGGATCTCGACCCGAAACGTCACCCATTCCTTCTCTCCCGAGATGCTGCCTGACCTGCTGAGTTACTCCAGCATTTTGTGAATAAATTGCCTTGACCAGCAGATTGTTTTGAGTTTTGATTTTTGCTGTTGGCTTGCTGAGACATTCCCCAATAATTCTAAACTCTTTCTAATCTCATTCCAATGTATGTTGGGGTGGAGTCCTGCCTTATCCTCTGATAAATATGTATGGATGTTCAGTTTTCTTTTCTTTTCTTTTGGAATCCCTTTGGTTGTGTAGAATGAGAATTCAATTAAGAGTTTTGGCAAGCTTGGTGTGACCTGTCATGTACCATGGTAGGCTGAAAGCTGTGCTCAAAAAATGATCAAGAGCACAAAATTATGGCGTTTGAGCGGCAGAACAAAATGTGCTCTGTGTGGAGAAAGTAGATTTGGTTATTCAGTTATTCGAGGGAGATTTAAGAGCTGGAACAGGTACCTCTGTGAAGACTTTCTCTTCGAATATCAAGAAGACAAAACGCAGGGCCACAAGATATGCCCACGGTTTAGAAGGTACAAGGAACTGCAGAGGCTGGTTTTATAAGAGATTATTTTTTATCACCGCAGATAGAGAACCTAGGCTATTCTGAAAGAGAAAGTGGTTACCTGAAGTTGCATGTCAAGTCTAGAAACCTGACGTGCGTTGTTCCTCAAGCTGACATTCTTCGTTGTAACAGCACAGGAGAACGCAAACACGAGTGGGGCGGACAATTAAAGCGGCAGGTAGCGGGAAACTCGGGATAGCAGCCGCAAAAAGGTATATATAACTTGTGGGCGAAGGAATAGACACATTGTTGGAGTCACCCATTCCTTATCTCCAGAGATGCCGCCTGTCCCGCTGAGTTACTCCAGTATTTTCGGTCTATCTTCGGTATAAACCAGTATCTGCAATTCCTCCCTACACATTGTGGCTGACGGGAAATGGACAGGCGACGTTTCAGAGGAAGTAGGGTCCCGGGCCCAAACATCGTCTGTGCATTCCCTCCACAGATGCTGCCTCGCCCGCTGAGTTACTCCATCCAGCACTTTGTTCGTTGACCTTTAAATCTACTGCAATTTTTTCTAATCGACTCTTGCACCGTTAGGCGCCCCTTTGCTGTGCCGTCAATGACCACGGTATGGCGCTCCAAGAGCGAATTCCCGTCAATAGAAGATAGACACAAAATGCTGGAGTAACTCAGCGGGAGAGGCAGCATCTCTGGAGAGAAGGAATGGGTGGCGTTTCGGGTCGAGACCCTTCTTCAGACTGAGAGTCGGGGGAGAGGAAGACTAGAGACATGGAAGGAAAAGGTGTGAAAACGGCAGATCAAAGCAGACGCTGTCCAAAGGAAATGTAGCATTGATCATTGTGTAGGAAGGAACTGCAGATAGTGGTATACACCGAAGATAGACACAAAATGCTGGAGTAACTCAGCGGGACAGGCAGCATCTCTGGAGAGAAGGAATATGTGACTTTTGGGGTCGAGACCCTTGAATGTAGAATGGATCGTTGTTTGCTGAGACCCGCTGCTGCCTTTGGTGCCGCTGCTGATTTGAAGGAATGGCGGAAGCGGGAAGACCAACGGCTGGCCGCTCGGCGCGCTGGGGCCGCGAGGGGGCGTTGCGTGCGCGCTGCCGGCCTAACGGACAGCCCGGCCCGCGCATGCGCGCTGCCAGTGTGAGTGTGTGTGTGTGTTGTGAAGTGGAGTTGCTGCGCGAGGAGGACGCCAGATTTTAGGCGCTTGACCGCGGGGAAATCCGCGCTCACACAACGATCTATGGGATGGAAGCGGGTACAGCGACAGCCGGTAAGCCGCCGGACAGCGAGGACTGAGCAGTTTGCTTTTATTTTCCTGTGGTGAACTGAGGGGCTCCGGATAAGTGTGTGTGTGTGGGGGGGGGGGGGAGGAGGAGGAGGAGGAGAGAGGCATGCGCACTGGGCTGCTACCGCAGGAGCAAGCGGTGCAAAGAGTTGGGGTGAAAACAACACTCCGGCTGCGAGGGGAGCGCAAAACACTGGGCTGAGCAGTCGAGAGCAGAACAGCAAAAGAGAGCGCACGTATTCAAACTTTGCGCCGAGTTTCAAGTGATGTAGCGCATCAGGGAGGAATTTGATGGAGGGATTACTCTCGGGAGATTTTCCACACTGTGCATTTTATTGAGAAAGTTACCTTGATAAGAAATAAAGTATAGCGCAATGTAAAAAAGAAACTTAATCTATCGTAGTGGATGTTAATGAATCGTTTGGTGAAGAATGGGATGGATTTAACAGGGGGATTTTGAACATTACTTCGGGTAGTTAGAGTAAGCATGTCTTATTCTTTCATAGCTGGGAATGTGTTGCAAGAGTACTGTTCAGTATTTTTGATTGAAAATCAGAACTAAAATTCAACACGAGCCCTAGTGTTTATAAAGTGCTGGAGTAACTCAGCGGGTCAGGCAGTATCCCTGACTCGTGGAGTAACTCCAGCACTTTGTCTATTTTTGGTATAAGCCAGCATCTACAGTTTCTTGTTTCTATCTTAGTGTTTATAAACATAGTTGATAGCTATGACACAATCTGGTTCCGTCATTGTCGTGTCAGGTAGCCAAACGCGCTTATCCTTTCTTGTTGATCCCGTGGATACAAGCTATTGATGACAGTGACCTTGTTAAACAGATGTACAATATATTTAATTGTATTGTTTTGCACTATGAAACAGCACAATCGAAGAAATTTACTAGTCGTTGCCGTAGGAACAATAGTTGCTGTGTTTGTCCGCACCGACCGCAGTGACTACACTTCAAAAGAAATTGATTGACTGTGAAATGTTTTGCGGTCTTTGCCTCAGCGGTCATGTTCTTGCGTCTACAAATCAATGTTGTGGATTCAAATTTTAATCCAGAGATATGAAATCTTGCAATTCAAGTTGTCACTTTGGCACTAAAGGAGTGCGACACTGCTCTTGGGAGGAGATGTTGAAGTGAACCCCTTGAACCCTTGGCTGGAAGACACAAATAGTGTCATGCCAGTTTGAAGAACAGTTTTTCCTAACAGCATCCGAAGCAACATGCAGTACTCTTAATATCACCAAAACAAATGATTTACTCATTTTTCTGATTTCTCTTGATGTTCAAAGTAAACATCTGCACGTTTGTTTAAACATCCAAGTTATTAATTGCATTAAGCATTATTCAGCTGAGTTATCGTGCCCAATTTTAAAATGGCATTTTAGAGATGGTTCAGAGTTGCTGGGATCATTCTTTTTACAGCTACAAAGGCATAGGTTTGTTGCTATGCAGTATTGTTGAAGACTTTATATTGAATAAATGATGAGAAATTGCTCAATGGTCGATAAGCAGTTCAAATACAAGTGAGAGATTTTGGCAGATCTTTTAAGATATGGAATGTACTGCCTTGTAGAATGGTGTACAGAGATTACATTGCAGCCTTCAGAAAAGAATTGAATAAATATTCAGGAAAAAAAGAATGGGGATACAGCCGACTGGACTAACTAGATTACGCTGTGAAAGCTGGTGCAGACTTGCCAGGTTGAATGGCTGCCCTCTGAACTGGATACTGAACTGATTGTAACTCATTCTATTAATCAGTTTTAATTTAAATCTGACATGGCCTAGAAGATCTACTCTGGGAAATATGCAAGTGCCATGTATCAGAACATGTGGATGTCATAAGTAGAAATGATTACGATTTGCAGTTTACAGCTAATTGAAATGAGTTTGATTTGTTTTGCTCCTACTCATGCCTGCCCACATATTTTCCTCCATACTTTGGGGCATGTTCTTTACAAATTGAGTTGTCCCATTATAATTATTGCTACTGTGCTCAAGTTCAGGGTGATCTGTTTAAATCTGCATGGTGGCATTTCAACATTTGGTACTCTGATTATCAGCAATAGCTTTCTAGAGTTTTATAAGTTCTCTAAGAATTCATATATGTAAAACAACATTTCTGTATTCATTGGAGCAAGATTGAATAGATTTTTCAGGAAAACCTTAAGATTCTGGCACATTATGCATTTCTCTAGTACCAGCTGATTGTGTAGCTAATTCAATTGAATAACTTGAACACTTATCTCAATAAAATAGAACAACATTTTTTTCTGGACATTTGTCTAATTTGCTGTGACTTCACCCTTTTCCTTGCTCCTTTAATAATTCTTTCTTGGTGTATTTTTATGGGTACCAATAGCCTTTCAGTTGTTCATAGAGCTACCCTTCATGGATTAGTTTAAACAGCAGGCTGGTTGACTGTAAGGGTGCGTCTGCCCTCCCCAGATCCCTATATGTACATAGTTCCAGGTGTGCTATGTTAAATCCTATTTCTCAAACTGTGGAGCATGTGGACAAAATAGATTGCTTGCTGGTCACCCATTTTAACCTTCTGTTGTAACTCATTCTATTGATCAGTGACATAGCTTTATGTTCACATCTTTCTACTCGCATAGCTATCCTTTTGTGATTCAACTGCCCATTGCTAAAATTGAAATGGCATTGTAATACCTTAGGAATAGAATACTATGGAAGCCTAAGATCAGCTATTCCAAACTGTGTAGTGCATTTTCCCTCATATTCCTATTAAAGTTCCTTGGTCAACTTGTTTCCATTCTTTTTGAGTTGGTTGATGAGGACAACGTGGGAGCTGTAAACTATTCCTCACGATGAGCGGAATGTTCCTGACAAAGTGGTCACATCGCTTTGGGAAATCTGTAAAATCTTGCCAATTTCAATCAAAAGATAAATCCCAGTGGTTCAATAATATTATTAGTTTAGTTTGGAGATACAGTGCGGAACCAGGCCCACCGAGTCCGTGCCGACCAGCGATCCCCGTATATTAACATTATCCCACGCACACTAGGGACAATTTTTATATTTACCATGCCAATTTACCTACATACCTGTACGACTTTGGAGTGTGGGAAGAAATAGACGATCTCAGAGAATGTACAAACTCCTTACAGACAACACCCGTAGTCGGGATCGAACCCGGATCTGCGATGCTGCAAGAGCTGTCATGGCAGCAATTCTGCCACTGTGTCGCCCGAATTCAAATTCATTAAATAAATACATTCAGAAAAGCTCCACATCTGCAGGCCACATCTGATCCACGTGCTCGGCTGCTTGGGGCAGTACCTGATCCAATCAGGTTCCAGCCTGCTGCAGGGCCTGCAGGGGCCCACTCCACCGACTTCTCGATTTGCACACCGACCTGTGAACATGTGTTCATCTCGTCTCACATGCGGGAGGTAAGACCCTAGCCAGCTCACTGACACCATTCTTTACCTGCATCAGCTGCTGCCACCATCTTCATAAATTGCGATATAAATAATATCACATTTCAGAAATACAGTATCCTTATCACAACTATCCTTCCATCTATTTTTGTATAGTTGGTAAATATGGACATTTTACTGTTCATTCCTCTGGGTAATTAATGTAAATAACCAACAGTTGCAGGCCAATAACTGATCCCTGGTACTCTGCTTGTTGCCGGTCTGAAACTGTCTATTCTCACACATCCTCCAATCTTCTTATACACCAGCCTCCTATGTGATACCTTATCAAATGCCTTTTGGAAATCTAAATACACTACATCTACTGGTAACCCTCAATCAGTTCTTCCTGTTACACTCTCAAATAATTTGAGATAACTCTTTGTCCTTTACTATTAGTCCAGGCAGGCATCATAACCTTTTATTTCCATCTCCGGTTTGCATAGAACGGTGTCCCAATAGATGTCTATTGGTAAACACAAAATGCTGGAGTAACTCAGCAGGTCAAGCAGCATCTCTGAAGAAGGGTTTCAAACCGAAATGTCACCTTTTCCTTTTCTCCAGAGTTGACCAACATCTGTAGTTCTTTCCTACACAAGTTTGCTCCACTGTGAAATGTCCTCAAGGTATGCCACTCCACTCTTGAAGTGGTGCCCGATCTAATCGAGCCCAGGGGTACTGCAGCGTTTCGAGAGGCTCACTCCACTGACACCTCGACACAGACACATAGACCACAAAGGCGCTGTACCTTGCCTCATGCAGCCACCATTTAGCCTCCATGTCCCAGGGCACATCTTGTAGCCGACCTTGGAAGACCCAGAACGTCTTGGAGGGTCCCAGGCCATTCGCCAGCACAATTGTTTCCTCCGTCTACCGAAACAATCAAAGGGGTTTGAAGAAGAACCTTTTCACCCGGAAAGCATGCCTAAGCAAGTAGAGGAGGCAGAGACATAACATTTAAGTAGCTGGACAAGCACTTGAATTGGCAAAGCATTGAAGGCTCTCAACCAAGGTCTAGAAAATGGGATTAGTATAGATAGGTACTTAATGGATAGCATGAACATGGAAGGGCTTATTTCAGTGCTACCTTATATTTCCTTATTCATAAAATGCTGGAGTAACTCAGCAGGTCAGGCAGCATCTCGGGAGAGAAGGAATGGGTGACGTTTCGGGTCGAGACCCTTCTTCAGACTGATGTCAGGGGGGCGGGACATAGGAAGGCCTTTATATTTCCTTATACTCTGTGTTGCATGGCCAGCAATTTTAATCACAACTCTGTTGCTAATGTACTATTTTATATTTCTGGGCAGTTCTCCCCCACCCCTCACTGTTTGTTGCAAATGTACAAAAAGTAAGGAGAAGACTCCTTCATTTTACATTCCACTGCAGTGAAGTTGAAGCTAGCTTTGGGACTTCAAATACCCCTTAATGGTGCTCAGACGAACAATCCCAAAGTCTGGCCTTTGTCAAAAGTTTTATATTCCAAAGTTTTAATTGACTTTTTGCATGAACTGAAGATGGCATAAATGTTTCAACTTAGATTACTCTTTATAGGTGGGTAGAAAGCAAAACTATAGTCTATTGAATAATCTCATTCACTTTCCCAATTTTGAACTGATAGGTTGGAAACCAACATATTCAAGTCTAAAATTTGTGGATTCATGCCTGATTTAGGGTACACACAAAACATAGGCTACTGCTTCACTATGGCAATGCCCCATTTGCATGTTTGAGCATCAGATGAGTGCTGCATAACACTATTATTATTAAATTATCATTAAATACTACTTGCATTCTCTCATCTATGTTTAGTTATCATTGCCGCGCATACCGAGGCGTAGCGCAAAGCTTTTGTTTGCGTGCTATCCAGTCAAAGAAAAACCCATACAAGTTTGCAGTGAAGCTGTGCACAGTGCACAGATAAAGGGTACACGTTTAGTGCAAGGTAGTCTGATTAAAGATAGTTCAAAAGTCTCCATTGAGGTAGATGAGAGGTCAGGACCACACTCTAGCTGATGAGAGGTCGGTTCAGTTGCCTAGGAAGAAACTCTCTATGAATCTGGAGGTATGCATTTTTGAACTTCTGTACTCTTATCTGATGGGTGAGGGGAGAAGAGGGAGTGACCGGGGTGAGACTGTTTCTTAATTATGCTGGTGGCTTTGCCGAGGCAGTGTGAAGTGTAGATTGAGTCAATGGAAGAGAGGTTGGTTTGCTTGATGGTCTGGGCTACATCCAAAACTCGCTGCAATTTCTTGTGGTCTTCAATGCATCTGTTTCTAAACTAGGCTGTGATGCATCCCAATAAAATACTTCATATGGTGCATCTGTAGAAGTTGTTGAGGGTTGTTGGGGACATGCCAAACTTTCTAAGCCTTCTAAGGAAGTAGAGGCGTTGGTGTGCTTTCTTGGTCAAGGCTTCGATGTGGCTGGTCCAGGACAAATTTCTGGTGATATTTATTCCAAAGAACTTGAAGCTTTCGACCATCTGTACTTCGGTGTCATCAATGTATATGGTTTGTGTACTGCTTCACTTCCAGAATCTCCTTTCTCTTGTTGACATTGAGGGAGTGGTTAACGTCTTCAATCACCTTTCTGGATTCCATCTTGTCATTATTTGATATCCGGCCCACTACGGTGGTGACTTCTGCAAATTTGTAAATTTAGTTGGATTGATGCTTGGCTGCGCAATCATGAATGTATAAGGAGTAGAGTAGGAGGCTGAGAACGCATCCTTGCACCAGTGTTGAGAAATATTGTTGGGATGATTTGTCACCTATCCTCACTGATTGTGGTCTGTTGGTCAGGAAGTCAAAGACCCAGTTGCAGATGGGACTGTGGTATAAGGAACTGCAGATGCTGGTTTAAACCAAAGATACAAAAAGCTGGAGTAACTCAATGGGACAGGCAGCATCTCTCGAGAGAAGGAATGGGTGATGTTTCGGGCCTAGACATCTGAAGAAGGGTCTCGACCCGAAACGTCACCCATTCCTTCTCTCCAGAAATGCTGCCTGTCCTGATGAGTTACTCCAGCTTTTTGTATCCCATCTGCAGATAGAAGTGCCGAATCCAAATTCCACGAGTTTGGAGATGAGCTTGGTTGGGATAATGGTATTGAAAGTGGGGCTATCGTCAATGAATCTTAAAAATGTACTCCTTTTGGAAAGTTTTTCTGCCGGGGTATCTTTACACATATCAAATGTAGGTACATTTTTGGACAATATTGCTTTTGTCTCGGTGTTGCAATGTATGCTTAAAAGTCAAACTTTTAAAGGGGCTCAATTGCAAACTGCAATACTGTTCATTCACTTTATTTTCTATGGTGTGCTGAAGAAGAGAACCATACCACACATTTCTATCCTATGTGCCAGGATGATTCATGCACAATCATTACTGACCTTTGTGTGACTTATGAATTACAAAGACTTTGAAGAAAAATTCTATAGAATTCTATCTGAGAGCTTAAACTTTGTTGTTTCATTTAGCAAAGTTGACCAATAATGAGAGGGATAAATATAATAACATTACAATATTTATTATTTCACCTCTCGGGCAACTATTGCAGGAAAAAACAACAACTTTCCCCCTTGGTTATGCTCACTTTTTGTTTTTCAAGCAGAAATTGAATAATTTTAATTTTAAAATAGGGGGCAGTAGATCGAGTAAATCTTAACTTACAATTTTGTTAGTTGGTACCTTGAAAATGCATCTGTTTTTCTTCAGTTGATTTCTTTAAAGGTCAAATTATTTGAAAAGATTCCTTGTGACTGTTGGCCTGCTCTTGTGCTTGAGCATGGACACAGACTAAGTGACAGATGGCAGTATAGAGAGAATGGACAAAGGTACTTTACGGATGGACCAGAAGCAAAGTGAAGCACAAAGAGACTGAGCATTTTAAATTAGTTTAGTTAGAAATAGTGTACAATATAAGGGAATGCTGTTTAAAAAATGTTTAGCACAAACTTCTTAAGTGCTAGGAAATGGAAGAGAAGTATTAGTGTGCATAGTAGGCAAATATTTTAATATTTGAAATAAATCTGATATATTAGCACTCAATTACAAATCTCGCACACCTCTTCTCTGTAAGTCATACAAGCGGAGGCAGTTAAACATCTTGTGTCAATCTGGTGCAGTTTACATTATATTTAAACCCTATTGTAGTCTGGCCTGCGTGGGATTTATTAGGTGCAGGTTGTAGAAAGATTATGGTTAACATTGTATTTCTAGCCACAAATTGGTTAGGTCACAATGAATTGTTAATATATATATATTGGAAGCATTAATTATTTTCTATAAGTGCTCATTATGGTCGTGCTTATGCTGTGGATTAAAGAACAAGCTTGTGTAAACTTGACAGATTTGCAATAATGTAAGCCAGTAAGCACTTTTACCGGTTTGTCCCTTTCTTGGACCAAATAAAATGGAAGAAATGTTTTTGCCTGCACAAACATGTAATTGTGAAGCTATATGGCAGCTCTTCTCAATTTGTTGGCATGGATACTTGTATATAGCACGGTATGGCATTGGCTCTTGGCACCCGATTTACTAGATTCTTGTGCTATGGATAGATAATGATGAAACGTTTAGTGCATTCATTGTGACCTTAATGAGTTCACAGATCATCTTCACAAAGCATCGTTTTAGAATTTTTTTAATTTCAAGAATTATTATTTTTTCATAAAATATTTAAAAGGGAGTACATTCCAAAATTTGCTGTTCCTTTTAAAAATTAAACATGACAGCAAAAACAACTTCCAAGTATGATGCAGCAAGGTAATGCATGGATTGAAATTCCGAATGTCAGCAGAGGTTGTGTCTACTCCATCTCCACATCAGAGCACGGACAATGCCATTCTTACATCCTTTTTCCACAATTTCTTTCCTATTGCGTGCATATTGATTTCCCTCAGATGATACGATTAATTGCAAAATTCTTTTGATGTAATATTTTACCATTTCAGAACCACATTTGTTATTTTAAATTGTATTGTAGGTAATAGAAATCCAAACTGTATTTTATTCTTGGTATGGGTGCTATATTCATTTTGCAATTTCATCAGTGCTTCTTGGGGCCCATTTCAAAGAGAAAAGATAGCCGTAACTAACATGCTTACAATCATCATTATATCATGGAGCACCTTCAGAGTGTTTTCACATTGATGTGGTATTCATGAACTTCACTCTGGTCAATGTTAGAGCTACAAGATGGTAGTTTATTTGGTAGTCATTGAGGCAAGTCAGTTTATTTTTCATGGGGAGTGGAATGATGGAGGTTTCCTTGTAGGAGATTGGGACAGGAGAGATTTAACATGAGGGTGAAAACTATGGCCAGTTGATTGGTGCTCAATTTCAGAACCTATACAAGGATTCCATCGAGCTGGCTGCTTTCTGAGTGTTTACCTCTGAAAATAGAAGTATCGGAGCCAGTGGGAGATGGGGATGCACATAGTTGGAGCTTTGTTTGCCTGTTGTAAGAGATCTAGTCAGACCTTGGTTCTTAGCCCGTTAAGGAGGCTGTTTGGGTGGAACTCAGAAATGAGAAAGGTTTAGCAACACTTATAGGGGTGTATTATAGACCGCCAAATAGGGAACGAGAATTGGAAGAGCAAATATGTAAGGAGATAGCAGATATTAGTAGTAAGCACAGAGTGGTGATTGTGGGTGATTTCAATTTTCCGTATATAGACTGGGAATCACATTCTGTTAAAGGGCTGGATGGTTTGGAGTTTGTAAAATGTGTGCAGGATAGTTTTTTGCAGCAATACGTAGAGGTGCCTACCAGAGAAGGGGCAGTGTTGGACCTCCTGTTGGGAAATGAGATGGGTCAGGTGACGGAGGTATGTGTTGAGGAGCACTTTGGGTCTAGTGATCATAATGCCATTAGTTTCAATATCATTATGGAGAAGGTCAAATCTGGACCAAGGGTTGAGATTTTGGATTGGAGAAAGGCTAATTTTGAGGAGATGAGAAAGGATTTAAAAGGAGTGAAATGGAAATTGTTGTTTTATGAAAAGGATATAATAGAGAAATGGAGGATATTTAAAGGTGAAATTTTGAGAGTACAGAGTCTTTATGTCCCTGTTCGGTGGAAAGGAAAGAATAATAATTTGAAAGAGCCGTGGTTTTCCAGAGAAATTGGACACGGTTCGGAAAAAGAGGGTGATATACAATAAATATAAGCGGCAGGGAGTAAATGAGGTTCTTGAGGAATATAAAGAATGTAAAAGGAATCTTAAAAAGGAAATCAGAAAAGCGAAAAAAAGATATGAGGCTGCTTTGGCAAGTAATGTAAAAGTAAACCCCAAGGGGTTCTACAGATATGTCAATAGCAAAAGGATAGTGAGGGATAAAATTGGTCCATTAGAGAGTCAGAGTGGACAGCTATGTGCTGAGCCGGAAGAAATGGGGGAGATATTAAACAATTTCTTTTCTTCGGTATTTACCGAGGAGAAGGATATTGAATTATGTGAGGTAAGCGAAACAAGTAGAGTAGTGATGGAAATTAGGAGGATTAAAGAAGAGGAGGTACGGACACTTTTGAAGAATATAAAAGTGGATAAGTCTCCAGGTCCTGATAGGATATTCCCTAGGACATTGAGGGAAGTTAGTGCAGAAATAGCAGGGGCTATGACGGAAATATTTCAAACGTCATTAGAAACAGGGATGGTGCCGGAAGATTGGCGCATTGCGCATGTTGTGCCTTTGTTTAAAAAAGGTTCTAAAAGTAAACCTAGCAATTATAGACCTATTAGTTTGACGTCTGTGGTGGGAAAATTAATGGAAAAGATACTTAGGGACAATATATATAATTATTTGGATAATCAAGGCCTGATTAGAAACAGTCAACATGGATTTGTGCCTGGAAGGTCATGTTTGACTAATCTTCTTGAATTTTTTGAAGAGGTTACCAGGGAAATTGATAAGGGCAAGGCTGTGGATGTTGTCTATATGGACTTCAGTAAGGCATTTGACAAGGTTCCACATGGAAGGTTGATTAAGAAGGTTAAATCGTTGGGTATTAATAGTGAGGTTGTAAGATGGATTCAACAATGGCTGAATGGGAGATACCAGAGGGTAACGGTTGACAATTGTATGTCAGGTTGGAGGCCAGTGTCTAGTGGAGTGCCCCAAGGATCTGTGTTGGGTCCACTGTTGTTTGTCATTTACATTAATGATCTGGATGATGGTGTGGCAAATTGGATTAGTAAATATGCAGATGATACTAAGATAGGTGGAGTAGTTGATAGTGAGGTAGATTTTCAAAGTCTACAGAGAGACTTGGGCCTTTTGGAAGGGTGGGCTGAAAGATGGCAGATGGAGTTTAATGCTGATAAGTGTGAGGTGCTGCATTTTGGTAGGACAAATCAAAATAGGACGTACAGGGTAAATGGTAGGGAATTGAGGAATGCAGTGGAACAGAGGGATCTGGGAATAACTGTGCATTGTTCCCTGAAGGTGGAATCTCATGTGGATAGGGTGGTGAAGAAGGCGTTTGGTATGCTTGCCTTTATAAATCAGAGCATCGAGTATAGAAGTTGGGATGTAATGTTGAAATTGTACAGGGCATTGGTGAGGCCGAATCTGGAGTATGGTGTGCAGTTCTGGTCGCCAAATTATAGGAAGGATGTCGACAAAATGGAGAGGGTACAGAGGAGATTTACTAGAATGTTGCCTGGGTTTCAGCACTTAGGCTACAGAGAGAGGTTGAACAGGTTGGGTCTTTATTCTTTGGAGCGTAGAAGGTTGAGGGGGGACTTGATAGAGGTTTTTAAAATTTTGAGAGGGACGGACAGAGTTGACGTGGGTAGGCTTTTCCCTTTGAGAGTGGGGAAGATTCCAACAAGGGGACATAGCTTCAGAATTGAGGGACAAAGGTTTAGGGGTAACATGAGGGGGAACTTCTTTACTCAGAGGGTTGTGGCTGTATGGAATAGGCTTCCGGTGGAAGTGGTGGAGGCTGGCTCGATTTTATTATTTAAGAGTAAATTGGATAGGTATATGGATAGGAGGGGATTGGAGGGTTATGGTCTGAGTGCAGGTAGATGAGACTAGGTCAGGGAGAATGGTCGGCGTGGACTGGTAGGGCCGGACAGGCCTGTTTCCATGCTGTAGTTGTTATATTGTTATATTGTTATATTGATATTCAGGCCCTGTCACAGTTGCCTGGCACCCATTTGATTAAATTGAGTTTCCATCTTATTTCAAAAGTGTCACCTGGCATCCCTGATAGCCGTGCATAAATCATATTTGACCTTTTGGTACAGTGTGGGGTAATCCTTCTTGAAAGCTTTAGCAGAGAGTGAGGCTTCTTATTCAAGGTTTCTAATTAGGATAAATCCAAGTTCTCTTTGTCAGAACACAGTTGTCAATGCATTTCTTGACAACTGAGTACACTCATTCAGGCTTGGTTAAGTGATCTTGAACATGTTCATGTCCACCGACTCACAGTTATCCTGAAGTTGGCCTCCACAGACTAGTGCTGTATTACTCTTTTTGTTGGTCATTAACAACACTGGTATAAAAATTTGCTAGTTTCAAAGAGTATGGAATGTTTTCAAATCATTTCAACAAATAGAAATCTCCTCGAGGTATCCCTTAAAGTTCTCCTCCTCTCTCCGTGAGTTTTGTGAAGCCCTCTCTCACTGCTCCCCCTCTGTGATTCCTGCTGCTCCTGGCTCTATGAACATGTTTTAACCCAGACTTGACAACCATCTGCCTGTCAAAAAACTTTGCCTGTGTCAACCTATTACCATGCTTTGTCCCACCTTACCCCTTTTCCAGATCTCTTCCCTCCCAGCCTCTACAATGAGTCTGAAGAATGGTCTTGACTTGTAACACAATTTATTCATATTCTCCAGAGATGCTGTCTGACTTCCTGAGTTACTCCAGAAATCTGTGTTCTTATTAGAAATAGAATGTATTATGTCTGCTACTGAAATAACTTTTTCAAAATGACTAATCCACACTGCTGCCATTTGGGTTTTCTCCTCGCCCACATTTGAAGAGTAGTAAAATAAAGCATCGGTGTTATTAAAAATTCATTAGTCAAGCAAATGGTTCTTTTTTGACATTTCATATGTAGCTTCTGTTTAAATGCTGAAAATATTTGATTTATTTTACATAGATTGCTCTAGAAAATCTGTAGGCAGAAAGAGATTAAAACATCCATCCATTCAGTTGATGTGTGTAGTTGGAGTTTTACACAATTGTGGTTTTCTTCAATAAAATAATTTAAACCAAGTTATTTAAAAAACCCCTCAGTATTGTTTACTGTTCCAATGTGATTTTCTTGGGCAAATGATACAGATACTGGTAGATTGTGGTACGGCTTGCATGCTGTAACAGGCTACAAAACACAGGCAGGTTGTATCGCTGACAATAAGGGGGTCCTCCCTGATGAACTCAATGCATTCTCTACATCCGCTTTGAACAGAAGGTTTGTGAAGGAATGCCATCCTTGGATTTGTCTTTGGCACTGATGCATGACAATGCTGAGAACTATATTCTCCGTGTCTTCCCCTTTGCTCCATCTATTGTACGAGTTTGACTTGATTGGTATTATGTGATCTCTTTCGACAGAGTGCAAAACAAAGCTACCTTGGTACATATGACATTAATAAACCTAAACCAAATATGAAGATAACAATGAATCAAGGCTAATTTTTTTGAGATTAGTGATAAGGTGTGGGCAGTGTTCTTGATTCTTTTGCAATAACTGAACGGGTATGAATGGAACCAGGCAAGTGCTCTCTTACTGGGCATTCGTGGAGAGGCAATGAATATGTGTTGGATATGGTTGACTACCATTTCCACTTGATACCAATGGTGTTGATTGGGCCATGTACTCCACCACACTTCCTGAAGTCAGTAGCTAGCTCCTTAGTATTGCTATCATTGAAGAAGAGGTTGTTATCTTGACACCATGTTACTATCTTCTTCCTGTACTCTGTGTCGTCAGTGTTCATGATGCGGCCTATTACAGTGTGTCACCTGCAAACTTGTTGATGGAGTTAGAGCAAAATTTGGCTACAGAGTTGTGAGGGTTTTGGGAGTATAGTTAGGAACTGAGAATGCATCTCTGCGGGACATCAATGTTGACCATTACGGTGAAGGATGTTTTGTCACTTATCTTTGATGATTGTGGTCTATGGATCAAAAAAAAATCAAGGATCCAGTGGCAGAGGTGAGGGGGTCGGGAGTGCTAACTTCTAGGTCCAGGAGTGTGGAGATGTTCCTTTGTTGTGTGAGTATCTCTGTGTTTGGTTGAGATTATGGGGTTGAAGGTGGAACTATTATCAATAAATGGGAGCCTGCTATGTGATACAATCAAATAAACATTCAAGATTGAAGCGGCATTCCTTTGCCCCCATTAAGTTGTTCAGGAACCCAACTCTGTTAAAAAAAAAATTTGACGTCCTCCATAACTCCATCTATTCCTGGCTTGCACTAATGTTCTATTGCCCGTTCTCAGCTAATCCTGATGCCTCGTCCTTATCTATCAGTTTTTGTAATTTTGTGGTCTACACAGGTCTTTAGCATTCCTTCAGGTACACTGTCTGGGCCAGATACGTTAGTCTTTTACCGAAGATAGACACAACATACAAAATTCTTAAGGGGTTGGAGAGGCTAGATGCGGGAAGATTGTTCCCGGTGTTGGGGAAGTCCAGAACTAGGGGCCACAGCTTAAGGATAAGGGGGAAGTCTTTTAGTTTGTCTCTTCTCACTTTTGGTGGTCTTCAGATGTTGTACCTTGACTGTTTGCATGACATTGGATTACCAGTCCTAAATAGCCGCAACTCTCTCAGCAGATTATAAATCTTCTGGTCCATCTAGGGCTTCTGAATTCAGATTTTCCAAAGTGCAGGTGAGGAAGGATGGACAGGTAGGTGTTTCTGATGGTGGAATAGCATTGAGCAAGTGCATGGGGGTCCTCTGATTCTAGCTGCTTCAAAAGGGTATATATGATACCAGTGAGCAGGATCCTTGACTTCCTCATCAGTAGACTTCAATCAGTGTGTATTGGCCACAAAATGTCTTCGCTGACCATCAACACAGATGTACATCTAGGCTACATGCTTAGTCCCCTGCTCTGCCTTATTTACACCAGTGACTAAGCACAGCTCCAATGTCATCCATAAATTTGCCAACAGCACTATTGTTGTTGATAAGTCAACATACAGGAAAGATAAAACACCTGGTTGAATGATGCCACAACTCCGTGCTGACAGAACCAAGGAACTAATTATTGATTCAGGAAGAAGTCAGTTTTTATTGATGAATCGATAGTGGAGAGGGTTATCAACTTCAAATTCCTATGTGTTAACATCTCGGATGACCTGTCCTGGTCTTGGCTCATAAATGTAATCACAAAGAAGGCGCAACAATATTCTACTTTCTTAGAGGTTTGAATAGATCAGGCATGCTACTAAATATTCTAACAACATTCTGTACACAATTGTAGAAAGTATCCTGACTGGTTGCATAATGGCTGATATGGCAATTCCAACACACAGGGACGCAAGAGGTTGCAGAGAGTGTGGACTCAGCCCGGTTGATCATTAACGCAGCCCTCCGGTACCAAAACTGTAAGGTTCTTGAGGTGATCTGCAAAACTCTAATCCAACCTTGGTGACAGAATGTAATGGACCACCTCTTGCACTACCATGGATTTGTTTCTAACGGTATATTTTTGCACTAATGTTTTTTCCCCTTTTGCCTGTTATGCTGCAAGCAAGTTTTTTGTTATACCTGTACCTCACGATATTTGTGCATGTGACAATAAGTTCGACTTGATTATCACAATTAATCTCAGTTGTATATTCTTCATAGACAAGATGCCTAATTTATAGATGATCTGGTGTTTTCTCTTTGAAGGCATTACCATTGTGCTGTAGGTGAAAAGTTCAATGGTTTTGATCTCGCAATATTGAAGGAATGTCATTACATTTCCATTTCAGCATAGTGTGTTACTTAAGAGAGGAGCTTGCAGAATATGCTGTTTCCACGTCTAGCAGCCCTTGGTATTGGAGATGGTAGAGGTTGCTGGTTTAGCAGGTGCTATTAAAAATAATTCTCAAATATAACTTGAGCAAAACTCTTTAAAACAACATGGCCTGCTTGATCAACTGTTCACTTTTCATGCTTGTAATATTCCACTTGCTTTTTGTTAGCGGGGGTGGGGAGAGGGGAAAGGCCAATAGAAGAGAGGAAATGCTCTGGATTATTTCTTCCCTGACCCCAGAGATCAGTAGTAGAATCCAGGAATGATGTAAACCTATCTATATAACAAAACTCTTGTTTGTTTGTTCCTGAACTACAGCCAAAACGGTACACGATAGCACGGAAATTTTAGACCCACCTTACTCACTGTTGTCCCTTTGGTGCTAATGAAAGAAGTTTCATTGAAATCGGTGTTATATTTTTTTAAGTTATTCGCATTTTAAAGTTTAAACCTATCTCCTAGGGAGGGAGGGGGGAGGAGGGACGATAAGGGGGGTTGAGGGGCGATAAGGGGGGTTGAGGGGTTGATATGCAGTTGATATACAATTGCAGTAATACCTCCGTGTTCGACGACACAATGGTAACTCAACGGGCCTGCGCCTGCGCAGTTGGGGCCCGTTGATCTAGTACTTGCTTAAGATGGCCGCTGGATTCGCGCGTGCGCTCAAAGCGTGCTGGTTGTCCGCTGGGGCTTCTTCCCACTCAAAGCAATGGCTGTCGCCGTCGAGCTGTCACTGCGGGAGAGGTTTGCACCCAACGGGTCCACGGGTCGCTTTGGACGTCGCAATGGCTGCCCGGGGCCGGGATGTGTGGCTCCCTCTCCCCTTTCCTCGCCCCCCCCCCGGCCCAGCGGGAGACTCCCCGGCAGGCAACGGGTCCACGGGTCGTCAGTTGGGGGATGGTTGACGGGCCCGCAGGAGAGGTTTGCACCCAACGGGGGTTGCCAGGCCCGCAGGAGAGGTTTGGACCCAACGGATCCACATCCACCTAGTTAACAATATTATGTTATCAGAGGTTCAGTCAAAGGTTTCCAGATCCTGTTCAAGGTGTGCAAAGAGCAAGAACCCACCAGTTAATTCTGTTTCTTCCCCAGATATCTGAATTGGTTTGTAGTTTATAATTCTGCGCAAAGTCCAGGTAAACTGATCTGCCTATATTATATCTACAATAATTAATATTCCTTTCATAAAACACCCTTGGCACAAGAACATTTAACCAAGAAAAAATGTCAGAGTAACCTAAGATATTAGGGCAGATGTCAAAGCATATAGAGATAGCAAAAGAATAAGGTAGAGAAGTTGCGGGAGGGTGCATTGCAGGGAATTTAATGCTCATGGCAACTGCAGGAATGGTTGTCAGTGTTGAAGCTGATAATTTCAAGGATGATCGAGAGGCAACAATTAGAGGAATTAAGATATCTGAGCGGATAATAGGGTGAGGAGATGAAAAGGGGGAGGGGTAAGTTCAATGAAGGATTAAAAAACTATACTTTTAAATAAAAATCAAAAACTGGATGCTGAAACATTGAAACAAAAACATGGTAGAAAATGCTAGAAGCACTCAGTGAGTCAGGCAACATATGTCAAATTGCAGAATTAACATTTCAGGTCAAAGACCTTTAATTTACTACTTTTTAAAATGAAGCATTGCTTGCATGGAAACCTGTCTAGTCACAACGAACAGAGATCATTGGTAAACTGGATTTCAACTTGTTAGGACCTTGGCAACAAATGTATGGCTAGCATTAACTTTACAAAGTAGGAGAGGGAGAAACTACCTCTGAATCTTGCTAATATGTTTTGCCTCTGCTTTTTAAATTTGATCAACCCTTTGCAATCCCAATAGTTAAAGCAAATCTTTGAACACTTCTACTGTTATTTAGTATCTGTCCTTCTGATTTTTATAAATGTTTAACTTTATCCTCTTTTTCAGAAAGAATTTAAAAACATTTAGCAATTTAAATATGATACAATTATGAAAAAAATTAAAGATTGTCCTTTTTTTTAAATATACTAAGGGCTTTTAAGATATTGCCTGTTGGAGATAAATTCTCTAACACTAACACACACACACACACACACTCACAATCTCTCAGTGCTTCGTAGACTAGAAGTTCTTGTCCAAGGAGTGTGATTATGAATTGCTTAAAGGCCTTGTCATGAGTTGAGAGTGATACAAGGATTTTAATGTGCAGGGGCTGCACAATGTGTGAATGACTGTTTGGTATCCCAAGCTGTTGCATTTCTAATGGAGCAGATTTTGCACTGTTGAGTGAGCACATTGTGTGCAAGGGACACATGGCCCCTGTCCCACCATTTGAATCTCCATAACAAAGTACAAGTTTAGCTGCCTCTGCCATGGAGAGGTGAAGTATGTGTGACCTCTATATCCAGGAGGTGAGAGGGAAAGGCAGCCTCACGGCACAAAAATGTAAAGGGAGACCATTTCTCCAATGGTGTCTTGTATTAGTTTATTGTGTTTATTGGAAAGTTCTCATTGCTGCTCGGTCTCTGTAGGTTTGTTCATTTTTATTTACAACACAGATATAAAAGTTTTTTTTAAATTGTGACTCGGAGCACTACTCATGAGTGATCCTAGCAGTAAAATTCACCAGTGGTTACCCATAATCCAGTCAGGAAATACTTTGTTCAAACTTTTGTACAAACAATGCTAGTTGGTTTCATTTTGGGATGTTTCAAGAGGCATTTATTCCTTACTCTGACAGAGGGACAAAATATAAAACTTGCAACTCTTTATAAAACAACATAGTGAGGGTTTCTAATAGGAAGATTGGTAGAGATTCATTTTCACTTTGGCATGAGTGTAAGTTTAGGTTCATACATTTAACAGCTTTAACATGACAGAGCAAAATGTTATATTAGTCTGAAGAAGGGTCTCAACCTGAAACGTCACCCATTCCTTCTCTCCTGAGATGCTGCCTGACCTGCTGAGTTACTCCAGCATTTTGTGAAATAAATACCTTCGATTTGTACCAGCATCTGCAGTTATTTTCTTACACAAAATGTTGTATCTGGTCAAAGATGATTTTCTGTTACGCAGAATGGCTGTTTAGCTAGTGTGAATTCTGTTTGAACCAGAAACAAGTCAATTAGTATTGCAGCAGTTATGCAAGTGATGATGGAAAGATAAATCTTTGAAAGCTGATTACATGTTGAAAATAGAGAAATGTACAGTTTGTGAAGAGGTGAGGGTGGTGTCTGTGTTTTTCCAGTAGGAGTCTTGTAAATATACAGGGATAAACCATTGTAGGTTATACACTGAATACCAGATACGGCAGAGTCCATCTGATCAAAATCCTGCTCATTTTTGATAACCATCTTAACTATCTACGATACCATCCACTTTAGTGTCATCTGCAAACTTACTATCATATCTTGTGTATTCTCATCCAAATCGTTGATATAAGCAGCGCACAGCAACGGACCCTGAATCTATCTCTGAGGCACACCACTAGTCACATGTTTCTAGTCCGAAAAACTACTTTCCACCATCACTCTCTGCTTCCTCCCATGAAGCCAATTCTCCTCCTCCTGGATCTCATGCGATCAAACCTTCCAGAGGAGACCAACATGTGGAACCTTATTGCTCGGATGCTTCTTCATAAATCTCAGTCAGATTTGTAAGGCACGATCTCCCGCTTACAAAACCATGCTGACTATTCCTCATCAGTCTCTGTCTATCCGAAAGCAAATATATCTTATTCCTCAGAATCATCTCCAGTAACTTGCCTACCACCAGTGTTAGGCTCACTGGTTTATAGTTCCTAGGTTTTCCTTGCAGCCCTTCTGAAATAGAAAGACAACATTAGCCACCCTCTAGCCTTCTGGCACCTCACTCGTGTTTAATCAGTCAGGGGTTTTGCAATTTCTTCTGTAGCTTCCCCTAGTGTCCTCGGATATATCTGATCTGGTCTGGGAGATTTATCTTCCATCATGTGCAACGTGAGTAATTGTTCATCCAGTTCACCTCCAATCTAGTCAAGCTGATGTACAAAGATAAAGCTGGCATTTGCAAGCAAGCAGAAATTGAGTTTTAAATTATCTTCTACTTATTCATTGGCAGATGGGCCTTCAACTATTTTCACAAGATCCTCTTCCACCCTGTTCTCGCTGTACAATGATGCCTAGTAACAATAGAGGTTCACAAAGAAACCCTTCTCCAATGTTTTGTTCAGTTTATTGTACAGTGTACATTGTACAGAGGTACTGTGAAAAGCTTGTGTGCATTTTATTTTGCGCAATTTAGTTTTATCTACTTTAAGATCACTTTGGATATGTTTTGTGGTTGAAAGATTTGTGTTGTTGGGCTCTGGTTTACTAGATTATGAAGTTGTGTGTACTTTGCATTATTGTATCAAATCTTCAGAGTAGTTTAAGAAAATAACTGCAGATGCTAGTACAAATCGAAGGTATTTATTCACAAAATGCTGGAGTAACTCAGCAGGTCAGGCAGCATCTCAGGAGAGAAGGAATGGGTAACGTTTCGGGTCGAGACCCTTCTTCAGACTGATGTCGGGGGCGGGACAAAGGAAGGATATAGGTGGAGACAGGAAGATAGAGGGAGATCTGGGAAGGAGGAGGGGAAGAGAGGGACAGAGGAACTATCTAAAGTTGGAGAAGTCGATGCTCATAGCACTGTATTAGTTAGTGGTGGCAGCACAAATTACAATCAATACAAATTTGATACATTTTTTACGTTATTTTGAACATTGTTTCAAATCAACACCAGGAGGAAAACAAAATGTAATGCGGAGTAGCATAGCACATATAATTAAGATTTACAATTTAGATTTTCTGTGTAATTGTAAATTGCCAGTTAGCAAACCTTGTCTTCTGTTTAAAAGACTGCTTGTCTGCAGACCCTGAAGAATAACAAACTTTCTCTCACCCTTTCAGCAGCAGTTGGCCCTTATGTGCCACCTCTGCAGCAGGTGTTCCAGGCACCACGACGACCAGGAATAGGAACGATCGGCAAACCAATTAAACTACTAGCCAACTACTTTGAAGTTGATATTCCGAAAATCGATGTTTACCATTATGAGGTGGATATAAAGCCAGACAAATGTCCACGAAGAGTAAACAGGTACCCAATCCATCAACCAATCAGTTCAGAGTAATTCTTCCAAGTAAAGGCTGGTGAATGAAATCTTGAGTTTTTATTGGCAAAGTAGATTACACTTGCTGATATCTTACTGTTTGATGTTCTCTGGTAACTGTACTATTATGTTCAGAGCAAAATCTCATGACATGACCCTAGAATATTTTTTTGCAATTTTTCTAATGAATCAAGTAAAATTGTTCTATGTAAAATAATACTCTAAAGGTATTCTAAAATCATTACAGATAGTTTGATTATCTAGATGTTTACAATTTAGTATGTGTTTAAACAGTATACACAGCTTTTCTAATATATAGGTATCTTGAAGCTCAGGCTGAGTTTTCAGGAACAAGAGTGTTAATGGAATAAGAGTTAATCGGGGTCTGAAGAAGGGTCCGGACCTGAAACTTTGCCTATCCATTTCTTCCACTTTGATGAATTATGTTGTATCCACCTCTCTTATTGTGGCTGCTTTTCCTTCCGTGGCCGAGAGATTTCTCTATGGTAATAATCTTAACCAAGGGAACACAATAACTATCACATCCCAAAGGAACTCAGGAGAGAGACCATCGGATCTGGATGATCAGGACATAAAACCAGTGCTGCTAGCACCAGCACTGTCCTAGTCACCACACACTGGTCAGGATACAGCCAACTCTTTCACATTGAGCCATGGATAATTCTTGCTCCAAGAGCTCCAATGTAGCCCTGGGTTTATGGCAATATTTCTGACACAAGTGCACAGCAACAAGGGCATGCATTCTCACCAGTTTCCCGACACAACAATGGGGAGGCAGGGATTCACACCAGGCTCTTGGCACACACAGTCCGATCCGAACAGATGTATTTTTGAAGTACAAACAGTTTGCACCTGTGAGAGTTCAAACACCATGGCCAAGGGCCACAACAAATCAACGCTCTGTGGAATAGTGTGAAGAGATGTAATAGTACAGTTATATCAAAGGTTTTGCACTTAAGATTTATTGCTGTTGGCCCCTTGCTTTGTATTTTGCAATCTCTCCTAATACAACTGGCCAGACAACTCTTTGATTAAATTTTGTATTTCTCTTTCAACAAATTAGGTTTGAGCAATAGTAACAGTGGATTGAAAAACATTTTTGCCTTTCTTTCATTAAGTTGCTTACTAATTCAAATTAGCATGGACTGCCATTATGACATGGGCATCAATATGTGCAAAATGTTTTGTTCCATATTCAGTGCAAACTTCAACCGTACAAATGTGCTTGAAAATTGTAGAACTGCTGATGTTTATCCTGATCTATACACGTGATTTTATTGATGGCAACATGTTGCTTTATCACTTTCAGGAGATTTTTTTTAAAATTACCATTGTCAACCCATTGTATATTTGCCAAAAAATGATGATGCTCTGGCGTTTAGGTTTGTGAACCAGGGGAAAGTCACTTCTTTGGGATGGAGATAAAAGTTTTGAGACTCACTGGAGATGAACAGTGGACATAAAATTGTCCCTGTAAATTGAAAAGTCATTCCTATCTGTGGGGTACAAACACTATGGTAATCTATTGGTGTTGATATCATTATCTTGTGCAGAAGATCTCCTTGTAATCTGTATAAACTTAAAACTGTTAAAACAATCAGATCTGTAAAGTTCCAAGCTAGCCTGGAATGAGGGTAGTTTCCTCATAACAGCAGCTTGTTAAGGAGTGACTTTCATGTAGTGCAGCAAATCAAATCCCTTTCAAGAGTCTTCAATCATACCCACAAAAGTTAATAATAGAAGACGTGACTAAATGGAGGAAAGAGATAGAAAGACAAACTTTTTAAGGATGGGAATTCAAGCTTTTGAATGCACAATTAGAACAGCTGATGCATAAAGGCCAGATTTGGAGAAGCTTACGAGGTCTTAGAGAATTGTGTGATCAGCCTTAAGATCTTTGATTTAAAATTAATTTGACAATTAGTCCCAGGAACTTGAAAGTAGAAAGTTCAAATGCATTTTTGTTTTTTTAAGTGATTTGTCATGTGTTGCAAGGAATTTTGCACTTTATTTGAATATAGTCTATGCTCGATGGGAGCATTTTTGAAGCTATCACTTCCCTGATGAAAGTGGGTGGGAGATTGCTGTTCATAAATTGATGTTCCACTTTCTCTATTGAATAATTATCACTCATTTTAAAAGATATGATTATCCAGCATAAGAAGAACATTTTTCACAATCCATGAATAGTAGGCCCAAATCGCTGGCCTATCTTGCATTTAAAATGATCCAACCATGAGAATGATGCATATGTTCATTCTTGCAACTCTTATAAAAATTTTAAAAAAATAAAATCACACTTTGCCAAATATCACTTCAGTTTATAAAACCAAAAATGGAGTAAAAGGTAATTGAAGTTTACCTAAAATAACACTGAATCTTGGTAAGGATTGCCTTCTCAATGCATTTGTTTTGCAGGGAAGTGGTGGAGTACATGGTTCAGCATTTCAAACCTCAGATCTTTGGAGACAGAAAGCCAGTGTATGATGGGAAAAAGAATATTTATACAGCAACACTACTACCAATTGGCCAGGATCGGGTATGCTGCATCTCATGTGGGGATGGGGGTAAAGTCTTTTTTCTCTTCATAGAATGGGGATAAACTTTTTTTTGTTTAAAAAAAAATACAGTCAAAGTCAGTTTCTGCAGAACTGTGCAATGCATATTAGAAATTTCCAATTTATAATCTAATGTATGTTGATCTAGGGATATTGCATTAGCATGTTGAATGTAGTTTTTTGTAAAAATCATCCTGCGTTAGCTCTGCTGTTACATATCCAAGGAGCACTACTTAAAATATCTGTCAGAATGTTTGTGCTGAGGGAGGTGATCTTTTGGGACTTTCCTGTTCAATTATCAAATTTGCCTCGTTTGAGGTGGTTGCCTCTGGAATCTCTAAGGATCTTGTGCTCTCATACTTTTCATTACTGCCCTCACCAGTGGTATTTAAAAACAAGAAAGATTACACTTGTCGGCTCTGAACACCTGAACAAGCTTATCATGTTTATTTAAACTTCCCTAGAATGATTTTCTACTATAACAAATGCAGTTTCAGATTATAAGGTGATAAATGTGATCACCTTATCCAACAATACATTTTCAAAAATAGTGTTTAATGGAATCAAATGATACTCTGTCAATGGTTTTTGTAAACATAACTGAGACAATTCTGGTAAAAGCAGGGTTTCTAATCTGATTTTCCCCTCTTCCTCCTCAATAAATATATTGTGCTGATTTTGTGTGTCTTTTGTTGTATTCAACTAATGCAAGTACTCAGTTTTGTGCTTGCTTGGTCCAGAGTAGATGTTTCCTAACTCACATGCGATCCTCAACCTGGGTTTCTGGCCACTCTGAGGTCATTGCACCGACCATGGCCCAGCTTCTCTGGATTCAGGGCTCCCTGTTGCCAAAAGATTAGTAAAATTGGCAACGGTTACCTTGGATTGGTCGTTGGTTTTTAGGTTGTATGGTGAAAAAAGCTTCAACATGAAGGAGCTAACTTTTTACTGTTTAATTTATTTGTTTTTGTTTCAATGCAAGGTTGATTTCGAGGTGACCATTCCTGGTGAAGGAAAAGATCGTATTTTTAAGGTCTCCATTAAATGGCTGGCAGTAGTGAGTTGGAGACTGCTGCATGAAGCCCTTGTCAGTGGTCGAATCCAAGTTCCATTAGACTCTGTTCAAGCACTGGATGTAGCAATGAGGCATCTGGCATCAATGAGGTAATCTGATGTGTGTTGGTATACAATAAGGAATGTACATATAATAGTCAAAATCTGAATATTTTGACTATATTAATTTCATATTCATCAAGGCAAGTTATAGGTAGTCATTTGTTCCCTTTAGCAGTAACTGTAAGTTTTGCAAATATTGAAGTTTATTTGATTATTAAATGATGTCAGTTGAAGAAACCATGGATTCCTCTTGGACTTTGAATTTCTGACACTTTTATGGTTTGTCAATAATGTGCATTCACATTTTATGATGCTGTCAAATCATAGGATGTACTAAGACATATTTTGGGACATGGTTGTTTATTTATACTTTCATCATTTTCTTGGGTATTATGTCTCAGTTGCCTTCATCTGCCTTGCCTACCAAGCCTCTTGCATTGAAATAAATACAATTTAATCCAATTGTCTTTCATCACCCCCTGTTGTGCTATCCATTGAACTTGCTAATATTGATGTTTATAATCGACTTCCAGCCTCCTACTTGCCTGACTACTGCGTTGGATCCCGTCTCCCGGCCAATCTAGTCTAAGCCCTTCCAAGTAGCCTTGCAAACCTGCCCACCATTATAATGGTTCCATTCCAGTTCAGCTGCAACCTATCCCTCTTGTATAAGTCACCCCTGCCCCAGAAAATATTTAAATGGTCCAAAAATCAGAATTCCTGCTCCCTGCACCAATTCCTCAGCCACACATTCTTGTGTCCTATCTTCCTATTCTTCCCCTCACCATCATGTGGCACTGGAAGCAATCTGGAAATTACCCTTGAGGTCCTGCTTTTTAACTTTTTATCTAACTCCCTTTATTTATTCTGCAGGACCTCATCTCTTTTCCTACCTTCTTCATTTATACTTTTGCAGTGGCTCCAAGACATCCTGGACCTTGGCACCAGGGAGGTAACACATCATTCTAGAATCCTATTTGTAGCCACAGAATCTCCTGTCCTCCATATTGAGTCTCCTATCATGATAGTCCTGCCTGACCTCACCCTTTCTTGTTGTGGTGGGACCATCTCACTATAACCTCTGTCTACGATGCTCTCAGTCTCCTGGACGATCCCAAGGTCATCCAAGTGCACATTCCCTCACGCAGTCAGTCAGGAGATGCAGCTGGACACACCATTCACAGGTGTATCCCTCAGGGACTAGAAGATTTCCTAACATTCCCACATCCTGCAAGAGGAATAGACCGTTGCCCTAACTGCCATCCTGATTGCATTTGAGCAAAGAAGAAAATGTTTTAAAAAAGGACTTTGCCTCATGCTACCGTCACCCTCAGCGCAGCCTCCCCACTGAAGCATCATGAGCCAAAGCCTTGGCACTTACCCTCAAACACAGCACTTCACCTCAGAACATAGTCTTTCCCAAAACAGCTGCTCTAAAATGGAAGCACTCTACTTTTTACTTAGTAAACCAAAATCACTTCAATGAGCCTTCCATATGAGCTGCTGCAACTGGTAATTGTCCAGGGTCAACTATTTTGTTTTGGCCAAGGTAAAACGTTCCACTAGTTGGTTTGATTTTGATACCGATATAACCTGGTATGCTGATGTCAGTGGTTCTGATGGCAGTATTTAAGCATTCCTGTCTACATATTGAAGTAGTCAACTCGGACTGTGTTGCCTGGACTTTGACAAATATGTTGCCAGAGTCGGAAAGCTAAAGGTACCTTTTTCTCCATTTTCCCCATCAACATGTGCCATATTTTCATAATACAATAATATTAACGAGACTGCTAATACCATTCTTCAATTTCAGGTATACTCCTGTTGGTCGTTCTTTCTTTTCTCCTCCTGAGGGTTACTATCACCCACTAGGTGGAGGCAGAGAAGTTTGGTTTGGTTTCCATCAATCTGTCAGACCTGCCATGTGGAAAATGATGTTGAACATCGATGGTAATGTGCCTTTTCTGTTGAAGACATGCATTGATCTGTAACCTTTAAAGTTGATACTAATTGTTTTTGTTAATGCTGCTCTAATTCTTTGGTTGTGCAATACGCAGGCTGTAGATCCATTTTCTGACAATAGGTTTATTTTTTGTGGGGTGATGGGAGATTGCCATCAAATCAGAAACTATCTGACCAAGTTATTTTATATCCCTATCCATTTCTTTCAAACGTTCTATCACAATGAATGGCGGTGCTGGCTCGAAGAGCCAAATGGCCTCCTCCTGCACCTATTTTCTATGTTTCTATGCATGCGAATCTGAAGAAAAGGAGCGATATGGATCGCCTGCAGGCAGAGGAGGTTAATTTAACTTGGAATCATGTTTGCCGCAGACATTACGTGCCTAGGGGCCTGTTCCTGCACAGTACTGTTTAATATTCTGTGAGATTCAACTAGATTTAGAAGTATAAATCAGGTTTGTAACTCTTAGGAGAGGAAACAAAGACCTAATATACCTGATTCACTTCAGCCTATTTTGACCCTTTGATTTAATGCTATGTTGATTAATTGCATTTTGAGAATCTCTGTCCCAGGATAACTGCAGCGGTCTGTGGGACTATAGCTCCATCTACAGGCGAGGCTCACCAGTGCATCACACCTGACTAAAGCAAGGACGGTATAAATGCAGCATATCAATATTTAAACGCAGGGCATCTGCTCAGTGCTGCGATTGTTGATGCCATTCTTGTGTCTGAATCAGAAGATTTTGGTTTGTAATTGTACTCCAGAGACTGGACGTAAACATCTAGATATTTTCAAGCGAGAGTTAGATTTAGCCCTTCGGGCTAACGGAATCAAGAGATATGGGGAAAATGCAGGAACTGATTCTGGATGATCAGCCATGATCATATTGAATGGTGCTGCTAGCTCGAAGGGCCAAATGGCCTACTCCTGCACCTATTTTCTATGTTTCTATGTTTTTCTGTTCCTGTGAAATTGGTTCTTCTCCCGTATTCACACCAGGTTTCTTATAAAATAATTTGTCAGAAGGTTTGAGCAAAAAAAACAATGTGCCGGGGAACTAAGAGGGCCAGGCAGCATCTGTGGAGCGAATGGATAGAAGGTTTTGGGTCAAGACCCTTTTTCAGACTGATGGAGTCCTGGGGAGAGGGGCGGGGGTGCAAACCTTGGCAAGTGAGAAATGGATGCAAGTGAGGACCTGGTGAGCAAATAGCTGGAGCAAGTGATAAATTCTAGAGGTGAAAAGGAGACAAATTCTAGAGTTGAAGAGGAAAGAAGAGAAGGAGTGGAATATAAAGCCGAAATAGGGATATGGTGGAAAGAGATGGGAGGGGAAAATGGGGGAATAAAAGGGACATCTGGGACTCGAGTGGGAGATGGGTATGCAGAGGAGCGAATGGGAGCAGGATGATGAAGGTGATAGGAACTGGAGTTGAGGAGGCAGGGAAAGGAAAGGGAGGTAGGGGGTCAAGGAGGGCAGACAATATTACTGGAAATTGGATGATTCATTGTTCATTTTATTGGGCTGTAGGATACCCAAACGGAATATGAGGAGCTGTACATTGGATTGTATTTGTAATAAAAACTTCCAAAATACTTTATAGTTTATGTGCTTCAGTGATATCACGATGCAGGATTTCCAATGATGCAATAGTTGTCTAAGAACATTATTGTATCATTGGGGCTAGAGAGTTTCAGATTCGCAATGACAGTTTTTTTTTCTGCAGGCCTTTTGAAAATAATGGTATTTTTCATAGCTGTACGTTTATTTTTGTTCCTGCTAAAAATACTAAAGGCTGTTTGTCACATTGTTTAACAGGATAGTTGTTCAAGTGTCAATAAAAGCGATTGCTTGTCAATTTCAATCGGCAACTGCAGTGAAACTGACAAGCTGTGTTCTTGAGAGACAATGATGTCTGATTACTGTGGGGAGGCTATATAGAAATAGATTTTTTTCCTTAGACTTTTTTTCCCAAGACAGCTGTTTTGTTCCACTTGTCAATTTCCAAAGTAATTTTTAAGTGCTTTTGAAATAGTCCCCAACTATATGTCGAATTGGTGCATATCTTAATGGCCTATGGACACAGGCATGGCATTTAAATTTGAACAGTAAACCACCACAACAGGTACTCCTGAATAAACACTTGCCTGCAACATCTTCCAGAGGATGAGAACCCAGCATGGTTGTTATTGGATAGCTGTGACATTTCTGGTGGGTAAAGACTAAGGCAGCTGGATCCTAATCAGTGATGTTCGACTAAGCTTTCACAGCCATGTCCCCACACAGAACTGGCTATTAAAATTCATAATCATTCTTAAAGATTTAAGGATAACCTATCTTAACCCAAGCTATTTGCTGCCTCGGGATCACAAGTCAACATAAAAAAGACTTGTCCCAGCCTGATCATTCCTCCTCCTCTCCACTCCCGTCGGGTCGATAATGCACACCACTTGATAATGCACACCACCAGTCTTAGAACCAGTTTCTTCTCCTCTGTTATCAAGGTACTAAATGGTTCTTCCATGAGTTAGATACTATCTGATTCACCTCTATCCCTTTGCGGATATTGGGCATTGTCTCTGGAACTGGTGCACTGCAATGCTGAGAACTATATTCTGCACTCTATCTCTTTGCTCTACCTATTATACTTGAGTTCGGCTTGATTGTATTTATATATAGTATTATCTAATTTGGTTGGATAACATGTAAAATAAAGCTTTACAATGTACATTGGTGCACAAGACAATAATAAACCTAAACCTAAATTAACTATAAATTTGTTTCTAAAAAGTTAAATTTAAAAAAAAAAAAATTTAAACACTAAAAGCCATTTAAAAATAATTAACTTCATTGATTAAATCCTTTTTTTTAAATGTAAATGGCCTAGAATTTGGTATTTCTCTGAGCTGTTCAGGTTCATTAAAATTAATGAAGTCGTTGAGCTCCTGTTGCCCATTCAGCTCTTCGATTTCTCAGTTTAACTGGAGGAACACAGCAGGATGTTGATGCTCTGCCCCTGGCATCCTTGAGGAATCCACATTTGAGGACAGTGTGGGATTTTCACTTGAGTGGTCCTCAAATTATTTTGGATTGTGAATCTGACCATTCCTGCAAAAAAAGATAGTAAGTCACTAGCATCTAACTTCCTGAAGTCCCTATGCCATAATAGCAATTCTTTGTATTCATTTCATGCTTTCTGTGATATGTTCTAAAAGGCTTCACTGTTTTAATGATCCTGTTGTGCTGCAAATTATGATGCTTTTTTAAAGGTCTGGATATGTTCTGCTCATTTATATTGATCTTCACCAGTCACTACTAAATGTTGGATTTCAGTCTTGTGTTTTACATTGGATCAAATATGGTAACTATAATAGTCCCTGACCATAGTTGTTTTTCTTTCAATTTTAGTGTCTGCAACAGCTTTCTACAAAGCCCAGCCAGTGATTGAGTTCATGTGTGAAGTCCTTGACATAAGGAATATTGATGAGCAGCCAAAGCCTCTTACGGATTCTCAGAGAGTCCGTTTTACAAAAGAAATTAAAGGTAGGTGTCATGGCAGTTGTTTTTACCATTATTTTTATATTTAGCGATTATGCAACACAGCAACAAATTGGGGACTTGCAGCAGATCCCTCGACATCAAAGATATTCATGAAGCTACGGGGTTGGAAAAAATGCTCAGTTCATCCAGCAAACCCGCTACACCTATTTAGCAAATATTTTTAGTAACTGTACATTCATCCGTTACAACTTCACAATGTAGTAACATTTTAAAGCTTGTCCTTTTGTATGTGAATGTGGCAATTGCCAGTATTCTAAAAATTCAAATAAAAGTCCAAAATGTGTACTTTGGCTACTTTTTTAATTGGCTACTGAAATTGCCCCATAGTATAGTTAAATGGAAAATAATCAAAAGCAGAACATTTTTTAGAGATAATAAATTGTAGAGCCATTAGAGCATAATGTAAAGGGCAGTTGGACTGATGGAGTTGCTTTGCTGCAAGCTGGCATGGACTCAATGGACCAATTGTCTTGTGTAGGAAGGAACTGCAGATGCTGGTTTGATCCTCAGCCTGAAGACAGGTCTTGACCCGAAACGTCACCTATTCCTTTTCTCCAGAGATGCTATCTGACCCGCTGAGTTACTCCAGCATTTTGTGTCTATCTTCGTATAAAAATATGTATTAAAATCTGAACTGCAGCTTGTGCTTTCAACAATGCAGCGCACCATACTTCACTAATTTGTCTACCTGGATTATATACTCAAATAAAAGCAGAACATGCTCAGGAAGTCAATCAGCATTTGTGGAGAAAGAAAAAGTTAATGATAACGTTTTGGAACATTCTGACAAAAGGTCTTCGACCTGAAATGTTAACTCTTTTTCAGAGATTCTACCTATTTTTGTTTTGGATTTCCAGAATGCGTGATTTTTTTTTAAATGATTGATTTTCATTTGCTATACTACTCTGGTGTAAGAGTATCATCATTATTCTGAGCCAAACTTGAATAATAAATACTGGGGAGGTTCCATAAAGTCAACCCAATGTTATTATCTCATTGAACCAAAATTAACATGTTGGGAGTCAGATAATTTAAAGAAGTAATAACAAAAGACCATTTACATTATTAATTGTTCAAATACAAATGAGAGAATTTAGAAAATTTACTATTTTCACAAAAGTTTATCTTTAAAAAAAGACTGAATTTTAAGCTATGTATGCATATTCTGAGGCATATCTGTGCTGTTAATATTTGGACACCAAGTTCTTTGGTTCATTCTTTTGTGGGAATTTAATAAAGAGAAGCTGATAATCAGTCATGAAGCAACCAATGTGCATTTTGATGGGGGGAATAATAATAATTGAAATTGAGTTCCAGCATTTGTCTTTATTCAGTGGACAAAGCACAACAGATCTGCTTTTTCTGTGAAACAGCATTCCAGCCATACCACAAAACCATTCATACACTGGAGAGAAAAAAAAGCAGAGCTGCCAGTAGTTTTTTTATAGAAAGCACAAACATTGTAACATAAATATTCAAATTGGAGAGCAGATTCCTTCGTGGATTTCCTGTTGGCAGGTAGCCTCCTAATATCACTGAATAACAAAAGATTTTGCAAGCTTGTTGAGAGCTGTTAATGTCTTGTTATTTGGTAAGTGGGCATTCTTCTATGCCCCCTTTCCCTGATTCGAGGAAACACTTACTGATCCCCCTTCTATGTTAAGAAACCCTTGCTGCTAAATCTGCTCCAAGTATATTGCAAGCAAAGTTGACATTGGGAAACTGCAAATCATTTGTTAAACTAATGACATCAAATATCCCTTTCTTTTGGGCATGCAAACACATTAGAAAAAGTGTTCCAGTGATGAAATTAATGATAACTTGAAAATCAAAGAAAAAGGCTCTTTAAGTTGCCAGAAAAAGCACTGAACCTGAAGATAAGGAATGCTTCAGAATTCAAAAAAGGGTAACCATGAAATTGTAATGGGAAAATAGAATATGTTAGCAAGTCTGCAACAGTTAGTCATAGCTTTATATGTGATAAGTAATATTGTGTCACAAGTAATATAGCATCAGACAATAACCAACTTCAAAGAAGCAAAGACACCATGCTAAAGCTCCCATTATCAAATTTGGTAATTGATCAGCAATTTAACTACACCAGCTTGAAAAGTACTGCGAATGCAAGAGCTTGGGTGTTCTTGGGTAAGTGGCTCATCGTACAGCTTAACATCTAGAAAGCACAACTCATAATTGGAATGGAATACTCTCCCATTTGTCTGGCTCAAGTGGATATGATATTTATGGTTGAGTTAATGGCTGATTATCTATGGGCTTGAACCTATGATCCTGTGATGTGAATTCAAATTCCAATAAACAAGGAATTTGGTTAATTTAATTAATTAAATGATTTAGGAATTCTAAAGTAGTATTTGTATTAATGATTATGAAACTACTGGATTAATTAAATATAGAAAATCAGAACATTCAATTCTCGGGAAATTTTGATGGGCAAATAAGGTTCCAAAACTCAAGGAACTTAATGCCATCCGCCAAACCTAATCCACCAACCTAGCCACTCGCTTCCTCATTCGCAGGTTGTGCTTTGGCTATTATGTTTGTCATATCAAGCGCTCTGGGATTATTTGTCAAACTACTTCAATGGCATTGCCTAAACCTTTGACTCTCCCACTTCGGCAAAGTTAGGCAGGGTAAATCAACTGTACCAACTGTAAATTCCCATTCAAGCCCCATAAAGTCAGGACTTGGAAATATATTGGCATTCACTTGTTGTTCCGTGTAAATGCTGAAAACTCTGGGTTAACATATCATGAGCATTTGAATTTGACTACACTGGGCTGGCCTCGCTGGAGTTTAGAAGGATGAGGGACATTGTTAAGGGGGGACATTGAAACTTATCAAATAGTGAAAAGCCTGGATAGAGTGAATGTGGAGAGGATGTTTCTACTAGTGGGAGTGTCTACGACCAGAGGCCATAGTCTCAGAATAAAAGGACACCTTTAGAAAGAAGATGAGATGAAATTTCTTTAGTCAGAGGTGGTGAATCCGTGGAATTCATTGCCACAGACGGCTGTGGAGGCTCCAGATTCTTGATTAGTAAGGGTGTCAGGGGTTATGGGGCAAAGGCAGGAAAATAGAGTTAAGAGGGAAAGATAGATCAGCCATGATTGAATGGCGGAGTCGGCTTGATGGGCCGTATGGCCTTATTCTGCTCCAAGAACATTATGAACTATCCAATAGTGATGGGAATACAAGAATGATGTTTTAGTTCAAGATAGTTTTCACCAGCCCCCACCTTCTCAATGATAAATATGGATGATAATTAATTATGGCCATGCTAACAACACCTTTACCCATTTGCCATGGACACAACCTATGCACTTCCCATAAACATCCCTGGATGGTATTCAGAAGTACTGGCTGATAATTTTGACATTCAATGTGAACTTGCACAGTATAAACCAAAAAATCAGTATTGGATCATGGGAGTCAACGATTCGCTTCCTTAACCACCTGAGCTGTTTGGGAATATCGAATGTTCCAATTCATGATTGTTCCATTCTGGTCTCTCCAGGTTTAAAAGTGGAGGTAACTCACTGTGGACAGATGAAGAGGAAATATCGAGTGTGTAATGTTACACGTCGGCCTGCCAGTCACCAAACGTAAGTCACCTCCCATTAATGTGATAAAATCTAAATAATTTGTGCTGGTTTGTGTAAATAATATAGAGATTTTGCGGATTTCAGGTCAGGCATCGATTCCAGAATTACAGGTCACCAATGGGTGCTCATGTAGGATTAATTGTAGATTGTATACGAATTTAGGATTTGCAGAACTAAGTGAGATTAGATTGACCAATTAATATATCCTGAAAAAAAAGTGTACATTCGCAATCATATATCCAAACTATAATCAAAAGAATGAAGTATATGCCTCAGGTGTGCGCATAAACCAAAGATTCAATTTAATGATAATTGATATCATGGATTTTGGACGATCTCGGGAAATTGTAGAATAATTAGAAGATGTAACAGAAATGGAAAGACATTTGGGAAAAGTAAAAAGTGGAAAGAAATAGAAAAAAATCCAAAATACAGTAGTCATGTAATGTGAGGATGGATTACAATGACCATCAGAGTCATGTTTTTACTAGCAGATTATGGCAAAGCACTGCTGAGGGATTATTAAATGACAGGAATGTTGAAATTATTATGGATTAATTTTGCAACTCAAAAGCTCAGGCGAGCTAATTTCATTTCTAGATGAGTTAATGCAAAATAATATTAAAACAAGAACAGGATTAGGCTTTTTGTCTCTTCGAGCCTCACCCATTCACCAAAAACATAAAAACAGATATTTGGAGAAGGAATAGTTTTTTTTGTACCTTCAGGTTTCCTCTGCCATTTAGTATGATCATAGCTGATCATCCAAATTCAGTACCCTGACCTTTGCCTTCTCCACATATCTCTTGATCCCTTTTGCACTCTTCCTGATTTCCCCCTTGATTATATCTTTTGGATTCAACAGTGTGTGTGGTAGAGACTTCCACAGGTTTACCACTCTTTGGATGAGGAATTTCTTCTCATCTCGGTCCAAATCTTTAATCTTATATCATAACCATACACATGAGGGTTCCATCAGACAATGCAGATGAAAGTTGTGGAGGAATATACTATATTTACCAATGGTATAAAGCCAATCTTGTAAATTTGCATACCAATAGATAGTAAGTCAGTAGATGACGAGGGTCCAGTGTCTCTTGATCAAAGTGTCATAGACCATTTTGGGCAGAAATGATGGATAGTGAAAATTTGAAGCTATATATTGAAATTGGCTGTGGAGGCTTAATTGTTGAGTGTATTTAAGGCAGAGATTGTATTTTTTTTTAATATTGTGTTTGCTTGGGTAGGGTTCTCTGAGATAAAATATCAGACATGATTTTGAATAGCAGAGCAAATACGTGACTGAATGAACGCCTTCTGTTTCTTGTGTAATTGGCCTAACAGGCCTGTGCTGATGTTTATTCTGCGCATGCCTCCTCCTTCTCCTCTTTCTTATCCGGGTAATTCTATCAGCCTGCACTTTGATTCCTTTCCTCCTCATTACAAAAATCAAATACATCCAATCAACTTGATCAGCATCTCCAATATCTTGTGTTTCCATTCACCTTAATTGCCTGACATGTCAAATTCTTTACTTTTGCCACTGGAAGGCAAACAAGTTTATTTTTAATTCCTTTCAGATTTATATGTAATAAATTATTAATATGGAAATGGTTGCAGTGAAATTGCTGAGCATGGCAGTAACATGAAACACTTTTTGCTGTATGGTGAAATGGAGATAGAGTTTAGAGTTTATACTTGCAAAGTGGAACACCTTAGGGCAACGAACCAAGCATTGGAGGATTCCATTATGGATTTAACATGAATGAAGATAACAGCACAGAGGACAAGAAAGAAACATTAATGCAGAAGTCAATAATTATGGAGTGCAAAACTGGAAGCTTATTTCAGCGTCCAATAAAATATACAGGTTGCACACCTCTGGGTTCTGCCTGGATGGGGAAACAAGACAAGTGAAATGAAGGGTTAGGTTGATGGGAGTCTAACACAATTAGCTTTAACCTTGTTAAATTAAGGAAAGCCTACATGTTTATATATTTGTGAATGTGTAAAATAACAAGATGTGATTTTTTTTGCCAGGTTCCCACTGCAGTTGGAAAGTGGACAGACTGTAGAGTGCACAGTAGCACAATATTTCAAACAGAAATACAATCTGCAGCTGAAATACCCACATCTACCCTGTCTACAGGTGGGACAGGAGCAGAAGCACACTTACCTACCTCTTGAGGTGAGAGATTATTACAATATAGCTGAATGTCCTTTTCTTTGATTCACCTCTTGGCTTCTCTTACTTTCTAAATAACTTAACTTACTTAACTTTTCTTTATTAGCCTCAACATGGATGACAACAATGCCCTGTTATTGATTCTTCTCCCTAACTATTCTGATATTTTGCATAGCTTTGAATATATAACAGTACAGCCCAGTTCAGCTCACAATGTTTGTGCCCAGTTGAACTCTCGATGATCCTTATTTCATTGGTTGAATTGCTTTGGAGGATGACTTATGCAGAGTTTTAATGACTTATCTTTTGAAGGTCTGCAATATAGTACCTGGGCAGCGATGTATCAAGAAACTCACAGACAATCAGACATCAACAATGATCAAAGCAACAGCACGGTCAGCACCAGACAGGCAGGAAGAGATTAGTCGATTGGTGAGTGACAGAAAACCATAACATTTATTTTTTGTTGAACAATTCATTTGCAACTTGCATTCAGATAATCAATAGGCCACTGTATTGTTTTACTTTAAGAATGATGAATAGTTTTCACATAGTTAAAAATGAGAAAACAGGATGATGCACACTTTCTCTCCAGTTTGGCTCTTGAAAACGAAATTGTCTGCAAAAAATTAATTTGTTTCACATTATGGCAGTTACAATACTATATTTAACCACATTGTGCTGGTGCCCGTCTTAAATTATTTTTTCTCCATTCTTTGTATTTTTTGCAAACAATCATGCAAATATCATTTAAAGTGTTACTGCCAAGTTCCAAGATGTTGTCGACATGTTTTCTGATGTGTATGAGAGAATGCGTCTTGCACTGAACTTGTGTTGGACCAAGGTCCTCAACCAGCCTACTCCCACTTCAACACAATCCCGCCCTGATGATAAAGATAGGTGTTGAGACCCTGGAAAACATGGGCCATATTCCACATCTCTTGCCGATAAAGCACATCACTGCTGAAATTCACCACTGGGTTTAATGCATTCACATTATTTTTGATCCATTTAAATTAAGTATTTGAAGACCAAGACCACAGATCTGCCAGAAGATTCATATTCTACCAAGCAGCAGTCATTCCCAGCCTCCTACGTGGTCTCTCCAGAAATCTTACAAATTCACCAGAGGAATAAATGAACTGACATTAGTATTCTCCCCCAGGTCAACATGCCCAGCATTTAAATCCTAATTACTCTCAGTCAGCTATTTTAGGAGGGCACATTACGTATGTAAAGCACTCTGTCTGAACTGTATTGTGGAATGGGATTAACTGTGCAGGCAGAGGAAGATTTAAGGCTTATCTTAAGACTTTCTTGAAGAAATGTATGTTCCTCACTGACTCTTCGAAACCATTGGCCCATGACCACTTGAAATTGGAGAAGGAACATTCAAAATGATATTGAGAGCATCTAGACCATGCATCTGGGGCGCACGGAAGCCCTGCAAAAGAGCTAAGAGATCATACCTACAAACTATCCATTTGCTCATCACAGCAGCCACCACCTCCTCCAACGTTGACCTCATTAGTCAGCTTAATATCCACAAAAACAGAGAAGAAAATCATCCTTGATCCCGAGTGAATGCGTAAGAAAACCTAGCTCCCTTACCTGTCTAGCTTCAAGCAAGCATTCTGGCTTAGTGTGGTTCTTACCAGCTTCATTGGTGGGAAACATTTAGGCATCATGCCTGAAGATTCTGTAACTCCTTTATTTTGCTGCTGATAGATCATCTTACTGAAGGAAAATAAAAAAAAATATATAACTTGATGATGATGGCAAACTCTCAAGCCATGAAGATGTATACAAATTGAGATTTTTTACTTGCAGATGAAGAATGGCAGCTACAACCTTGATCCATATATTCAGGAATTTGGGATAAAGGTGAAAGATGACATGACTGAAGTTACAGGCAGAGTCTTGCCTGCACCGATTTTACAATATGGAGGCAGGGTAAGTTAATGATTTTTTTAGTTTATTTAGTTTAGTTTAGAGATACAGCGTGGAAACAGGCCCTTCGGCCCACCGAGTCCATACCGACCAGCGATCCCTGCACATTAACACCATCCTACACACACTGGGGACAATTTACATTTATACCAAGCCAATTAACCTACACACCTGTACGTCTGGAGTGTGGGAGGAAACCGAAGATCTCGGAGAAAAAAACCCACACGGTCACGGGCGGAACGTACAAACTCCGAACAGACAGCACCCATAGTCGGGATCGAACCCGGGTGTCTGGCGCTGCAAGGCAGCAACTCTACCACTGAGCCACCGTGTAGAAGGTGACTGTCGTCAACCACCCATTGTTGTCTTCACATAAGGTGGCACAGAGTGCAGCACATTAAAACATTGAAGGTCTATGCACATTAAAGATTATTTGAGGTGCAATATTAGATTATAGTACAGAGGAGTTAAGTAGTATTTGGATCTATACCAGAATCCATGTAATACTACGACAGCATCTCTTCACCATAGTCACAAGATACATCAATGTCGAGAGTGAGCTTTTCCATAAAAACCATTAAGCATGACATTTTAAGTAGCAAAAAGAGGAATATTGCAGGTGCTGAAAATCTGAAACAGAAAAAGGAAATACTGGCAACATTCGCCTAATATTAAAGAAAGGACACTGTGAATATGGACTTTTCCTTAGAACTGGAGTACTTTGGGCTCAATTCTGAGGAAGAGTCTAGATCCAAAGTGTTTCATCTGTTTTCCACAAATACACTCTCCTCTGACTGGTTACAGCTATTTGTTTGAGAGATGGCAAAGAGAACCAACCCATTTTCTTGCTCTTCATGGTGCCCCAGTTGTGTCTTTATGACTGTTGGCAAATTGATTTCCTTCCTGGGATAAATAAAATTCTATCGTATTGTAAAATGCGTGCACATCTGCTTGCTTGCATGTGCATATGGATGTAGGTCCATATGTCATTGAGATCTTGCACAGCATTCTGCTTGCTTTCTTACGATGAACTGATCGACACTAAAAAAATGAAAAATAGTCAAATGGTGAAAATGTTCAGAAAAAAGAAGGTAATGTTTCAGCAAATGTATCAACCTGAGACATCAGCTGTTTGTACCTTTGGATGTTGCTTGATCTGGTATATGTTTTCAGCTTTTATTTCTGATTTTTGATTGTCTTTCACCTGCAATACTTGATTGAAAACAGAATTGCAAATCTCCATAGCATCAGGGAATTCATGAGAGGAAGTAGTTCTTTATTTTCCTAATTCTATTTACGATACCTTCCTGTACTTTCCTGTTTTAGAGATGAAAAATTCCCAAGCATTACACTATGCCAAAATGAGAAATTAACAATATTAAATAAGATTCATGAAATATACCTCCTGAGAAATAAACCTTGTGCCTTTTAGTAAATCTGAGCTAGTGGGTGACTCATACTTCAAAAACCTGAATTACAAAATGTTGGTACTTGATTTTGCATCTCAACTTAGGCTTTACTCTATCCTAATTCAAAATTTCTCCTGCTACATCTTTTCACTTCTATTATTTTCACTTTGCCACATGCCTCCCGAATTTCACTTTTGTTCTCTCCTTTTATACCTCTTGTTTTCTCTTCCTTGCTGTCCATTCTATTTGCTCCTTGCGATATTAAAAAAATTGCTATGGTTGATGATGCATCTCGAGGTCCGGTAACATGGATTGGAATTGCTTCAAAGTTCAGTTCAGTTTAGTTTATTGTCACATGTACAGTGAAAAGCTTTTGTTGCATGCTAACCAGTCAGCTGAAAGACAATACATGATTGCAATCGATCCAATTGATCCAGTCTGTTCGGTCTCGGTCTGATACTATCCCAATGTTTGTAAAATTGAATTGTGTCATCAATCTGACTCTTCTACAAGTTGCTGAATAGAATTCTCCCTACTGGCTCTACTTGTTAGGAGATCAGTACTCGATCCCCAAAACGTTTACAGCGATTAATTTCAACTCTCAACAAACCTCTTGCCTAGTTTTATTCACAAAATGCTGGAGTAACTCAGCAGGTCAGGCAGCATCTCGGGAGAGAAGGAATGGGTGACGTTGATGGTTGATGATGCATCTCGAGGTCACCCATTCCTTCTCTCCCGAGATGCTGCCTGACCTGCCGAGTTACTCCAGCATTTTGTGAATAAATCGATTTGTACCAGCATCTGCAGTTATTTTCTTATGCCTCTTGCGTAGTTTTATTGACAATAGTGGTTCCCTCATTCCAAGCTGAAGGATATATAACATAGCCAAAAGTCGAGAGGAGGAGAGAAAGGCTGTAAAAAAATGTTTAATCATGACTGGGTTTATGAATGGTGAGGGCAGGAGAGCTAAATTCGGGTACTTGCCTCTGAGTAATCTGGCCTTGCCTTTGAGTCTCATGGATGCTCTGTGGTAATGATATTGGTTTATTGTCACGTGTACCAAGATACACTGAAAAGCGTTTGTTTTTTGCTATCCAGTGAAATTAGGTCATATTATACACGAGTACAATCATGCCATGCACATGTACAATAGGTAGTGCAAAGAGAACAACACGTAATGCTACATTTTATTCGTTGATTGCTGAATGATTATTCACTCCATTGCACTTTGAAACTCATTTGGACCTAACAAAGAAGAGGCCATTTTTGGTGACTTTCCCCTGTTAAATTACATCTGATGTCAACTCAAGATCAAGCTGACCATCCCTGTTTCACTGCAATAAATTAGAAAAAAATAATTCAAAGATTTCATTATTATAAGAAAAAAGTGTTGAACAATTCTATGACATTGTATGCTATGTGATTTTCTATGTCACTAAAGCTAATGCTCAGAATGCATAATGTATATTAGTGTACTGTGTGGCTCTGAGCTTATTTTCAGCTTATTTATTTGATCATATCTGGGCACGTGCTTTTTTATAAGTGCTATTTATCCTTGATAAGTTGTGTTTGGCTTCCATGTACCACTTGGTTGCTGCCTAAAGTTTTAAATTGTTTATATTCTATTTCTAATTGCATATATGGAATACTGTTTTTGGAAGAAAGGTGTGCTTATTGCACCTGTAAATTTAAAAAAAATGAACAAGCTTTCTTTACCTCTAGATCTACCTAGATTTAATTTTGCCATGATCAAGTATTAAGGCAATTATTAAGCTCGAATGAAAAGTGCCAATGTGTGTAGAGGTGGAGTGCAGCACATTTGAAGTATTAATCATTGCATTGTGGGTTGGAGACACATTGATCCATGGCCAGAGGAAGCTGGATGTGAACACTTCATTGTTTGCAGGTGCTGCTAGCCAGTAAATCTGGAGACAGAAGATAAAATTAGGTTAGCGTACAGTGATTTTTGAAATATTATCTGATGATTAAGCTTGTTTGGCAATTGATTCTACGAGAATTGTTGATAAGCTGCCTCTCATTGTAGTCTACATTGTATATCACGCCTGTTAACTCAGTCTGTTGATTACTATGGGAGGGCAGAGGCACTGAGACATTTCAGTGGAGGTTCTCAAGATGGTGTTGAACATCTGATTATGACAGTGATGTTTATTTCTACTAAAATGTATCATAAATTTGTTTATCTGTGTTTCACAGAACCGAGCAATTGCTACTCCAAATCAGGGAGTGTGGGATATGCGTGGAAAACAGTTCTACAATGGGATTGAGATCAAAGTCTGGGCCATTGCCTGCTTTGCACCGCAGAAACAATGTCGGGAAGAAGTACTGAAGTATGTAGATTATTCACTCATAACTTAAAAGAAGAACTTGCATGCATGTGTGTAGCAATTAATGTACTAGGATATCCCAAAACACTTCACAGTGACCAACCCAATTTTTCACTAAATTAGAAAAACTAATTTAAAATTTCATTGTAAGAAAAGTATATAACAAATACTCAGAGCACACAATTTATATTTGATTCAAATTAGTTTATTGTCATATACACCAGGGTGCAATGAAATTCTTTATTCACATGAAGCTCAGATTAAACAAAAATGGTATACATATAATAATGATAAATACAACAATAAACAACAAATGCAAAACAGTAGAATTGTGCAAATATTGTTGTGCAATGTGAAGTAGTGTAAATAAAATCTAAGATATAATAACAGAATACTCAAATTAGGTAAAGAGTAAGGTAGCATCCTTGGGAAGAGGGTGTGAAATAGGTGATTGATTCAGGACAATAGGCACAGGAGCAGGGCATTCGGCCCTTCGAGCCAGCACCACCACTCAATGTGATCATGGCTGATCATTCTCAATCAGTACCCCATTCCTGCCTTCTCCCCATACCCCCTGACTCCGCTATCCTTAAGAGCTCTATCTAGCTCTCTCTTGAAAGCATTCAGAGAATTGGCCTCCACTGCCTTCTGAGGCAGAGAATTCCACAGATTTACAACTGTCTGACTGAAAAGGTTTTTCCTCATCTCCGATAGAGGAGTCTGATAGCAGTGGGGAAGAAGCTGTTGGTATATATTTTCAGTATATTCATTTAATAGAAAGGTTAGGCATTGATTTTTATCTTGCTAACTAACCCTCATTGTGTATATTTGGCAGTATGTGCCTATTTGAGGTGTTATGTAGTTATTGAATGGTTGCCTAAATGCTTTTAATTATTTGTATGCTATTTATAACATTATATGTACAGTACACGGAATGTGTTGAAATGTTGTCATTGTTATGGAGGATGTTCCAGAAAATTAGATGTGTAACCAGTTTAGCAGTGTTGCTTGCGAATTAATTATTGGCTGGGATGTGAAGAGAAATCTACTTCTTTTAAAAGTATCATAGGATCATATAGGTGCCTAAGCAAGGAAAAAAATCATTTAATGTTCCATTCAATAGACAACAATGTCAAAAATGCAGTGTTGTTAAGTACCAATGTTTTACAGGGTGATATGGCTAGCAGGACATTTATCCCATTCTACTTGTGCCAAAAAGTTTCAGAACTATCGAGTAAACTACTCACTGTTCATTTCCCCTTTCTCGTATAAATATTTTCCAACTATTTCCATTGGTTTATAGTTTATAGTATAATTTCCACTTGTCTCTACTTCTTTTCAGCAATCAAATTCTTCTGTACTAGAAAACTTAGCTATTATGATTTTGAATTTCTCGAAACTCTTAATTTTCTCTAGCCAATGGTCTCTTACAACTCCAGGGACCCAGACTCATTCCTGATGCATTCAGTGTTTACCCACTCTCTGTGCCTGCCCAGGTATCCTCCAGGTACTCCTATTTCCGTCTGCAACTCAAAAGTGTATTTTTTTTCGTATGTCCTCGCAACATAGGAATTGGCCATTTGGCCCATTGAGTCTGCCAGCTATTAGAGCATATCCCACAGTCCTACTCCCTTGTTTATTTTCTTGTAACCTTTCTCGCAATCATCTCCCTTCACATTTTCATACCACCCAACTATGCTATGGACAATTTTCAGTAGCCAATTAACTTACTGGAATGTCTAGAATATGGGAGAAAACCAAAGCGTCCACAGAAAGCCCACAAAACAGCATGAAACCACACAAACCAGACTCATAGCTAACTTGCCTTTTAACTGTATTCCTACATTTGCTAACAGCTTTTCTAAATTGTCTTGACATTTTCACGTTTTCTGCAAATTTCTACAGGATGTCTACAGACACAATTCCTTCGACAAGGTCCCACACAAGAGATTAGTGTGCAAAATTAGAGCACATGGAATCGGGGGGAGGGTATTGACATGGATAGAGAACTGGTTGGCAGACAGGAAGCAAAGAGTAGGAGTTAACGGGTCCTTTTCAGAATGGCAGGCAGTGACCAGTGGGGTTCCGCAAGGGTCTGTGCTGGGATCCCAGTTATTTACAATATATATTAACGATTTAGATGAGGGAATTAAATGTAACATCTCCATGTTTGCGGAAGACACAAAGCTGGGTGGCAGTGTGAGCTGCGATGAGGATGCTATGAGGCTGCAGGGTGTCTTGAATAGGTTGGATGAGGGGGCAGATGAATGGCACATGCAGTATAATGTGGATAAATGTGAGGTTAACGACTTTGGTGGCAAGAACAGGAAGGCAGATTATTATCTGAATGGTGTCAGATTAGGAAAAGAGAGGTGCAATGAGACCTGGGTGTGCTTGTACAGCAGTCACTGAAAGTAAGCATGCAGGTACAGTAGTGAAGAAAGCTAATGGCATGTTGGCCATCATAGTGAGAAGATTTGAGTTTAGGAGCAAGTAGGTCCCACTGCAGTTCTACAGGGCCCTGATGAGATCACATCTGGAGTATTGTGTACAGTTTTGCTCTCCTAATTTGAGGAAGGACATTCTTGCTATTGAGGGAGTGCAACATAGGTTCACCAGGTTAATTCCCGGGATGGCGGGACTGACATATGAATGAATGGGTCGACTAGACTTGTACTCACTGAAATTTAGGATGATGAGAGGAGATCTTATAGAAACATATAAAATTCTTAGGGGATTGGACAGGCTAGATGCAGGAAAAATGTTCCCGAAGGAGCACTTTGTTTTTGTTCTATTCTATATTTCTTCCATCTCCTTTCACTGCTCCAAAGTACTATCCATGATTGTTGTTGACTTGAAATGGCCACAATCTCATTACAAGGCAACCCTTGTAAAGTTTTTCCACCTCTGGGAATGGATAATGTGTGTGAGTGGAGGTCACTTTTAACGATACAATTTTGAAAATGCTTCATTTAGTTTCAAAATTCCCATTTATGCCTACCCCTAAACAATCCTCTTTATGGAAGGAGTAATTTCATTGCTCAGCTTTAACAGGAAGCCAGGTGGTTCACCTATTGTGTAACATTCGCTGTTCTGCCCAGTGGTTTACTTATATAGGTCGGTCTTAACAATCAGCAGACTAAGTTATAGCAGTAAGCTCGGAAGGCTATGTATCATGATGAAGAGTAGTTGATTCTATTTTTAATCTTTTTTTAAATTTCCATGCAGTGAGCCATAAATGTAAGGAGGAATGTATAACTCCTGAGAGCAGGGCAGTAGCTGAGCTTCCATAGCAAACCCTAAAGGGCACTCGATTGTTTTTGGAAAGCACAACAGAAATGGCTTTCCATTAAGCTTGAAATTTCAGGATTTTGTTCTGAGCAATCAAATTATAATCACGTGACATTTCTCAGAAAAAAATGTATTGTTCAGCACACAGTTGAAATTTATGGTTTCAATCGTACAGGAGTTTTACTGACCAACTGCGGAAGATATCTAAGGATGCAGGAATGCCAATTCAAGGACAGCCATGCTTTTGTAAATATGCACAAGGAGCTGACAGTGTGGAACCGATGTTTAGGCATCTAAAGAATACTTATTCGGGACTCCAACTTGTCATAGTAATTCTACCTGGGAAAACACCTGTCTATGGTAAGAAGTGCAGAGGGTTAGTGTAATATTGAAGTGGTCACACATGAGGTTCTCTAGCACCATCTGGTGACAAACACTGATTATTTTACTCTCATTCCTCTCAATTTTGAATCGAGTAACAGATTCAGTTCGGACACAGTGCTGGAGTAACTCAGCAGGTCAGGCAGCATCTCTGGAAAACATAGATAGTTGACATTTCGATTCAGTTGTCTGCAATCATATTCTATGGGCCATATTCTGAAAGTGTGACTAACTTTACATTCGAATGTAGCCTGAAGCCTAAGCACATTTATTCAGTTAATAGTTAAGTCCTTCATATCAGAATATTCTAAAAGTCATTTCTTGCTCCTTGTAAAATTAGATGATGTCAGCGGGGGAAGCTACTGGTTTATTAAAACTGAAAGCAAGCTTTAGAAAGGGGCAGATTAGATTGTATTCCTCATCGTAATTACAAAGCACATGTGCCAAATTAACGTTCAAAAACAGAATTGGGGTTCAAATCTACAACTCTTAGATTTGGGTATGATAATATTTACCATCAAATATTACTTTTTAAGGATTGTCATTTGAGATAAGTACTGCTGGAATCTTAAATGACATTGGGAAGTGTTGAAAATTACCCTACAGATCAGGTAATGTTCTGTGAAGAGAAATGGTTAATGCTACAGGCCAATGACCCTTCGCCAGAACTGGAGAAATGAGAAAACGAGCGTGCTTTAAATTGAGAGGTGAGGGGCAGAAAGAATAAAGAGAAAGTCTGCAGTAAGGAGGTGACTATGTGCAGGATTTTGGTAGGCACCCCTAAGCAATCATTGATAGTTTCAGAAGGAAAGAAAGTTAGTAAGACTTCCAAGCTGTGCAGTACAGTATTGATAATTACTAAGTCTTGCCTAATATCCACTGATATTAGCTGAGTTTTTTTAAATTCTCAAGCAAATAGCTCAGCCAATTTATCCAGGAAGATTTTGGCAATCATCATTACTTAAAACTAACATGTAATCTTTAACAAAATCTAGGAATTAGAATTTTCATAAGCTTCAGTGCTTCTTTTTAAATACTAAATATTTGAAATAAATGTTAAATGTTAATTTTTTATTTTTAAATGTTAAATATTTCAAATAAGCGAAAACAATTACAAAACCAAGTCATCTGCTTTAGATCATAAAATTTCTCTCTCCCACCCCCTTCCATGTAGCTGAGGTGAAACGAGTGGGAGATACTCTTCTTGGAATGGCCACACAATGTGTTCAGGTGAAAAATGTTGTGAGAACTTCTCCTCAGACACTTTCTAACCTCTGCCTGAAAATCAATGTGAAATTGGGTGGAATCAACAACATTCTAGTGCCTCATCAACGGTAAGATTTATGTTTCATGTAAATAAATGAAAATTGGACTGGATGGTATTGGAGTTCATAGGCCACTGATGCTGCAGTTTTGGTATAAAGACAACTAGAAATTCTCTTCTCTTGAAAGGAACTTTCTAAGGCCCCACCTCCAAACATCACACTCAGCTTAGCAAGTGCACTTATAAAATGCAAACAGATATTTTGGAAGTGAACATAATGACCTTATTTTCAATTACTTATCAAGTTTACGAGAGTGGCAAACTAATGTTATGCATGTACAATTATGATTAAGAAATTATTTTTTAGTTATTGAACAAATACCAAATCAAGTAGCCAAAGGATTCACTTGTTGGTTAGTTTGGAGTCTGGATTTACTCATAAGAAATAATCAAAATCCATGTGTGATGTGTACTCCTGGATAACCTACAAAGAGCACCTGAAAGAATCTCCATTGTGGACACGACAAATTTTTCAAATTTATTAGCAGGAAAGAAAAGCAATGTACCTCTTCCACGCTAACATTTCCAGGTTCAAAGCTCAGATCATGCTCCACCAGATCTGATGTGTGGACCATATCGTCCACATAACTGACATTAGTCTCCATAATTGGGCACTGTTACAGCAAGAGATTTCCAGAACAAAGAAAACGCTTCAAGAATATTTACTGAGTCTCCTTGAAAAAATGTAACCTCCACACTAACGGTTGAATCATTGGCCGGTGAATGCTTTAAAAATGGTCAAAATCACAAAGTCGCACCCATTTGTGTCAAGACTTTTGATTTCTATACAAAAGAAATAGATGTTGATTTAATGTAATTTAAAAGCAAAGATTAATTGAAATATTCATTTTATTACTTCTGTCTAGAAGCATAAAGATCATGTTGACTATTTTGTATGACCATTTAGAAATTTGTAATTATACAATTTTACAAAACAATTTTCTTCAGTGTTCTATTAATGCTTGGGTACCATTCAATGCTCGTGATACTTCGTTCACTTTACGCAAATTAAAAATGGATTTCTACCTGTTTCAGTTCAGCTGTGTTCCAGCAGCCTGTGATATTCTTGGGAGCTGATGTCACACACCCACCTGCTGGAGATGGCAAGAAGCCATCAATAACAGCAGTAAGTTTACATTTTTTATATCAAAATATTACTGGCAAGTATTGCCAGTGAAATATAATTGATGAATTTTCTTCCAGGAATCAGAGAAATTCCTAATGGCCCAAGGGCTGTGTGCGTGTGTTTTTTGTGTGTATATGTACTTATGACCAATTAAGTGGCCCGATTCCATAAGACCAAAGTAATTATAAACTTAATATACAATGTATTATTTTGCTGTTATTGGTAGCTTTGTTGAAATAGCTACATCCATTTATCCCATCCCATGAACCTTTCAACAGAAGAAAAATGAATTGGGCAACATGGATAAATGGGCAAACATGTAATCGTGTATTATCTTTCTGCTGACTGGTTAGCACGCAACAAAATCTTTTCACTGTACCTCGCTACACGTGACAATAAACTAAACTAACTGGTTGCTTAAAACAAGATTGCCCAGTTTATCTTCTGATTGAAGTTAAATTTCATACCATTAAATGTAATCTTAGTGTCTAATAACTGGACCAGAAAATCTTGTAGATCTCTGCTTTCTGGTGTTATTTAATAATGCTTTTATTTATGCAAATGCATATCCTTTAGACATAACATTCCTTATACAGGTAGTTCTGCGATCACATGATAATTATGCTCCTAGGAAATGTCGCGTAATGGAAAATGTCTATCAAAATAATTGTGTCAATGGGAGTTATGGGGCTGGATAGTTTCAGACTTGCAATAGTTTTTTTTATATATAATTGTTTTAAGTTTGTTACTGCAGGTTAAAAATACTAAAGGCTATATGTTACATTGTTTAATAAAGTATCATTGCACAAGTGTCAAGGGAAGCGAATGGTTTGCATTTAAATGGCGAGCTATGCTGAAACTGACAGACTGTTCTCATGAGGCAATGGTCTCATGAGAACGCTAAAGTTAATTTTGTTCGGTATCTGTACCGAATGACAATAAAGTTCTGTATTCTGTAGAGGAAGGTTACATACGAAAGTAACTTTTAGGTGGTTCTCCAGTTCCCGATCAAAATAACCTGTTTGGTCCACATAATGGTGTTCCCTAATTCATCAATCATGTTATATCCAAATACATTATAGCAGAACTACCTGTCCTAATTGGAAACATGCTTGTTTTTTGGGGATGAGCAATAATACAAACATAAAAGTAATATTGCTTTATATTATATATAAGTAATCTTAATTTTTTTTTAAAATTTGGACATTTGTTCTTTGATCAATGTCATAACATCATATTAACATTGATCAAAGAAGAAATACTGTCCAATTTTTTTTTTGGTTCATCTAAATGCTTTTGTGTGGTGCAATGGCAGGTGCATTTGCCAATGTGGCAACAGTAATTATAATTTTAAAGTAACTTATTTTAATCCATGTCAAAATATCTTAGCAATGTGTTTAGAAGCTATTGAAAAATATGATACTTTGATTTTGGTGTCCAAAATATTTATTTGTATGTCAACTTTGTTCAAACCACTATATAAAATATAAATATTTCTGGGAGAGGTGGGACCAGTACAAACAGGACGGTCTGCACCTGAGCTGGAATGGAACCAATGTCCTAGGGGGAGTGTTTGCTAGTGCTGTCGGGGAGGATTTAAACTAATGTGGCAGGGGGATGGGAGCTGGAGCAGAGAGACAGAGGGGTGTAAAATGAGGGTAGAAGCAACAGGTAGCAAGGTGAAAAGTAAAAGTGGCAGGCAGACAAATCCAGGGCAAAAATCAAAAAGGGCCACTTTTCAACATAATCGTACAAGGGGTAAGAGAGTTGTAAAAACAAGCCTGAAGGCTTTGTGTCTCAATGCAAGGAGTATACGTAATAAGGTGGATGAATTAAATGTGGAGATAGTTATTAATGATTATGATATAGTTGGGATTACGGAGACATGGCTCCAGGGTGACCAAGGCTGGGAGCTCAACATCCAGGGATATTCTATATTCAGGCGGGATAGACAGAAAGGAAAAGGAGGTGGGGTAGCGTTACTGGTTAGAGAGGAGATTAAAGCAGTGGAAAGGAAGGACATTAGCTTGGAGGAAGTGGAATCGATATGGGTAGAGCTACGAAACACTAAGGGGCAGAAAACGCTAGTGGGAGTTGTGTACAGGCCACCTAACAGCAGTAGGGAGGTTGGGGATGGCATCAAGCAGGAAATTAGAAATGCATGCACTAAAGGCGCAGCAGTTATAATGGGTGACTTCAATCTACATATAGATTGGGTGAACCAAACTGGCAGGGGTGCTGAGGAAGAGGATTTCTTGGAATGTTTGAGAGATGGTTTTCTAAACCAACATGTCGAGGAACCAACGAGAGAACAGGCCATTCTAGACTGGGTATTGAGTAATGAGGAAGGGTTAGTTAGCAGTCTTGTTGTGCGAGGCCCCTTGGGCAAGAGTGATCATAATATGGTAGAGTTCTTCATTAGGATGGAGAGTGACAAAGTCGATACAGAAACAAGTGTTCTGAACTTAAAGAAAGGTGACTTTGAGGGTATGAGGCGTGAATTGTCCAAGATAGACTGGCGATTGATGCTGAAGGGGTTGACGGTGGACATGCAATGGAAGGCATTTAAAGGTCGCATGGATGAACTACAACAAGTGTTCATCCCAGTTTGGCAAAAGAACAAACCAGGAAAGGTAGTGCATCCGTGGCTAACAAGGGAAATCAAGGATAGTATTAAAACAAAAGATGAAGCATACAGATTAGCCAGAAAAAGTAGCATACCAGAGGACTGGGAGAAATTCAGAGTCCAGCAGAGGAGGACAAAGGGCTTAATTAGGAAAGGGAAAATAGATTATGAGGGAAAACTGGCAAGGAACATAAAAACAGACTGCAAAAGCTTTTATAGATATGTCAAGAGAAAAAGATTAGTTAAGGCAAATGTAGGTCCCTTGCAGTCGGAAACAGGTGAATTGATCATAGGGAACAAGGAGATGGCAGACCAATTGAACAAATACTTTGGTTCTGTCTTCACTAAGGAAGACATAAACCATCTGCCGGAAATAGCGGGGGACCGGGGGTCTAAAGAGATGGAGGAACTGAGGGAAATCCAGGTTAGTCGGGAAGTGGTGTTAGGTAAATTAAATGGATTAAAGGCAGATAAATCCCCAGGGCCAGATAGGTTGCATCCCAGAGTGCTTAAGGAAGTAGCCTCAGAAATAGTGGATGCATTGGTGATAATTTTTCAAAACTCTTTAGATTCTGGAGTAGTTCCTGAGGACTGGAGGGTAGCTAATGTAATCCCACTTTTTAAAAAGGGAGGGAGAGAGAAAACGGGGAATTATAGACCAGTTAGCCTAACATCGGTAGTGGGGAAAATGCTAGAGTCAGTTATTAAAGATGTGATAGCATTACATTTGGAAAGTGGTGAAATCATCGGACAAAGTCAGCATGGATTTACCAAAGGCAAATCATGTCTGACGAATCTTATAGAATTTTTCGAGGATGTAACTAGTAGAGTGGATAAGGGAGAACCAGTCGATGTGTTATATCTGGACTTTCAGAAGGCCTTCGACAAGGTCCCACATAGGAGATTGGTGTACAAACTTAAAGCACACGGTATTGAGGGTTCAGTGTTGAGGTGGATAGAAAATTGGTTGGCGGACAGGAAACAAAGAGTAGGAATAAACGGGTCCTTTTCGGAATGGCAGGCAGTGACTAGTGGGGTACCGCAAGGCTCAGTGCTGCGACCCCAGTTATTTACAGTGTATATTAATGATTTGGACGAGGGAATTGAATGCAACATCTCTAAGTTTGCGGATGACACGAAGCTGGGTGGCAGTGTTAGCTGCGAGGAGGATGCTAGGAGGCTGCAGAGTGACTTGGATAGATTAGGCGAGTGGGCAAATGCATGGCAGATGCAATATAATGTGGATAAATGTGAGGTTATCCACTTTGGCGGCAAGAACAGGAAAGCAGAGTATTACCTGAATGGTGACCGATTGGGAGAAGGGGAGATGCAACGTGACCTGGGTGTCATGGTGCACCAGTCATTGAAAGCAAGCATGCAGGTGCAGCAGGCAATGAAGAAAGCGAATGGTATGTTGGCATTCATAGCAAGAGGATTTGAGTTTAGGAGCAGGGAGGTTCTGCTGCAGTTGTACAGGGCCTTGGTGAGACTGCACCTGGAGTATTGTGTGCAGTTTTGGTCTCCTAATCTGAGGAAAGACGTTCTTGCCTTAGAGGGAGTACAGAGAAGGTTCACCAGATTGATCCCTGGGATGGCGGGACTTACATATGAGGAAAGACTAGATAGACTGGGCTTGTACTCGCTGGAATTTAGAAGACTGAGGGGGGATCTTATAGAAACATATAAAATTCTTAAGGGGTTGGAGAGGCTAGATGCGGGAAGATTGTTCCTGATTTTGGGGGAGTCCAGAACCATGGGTCACAGCTTAAGGATAAGGGGGAAGTCTTTTAGGACCGAGATGAGAAAACATTTCTTCACACAGAGAGTGGTGAGTCTGTGGAATTCTCTGCCACAGAAGGTAGTTGAGGCCAGTTCATTGGCTATATTTAAGAGGGAGTTAGATGTGGCCCTTTTTGCTAAAGGGATCAGGGGGTATGGAGAGAAGGCAGGTACAGGCTACTGAGCTGAATGATCAGCCATGATCATATTGAATGGTGGTGCAGGCTCGAAGGGCCGAATGGCCTACTCCTGCACCTATTTTCTATGTTTCTATGTAACTTAAATATTTGTAGAAGTTAAAGCACATGAAGATAAATTGGATTTATAAATTAGTCAAGGTTCAATTATATGATTGAAGAAAAAATCTTGAGCAACTTAAGTGTCTCAGATGGATATTTAAAGATAATCACTGTTAAAACAAAGGGTCGCATCTTATTGGACATTTTGTCACCATCGTTGGCTAGCTCTTCAGCTCAAAATTCGTATGCATCATAACTTGAAGTTGTGAATGCATGGAGGCATCATGGTCATAACTCCTTGAATGTGACAACACAAGTAGATAGAGTGGTACAGAAGACCTATGGGATGCTTGATTTCATTATAATAGACAATAGGTGCAGGAGTAGGCCATTCGGCCCTTCAAGCCAGCACCGCCCTTCACCGTGATCATGGCTGAACATCCACAATCAGTACCCCGTTCCTGCCTTCTCCCCATGTCCCTTGACTCCGCTATCATTAAGAGCTCTATCTAACTCTCTTGAAAGCATCCAGGGAATTGGCCTCCACTGACTTCTGAGGCAGAGAATTCCACAGCTTCACAACTCTCTGAGTGAAAATGTTTTTCCTCATCTCTGTTCTAAATGGCCTAGTTCTTATTCTTAAATTGTGGCCCCTGGTTTGGGACTCCCCCACCATCGGGAACATGTTTCCTGCCTCTAGTGTCCAATCCCTTAATAATCTTATATGTTTCAATAAGATCCCCTCTCATCCCTCTAAATTGCAGAGTAAACATGCCCAGTCGCTCCAGTCTTTCAACATACGACAGTCCCGCCATTCGTGAACCTTCGCTGCACGCCCTCAAAAATTAGAATGTCCTTCCTCAAATTTGGAGACCAAAACTGCACACAATACTCCAGGTGTGGTCCCACTAGGGCCCTGTGCAACTGCAGAAGAACCTCATTGCTCCTATACGCAACTCCTCTTGTTATGAAGGCCAACATTCCATTAGCTTTCTTCACTGCCTGCTGTACCTGCATGCTTACTTTCAGTAACTGATGAACTAGGACACCCAGATCTCGTTGTACTTCCCTTTTCCTAACTTGACACCATTCAGATAATAATCTGCCTTCCTGTTCTTACCACCAAACTGTATAACCTCACATTTGTTTAGTTGGGGCTTTGAGTACAAGAGTCAGGAGGTTAAGAAAGGAGGGAGAGAGAAAACGGGTAATTATAGACCAGTTAGTCTGACATCAGTGGTGGGGAAAATGCTGGAGTCAATTATAAAAGACGAAATTGCTGAGCATTTGGATAGCAGTAACGGGATCGTTCCGAGTCAGCATGGATTTACGAAGGGGAAATCATGCTTGACAAATCTACTGGAATTTTTTGAGGATGTAACTAGGAAAATTGACAAGGGAGAGTCAGTGGATGTGGTGTACCTCGACTTTCAGAAAGCCTTCGACAAGGTCCCACATAGGAGATTAGTGGGCAAAATTAGGGCACATGGTATTGGGGGTAGGGTACTGACATGGATAGAAAATTGGTTAACAGACAGAAAGCAAAGAGTGGGGATAAATGGGTCCCTTTCGGAATGGCAGGCAGTGACCAGTGGGGTACCGCAAGGTTCGGTGCTGGGACCCCAGCTATTTACGATATACATTAATGACTTAGACGAAGGGATTAAAAGTACCATTAGCAAATTTGCAGATGATACTAAGTTGGGGGGTAGTGTGAATTGTGAGGAAGATGCAATAAGGCTGCAGGGTGACCTGGACAGGTTGTGTGAGTGGGCGGATACATGGCAGATGCAGTTTAATGTAGATAAGTGTGAGGTTATTCACTTTGGAAGTAAGAATAGAAAGGCAGATTATTATCTGAATGGTGTCAAGTTAGGAGGAGGGGGAGTTCAACGAGATCTGGGTGTCCTAGTGCATCAGTCAATGAAAGGAAGCATGCAGGTTCAGCAGGCAGTGAAGAAAGCCAATGGAATGTTGGCCTTCGTAACAAGAGGAGTTGAGTATAGGAGCAAAGAGGTCCTTCTACAGTTGTACCGGGCCCTGGTGAGACCGCACCTGGAGTACTGTGTGCAGTTTTGGTCTCCAAATTTGAGGAAGGATATTCTTGCTATGGAGGGCGTGCAGCGTAGGTTCACTAGATTAATTCCCGGAATGGCGGGACTGTCGTATGTTGAAAGGCTGGAGCGATTGGGCTTGTATACACTGGAATTTAGAAGGATGAGGGGGGATCTTATTGAAACATATAAGATAATTAGGGGATTGGACACATTAGAGGCAGATAACATGTTCCCAATGTTGGGGGAGTCCAGAACAAGGGGCCACAGTTTGAGAATAAGGGGTAGGCCATTTAGAACGGAGATGAGGAAGAACTTTTTCAGTCAGAGGGTGGTGAAGGTGTGGAATTCTCTGCCTCAGAAGGCAGTGGAGGCCAGTTCGTTGGATGCTTTCAAGAGAGAGCTGGATAGAGCTCTTAAGGATAGCGGAGTGAGGGGGTATGGGGAGAAGGCAGGAACGGGGTACTGATTGATAGTGATCAGCCATGATCGCATTGAATGGCGGTGCTGGCTCGAAGGGCTGAATGGCCTACTCCTGCACCTATTGTCTATTGTCTATTGTTACGATGTAGCTTTATAGGACTTTGGTCATGCTTTGGAATATAATGTGCAGTTCTGGTCAACCCATTGCAGGAAGGATGTGGAGGCTTTGGAAAGGGCACAGAGGAAGTTTACCAGAAAGATGTCTGGATTAGGGAGCATTGACCACAGGGAGTGGTTGGACAGGCTTGGATTATTTTCTCTGGAATGCCAGAGGTTGTGGGGAGACTTGATAGTTTATAAAATTATGAGAGGCATAGATAGACAGTAAGAATCTTTTGGATGGAAAAAAATGAAATACTAGAGGACATAGTTTTAAGGTGCGAGGGGTAAAGTTTAAAGTTAATAGGGCAAGTATTTTACATAGTGGGTGGTGAGTCCCTGGAACTCGGTTGAGGCAGATAAAATAGTGAAATTTAAAAGACATTTCGATAGGCATATGGATATACAGGGAATGGAGGGATATGGGTTATGTGCAGGCAGATAAAATTTGGTCGGCATCATGTTGGCACAGACATTGTGGGCTGTAAAGCCTGTTCTTGTACTGTACTATAAGAAAATAACTGCAGATGCTGGTACAAATCGATTTATTCACAAAATGCTGGAGTAACTCAGCAGGTCAGGCAGCACCTCGGGAGAGAAGGAATGGGTGACGTTTCGGGTCGAGACCCTTCTTCAGACTGTTCTATGTTCTATATAGATTGGGTTCTTCTAGAATGCATCGGAGGACAGAAAAAGTAAGCATGGATAGGAACTTGGCTGAAGTTTCAGTATCCCTGGCAAATCTGCCATTTACATTTAGGTTTTCAAGAGGTAACAACCCAGTGGGATACAACCTCAAGTGCAAGATAGGAATTCCTACTACATTAACCCTTGCATTGACCAATTTCACCATTACTGTTTGTTGTGTAGAAAGTTGTGTAAAGGCGTACTTCATGACCAACCTTCATGTTTTATTTTCCTTTTCCCTTTGCTTCTCGCTTCCTGACTTTTTATGTTGTCAAGTACTAACCCACCTTAATTTTCAATATTTGTTCAAATGCCTTTGGCATTTACTTGGCCAAGTCACATGTAACATTGAAGTGCTAGAAGCTTGGAAGTTAATAGTACTTTTGTAAAAGAGCGAGGATAGGTGAAGGTTATTCCGACGGTAAATCATATACATTTGGCCAAATCGGGTTAACTGTCCTATACATACAAGGGGGACTCATGTACAAGCTCTTAGAACTAATAAAACATGTTTGTAAAAAGAGTATGTGAGAAAGTGGGAAACTGAAAGGAAGCAGATTGCCTGAACTTTACGTAATTTTTCATCTCTCTTGTAGACATTTTTGTACTTGAGGTGAGGGCACAGATTTGGGAAGCTGTTATCTTTGAGCATTTATCAGGATATCTCAGGCAGTATTGACCATTACCTGGAAACATGCATAATGAATTCTGCAATGTTGAGAATGTGTAAAAATACTCATGGAATTTTTGTTTTGTTTTTTAAGATGAAAGTTACTGAGAGCACCTGAATTGCTCCACATTGCCATGTATGAATTTGCTTAACACAATAAGTTCAACCAAATGAACATGGAAACTAATTCTGTATTTCGGCTTTAGGGGGAATTGGGAATAGAGTACTGAACCATCAAGAGTAGCCATGGCAGTTTTCTGCACAATTCTGCAGCCAACCTTGAGTTGCTAAATTATAGATAAAAGACATTCCACGCAGTTCATTATCCAATGGAATCTGGATTTGGGTTATTCAAGCACATTCAGAACTTTGTTTTTGGCAGTGCTGTCACTTCAGCACTAACACGAGTCATCCTGAGAGTTCTGTTTCTCACCAGGTGGTTGGCAGCATGGATGCTCATCCAAGTCGTTACTGTGCCACAGTCCGTGTGCAGCGACCCCGTCAGGAGATAATTGAAGACCTTTCCTACATGGTTCGAGAACTCCTGATCCAGTTTTACAAATCAACCCGTTTCAAGCCAACAAGGATTATTTTCTATAGAGATGGTGTCCCTGAAGGACAATTACCACAGGTAGCTCAAAGTTCCAAACCCTCACTGAAGTAAACACCTGAAATGGCCAAAGTCGTACAAGTCAACTGAAGCAATGTTCAGATCTACAGGGGTTACCTTGATGGATTTAGATACAGGCAGGTGAACAATATGAACAAAACAATTAAGCTGGATTTAATATTTGTACTAACTGTTCTCCTTTATTCTGTTTAGCACAGCTTCCTCTCAGTGGGAGGAAGAATAGTCTGCCTCATGGACAGTGGTTATCAATGCTATATTATAATCAGTTGCTAGGAGCTATAGTTCAAATGAGGTAACTTGGAAAGTGCACTGTGTACTTAGTATGATTTGGACAATGAAAAATAGTTGGTCCCTCTACATAAACTCTGCAGTGAAAGTTTTAATAGGGATTTCACATCTTTTCCAAAATACCTCTGGCAATATAATTGGTTAAAAAAAATCACCTCACTGATGGCGTATATTTCTCCTGATCTTGAATTCTTTATTCTTTTGGCTTAAAAAGACATTTTATAAACAGCTGCATCTATGCTCCTCACCAAAAATGTTTACAACTTTTATTTGAATTAACAACTTGACTGAAACTTCCTTTTTCAGATTTTACATTATGAGCTCCTGGCTATTCGTGATGCATGTATCAAACTGGAAAAAGATTATCAACCTGGAATTACCTACATAGTTGTCCAGAAACGTCATCATACACGACTCTTCTGTGCAGATAAAAGCGAGAGGGTAAGTAAAATGAAATAACTTTCTCCTTTTGTCCTTTTCGAAGGCGATGGTTACTTAGTATATCCCACAGGTGCTGTGGCCCTTGTAGCGCCTTCTAAAGTAACTTTTCATCATGTGTAAGATCAATTAATAACAAATGTATTAACTAAAAACTGTAAAAAGAGTACGGCAACATGCCTCAATGACAACCAACTGGTGGCACTAATGCCCATGGTGATGAAGTGATTTGAGAGGTTGGTTATGGAACATATCAACTCCTACCCTAGCAAGATCTTGGATCCACTACAATTTGCCTACTGCCATAATAGATCAATGGGGGATGCGACCTCGCTGGCGTTCCACTGTGCACTGGACCACTTAAACAATAAAAACACATGTCAGGCTGTTGTTCATTGACTACAGTTCAGTGTTCAACATCATCATCCCCTCCAAACGTGTTACTAAGCTCAGAGAACTGGATCTCTGTACATCTCTTTACAGACCACAATCAGTACAACTTGGCCACAGCACTTCCTCCTCAATAACCATTAGCACAAGGGCACCTCAAGGCTCTTTGATCGGTCCCCTGCTCTACTCACTTTATGCCCATGACTGTGTAGGCAGACACAGTTCCAGCTCCATCTTTAAATATGCCAATGACACGACGATCGTTGGACGAATTATGGGAAATGATGAGTCGAAGTATAGGAGATAAATTGATCGTCCGATTAAAAGGTGGATGAACAACCTTGCTCTCAATGTCAGTAAGTCCAAGGAGCTGTGTTAAATTTAGAAGAGAAACGCCAAGGATCTGCAAACCTGTCTTCATCAACAGTATTACGGCCAGCTTCTCGTCTTTCTTATCAAGCTCTAAAGCTTCCGTTGATGTAGGATAGGTGGAACGATATTTTCTTATTACGCAAACAATCAACAACAAAGATCTCCACGGCGTTTGAATTAGTTAGTCGTTTATTTGAAGTTGCAATATAACATATTGGCATGTCTCGTCATTGACTTGTTATTGATTAGCTTGATAAGGATCTCATATCCTACTGTGGTTCTTCGTGTGTTATACGAACTGCCAGGTCTTATCGCCGGCAGATTTCTTACTGATCTTCTATCAGTAGGCTCTTTAGCCAATTTATAGCGGTAGCTTATTTTGGCTGAACTTCTATCAGCCGCTTCTTTCCATGTACTGAACAAATACGTCGGAGCTGGAAGCTCTCTGGCCCTGCCCAGCCCAAAGTAGGCATAGTATTAACCTCTTAGTGTCCAAAAATACAGCAGGATACAAAGTAATATAATATGCTAAAATAACTAATAAACGCAAAATGGCTCCTACAAACAGCTCAGTGGTGGAGCGTCAATAACTTCAAGTTCCTAGGCATGCATATCTGTGAAGATTTGTCCTGGACCCTGCACTGATGCAATTATAAAGAAAGCTCATTAACACCTCAACTTCCATTGAAGATTGAGGAGATTTGGTATGTCGACAAATAGTCTCTTTAATTCCTACAGGTATATGGTAGGGAGAATATAGGCTGGTTGCCTCATGGCCTGGTTCAGCAACTCAGACATCCAGGTTACAACAAATGGTGGACACTGCACGTTACATCATGGATATTGACCACCCCATCATCAAATGGATGCCTCAAAAAGGCAGCCAGCATCATGAAGGACCCAATCCACCCTTCCTGCCGTCAGGAAAAAGGTATGGGAGTCTGAAAACCATGATGGCCAGGTTCAGGAACAGCTTCTTTACAACCATCAATCTATTCAACACTACAAACACCAACTAAGTACCAACTAAACTTAGAACTACAAACAGTCTCTGTTGCTCCAGGGACTTCAGGCTTGTTTTGATTTGCATTAATATCGGGTGGTTTGAATTTATCAAACTTTTTTTTTGTTTCGTATTAAGAGTTTAATTGTTTCATTTTGGTACATAGCACAGTTAAACACTCTTGGCTCTTGAACAACATGGAGAATTCTACGAAACATTTTTTTTTTTCATATCAAAGACAATCTGGACTGCTGAGAGCTTTCAGCACTTTCTCTGAATTTCAGATTCCAACATGTGCTTTTTTTTTCAGTGACATAAGTGAGAAAGATCAAATATTACTGGAGAGCAATATGTAGACACTTTCATTGTGTATACCAATAGCTGCCTAAATGCTTCCTCTGGCTGATCATTGTGGCATTTGAGATTTGTATTATTTTAGCCAAGATTCAGTCTCATTGTCTGCTTGACTTGGGATAAGGAAGTTTTTACTGGGAGAAAACCTTATTTACAACAAACTACATTAAGCAATTTGATTCCCATGAATATGGAATTCCTACGTTAATAAAAGTTCCTCACAGAAGTATTTTCTGAGGCAGCTGTTTTTACCCATTGTAATTTACCCAATACCAATGAATTCTGCGTAAATGTTCCAGAAGTGAAACCTCTAGACTGGGTTCTATGGCATAGATGATGATACCTTATTATCACATGTGACTTGTCATAGTGAGATTCTTTGTTTTGCACACACAAATAGTAGCAACATATAAGATGCGGACACAGTTACAAACTATTCCATTTAGTCTCCAATGGTCCCCCTTTGTTCTCGGTGTCGCCCCTTCCCCCATGCTGGGATTCCCCTATGTTTTCTCAGCGGCTCCCCCACGCCAGGTCCCTCTGTTCTCGGTGGCGCATCCGGCGCCCACATGGTCCCATCCGACCTCCAGGAAGCTCCTCCGGCCCGTCCTTGACCGCCTTCTTCCTCCTCGAACGGCAGCGCCCGTAGTCAACTTCGACTGCCGACCCCTACCTCGACTGCTGCAGGGTCCTCTAGATTATGCGAGTCATTTGGATGCAAAAAAATACTCCGAAGTTTGTTTCTACTATTCGAGGGATTACCAAAATCATCCTCTATATAATCTGTACTGATATATTTTCTCCTGATCAATTGATGTTTACTGGTATAAATTTGATAACTGATCTAATCAGGCTGCAGTGTGGGCTATAAATGCTGTATCTATTCTTGTGTTGAGAATATATTTCAAACTCAATATTCACTGAATTGTTGCTACTCTGGTGCCAGTGGTGTGGTTATATGATGTCATTGTTTCAAGGGTATAATGTCAAATGGAGTGTAATTTGAATGTGCACAAACCTGTAGATACATCAAATTAATATACGGTATAAGCCTTTATGTTTAAATATGGCAAAATATTTCCTTGCTGTGTTTTATAAAAAATATTAAATACTGAACTTTTAATTTTATAGATTGGTAAAAGTGGGAACATACCAGCAGGAACAACAGTTGATACTGATATCACCCACCCATTTGAGTTTGATTTCTACTTGTGCAGCCATGCTGGGATTCAGGTTAGTTCAATTTCTTAGTACTTGTAACCATTACAGCACAGAAATACAAACAATGTATACACATGACTTGCCATGGCAGTGTTGAGAATTACTTTAGCATGCAGAGCATGTTAAGCTACCAGCTTGACCTTTGTTCTCTCCTTTAATACGACTGTTCAGGTCCTGGGAAACTAATAACAATGATTGCTGAGGTCAGTTACTGGTTTATTGATGATGCATTACCTACAAAACCAATCACAAGCAGCCTCAGTATATGAGATATATGGACATTTAAAAAAAGGTAAATCAACAAAGTGAAACGCAAAGGAAATAAGTCAACAAGGGGGGCAGTTCACAGGACAGGTTTTATCATTCTAACTTCTGGACTGAAATGCATGTGTCCATCCACTTTGAACAATGTGCTCAAAATTCTTTGTAAATGTTTCTTCCATGGGTGTACTTGCTTTTCACTTATTGCCTCATTTATGCTGTCATTTATTGTGGTAAAAAGAGGACACGTATAGCAGTTGATATCAATTACCAAGAAAGAAGCTCATGGCATGGTGGAAGCGTTGTACAATCTGATTATTAAGACATTTATGATGGACAGTAACCAGCTTTAGAGAACTATAACATGCTTAAAGATATATATATATAATATATATATATGTGTGTATATATATATAGATGGATGGATGGATGGAACACTGGAGTAATAATTAGCGAGACAGGGATTCCTTAAAGGTTTGAAAATCATGGATAAAGGAAAGAGTGGGAAAGAGAAGTAAAGAATATGATAGATTTGAAGTATTTGAATTTGTTGAGATTGAGGATGTTAGGTTACATATGTTCTGTTTTGTGATGCTACTATGCAGCAGCAGGAGGGGTGAGGTAACTTGGCATTCAGGAGGCATGCTCTAGATATATCTATATTCTTCTGCACTGGTATTATAAGAGTTTTGCAGACAGGAGAAAGGTTGGGCCTCCACTGGGCCACAACAGTATTGACAGTCATTGCAAAGAACATTAATTTTCTGGGAACTTATATTTCTTGGAACCTATGTTTTATCGTAAGTACAATAGTCCTCTTGATATTTCTCTTGCAATATCACAAAGCAATAAAAATTAACATCTTTTTTCCACATACGTTTCACGCTTTTGCCACTTCTCATTTCTCCGTTATACCAAAAGTCTTCCCACAGTTGCATGCTATGTCAAAGGCTGCTTTTGCTTAATTAAACCAAGACATCCCAAATTGGTCTGGAGATACAGGAAGATGAAAAGGGGTGCAAGATCTCTGGCACTTCAAGGCAGCAACTCTATCACTGTGCCTCATGTTGCTAACTTAAATTTACTTTGCAGGAAGAGATGACAGCAGGCAAGTAAAACCTTTCCAGATTGTGGCAATGAGTTTGTATTTTTTTTTAGAATTCCACAAAACTAATGCAATGTACTTGGGAGTTAAGATTGATATAAATGGCTATGTAGGTTAAAGACCTGCAAATGCTTGTTAGTGGCTGATTAAATGTCATAGTTTCACCGATGATATCCAGCTCCTCATCTCCACCAAGTCAATCTCCTCCACCACACACTCTACACTGACAAACTGCATTACTGAAATAAAATCTTGGCTTCAATCAAACTTCCTCAAACTCAATTGCAACAAATCTGAAATCATCATCATTGGTCCAAAAATGCTCACCAAATCCACCCAAAACTTCATCCTCAACATTGATGGTCTCCCAGTATCCACCTCACCTCACATCCGGAATCTTGGAATCATCCTTGATCAAACCCTCTCCTTCGAAAAACACATCAAACACATCACAAAGACAGCCTTCTTCCACCTCAAAAACATTGCCCGTCTCCGTCCATCCCTCTCCTCCACAGCTGCAGAAACCCTCATCCACGCCTTCATCACCTCCCGTCTGGACTACTGCAACAGCCTCCTCTATGGCGCACCCTCAAAAATCATCAATAAACTTCAATACATTCAAAACTCCGCTGCCCGTCTACTCACACACACCTCGATCCGTGACTATATCACCCCCGTCCTTTATAAACTCCACTGGCTCCCCATCCCCCAGAGAATCCAGTACAAAATCCTCCTCATAACCTACAAAGCCCTCCATAACCTGGCCCCATCCTACCTGACCGACCTCCTCCACAGGCACACTCCCACCTGCACCCTCCGCTCTGCCGCTGCCAATCTCCTATCCCCCCACATCCGGACTAAACTCAGATCCTGGGGGGACAGGGCTTTCTCCATCGCTGCTCCCACCCTATGGAACTCACTACCCCAAACCGTTAGAGACTCCCCCACACTCACCACATTCAAAACATCGCTGAAGTCTCACCTGTTCAGTACTGCCTTCAACCACTGAAGGTCACCTCACCTTCTGTCTCCTTTCTCTGTTCATTTATTTATTTACTTATTTACCTATTTATTCATTTCCCTATGTTCTCAAAATCTCTGTAAAGCGTCTTTGAGTATATGAAAAGCGCTATATAAATAAAATGTATTATTATTATTATTATTATAGTTTCACTTTTTTACACTCACAGGGCACCAGCAGACCGTCACATTATTATGTATTATGGGATGACAATCGATTCACAGCAGATGAGCTACAGATCCTGACGTATCAGTTGTGTCACACTTATGTGCGCTGCACTCGCTCAGTTTCCATTCCAGCACCAGCTTATTATGCTAGATTGGTAGCATTCCGGGCAAGGTACCACCTGGTGGACAAAGAACACGATAGGTAAGATAAATGGTCTGAATAATTGCTGTTAATTTACGGATTTATAAGTATTTTGCATAACACAAGCTCAATAGCACCTTTTCCTACAATGTTACCTTTTTTGTCGAGAGCCAGCTTGGGAATGAAGATCATAAGTGGTAGGAGTAGAATTAGGCCATTTGGTCCATCAAGTCTACTCCGCCATTCAATCATGGCTGATCTATCTCTCCCTCCTAACCCCATTCTTCTGCCTTCTCCCCATAAGTAAAAACAAATGCTAAAAATGCTCATCAGATCAGGCAACATCTACAGACAGAAACAGTTTACTATTTTGGGGTCAATATTAAGGGTTAAATGGAAAAATTAAGGATATGGCAAATTTTGATAGAGGTACAGCAACAGGATAATAAATGACATGGAAACAAAGTGAATGCCTGTGCTATGTTGGTAAAAGGAAAGATTATCTGAGAGAAAGAATAATAATAATAATAATAATACATTTTATTTATATAGCGCTTTTCATATACTCAAAGACGCTTTACAGAGATTTTGAGAACATAGGGAAATGAATAAATAGATAAATAAGTAAATAAATAAATGAACAGAGAAAGGAGACAGAAGGTGAGGTGACCTTCAGTGGTTGAAGGCAGTACTGAACAGGTGAGACTTCAGCGATGTTTTGAATGTGGTGAGTGTGGGGGAGTCTCTAACGGTTTGGGGTAGTGAGTTCCATAGGGTGGGAGCAGCGATGGAGAAAGCCCTGTCCCCCCAGGATCTGAGTTTAGTCCGGATGTGGGGGGATAGGAGATTGGCAGCGGCAGAGCGGAGGGTGCAGGTGGGAGTGTGCCTGTGGAGGAGGTCGGTCAGGTAGGATGGGGCCAGGTTATGGAGGGCTTTGTAGGTTATGAGGAGGATTTTGTACTGGATTCTCTGGGGGATGGGGAGCCAGTGGAGTTTATAAAGGACGGGGGTGATATGGTCACGGATCGAGGTGTGTGTGAGTAGACGGGCAGCGGAGTTTTGAATGTATTGAAGTTTATTGATGATTTTTGAGGGTGCGCCATAGAGGAGGCTGTTGCAGTAGTCCAGACGGGAGATGATGAAGGCGTGGATGAGGGTTTCTGCAGCTGTGGAGGAGAGGGATGGACGGAGACGGGCAATGTTTTTGAGGTGGAAGAAGGCTGTCTTTGTGATGTGTTTGATGTGTTTGTCGAAGGAGAGGGTTTGATCAAGGATGATTCCAAGATTCCAGATGTGAGGTGAGGTGGATACTGGGAGACCATCAATGTTGAGGATGAAGTTTTGGGTGGATTTGGTGAGCATTTTTGGACCAATGATGATGATTTCAGATTTGTTGCAATTGAGTTTGAGGAAGTTTGATTGAAGCCAAGATTTTATTTCAGTAATGCAGTTTGTCAGTGTAGAGTGTGTGGTGGAGGAGATTGACTTGGTGGAGATGAGGAGCTGGATATCATCGGCGAAGCAGTGGAAGTTGAGACCATGACGGCGGATTAATTGACCAAGGGGGAACAGGTAGAGGATGAAGAGGAGGGGGCCAAGGACTGAGCCTTGGGGGACACCTTGGGGGAGGGGAGCGGTGGGGGATTTACAGTTGTTAATGGAGATGAACTGGTGTCTGTCAGAGAGGTAAGATTTGAACCAGGATAGGGCTGTGCCGGTGATGTTAAGGGAGGTTTCAAGTCGGGTGAGGAGAATGGAGTGATTTATGGTGTCAAAGGCGGCGCTGAGGTCAAGTAGGATGAGGATGTTGAGGTTGCCAGCGTCGGAGGAGAGGAGAATGTCGTTTGTGATTTTGAATGACAGTAGAAAGCAAAAAGGAAAGCCAGTAGATTTGGAGTGAACAATTGGGAAACAGGTGAACTGGAAGGTTTTGGTCATGCTTACAAACTGTAAAGAGGCATTCTACAAAATCATCCAACCTGAAATTTTGTTTGCGAACTGAGCAAAGAATACAATGGACAGAGGTGGACGCTCGATGAAATGATCATCTTGGCTGCACTTGGTTTCACTAGTGCATAGGAGGTCACATGAAGAACACCGAATGCAATTGACCAGGATGGAGGAGTTGCAGGTGAATCTCTGCCTTACTTGGAAGGGCGGATTAGGTCCCTGATCCAGATGGATTTATAGAAGATGTCAGTGGCATGTCTTTACTTAAAATGGAGACAGAGATGCTGAAAAGGAAGAGAAGTATCAAAAGTACTCCAGATAAATTTGAGGGTTGAATGGAAGTTGGTGACAAAGGTACTGAAATTGACAAATTATGAAGGAAGGAGCACTGATACATTTTTCGACATAGTGGAGAAATAGATTGGTGGGAAGTGCCAGAATACATTCTGGAATCTTGGAAAAACAGGGACATTGAAGTTGAATGAGGGTTTGCAAGCACAGACAGGTTAAGGGGATTTTTTCCAGGTGAATGCAATGGTTATTGTGAAAGGGTTTGTGACGGTGCCCCAAAGATGTAACCATGAAAATGGGCAACTGACATACAGGACAGAAATACAGTTACTCAGTAATTTAATGAAAACAGAAGTAAATCTCAAATGTGGCGGTTAAGGACCTGGCCAAGGACGGAATCTGGTTCAGATATGCAATTGCTTTGGGCAAGGCCGATTTGGTGTTGAGGAACTTCTCATTATCAAAGTGAGGTCGAAGGGATATTGGAAAATAATTTAAAGAAGCAACTGGTGGAGAAAAGAAACTGAAATTTAGCTCTTCTCTTCCCTCCCCCACCCATCCTATTCACCGACTAGAACCGATTTTTCTTGTTTACCCTTTGGATTGGGAGAACCAACATAGGGCTTGTTTCATGGAAAATTACAGAAATAGTTTGATCGACACAATGGTGTCAAAAATGGTGGTGTGGTCCAGCAACTGTGATACTATTGGGTGCAGTAATGAAAAACTAGGTTGGGAGACTAAAAATGTCATGATGAACATCTTTAGGAAGGTTTTCTTCGGGGCACTTGATAAATTAGCTGTATTAGAAATGGCTACTAGCTCACTTGTTCTTGGTCTTTCAAAAACAACTCGCCTCTTCCAGCATTAGTTCATTAAATAGTCAACTACTCTGGCCTCAAGCTTTCCTCATCTTTGCCAGTTACAGCTGCTGGTCACTAACTGGGTTATAAAATATTTGCTATTATCTTCTGCAGAAGTGGTTGGAGTAGACAAAGGAATTTAGTTCACTTTTCTTATTTTGTTTACAGTGGAGAAGGCAGTCATATCTCTGGACAGAGTAATGGACGGGATCCCCAGGCACTGGCTAAAGCTGTACAAGTTCACCAGGATACCTTACGCACAATGTACTTTGCTTAACTCTCTGAATATTCAGCCACTTCAACTTACCAGCCTTCTGGACTATAAGCAGCCATGTAAGAACAAATAAGCACCTTCCACTGGATGTGTCTTGGAGGTTGGAAGGGATCAAGGTGTATTTTACAAGAGCAATTTTCAAAGAACTAATAACTAGTGGAGAAAGATTGGCCAAGCATATTATAGATGTGACAAAAAACATTTCACATTTATGTTTTATTTTTTACACGTATTTATGCAATATACTGATGACTTCATGTAAAGTGCAAATGTTCACTGCCAAACTCCTTTTAGTTTTTAAGACACGAGGATTAAAGAAAATGCTCGGAAAGCAGCTACTTCAATTGAATTGTTCAAGGATTTTAAAAAATCCCATAGGTCCAAAAGCTGAACCGTTCAACTTAGTGCCTGGACTAGTAATTATTTGAATTTTTACGTCTGATGTACATTTTCTTAACTTGGCACCAAACATATCAATCATTTTCAACCTGTTTATGTTCTTTAACATCTCATTTTTTATTGTGCTTTCGTGTTTCATTCTAGCAAGTGCAGAAAATTGTGTATATACACAATCTAAAGAGATCTTAATGTTATGTGGTCACTTTCTAAAGTCTGGACTTTAGAAAGTTACCACATAACATTAAGTCTGGACTTTAGAAAGTTATTATGAATATATGGAAACACTAAGTCCTGAATCTGAGGTAGAACAAATGGAAACTTGTAAATTATTTTTTTAAATATCGCATTAAGTATCGTATAAGGTTGTAATGGCTGCTCTTCACTTTTACTGATATTATGAGCCCTCCTGCACAGACCCTTTTATACATGGGGGTTGAAAATGGCAGCAATGAAAGAAGTAGATTTATAGATTCAATTTTAGCAGACAGTTGAATGAATAAAGCAGTCTCTGGGGTCTTTTTAAGAATTCTTTGAATGATCTTTAGTTATTCAGCAGAAGAATTGCACGTCAACTGAACTCGCACAGTAATTCTCTTTGGAAGCTGCTAATAAATTGAAAGCACACATGGATGAATAAGAAGCATATGTTAAATCCTTTTTAAAGCCATTTACTTCGAAGGATTTAAATTAGATTTTTTTATAAAGTAAACCGATACAAACGTTGGGAAGTATGTTTAAAATATTCTAATTGCTATTTGGATTTATAATCATTTTGCTCGTATTTACATACTCATTTTTTATTAGAGAGAAGGATGGTATTATTCTCTAAGAAAAATTTCACTGAAGGTAAACTTTAGAATTGGTTTTGTAAACTACTGTCAATATAAAAACCTGTTGAATGCACATCACCTGTTTAAGGTGTATGAAAAATGCTTCCTATATTGTCCCCTGATGGTGCGAATGCTTGCATTCTTTGAGGAGTTCCCCTCCTCTACAGGCATTACATTTTAGTTTATTGGACCAACCATCCTATGAAACCACTAAATAGATTTTGTGCAGCTTTACCATTTGATTCATACCCAACGCACTAAATTGAGACAAGTACATATTTAGTAAAGGTAACTTTTCCTCCTTTGTTCTTGGAAGGGTAGGGTAAATGTTCCAACACATACCCCAATGCTATATTTACAGACTTTAATATACATCGAGGTATGTGTAAACCCAAATAAGCAAGTTTTCCCACAATATTTGCTCTAAGATTTGGTATTCATTTTGGGATATAATTTTATATTCACCATTTGCACAGGAGCATAAAGATTGAAAATGAGGCCTAAAAGCTGCACACAATACTACGTTCCATATTAACAGAGCACTACGAATTGACAGTAAATACTTCCATTAAAAAAAGTAATACAGCTAAGATTATCAAGAGTAAACCATGAGAAAGCATTTCACAACCCTGAATTTTATCCCCACCCAGTTCAACTTTCATCCTTAAGGAGATGACGTAGAAATGGATTCTGTAGATGTTCCCTGCTGTTTGATATCTTGTGCTATATGCTACATACATGTTTATGAATGAAGGAAGTATTTAATTGAGAGGCTATTCAAATATCAGGGTCATGATTCCCATCCCATTCTCATTCAGTATAGCCAAACTTGCTTGCAGCAGCAATGGTTGCTTTGTAACAACTGAGACCCAGACTGATGTGCCCTTTTCTGGATAAAGTCATTCTTTACCCTGCCATGCTCAGCTGCCTCTGTCTGAACTTCAGAAAAACAAATAGAAAATTCCCAGTCTGCGTGGCTCAATTACATGATTCCTTTGCCAGCTGTTGTCATGGGAACATGAACAACCAAGAGCAAAGTGTCACTTCAGCAGCATTGTCAAACAAAATATGTCAATGAACCACATACAAAGATGTTATGGGAGATGAACATAAGATTAATCAAAGGTTAGGTTTGAGGAGTGTTTGTAGAACGAGGATAGATGGGTTTAGGACCCTGGCAGTTGATGGCATTTGACAAATATAAGAAAATATATTTGGAAATGATCTAAAGCCCAGAATTCAAGGAGTGCAGCGATCTTAGATCGCTTAGAGTGCAGCCACCAGTCTGAAGAAGGGTCTCGACCCGAAACGTCACCCATTCCTTCTCTCCCGAGATGCTGCCTGACCTGCTGAGTTACTCCAGCACTTTGTGAATAAATAGCAGCGATCTTAGAGTCATACAGCACAAAAACAGGCCCTTCAGCCCAACCTGTCCATGCCGACCATTAAATGACTTAAGTGTTGTTACAGTATCAGCATCAACTACCACATCCAGCAGCTTGTTTCATATACCCATCACCTTCTGTGTGGAAAAGGTTGCCGCTCAGTTTCCTATTAAATCTTTCCCCTCTCATCTTCAACCTTTTGTCCTCTGGTTCTTGTTTCGTATTCTGCATAAAAGACTCTGTGTTCACCCTATATATTCCCCTCGTGATTTTGTACACCTCTCCAAGATCACCCTCAGTCTCCAACACTCCAGGGCATGAAGTCCTGCCCTGTCCAACCACTTCCTATAGCTCAGGCCCTCAAATCCTCTAGGGTCCTTGTCCGAATCTTGTAGAGTTCTAGGGTTGGAGGAGATTACAGAGATAGACGGACACAAAATTATGGAAGATTTTAGGGTCATTTTGAACATCAAAGTGAATTGAAATCGGCATAAGATTAAATCTGATGTCTGTAAGAGGCAGATTACCGCCACAATTTAACCCTTTGTCTTTTATAGCTGGCCATAACAGAGCTTTATGTTTGTGGCATCTGAGGTAATTGGCATGCAATGCACATACAGTTGGGAAATTCTTATGAATTATTTCAGTGTAGAGTAATGGATAAGATGCACTTGATGGGGTGTATGGTTTAACCTTAAAGAAAAGCACAACAGAAGGGTCATCAAACTCCTCATAAAAGAGAGCATGATTGACATTACTCAAGTATGTTCAATGTGCATAGATACAATCTGTAAACTATAAGATTTTCACATGGTTGTAAACAATGTCACAAGTCCTAGAAAGGTTGTAATGTGGTGTTACTGCAACACATTGCCAGTTGGTGTTCACCTGACTTTAGCTTGGACACTTAGGATGGGGAAAATTAAAACAGGTTGGGTTACTATTGTTTATCCCACATATATATTGGGGTACTTACAAAACCCTGGGAGCTCATCACTATTTCTCCTTGCAGTAAATTAAGAATGCGTAACAAAAGCACAAATTAATTTCAAATATACATGAATTTAATTCTCCCTGCTGCCTTAAATAGTGGAATTCTAACAATCCTAAAGGACTTGGTTTACAAAGGTTGATTAAGTACATATCTGTATTCTTATCTAATGCAGGTAAAGAACGTCTATGTGAAAATGACACAGGGCTTTCCCAATAGCTTAAATGTATTCAGCAAATTGCTACACCTCAAATTCCTGTGATATTTGTTGTGTTAGTCAATTCTGGGTGTGTAATTATCTTTGTATTCGGGATCTGCTTCAGGTCACTATCCACCAACCCTTGCTAGGAATGAAGTGGGATGAGCAGCAAAATTGAGATTGGTCATGGTGCCTTTCATTGTCTAATTGCTGAAAAGATGGAATTATGGAACTGGTGCCATAAAGGTCTGTGCCTATAAGGGTAAAGTTCAAATCTGGAGAGAGAAAGATAATCTGGTATTTCTTTAAACAGAAGTTAAAAGTAGCTTGAAACATTTTCATCTCAGCAGCATCAGTTGACAGTGTATGAGATGATCCAATACTCAGTAAGCTCATAACTCATCAATCCAATCATCTAACTTTACTCCCTGTGAAGTAGAGAATGAACCCATTCATTCCCAAGCCATGTCTGTGGAAATTCCTATTGAAATAAAATGCACTCAGCTAAGGTGCTGAGTGTTATGCTTGAGAATTTACTGAGGCAGAGTAGTTTATTTTCTTACACTGAATCAATATACTGAAGTTAACAATATTTATAATTTTCTATGTTTCTTTTCCTTGCTGCATAAGTGTTTTTTTTAAATAAAATGATTTGAAGCAACTTTCAAAGTAATTTTATTCAACCACAGGTGCCTCCTTTTATCAATTTATGGTTAAAATGAGATGCATAAATTCAACCAAGTGGAAACGAGTATCTTGAACAACAACTGTAAAATCAATTATATAACCTGGGGACAATTTACTTTTTAAAAACCTTTTTGTTTTCAGAAACTGCATTGAAGAAGTGTTTTCTTGTAATTTGGCTACCCATCATCTTTGATCTAAAATATATTGTACTGAGACTGTTAGAAGTGTTTTGAGCCTCTTTATATGAAAAATGTAGAATAATATTGATCAGATATTTTATTCTAACTCGCACACACTTATGTAAGGCCAAGAAGGATACGGTTCTATTGTGGGGGAAAATGGGATTAGAATAGTTCAGTAAAAAGGTTGGCATGGATATGGTGGGCCGAAAGCCTGTGTCTGCTCTGACTAAGAAATGCCTGACAATAGGTTTAGGTTTACTATTGTCACCTGTACCGAGGTACAGTGAAAACCTTTGGTTTGCATGCTATCCAAACAGATCAGGTATACCATAGATAGATGCAATCAGTTCAAATGTAAGTACAATAGATAAGAGCAAAGGGGAAGATACAGGGTGCAGAATATAGTTCTCAGCATTGTAGCGCATCAGTTCCATAGATCAAGTCTAATGTCCTCAATGGGGTAGAGGTAAATCTAACAATACTGTAACTAATTGAAGGACCATTTTGAAGCCTGAAAAGAGGTGATGAAGCTGTTCCTGTGTCTGGTTGTGCGTGCTTTCAAGCTTCTGTACCTTCTGCCTGACAGGAGCAGGGAGAAGGAGGATTGGGACAAGTTTTCTGTTATTTTGAAACAAAGAACTACAGATGCTGGTCAATGAACAAAAGGATACAAAGTCTGAAGAAGGATCTCGACCCGAAACGTCACACATTCCTTCTCTCCAGAGATGCTGCCTGACCTGCAGTTACTCCAGCATTTTGTGATACCTTTGATTTGTACCAGCATCTGCAGTTATTTTCCTGCACAAAGGACAGCGATAAGAGCAGAAGGTGATAAAACAGGTTTGAAGAGACGTGGATTGTGAAGCCAGAGGAAGGAAAGTAGCAGGAGGGAGGGGGGGCTGTGGTGGTGAAATAGGTGGGGCATTAGGGAGGGGTGGGTGGGGAAATAGGTGGGGCATTGGGGAGGGGTATGTGGAGAAAGAAATGAGGTAGTGAGGGAGAGAAAAGGGGTGAGGGGTTAGCTGGATGCTGGCTAAAATTGGAAAATTCAGTGTTCATACCATTGGGTTGTAAGCTACCCAAATGGAACATGAGGTGGTGCTCCTCCAGTTTACGTGTGCCTCACTCTGGCAACCGTCGCCAAGTCTAAGCTTGGTCTCGTCGATGTACAAGAGGCCAAATCAACAACGCCAGATGCAGCAGATGAGGTTAGGGGAGATGCATGTAAATCTGTGTCTCACCTGGAAGGACATCTGGGGTCCCTGGATGGAGGTGAGGGAGGAGGTAGAGGGACAGGTGGTACATCTTCTGTGGCTGCAGGGGAAAGTATCCATGAAGGGTGTCGTTTGAGTGGGCAGGGATGAGTGAACCAAGGAGTTGTGGAGGGTGCGGCCTCTGCGGAAGGTGAAAAGGGTGGAGATGGGAAGATGTAACTAGTGGTGGGATTCCGTTGGAAGTGGCGGAATATGATGTGTTGGATGTGGAGATTGGTGGCGTGAAAGGTGAGGACCGGGGAAATCTATCCTTATTCCATCTGAGGGTAGGGGAGCAAGAGCAGACGTACAGAACACAGGAGATGTGGGTGAGGGATCCATCTCTGACAGAAGGGGGGAAAACCACGGTTGTCCTAGAATGGAAAGTCTCATCTTACATAGATAAATAGACAAAAGGTGCAGGAGTAGGCCATATGGCCCATCGAGCCAGCACCGCCATTCAATATGATCATGGCTGATCATCCACAATCAGTACCCCGTTCCTGCCTTCTCCCCAAACCCCTTGATTCCGCTAGCCCTAAGAGCTCTATTGAACTCTTTCGAATGCATCCAGTGAATCCTTTCGAATGCATCCAGTGAATCATCCTCCACTGACTTCTGAGGCAGAGAATTCCACAAATTCACAACTCTGTGTGAAAAGGTTTTTCCTCATCTCAGTTCTAAATGGCCTACCCCTTATTCTTAAACTCTGGCCCCTGGTTCTGGATTCCCCCAACATTGGGAACATGTTTCCTACACTTAATGTGTACATTCCCTTTATAATTTTATATGTTTCTAGAAGATCCCCTCTCATCCTTCTAAATTCCAGTGCATATAAGCCCAGTCGCTCCATTCTTTCATCATATGACAGTCCCACCATCCCGGGAATTAACCTAGTGAACCTATACTCCCTCAATAGCAAGAATGTCCTTCCTCAAATTAGGAGACCAAAACTGCATACAATACTCCAGGTGTGGTCTCACCAGGACCTTGTACAACTGCAGAAGAACCTCTTTGTTCCTATATTCAACTCCTCTTGTTATGAAGGCCAACATGCCCTTAGCTTTCTTCACTGCCTGCTGTACCTGTATGCTTACTTTCAATGACTGATGTACTCAGACACCCAGGTGTCGTGCTTCCCCTTTTCCTAACCTGACACCATTCAGATAATAATCTGCCTTCCCATTCTTGCCTCCAAAGTGGATATCCTCACATTTATCCACATTATACACAGTTGAAAAAAATGTAATGCTTGATATTTACTTTCAATGGATTTTCAATTCCTTTTCTAAAGATGGTCGATTTTGGTGCTTGAAAATTTTTTTTTAAAGGGTGGCACGGTGGCGCAGCGGTAGAGTTGCTCCTCCACCATGCTTCCTGAAGTCAACAGCTAGCTCCTTTGCCTGGCTGACATTGAGGGAGAGGTTATCATCCTGACCATGTCACTAAGTTATCTATCTTTCCTGTATTGTCTTGCTTTCAACACATTCAAGCTCCATGTACAATATATATATATACAATGTGTTCCGTGTTCAGAGTATTATTTTCAGTTCTGAGCACCATGTTGTCGGAAAGATGCTGTCAAGCTGGAAAGGGTACATAGATGATTTACGAGGATGTTGCCAGGACTAGAGGGTTTGAGCTGTGGTCTTATCAGAGCTTTTCTGCAACTTGTTCCTGAATTTTTTTTTAAATGAAGTGCCTTCCCAAGAGTTCAAAATGCATTCTAATTATCTAGTTTTCTCAAGGTGACGTTCACCCATTCATTCTGATGGATCTCGATGTTACTGTGATCAAAACTCCTGGACCAATTTAAAGTACGTTTCTTACAGTAAAGTTTGCAATGTGATCATAAAATCTTGACGGCAACCTCAAACGCATGTGTTGCAAAGCATAAAATAACCACAGCATGTTGTATGAGAAAGATTACCCTATTAATTGTAATTGTGTTTACGGTCAATTTCTTTATTTACTATACCCTTGAATCTGCTTTCTGCAAATATGCAAGTACATATTTCATCTGCACACCATCAAAGAAGCATAAGCAAGTGTAGCTACGATGCGGGTAGACACAAAATGCTAGAGTAACTCAGCGGGACAGGCAGCATCTCTGGAGAGAAGGAATGGGTGACGTATCGGGTCGAGACCCTTCTTCAGACTGATGTCAGGGGAGTGGGCGGGACAGAGATAGAATGTAGTAGGAGACAGTAAGATTGGTGGGGGAAGGGGCAGGGGATGCAGAGAGAGTGAAAGCAAGGGCTATTTGAATTCAGAGAAGTCAATGTTCATACCGCTGGGCCTCACTCTGACAATGGAGGAGGCCCAGGACAGAAAGGTCAGATTGGGAATGGGAGGGAGAGTTTGTGCTGAGCAACTGGGAGATCAGGTAAGTTAAGGAGGACTGAGCGGAGGATTTCAGCAAAATGATCGCTGAGCCTGCGCTTGGTCTCGCCAATGTACAGGAATTGACACCTGGAACAACGGATACTGTAGATGAGGTTGGAGGAGGTGCAAGTGAACTTCTGCCTCACCTGAAAAGACTGTTGGGGTCCCTGGATGGAGTCGGGGGGGGGGGGGGGGGGGGTAATGGGACAGGTATTGCATCTCCTGCGGTTGCACAGGAAGGTACTGGGGAGGGGGTGGTTTGGGTGGGAAGGGACGAGTTGACCAGGGAGTTGCAGAGGGAACGATCTCTGCGGAAGCAGAAAAGGGTGGAGATGGAAGGTGTGGCCAGTAGTGGGATCCCGTTGGAGATGGCAAAAATGTTGGAAGATTATATGCTGTATGCGACGGCTGATGGGGTGGAAGGTAAAGACAAGGGGGACAAATGGGGGGAGGGGGAGCAAGAGCGGAGCTGCAGGATATCGAGGAGACCCTCGTGAGAGCCTCATCTATAATGGAAGGGGGGAACCCCCATTCCCTAAAGAATGAGGTCATCTCCGATGACCTGGTATGGAAATTCTCATCCAGGGCACAGATGCGGCGTAGAGGGAGGAATTGGGAATAGGGGATAGAAGGAAGCTGGGTGGGAAGAAGTGTAGTCTAGATAGCTATGGGAGTCAGTGGGTTTGTAATAGATGTGAGTCAATAGTCTGTGTCCTGTGATGGAGACGGTGAGATCTAGAAACGATAGGGAGATGTCAGAGATGGTCCAAGTGAATTTAAGTGCAGGATGGAAATTAGTCGGCGCGCGGCGGCGCGGACTTGGTGGGCCGAAAAGGCCTGTTTCCGCGCTGTATATATATGATATGATATGATAGTCGTGAAGTTGATGAAGTCATTGAGTTCCGCATGGGTGGAGGAGGTAGCGCCGATGCAGTCATCAATGTGGTGGAGTTTGGGGATAGGGCCAGTATACGCCTGGAACACTGATTGTTCGACGTACCCTACTAAGTGGCAGGCATAGCTGGGGCCCATATGATTTGGAGGAAGTGGGAGGAGTCGAAGTAGTTCAGGGTAAGGACCAGCTCTGCTAGGTGGAGGAGAGTGTTAGTAGACAGAAATTGGCTGGTTCTGCGGTCGAGGAAGAAACAGAGGACTTTAAGACCTTCCTGGTGGGGGATGGAGATGTAGAGTGACTTAACATCCATTGTAAAGATGAGGGAGTGGGGGCCTGGAAAGCAGAAGTCATTGAAGAGACAAAGTGTGTGAGGTGTCTTGGACATAGGTAGGGAGTGATTGGACCGGGGGGATAGGATGGAGTTGAGGTATGTGGAAATTAATTCAGTGGAACATCAACAAACAGAAACAATGGGTTTGCAAGCTTCAGTGCAGCAGTTCTGATTCAGGTGGATTGAACTGAATATGTGTCGGAAAGAACTGCAGGTGCTGGTTTAAATCAAAGATAGACACAAAATGCCAGAGTAACTCAGCGAGACAGCATCTCTGGAGAGAAGGAATGGGTAAAAATATAAATAAAACTATCTTTTAATTTAAAATTAAAAGATATTTATAATTCACATATTAAAGTTTCTTATTAATTTGAACTACCAAGTAACCAGCCTGGATAAATCAATTTGAAGAAAAAGTCTGAAGAAGAGTCCCGACCCAAAACATCACCTATCCTTTTTCTCCAGAGATATTGTCTGACCCGCTGAGTTACTCCAGCATTTCGCGTCTATCTTTGGATAAATCAGTTATTCAGTTCAATCGTCATCAGTCTGCAGAAGGGTCTCGAACCGAAACAGATTTTGATGTGTGCAGGATTCTCCTTTTCCTTGGGTATTGTGTAGATGGTTGTATAACTAGGTATTGCTGGCTCATGGGACTTAAGCAGTCTATAGTATAGAACTGATACCTGTACAGAGTTTAGATGTTCATGAGAAATGCCAATGGCCAACAACTCGAGACAATAACGGGGCAATAAATAAGGACCAGTGATGCTTATATCTCGAAATCATTGTAAATCCTGCAGCCTTCGCTCGAGCTAGTTGCAGCTCTCTTTTACTGTCCTCTGGCGAAATACAGGTCGGAGCTCCAGAACTGTACAATAACAATAACAATGCTCGCCGTGGTGTGAGCTGCACCAGCGTTGCCCCGTCGACAGTCTCCGTCTGAATGCGTAGGTAGGCATCTAATTCCTCTCACCATGCTGCCCAACGTTCAACTCACCACACTCGCTTCCCCACGCGGCTCGAATTAATTCAAACCTGTAATCGCAGCTGCTTCGACTCCATTAAAATGCCACATTCGCTTCAAAAGGTGAACTACACAATTCCTAGTCCGTCCTCGTCGCCAAAGTCAGATCGTCGCCTTGACCTCATCATAACAACATCTTACGTAACGTCGCATTCCTGAATATCACGCAGGCGTCGTGACATCACGCCCCCTCGCCCGGAATGTTTATGGGTCAGGCCGGGGCTCGTCATATCCGGCGGTTGGATGACGGCGCTTCCGCTTGGTGAGACGCCGTCGGTGAGAATTAAAAAAAGACGAAAGCGGCGGAGAGAGAGGAGGAAAAAAAAAAGTAGATCGTGAGCGGGGCCAGAACGTGGAGAAAGTGAAGGGAGCAGCCAGCGCCGCCGAGTCCAGCTGCATTCATCGTCCCGGCCCGTAAGCCAGAGGCCTCCTCGGCATTTCCCAGCCGTCAGCAGCGAGAGGAGAGCCGAGGCCCCGCCGCTCAGGAGGTGCGCCAGCGGGGACAAGCACTCGTTCCCAGCCCAGCTTCGTCTGTCACCGACTCGGCCGACCACCGGCTGCTGCCGTCCGTCAAGAGGCCGCTGCAAACCAAACTAAGGAGTGCGTGTAGGAAGGGGCTCCATGAATGGAAATCGGAACCCCAGGTACGAAGCGCTGCCTCGACACGCACAACACGGGGAAGATGCTCGAAAACGCCCTGAAATGCGCGGTGGGGGAGCCGGGGCGAGATTTAAATACAGCACCGGAGAGGTTCACACCACTCCCGCCAATAGGGCAGCAAAGTAGTTGCGATATTTATAAACGGCCTACTACAAAGAGAAAGTTAATTAGACACGCAATCGATACATCAAAAGTCTGGTTTCCCAGCCCAGAAATTGTACTTGCTGTAACTTAGCTGCAGGGTTGTTGCGACTGTTTAGAATTCTTGGGGGAATGAAGGGAATCTTGTAACTCCACTCAGTACATTTCCAATGGTTAGCGGGGCATGGTGCTTGAAGCCGGCATTGAAATGTATTGGTTGAACCTGTCATCGGTCATTTTATTAAATCTGTGGTTCGTATTGTAACTGAGAGCGAAACTAATCTAATAGGAGATCTATCATTAAGCTTTAAATGCAAGGCAATTCAGTTTGTCTATATAAACAGCAAATAGTACCAAAAAAAACAATGACACTGCGCAGTATCAGGGTAAATAATAATTTCATGTGGATATTTCTAATTAAGTAATTTGATCAGATGTATTCATTGAATTCTCATTCAAAACCTGGTTTTAATTACAAGCTGATTTCTGATCATGCCAGTGTTAGCTTCTTTGAGCTTAATTCTAAACTGAAGATGTAAAAGTTAGCAGAAAACAGTACTACTCTTGTAAATTAACCAATATTTTATGAAGAATCTGAATTGGTGCAGGTTAATATCTAGGCTGTAGGAAAAAAAACTGCAGATGCTGGTTTAAATCAAAGGTAGACATAAAATGCTGGAGTAACTCAGCGGGTCAGGCATCATCTCGGGAGAGAAGGAATAGGTGACGTTTCGGGTCGAGACCCTTCTTCAGACTGATGTCTGGGGGGGAACAAAGATGGAATGTAGTAGGAGAGAGGAAGACCAGTGGGAGAACTGAAAAGGGGGAGGGGATAGAGAGGGAAAGCAGGGACTGTGAAGTTAGAGAAGTCAATGTTCATACCGCTGGGGTGTAAGCTACCCAAGCGAAATATGAGGTGCTGTTCCTCCAATTTGCGCTGGGCTTCACTATGACACTGGAGGAGGCCCATGACAGAAAGGTCAGATTGGGAGGGGGAGCTCTGCTCTTGCTCCCCCTTCCCCCATTCATAACAAGGATAGAGGCCTTCTTGTCCTCAACTTCCACCCTATCAGCTGTCGCATACAACATATAATCCTCCACCATTTTCGCCACCTCCAACGGGATCCCACTACTGGCCACATCTTCCCATCTCCACCCCTTTCTGCTTTCCGCAGAGACCTTTCCCTCTAAAGCTCCCTGGTCAACTCGTCCCTTCCCACCCAAACCACCCCCTGTCCCTTTACCTCCCCCCTCGAATCCATCCAAGGACCCAAACAGTCTTTCCAGGTGAGGCAGAGGTTCACCTGCACCTCCTCCAACCTCGGCTACTGTATCCGCTGTTCCAGGTGTCAACTTCTCTATGTTGGCGAGACTAAGCGCAGGCTCGGCGATAGTTTCGCTGAACACCTCCGCTCAGTCCGTCTTAACCTGCTTTTTCTCCCGGTGGCTCAGCACTTCAACTCACACTCCCATTCCCAATCTGACCTTTCTGTCCTGGGCCTCCATTGTCAGAGTGAGGTCCAGCGCAAATTGAAGGATCAGCACCTCATATTTTGCTTGGGTAGTTTACACCCCAACGGTATGAACATTGACTTCTCTAACTTCAGATAGTCCCTGCTTTCCCTCTCTATCCCCTCCCCCTTCCCAGTTCTCCCACTAGTCTTCCTGTCTCCGACTACATTCTATCTTTATCCCGCCCCCTCCCCTGACATCAGTCTGAAGAAGGGTCTCGACCTGAAACGTCACCCATTCCTTCTCTCCCGAGATGCTGCCTGACCTGCTGAGTTACTCCAGCATTTTGTGTCTACCTTTTTATATCTAGGCTGCCTGCTGTTGAAGTAATTGATTCCACCAACCAAAGCAAAAATTAAACCTGACTTCTTTCACTTCTGGCATCTTGTTGTCATTAAAATCAATGATGTTACAGTCGGAAAAGACTCTTACAATAATTATATTGTTAAAAATCAGCAATATTGCTTTTGAAAACGGATTTAATTGTGTTGTGATTCTCAAAGGTATACAGGGTATACAGACTAATGATATATGATTAATTCTGTATGGAAGCATTTACAGTGATTGACTAATGGGTAAGTTGGCAGCATGAGGTTTAACTAACACATTTGTTAAGATGTATGACTAAAACAGGCCGATAATGTTTTTCCAAATGAACATGCATATCTCTGTATTACTTGTAGTTCAAGTTGCCAAAATGACATGACCAGAGTAAGCTGAAAGTTGCTCGGATCGCTTCTTTATGCCTTTATGGTATCTTGCAACAATTATCTGTTACACTGCGTGCTGGTTCCAATATAACATTCAGTTCTTTGCAGAATTTTATAACAAAATAATCATCATCTATATCCCATAGTCTTATACTGTCAAGATCTGAGTAAGGGATAAAATACTATGAATACTAGCATTACTCTAGGTTCTATATATATATATATATATATAGGTGAATAAAGTAGATCGTATAAAGTGTTTCTCGATTAGGCGACCGTTTCTGTCCAGAAATGTTGTAGATAAACTGAGGTTTTCCAGCTCCTTTCTGGAAATAGCCAAGGGAGCATGTACAAGTGTGGTTCTGTGTAGTGGTTATTTCTTTTCTCTTTTGGCAAGATCGCTGAAAATTGCTGACTTGATTGTGCACTCCACATTCTGAGGATCAAAAGGATATGGGCACTGAATATCTTCAATAATGTTGCTCTCTGATCCATCACTGACAAACTTTTCTCCCAACTTAATTGAAATGCTTCTCAGTTTATGTATATTCTGTAATTCCTCGCCAGTGGATCCACTTTTTTGATAAATTGTAATTTAATTTGCTGACTAATTTCAATGATGGGCATGCTGGAGTATTTTACTTGGTTGTAGCAGTGCAAATTTGGTAAAAATGTTTAATGTTTGTCTTTTGGGTAGCTTGCTTTCATTGAAGAATGATATGCTTCTGTCTAGTTTATTTCAATACACTCTTATAGGATAATGGAAGTAAACCTAGTATTAACCTGTCCTGAATGACTAAAGGTGAGGACAAGAAAGTTTATTGTGCATTTTTCCATAAAATCCCTATATCTGCTTTGGTTGCAAAGGTAGGGTTGGAGCTCCACTCCTTGCGATTAATTTGAACTATTTGTTCAATCAATTTTTTGGCAGTTTAACTGCTAATGTCACCTTAAGAAGCATTCCTTGGGTTAGTGTAATTTTAATAAATTATTTGCATTGGATTATAGAACCATGAGATCCATTATAGCAGGTTTAGGATGACATTTCAGATGAGCTAGTAAGTAGGTGAACTGGCTTTTAATTATGATAATAATGCACTTTGCACATGTGACAATAAAAGCACCATTGAATTACAACTGACAGCAAGAAAAATATATTTTAAGAAGGGCAATGGTGTGCTTGCATGTTTGCCAGCATCAGCCTTCTGGGTGGCAGTGATAGATGATTTGGGAACTTGTTTGAGAAGCCTTGCTATGTAGCATTTTGCATAGCATAACACTAGTCATATTTAGAGTGATAAATTAAGCCCCAATCAAGAAGCTACTTTGGATATGTTTAGCTTCTGTAGTTGTGGGAGCCCTGTTCCTCCAAACAGGTTTAGAATATTCTGTAATGCTCAAAATATACATTGATCAGTAACTGAATTGCTCATTGCCGAATACTCAGCATCTGGTCTGTTCTAGTAGCTGCAGTTTTATGTGGTTAGGTCATAAGCGATAGGAGTAGAACTAGGCTATTCGGCCCATCTGGTTTACTCCGCCATTCATGGCTGATCTATCTCTCCCTCCTAACCCCATTCTCCTGCCTTCTCCCCATAACCTCTGACACCTGTACTAATCAAGAATCTATCTATTCACAAAATGCTGGAGTAACTCAGCAGGTCAGGCAGCATCTCAGGAGAGAAGGAATGGGTGACGTTTCAGGTCGAGACCTTTCCAGCATTTTGTGAATAAAAACCTTCGATTTGTACCAGCATCTGCAGTTATCTTCTTATAAGAATCTATCTATATCTGCCTTAAAAATATCTGACTTGGCCTCGGCCTTCTGTGGCAAACAATTCCACAGATTCGCCACCCTCCGACTAAATAAATTTCTCATCTTCCAAAAAGAACGTCCCTCTAGCAAGTACAGGTCCAGGACAAACGCTCATCATAGGTTAACCTACTAATTCCTAGGATCATTCTTGTAAACGTCCTATGGACCCTCATCAGAGCCAGCACATCCTTCCTCAAATATGGTGCCCAAAATTGCACACTTCCAAATGCGGCCTTAACAGCACCTTATAGATCCTCAGCATTACATCCCTATTTTTGTATACAAGCCCTCTTGAAATAAATGCTAGCATTGAGTTTGCTTTCTTTACTCCCGATTTGACTTGCAGATTAACATTTTAGGAATCCTGCACCTGTACTCCCAAGTCCTTTGCACCTCCAATTTCTGGATTCTCTCCCCATTTAGAAAATAGTCTACGCCTTTATTCCTACTACCAAAATGCATGACTCTGCACTTTGCTACACAATATTCCATCTGCCCACTCTCCAAACCTGTCCAAGTCCTTCTGTAGAGTCCCTGCTTTCTCTACACTACCTGTCCATCCACCTATTTTTGTATAATCCGCAAACTGGCCACAAAGCCTTCAATCTCCTCGTCCAAATCGTTAATATACAATGTGAAGAATAGTTGGTTGGTCCATTTAAGCTTCCTGTCATTGACTCCCTTCTCTGCCTATGCCTGACTGTTGTCCAGGTTGGTCTGTGTGTAAACGTAGACTACATTAATAAGCTGAAAATAGAATAAACGCTTGAATGCCGCTACTTTTGATTGAGGAAATGTCTAGGTTTGGACTTGGATGCTGCCTGGTGAACTCCCTGTATTAATGTCCTGGGGTTGAGAAGAGCAACCATCTCTTGTTCTTGATACAAATGTAGTCAGAGAGAGGTTTACACCCTGATGCACATTGCCTTCAATTTTACCGGAACTGCTTGAGATTGTTGGCAGTTATGCTGAGCATGCCTTTTGAGCTCTGTTTGTTCAAAGGCTGTGATAACTTGTAGAGCTGTTTGGTCCTGGTGAATGGAAAACTGAGGAGATGCTCAGATATCACACCTGCTAATACTCTGTTGCTTAAAATCACCGAATAGTAGTTGGCCAAATTATATTTGACATTTTGAGTATGTTTTGCACCTGTATGTGAAACATCTCCTCTATCATAGGATCAACGATGTCACAGCTCAGTTGATGAATATTCTGAGGGGGGTGGGGGAAGAGTGTAAACGGTTGGAGGTTATGGTCCATATTGATACCAGTGATGTGGCTCGAAAGAAGAATGAGGGGCTGCAAGCAGATTGTGAGGATGTTAGTATATTACTGTGTAGGACCTCTAATTTAGTAATTTGTGGATCATTACTAGTGCTATAGGAGGATAGAAGAAATGACATGTGACTTATGGAATGATGCAGGGTCACAGCTTTAGATTTGTGCAGCAGTGGGATCTGCACAAGCTAGGTGAGATTCAGGTCAACTGGATGAAGACTCGTTTCCTGGCAAAGTTTCAATATATTTGGACAGGTTATTAAGTAATTTTGAGGAAGGGAAGAGGGAAAATTGGATGTTGAAAGTAAAGGTTTCGTAAATGAGCCTGGAAAGGAGAGGAGGCAAAGTCTGCGAAATAAAGAAAACACTTAATTATTTGTCACAGTAAAGAGTCCAGGGAAAAAACTCAGTGCACCTAGAAAGACTTTTTAGAGTATGTCAAGAGGGTTTAATTGTCAAATGTACGGGCAATGGAACAAAGAAATTATTTTCTTGCTGCAGCTTAACAGGCCCAGTTAACGCATCAACACAGATAATTTATTGGATTATTGATTATTATATATTTAATAACGGTAATGCAAGGTAATTATAGTGTGAAAATTCCGCAGTGCAACCACAGAGTCCAAAGATCATAGTTGCTGATATAGTGGTTACGGCTGTACAGTGTTCAAGTGCGTGATGGTTAATGGGATGAAGCTGTTCTTGAACCTGATGGTCATACACAAGACTTAAAGAGTAGTCAACAATAATGTACAACTGTGAGGAAAGATAATTTACAATAATTTACTGGAAAAATCTACAATGCAGCCGTATGGGTTGCACGAGAATAAAACAAGGGCACTTACATTGGGGGGGAAGTATACTCCAGCCCCACTAACAGTCACTGAGTTAGAAGAAAAAAGTACTAGGCGTAGTATTTCTGATATAAAAGATATTAAGGCAGTGATAATTATGAACGCAGTTACCTTAACCTTAATTGTATGGTATAACCGGAACAGAATTCTTGACAAACATTGAGAAGAACTTCTTTAATGGGGAGCAATACCACACTTCATTTTAGGTAATGAATCTAGCCAAGTATAACAGGTGGCAACGAAAATACCAAGCGGTGATTGTAAATTGGTTTAATTCAACGTTCAAGAATATGAAACTTTAGGTGTAGACTTTCTACACTGGGCGGGGTAGCTTGTTTTGCTCGACTGAGAATGGGCTATGCAGAATTAGACTCAAACTAAATATTCAAAGGTTGATCAATGTTAGAGCAGTGGGGATATATTCAAAGAGGTGAGGCTCAGAACACATGAACCCATTAAAAGGGAGAGGTATTCCAGGAACATGATCATAGATGAAAAGATGCTGAAAGGTTTAGAGCAGAAAAGTTTGAGTACAGAAGGTGCTGCGTTAAACCAAAAGGACATTAAAAAAAGTGTAGTGATTCCTTGGAAAAACTCAGATGAAGCTAAAGTAAGCTTAAGACGTTCTATAAATCTTTGAAGCAAGAGGATTGGAAAATAAACAGTGGATCCTAATAAAGACCAAAATAACAGTCCGAGTGTGCAGGCGGAGGAGATGTAAAGTTGTGAATAAACACTTAGCATCTATCTTCTAGTAAGCAGAAGATCATTGGTTGGTAAGAGGAAGGTTGATATTGTAGTGGCCTGGCGGAGGCCAGAGAAAAGGCAGGACGCCAGGCAGGTTTAGATAAAGGTCTTTATTAGGCTGTGAGCTCCTGCTCACAGCGTAGTCCACCTAGGGATGAGCCACGCCTCCCAACGGGCTGGCTTTTAACCCCTTACGCCTGTCCGTCAAGTGACGAGGGGGCTGACCCAAGGAGTGGCCTGATCCCCAGGGACCGCCACAATATTAAGAAGGAAGAACATGGTGTTGGAAAGGATGAAGATCAGAGATTGCATATTAAGTATTCAGGATTGCTTTGTGAATCAGTAATCAGTGTCAGATAAAATATATTACAAGATCTTCAAAAAAGCAGGAACTATCACAGGTTCTAACTATAAATTTCTAGTGGTGCAGGAGGATTGCAAGGGCAAGTAGCATTGGATTAAAAGTTGACTCTGAGAAAGCAAATGGTCAAACAATTTAAAGTCTGAAGAAGGGTCTCGACCCGAAACGTTGCCAATTCCTTCTCTCCTGAGATGCTGCCTGACCTGCTGAGTTACTCCAGCATTTTGTGAATAAATACTTTTGATTTGTACCAGCATAACTGGCGGCGCCTAACGGCTGCGGCTCGCTAGCAGTCTGTTCGTCTTTTTTCCTTTTTTTTTGTTGTGTGTCGGTGTTGGGATGGTTTTTGTATTTTTTTTGGTTGTGTATGTGTGGGGGGTGGGGGAAACTTTTCTCTTCCTCACGGCGCTGGGTGCGGCTCGGCTGCGGGGCCTAACAGTGCCCGGTGCGGCTCGGCCGCGGGACTTTTCATCGCCCGGTGCGGCTTGGCTGCTGGACTTAACAGTGCCCGGTGCGGCTAGGCTGCGGGACTTTTCATCGCCCGGTGCGGCTCGGCCACGGGACTTAGCTGCGCAAGGCTTGGTCGCGGGGCCTTTCATCGCCCGGCTCGGCCGCGCGACGTTTCAGCACCCGGTGCGATTCGGCCGCGGGGACTTCCACCCCCTTGCGGGGACTGTGCGGGTCGGTCGGGGACGAGCTGTCTGTCCGTGGGCGTGGGGAAGAGAGTGGAAGTTTTGTTGCCTCCATCACAGTGAGGGGGTGTTTGGAGTCACTGTGATGGACGTTTGTGTTGGGGTTATGTGTCTTGTGTTCTTTTTTTGTATGACTGCTATGTAGTTTCGTTCGGTACCTCGGTACCGAATGACAAATAAAGCTCTGTTATACTGTTATCTGCAGTTATTTTCTTACACTAAATAATCCAGATGCATTCAGAGGCCACAAAAAAATACATTTGCTAACGATACCAAAATTATCATTGTGATGGATGATAACAAAGTTCTTAAGAAGATGATGGATTTGTTTGGTGGATACACAGGTGAGAAACATAGAAAATAGGTGCAGGAGGAGGCCATTCGGCCCTTCGAGCCAGCACCGCCATTCATTGTGTTCATGGCTGATCGTCCACAATCAATAACCCGTGCATGCCTTCTCCCCATATCCCTTGATTCCACTAGCCCCTAGAGCTCTATCTAACAGATAACGGAAATGGAATGCAATCTCGCGAAGGGTGAATAACTACATTTTGAGGAGAGCAAATAACACAAGAGGATAAATACTAGGGTACAAAGAAGGGTCGAGCAACATAGCGACGACCAATGAGCTAATTATAGCAGAAGTGGCAGATAAGACGGTTAAAAAGGCAAAGGGGATATGTCTTATTTTAGCTGGTGCACTGAATACAACTGAAAGAAGATTCCTGGTTGGCTGACCATCACACTAAAAGGAAAATGTGATAACAGTAGAAAAGGTGGGGGATCAATGAGGATGTTACCAGAGCTAGAAGACTATATAATGGATGAATAATTACATTTTTGGGAGAGCAAACAACACAATGAGGATGTTACCAGAGTTAGATTACCATAATGACTATCCAGATTAGGCTTGTTTTCCTTTGAAACAGCACTGAAGGGAGGTTGAATTGAGGTGTGGTGTTTAGGAGGCATAACAGGGTAAAGAATGAACCCATTTCACTAAGCAGAGGTGGCAGTATATGGACATAGGTTTAGCTTAATAGGTTAAAAAGAGGATAAAATTGGTTCCTTTCTGAAAGTATGATAGAGAAATATTCGTCACATTTAGAAGCAGATTCATAACCCTTTGAAGAGCCAACAAAGTTGTGGGCCAAGAGCTGAGAAACTTTTAGTTGGCATGGATGGATGCAATGGGCTGAGTAGCCTCCTTTTTGTGCCATAAATTTTTGAGATTCCGTGGTTCGCTAATATTGGCTGCCAGTGCTCCTTCTGGCAGCTGTCCTCCTCGATTTGGTCAGTTTGTTGCTGCTGAGTCATTCCTAATGACGGACATGGCAGTGTTTCATCTGGAGAACATTCTATGCCCTTGTTAAATATGTGCACGCAACTGAAGTACAATGTGGAGGAATGTTTTTCATCCGCTGTGGGTGTTGTAGAAGCTAATCAGTGGGATGTTTTCTTGCACTTGTTCCCCTCTGCCAGTTCACCTATTAGTTTTGAACTGCTTGTGAGTCTGCTACGGCAGGCCTGTTTGTGGATTTTGGGATGGAGATAGAAACAGGCAGTGCGGGACAAGGAAATGATAAAGTTGGGAGTTGTGGAGGGGAGATGGCCAGAGATGAACAAATCAGAGGTGATGATATCTATAGGGTGTTGAGCTGAAAGACTCTTGAGACGTTAGCGAATGAGTGAAGGTGCCATTTTCGTTTGGATGGTCTGCGGGTCAGTTTTACTAGTGCAGGCACCAAATGCCTGTAGGAAAGACTGCAGGGTTGTGTGTCTGGATGGGTGCTGCTTTTATTCTTAATTGTTTTTGTTCTAGTTTTAATATAACCTGGTTTCTGATTTTGACTCTTTGTTCCAGAATTACTGAAATAATTAATTGAATTTAAATTAGCCCGAGACATCATCTCTCCATTTCCCCTTGCAGATGCTGCCTGACCTGTTGAGTTTTCTTTTTGTTCAAGATTTCAGCATTTGCTGTCTATTATTTCACGTCTTTGGAATTTGTAATTTCAGAGACATGTGGGTGTTGTCATTGAGGGTACTAACAGACATGGTTTTCTTTTTAACCTATAGGGAAATTCAAGGGCAGGAAAATGTAGCTGAGGCAAAAGATTCAAGCAGCCATAATTTCTTAAACTGCAGAGTAAGACGGAGTGGCCATGTGGCTAACCACTTCGCCTCTTTCTTATGTGGTAGAATATATATATTTTTATTCATAATTAAAAGGTGGTAGAGAAAGACAGGTTTAAGGAAAATATTTAGAGGAAGGAGCCTGAGTTCCATTGCTTGCAACCTCAGGTAAAATTGCTTGGCCATAATTCATTGCCTGCTGCTAAACATAAAGTAATCAAAAGTTAGAGATGTGAATCAACAGCTTCTGAAGAAAAGCACTGTGGGATTTAATGGGGCAAATCAATATTTTGATTGTGCATTGAAAGAAAAAGAAAGCTATGCTGATAATAAATTGGAAATAAACTCTTTTAAACATCCAGCTTACTGGATGCCCTTTTTCTCCAAAGGCATTAAAATGTGGACTTTAATCATTCATAGAATTACTGGCATGGTCTGTGTTTAAAATCTATTACTAATTGCCTATCTTGGGCTGTGATTTGGGCAGTTAAAAATCAACCATTTGCTTTGGGTATAGAGTTACAAAGATCTCATTGGGTCAGGGAGACTGATTTATTTTCCGAAAAGATATTGGTTGATATTTTCCAACTAACTATCAGTAGCTTTATAATCGTCATTTATCTGGATTGTTTTGTTAATGCCACGGTGAGATTTGAACAATCTATCAATCTAGCACTTTGGAATTCCACTACAGCTTTCTTTTGGCTTCTGCTACACTGTTATGGCCCTCTTTCTATCCCTAGCAATTTCTCAGGAGCACTAAGTTACACCCAGGTCCTCGTGTGTTCCGGCTGTCCAAGTTGAAATTAAACAATTTGATTTAGTTGATCTTTTACTGTCTTTGGCAGGAATGCACAGGAGAGAATTTTTTGTCTACTTTAAAAATGATGAAATAACTTCCTGCATTAAACATATGTCATCTTTTAATCTAGCAGAACCTTTTTGGGGTGGTTTGAATTTATTTGCCTTTTTACAGGCAAGTCGAAGCATTGTTGGAGTTCGACGATTTACATGTTCCCATTTACTTGCCGATTTTTCTGTCAAAGTTTGGGAATTTTTCACATATTAGATATTAATGTAATGAACAGCTCTTTGCAAACTTCTGGGGACTATAAATTACAAACAGAATCCTAATTGGGTTGAACAAAACTGGGTGATTAGAAGTTCAGTTTTATTCATTGCATTGCCAGTGTTTGGTTGCAGAATAAGGACTCGGGCACTATTGTTTATTGCTCCAAAATGAAACTGAAGCTTTCATTGCAATTACAGCTGTTCTGTGGTGTGTCTTACAGAAAGTTAAAATATTTGAGCATAAAACATGAACATTGGAATACTTAAAAACATGGCACAATTGAATGAAGGTTTGTGGTTTAATTGGCTTCTCTAAATTGTAAATTGGGTGATTGCAGAGGGTTGTGGGTAGGTCAGGACAAGATGAATTACATTGTTGCTTCAGTGTGCTTAGTCAAGAAGCAAAGGTGCCCTGCACAGTCCTATGGTGGGATGAAGTTACCAAGGAGAGTGTTATCTGTGGTGAAAATAAGATGGTTGGGACTGGGAGTGTCCAAGCTGTCAAAGTAGTAGAAGGCATCGGAGGTATCACAAATGTAAGTGGGAAAGGACGAGACATTGGATAAAGAGACTAAAATAATGAATCATGCAATATGGAAATGGGCATTTGGCCTGCTGAGACCATAGTGACTATCAAGCACACATGCATTAATTCTGTATTCCCATTTTATTCTCCCCACATTTCCATCAACTCCACCAGATTGTAGCACGCACCTTCATATGAGAGGTAATTTACAATGGTCAATTAACTTTCCAACACATGTCATTGTTGAGGAAATTGGAGGACTAAGAAGAAACCCATACATTTACATGGAGAATGTGTAAACTCCATATAGTACCACAAGTTCTTATCAAACCCAGGTAAATAGACCAGTGAATCTAGCAATTATATTCACTGTGCTATCTATGGTAGGTGAACTATGAGGCTGGAATTTTGGGGGGTAAGATATCCAGAGCAACTGACTTCAGAGACCTAAGCCTAATGTCGACCCATGGTGGAATGATCCAGAAGAAGTCACGAGGAGGTATCGGAAAGTTAGCATTCACCCCTTGCATGTTGGAGGTCAGATCACTAAACAATAATAGCACCCTGATTTTCCCACCCAGAAAAATTACAGTATTCCCTTGTCATTGCTTCTACTGCACAAGACTCCACATTCAACAGATCCTCCTTCATAATTTAAACCATCTGCAATTTGGGACAGCACGGTGGCGCAGCGGTAGAGTTGTGGCCTTGCAGCTCCAGAGACCTGGGTTCGATCCTGACTACGGCTGCTGTCTGTACGGTGTTTGTATGTTCTCCCTGTGACCACTTGGGTTTTCTCTGGTTGCTCTGGGTTCCTTCGACACTACAAAGACCTACAGGTTTGTAGGTTAAATTGTGGTTGAAGCAAACTCGGTGGGCTGAAGGGCCTGTTTCTGTGCTGTGTTTTTATTTCACATTTCCAATATCAGCAATTTCTATTGTTTTTAGAAAATAACCCTGGTCCAGAATGGTTTTAAGATTTAAGTTTGGTGACTGAATTTTAGCAAGTTACTGATGACACTCAGCTCCATCTATAAATACAAAGTAAGCTTGAGTCTTTTAAATTTGACATCATTTAATGTAGCTGAGTTTGTTTTTTAGTACCAAACTTGGTTCCACATTGGACAATCTAAAACCATTGGTCCTAACTTTGACCATGAAATCTGGACTAGAACTATGTTGTAACAGTTGCTGTTGCATTGAAATATTCCCTACCAGATTAGAGAATAAACTGAGCCTACGTTTGTCCCAATGTTTCATCTAGCTGTAAGAGAATCTACATTGTAAAGAAGTAGGAAGTTACAAGAACCTAGAAGGTTCAGTGCTCATTTGAATTTTTTTTTAATTGAACCCGAGGGAAACTGATTTTTAGCTACCTTTTATGCTGCTTAGAACTGACGGTGAGGTCGATACATAGTCCAAAAGTAGCATCAAGCCTTTTTGGAATAAAAGAAGAACCATTTGTCGCACTGCTATCTCATTGATGGATAATTCTCAAAGTTCTATTGAAATATGACTAAGTCACTGGGAGGTGAATGAACTTCATATGTAGATCCTGAGATTACAACAATACTTTAGTGCAGTCCACAAAGTTTTAAAAAAATCCACCATGAAATGTTGCTTGTCAAAATATTAATCAATAGATATTATGTTCTCAATTTAGCTACTTGTTATTTTTGTGTGCAATTTCAAGTGTTTTTTAAGATGCAAAGTAATTTATTATTGTGAACAGATTTGTAATTAACAACCCTTCATGCTTTATGCTCTGCTGCAGGTTTTGTGCTACTGAAATTGCTAATGATATATGCTTCAAAATTACTTCCAGAAGCTTTGTAGCATTTTCCCCTCTTTTGAAAATGGAAACCTGCTACAAGTTTGTTTTTACATGGGATGTTCATTAAAGAATTTTCATGACCTCAGATACGAGGACTAGAGGGATAGGGAGAGGCAAATAGTAATAAAACACAATTTATGCTTGAGTTTAAAACTAGAATGCTCCGTGCTGGGACCCCAGTTATTTACAATATATATTAACGATTTAGACGAAGGAATTAAACGTAACATCTTCAAGTTTGCGGATGACACAAAGCTGGGTGGGAGGGTGAGCTGCGAGGAGGATGCTATGAGGCTGCAGGGTGACTTGGATAGGTTGGGTGAGTGGGCAGATGCATGGCAGGTGCAGTATAATGTGGATAAATGTGAGATTATCCACTTTGGTGGCAAGAACAAGAAGGCAGATTATTATCTGAATGGTGTCCGATTAGGAAAAGGGGTGGTGAAACAAGACTTGGGTGTCCTTGTACATCAGTCACTGGAAGTAAGCATACAGGTACAGCAGGCAGTGAAGAAATGGCATGTTGACCTTCATAGCGAGAGGATTTGGGTATAGGAAGTCCTACTGCAGTTGTACTGCAATACTCCCTGGTGAGACCACACCTGGAGTATTGTGTGCAGTTTTGGTCTCCTAATTTGAGGAAGGACATTATTGCCATTGAGAGAGTGCAAGATAGGTTCACCAGGTTAATTCCCGGGATGGCAGGACTGACATTTGTTGAAAGAATGGGACGACGGGCTTGTATTCACTGGGATTTAGGACGAGAGGGGATCTTGCAGAAACATCTATATACTAAAACTCTCGTTTGTTTGTTTGTTCCTGAACTATAGCCAAAACGGTACATGATAGCGTGACAATTCTAGGCCTACCTTACTCACTGTCATCCTTTTGGTGCTAATGGAAGAAGTTTCATTGAAATCTGTGTTATATTTTAAAAGTTATTCACATTTTAAAGTTTAAATCTATCCCCGAGGGAAGGAGGGTGGAGGGAGGGAGGATGATAAGAGGGGTTGAGTGAGGGGGAGGGGGTGGAGGGAGGGGGGAGGGGATAACGGAGGGAGGGGAGGGGGGGGGAGGAGAGGTTGCTGCACCAATGCAGGAGAGGTTTGGGCCCAACGGGTCCACTTGGTCTAGTAATTCTTAAAGGATTGGACAGGCTGGATGCAGGAAAAATGTTCCCCAATGTTGGGGAGTCCAGAATCAGTCACCCAGAGAGTTGTGAATCTGTAGAATCTTCTGCCACAGAAGGCAGTGGAGGTCAATTCACTGGATGTTTTCAAGAGAGGGTTAGATATAGCTCTTAGGGCTAACAGAATCAATGAATATGGGGAGAAAGCAGGAATGGGGTCCTGATTTCAGATGATCAACCATGATCATATGAATGGTGGTGCTGGCTCGAAGGGCCGAATGGCCTACTTCTACACCTATTTTCTATTTTTTAGAGAGAAATTATTAGGCAGTGTAACATTCAATTCTGATCTTGTATCTCATTTAGCAACTCAGCTGAGAATCTATGACACTTGAATGGCAGGAATTTAGTGACAGGTAATGGTGGAAGTTGCAATTATTTGAAATTATTCTTTGTCGCCACTTGATGCAAGTTGCAGTTTATTTTTGTGCTTTTTATATCAACAGAAATGCAATGAGTTTCAAGCTACTTGGTCCATGGAAAGTAAAGATTTTAAAGTGTACAGTTGCAGTAACACGATTCAATTAATATTTTTTCAAAAAGTTCTTATAATGCTATTTTACTGTATTTTCTCTGTCCCACCCATTCCATTCTCACACTGCGCATTTGTCAAGTGGTTTGCCTTTGGTTTAAAATGTACTCACCACCTGCAGCACAGTTGGGATCACAGTATTCTCGTCTGGGGATTCCTGAGGTTGAAAAGGCCTTTATCCCAGGCAACCATTCTTTTCCCCTTGAAAGAAAAACAAGATACATCACTATTACTGGAGTTTTTCATGTGTGGTGGATTCATTGCACCTGGTTTTAAAAAAAAAATCTTGTTGATCAGCAATAAGTGATTATTTTATTGAACCATTGTCATCCCAAAACACATCCAATATTAAATTCACATGTATATCTGGCTGAAATCACATTTAATTGAAATTAATTGGAATTATTTTGTTTCTCAAATACCAAAACAGTAATAAAATCTTAACTTTCGGGATAAGACTTTCTTTGACATCCTTGTCCTTATCATTAATGCTCAAATGGAACAGTCTTCAGTTGAGAATCATGCTGCTATAATACTACTACAATATCATTCTTTTTAAACTCTTAGGTATGATGCTTTAGCAGATTAGCAGGAAAACTTCTACTTTTTAGCCAATCTAGTCATTCATCATTGATAATCTCAAATTTATATGCCTTATCTTCATCGTGAGATAACTTGTGATACTTGAAAATTTCAATGAATGATTTTTTCATTGGAAGTTCAAATAATTGTATCAGGTTACTTATACTGGACCTGGGTTTTTTTTTGTTATATGTTCATTTTCTAGATGGCTTCTTATTAATTTTGTGTTCCTTCATAGTTCCCTTGAGTACATTAAACTAATCAGCATACAATTACCAGATTTCATTTCATATATATTTTTTAATACATGTCCTCTGGCTTTCTTCATATATGGATGATTCTTTGAATTTGAATGCATGTCAACTGGAATTGAAGAATGCTACCTGCTTTAGTTTTATAAAATGTATCAGTTTTTATCCCTGCAATATTATTTTTTAATTTGCAATCTTGTGAACAGCCTTTGGTAGGGTGGTGGGGATGGGGGTTAGCAAATGCTGGGAATCAGAAATAAAAACAGAAAATGATGGAAATGTTTAGCAGGTCAGGCGGCAACTGTGAAAGAAGAAACAGAGTTAGCATCAGAGATTTAACAAATGGTCCGTGACGAGAAACATTAACTCTGTCTCTTTTTCTCTAGAAGCTGTCTAAACTTCTGAGTGTTTCCAGAGATTCGTCTGCTTTTATGACTAGTAAACATTTAATTTATCTAATATCTTTTAATCCTGCTTTTGGTACTATCATTCCTAACCATAACCTTTTACCATGCTGTTGCCATGACCTCAGAGATCCTTTAATTTATTTTCTGTTCTATTAATTCCCACAAGATACAATCATGCTTCTCCTTCTGTATTCGAACATAGAAGCAGGTGTATGTCATTTGGCACCCTTGTGTTTGTGCAGCCATTCAATAAGAGTATGGCTAATCATCCAAAGGCACTGGTTTGCTGTGCTGACCTATATCCTTTGATTCCTTTAACATCCAAACATCTGTCAATCTCTGTCTTGAATTATTTGCACGTGTATGGCACTCAGACAGATAATTCTAAAGGTTCACAGCCTTCAGTGTACTTACTTTTTGGTGTTTTTTTTATGCCTTGGCTATGCCCTAGGTCATTTGAACACATTTTGCTTGTTTGAACAACTATATTGGCTATTATGACAATTATATTTTTTGCTAGTGCATTAAGAAGTATGCCTTGTATAGGGCAGTATTTGCAGGGGTCCAAAAGTGGGAGAGAGTAATAGATTATTGATCTGTGTTGATGCTTTATACAAGAAAACCTAATTTGCTTAAGGGGATAAAATGATAAACTGTTCTCCAGCCATCTAGCCCAAGGGGTTTCTAGCCTCATTTCATTCTGTCCTGAGAAAGCAACAAGCTGCAATTGGGCAATGACCCTTCGGTGTAAATAAGGAAATATCCAGCCCACTTTCCAGTGACCTTGCCTGGAAATGCATCCTTGTGCAGATCAAATGAGGATTGATTTAGAATTATCTGTAGGGCAGACTAGCCAACTGCTTTCAGCTTCCATAGTGTATTGGGTGCGTTACAGATAAATGCTTGAAGATTGCAGGTGGTGGAAGTCTGAAATAATAACAAAATGCTGCAAACACTTGGGAAAAGCAGCATCTTGGAGAATTTGTTTTTTTTAAGAGTAGGGTGGAAGATTGAGTTTTGTTTTAAAATCTATTAAGTGTGTGAGCAGGTGTTGTGCTTGGGGTGTTTCTCTAATCAGATGCTGCAAGAAGCTCGAGTGTCCCAGAGTGACTTCACCTACAAGCATCGACAACAACAACATCCATTTGTGTGGAGCTTTTAACATGGAGAAACGTCCCTGGATACTCCTGAGTCATGATAGCGAGCACAATTTGCTACCGAGTCACAGAAAAAGCATGTGATAAAAAAGGGAGCAGAAGAAAAGAGCTTTAGGAAGGAATACCAAAACTAAGGGCCTAGACTGCCACTAGTGCAATAGTTGAAGTTCAGTCGGCCAAAATTGGAGAAATGCATACATTTCAAATGTTTGTAAAGCTGGAGAAAATGAAGAGGATAACAGGTTAAGGGGTTGAGGGTCAAGAGATATGAAAGGGGGAAGGATTTTTTTTTTTAACTTAATGGAGCTAACCTGGATCAACAAGGACAGGTGAAGGTGAAAGTTAAGATAGGCAGCAATGTTTTGGATGACCTGGTTTGAAGGAGGCCAGTCAATGATGTATTGGGTTAGTAAAGTCTGGTATGGCCATAGATATGATGAGTCTTTAACAGCAGATTAGTTGATGCATGGATAGGGTCTGGTAGTATTATAGGGATGGCCAATGGCACACTTATGATTAGGAATTTGTTTGGTCATTAGCTCACCCTAGGTTCAGATGTGACACCACAGTGGTGAATTAGACTGGTTTTGGTTTAGATTGGTGCCAAGAAGAATGATAACATTGGTGATGGGGTATATTTTGACCAATTTGGTGAAACACAAAGCTTGACTCTTGAAATATATTGTTTCCTTCAATGAAATATCCCCTCTTATTCTTCCAAACTTTATATGGTTAATCTAATTGGTGAGAGTAAGATTAGTGGAGAAGCTTTTCTATTTATTTGGATCGACATGTCGCTGGCAAGAACCACATTTATTGCCCATTCCCAATTGCCAACACCTTGAATTATTGTAGTCTTCGTCATGTTGAGTAGGGAATTCCAGGATTTAACCCCAGTGATGAAGGAAAAGTGATGTTTCCAATCAGGATGGTGTGGGACTTGGAGGGATGATCCTTGACCATCTTAAATGAAAGAGGTTATGGATTGAGACGTTTTATCAGAGAAATCCAAGGTGTGTGTATTTTGGGGATGGTACTCATTATGCCCACTGTGCCCCTGTGATGGATGAGGGAGCAATCAAGCAAGTTGCTTTAATCTGGGTGATGTCAAGTTTCTTAAATGTTGGTGGAGTTACAGTTTCCGGGCAAGTGGAGAATTTATGACTGTCTTGTAGATGCTGGGAAAACTTCAGGGTGTCTGGAAATGAGTCAGTTACATGCTCACTGTCCCTCATTAACAATATTAGTGTTTTCCCTAACTGTAAATTATCCCCTCTTCTGTGAAGAGTGATGCAATGTATTTATTCAGAAATGTACACATCTTCCGCCTTCACACCCAAGTCACGTTTTGGTTTCTAATGGAAACTACACTTTTGTTATCTACTTCTGCTTTATGTATTTTTAAAACATCCTTGATTTTGCTTGTTAATGTTTGTTGATAATTCTGCATAACACAACCTTGTGCTTTACATCCGATTATGTACTTTGGAAGTAAAGTAAATAGGGAAATTGTATTATTGTTGGTGACTAAAAAATGTTGGGAAGTGGGCAAGGGGAAGAAACTTTTAAAAACAAGATGTTCTGCTTTCATTCAGAGTTTCCCCACCCCCACTGCCCCAGCCAAGTTGCTTTTCTATTTGATTACCTTGAGCAAAAGCAATCTTCTCATCCACCTTGAACATCACATTAGGATTGTCATCAGTGTTTAAATGTCATATGTACTGGGGATAGAACATTGAAATTCTTTCTTCTTGCAGCTTTACGGGCCAATTAATGGTACACAACTAAACAAATATACAATAATCAGTAATACAAGTTAACCAGATCATTGATTAGTGACTTAATTTAGATTAGAAGTTTATCCTCAGAGAAGAGTGGTTTAGTTTCTCAGGGAGGTAAGCTAAACAAAGTTAAAATAATTTGAGAGGACATGTCAGTATTTCCGTAACTGTTTGTATTTAAATTGTTGTAATTCTCAAAATATATTGCGACTTAGACAATAGACAATAGACAATAAGTGCAGGAGTAGGCCATTCAGCCCTTCGAGCCAGCACCACCATTCAATGCGATCATGGCTGATCACTCTCAATCAGTACCCCGTTCCTGCCTTCTCCCCATACCCCCTCACTCCTATTCATTGTCCACTTCTATTCATTGTTTTGAAATCACTATTTTATTTGATCATAGTTTCACAATCTCTCTGCTGAGCAATTTTAATATCACATTTTCCCTTGCTGTGCTTTAAAAGTTCCTTTTAACTCTGTTTTAATAATGGATGGTCTGATGGAATAAAATGCCCACTTTGTGTTATCAGAAAAGGACTATAAAATCCAAAGCATTCTAATGGTCTATTTGCATTTCGTAATAAAAACCTTTGATTGTATGCATTAGGGTGCTTCTGGAGCCCCATTATTTTTTTAAATGTTTGCATTAAACTTCTACATACCCTCAGTTTGTTCCACTTCCTAAATGGACCACTCATACAAAATTTGGTTGCAATCAATTATTGTCTAGGGGGTCCTCGAGCCAATCAAAATTGTATCGCAAGTTTATCATTTTATGCGAAAGGCAGCTATATTTATGCAATATTACTCTGAAAAATAATAGCTCCTGTATAATCATTCTGCATATTTGCCCTATTTAAGGTTACGTTGAATCATTTCACTGTTTATATCCACAAAATTAAGCATGAGGCAGATGTTTGATAGATATTGACATAATTAAGGAATAGCTGCCTTATGTTTTATTTTCATCCGAGTTGCCAATGACACTAGTTTTGGTGATTTCAATATATCGTGTGGAATGAAGGCAGTTGTTCCAGTATAGGTGCGACGATGACTCCTGGGGGTACTAGATGAAGATGCAGATGTACATTGTAGACTATCACCAATACCAGTCATGTTATTTTCACTGCCACTGTCTTCACTGCTACTAAATCTCTGTGAACTAATGGAAGCTAAATCAGCCATCTCTTGGTGAGCTTTTTCCTTTCTTTTTGCTTCAGCATTTGCACGTGCTTCCTTGCACTGCATTCTTCCAGCAAGCACCTTGTCACTAGATCCGAATGATGCGGTACGATCTGTCTTCATTGATTGAAGAAATTGAAGATCCTCTTGATTTTTTTATCAACTTCTCGGCATTTGGTGGCCCTAATTGAAAGGTCTTATTAAGTTCAGTGTCCATTTATTTGAGCTTAGCAAGAGTAGCTGGTGCTGTTCTGTGTGCAATTGGTATGGCCCTGATTTTTACATTTTCATCTTAACAGTTTTATCATCTTCTGACAAGCCTTGATCTCAGAAATCACTGGAATGTTTGCTTTTCCATAAAATGGAAGAACTTTGGCAAGAACAATTTTTGCAGCTTCAGTTCTAGTTCAGGATTCTGAGACTCCCTTCTGAAGGTGATACATCAAACAGCGTAGTACTTGGCAACATGTTGGTAGACATGAACTTGTAATTTTTCCATCTGAAGATGTAATTCCATTTCCAAGACCTAAGATTTCAGCTGTTTTACGTGTCACCTTTGCAGCAGATGTAGGTGTGCTAGATCGTTCTGATGGTGGAGTTGACGGTGCTTGACTTCCAGTTGATTGTTCATCCATTTTCAGCTGTGTAAAACTTTATTTCACATTAGGCAAATGACAGCGAGAAGGGTCACAAGATGCAAAAGCAGAGATGAAAATGATAAATAATCCCAATTCACTTCAACACAATAAGGCTTGCAGACAGTCCCTATCACTAAAAATAGACAGGGGAATTTCCACACTCGTGCAATTAGATGTTCCCCTTGTCAAACTTTTGGAAATGTACTTTCCAGCACCCTAAAAATAGACTTGACTTAATCTGTCACAGAATTGGAAAATAAACCAAATATCATCAATTACCAATTTGTATAGGAAAGCACCAACTGTAAAACCACATGTATTTCTATGAAATTCACAAAAACTTGCAAAAATATATATATGGCAGCTATTATTGTGCACATATTTAAATTCCAACAAAGCTGCCTTATGTTGTTTTAAACATATCTGAACAAAAAGGACTCACGAGAACATAGCACTAATATGTACAATAAACACTAAAGGCAGCTAATATATGTTGCATTCATTAATGGATCCTGTTCGAATAGCTGCCGTATGCACATAGTAGAGGACATAGCCCTCCAAGTGCGGGCTACTGGTGGACCCCCTAAACTACTTCCGATTTAATTTAAATTTCAAAGGTTATTATTTTCACTAATGGAACGTTTTAAGACTGGGTAGAAGTTAATTGCTTACTATGAGGGCTCCAGAGGCACCCTAGTATGCATATTCTATCTTGTAACTATATTTAACAGCACTGAAGTGGAAATTAGACCCTTCAAACCAATTTCTATTGGCTGTAGTACTTTGGTATTTGATTTAACTCCAGGTATTCTGTGATGGGCCCAATGGCCTACCTTTTAGTTTCTCTTGTTACATATAAATGCAGGTATTTCTTGTTAAAAATTTGCAGAAAGCAAAACAGCTAAATTCCAGAAATACAGCTTTTTTTAAAGCAAAATATGAGGAGCAAGCCTCTAATATCCTCACACTTGGTAATAAAAATGTGCCTTTGAGAATAAAAGCAACAGAAAAGATGAACTTACAATAATCAGCAGGCAGTGCAGTAATATTGTCAATCTCAGGGCAATGATTAGCTGAGAAAATGTCTTTAAATTTAAACTCAAATTGAAATGGACATAAAGAACATGGGATATTAAATGAATCTCTATTTGCTCCAAATAAGCTTTTGTACTCGCATGTATCACAAAAAGCTGGAGTAACTCAGCGGGTCAGGCAGCATCTCTGAAGAGAAGGAATGGGTGACATTTTGAGTCGAGACCCTTCGGGGCGGGCCAAAGAAAGGATGGAGTTTGAGCCAGGAAGACAGTGGGAGAACTGGGAAGGGGGAGGGGAAGAGAGGGACAGAGGAGCTATCTAAAATTAGAGAAGTCAATGTTCATACTGCTGGGTGTAAGCTGCCCAAGCGAAATATGAGGTGCTGTTCCTCCAATTTGCGGTGGGTCTCACTATGACACTGGAGGTGGCCCATGACAGAAAGGTCAGACTGGGAGTGGGAGGGAGAGTTGAAGTGCTGAGCCACCGGGAGATCAGGGTGGTTAAGGCGGACTGAGCGAAGGTGTTGAGCAAAACGATTGCTGAGCCTGTGTTTGGTCTCGCCGATGTAGAGAAGTTGACATCTGGAACAGCGGATACAATAGATGAGGTTGGAGGAGGTGCAGGTGAACCTCTGCCTCACCTGGAAAGACTGTTTGGGTCCTTGGATGGAGTCGTGGGCGGAGGTAAAGGGACAGGTGTTGCATCTCCAGTGGTTGCAGGGGAAAGTGCCTGGGGAGGGGGTGGTTTGGGTAGGAAGGGACGAGTGGGCCAGGGAGTTACAGAGGGAACGGTCTCTGCGGAAAGCAGAAAGGGGAGGAGATGGAAAGATGTGGCCAGTAGTGGGATCGCATTGGAGGTGACAGAAATGTTGAAGGATAATTTGTCGTATCCGCTGGCTGATGGGGTGGAAGGAGAGGACAAGGGGGATTCTATCGTTACGAATGGGGGGGAGGGGGAGCAAGAGCAGAGCTGCGGGATATAGAGGAGGTCCGAGTGAGAGCTTCATCTATAATGGAAGAGGGGAAGCCCCGTTTCCTAAAGAATGAGGACATCTCTGATGCCCTAGTGTGAAACACCTCATCCTGGGCGCAGATGCAGTGTAGACGGAGGAATTGGGAGTAGGGGATAGACTTTTTGCAGGAGACAGGGTGGGAAGAAGTGTAGTCAAGATAGCTGTGGGAGTTATATTTGTACTCGCACGATCATTTGGTGAGAAGTATTTCTAACTGGAGAAAAGGAAAGTCGTATCAGGTCTGACCAGTCATTTTCTGGGAGTCCATACTTTAAAATCAGTCATTGCTGTAAGATAACTGTATACCGCAAAGAAAATATTATAGTGGCACAAGAGCACTGCCATCTACTGTGTGTTTCACTTTGAAAGAGAGTACTGTTGCTCTATCTGTGTCGGCAACGTGCTAGTAGACATCCTTGTGCTTGATTTAAATGTTGGTGCTATTCCAAAGCTGGTGTGGATCTACTTGCATGTTTGCATACAAGTGCTATTCAAAACTAACCCACACAGTGCTGATACAGAGTCGTTGCAGATGCAGTCTTTGCAGGTTGATTATGTCCTCATTCTTTAGTCAAGGTGATTTTCCCGGCAGTCCAGCTTTCACCCGGATTCCTCACCCACATCTCTTATGTGTCCAGTAGTTCTGCTCACGCTCCCTTTCCCCCCAGACACATAAAGGATATAGTTCCATGGTCCTTGCCTTTCACCCCACCTGCATCCAACACATCATCCTCTGATATTTCCATCACCTCTAATGATATTTCACCACTGAATCTCCTGGTTGCTAACCATTTCATCTCCCTTTCACTTTACCATATGGACCTTTCTGACCTGGCGACCTCCCCTCCCCCACTTACGTTCTCTTCCCCCTCAACCCCCTTACCCTGAACACTTGCACTGGTTTCTTCCCCCTACCCCTTCCACCAAAGGTCCTTCAACTATCTTCAAAGTTCTCAACAATGTATTTCTCTTGGTGTCGCACCTGCTTCCATTTTAGCCTGTGATTTGTTCAACTTCCTCTTCTCACTTTTTTTTCTTCCAGTTTTTTTTCCGCTCCCTCCTACAACCAGTCTGAAAGAGGGTCCTGACCCGAAACATCACCTGTCCATTTTCTCCAGAGATGCTGCTGAATTGCTCCAGCATTTTGTGTCTAGCATTGCCTCAATGCTTTATTAATTATAATTGAACACTGCTGAAGTTCAGTCTAGTCACTTTTCTTATTTTAGCTTGCAGCTCAGTGACTGGAATAGAATAAAAAATATATTAATGTAGATTTGCCAATTCATTAACAAGTTTGAGTATAACTTTATTTGACTAGTATATTATCACTGACATGTACAACACGCATGTACTTCAATGGTTGCAACTATACAGTAGTTTGCCACACTGAGCAATCTTTGCCCAACAGCATTTTTAAGCAGTTTTGACATTACTTGTGGAATGCCGTCAATTAATCACAGTTAACGACTTTGTTAGATTTGATAGCACCCCCCCCCCCCCCCCCCCCCCCCCAGGCCTCATCTCACACACACACACACACACACACACACATCTGACAGTAGTCTGTCATTGTACAAAAGGTTTATTGGGCCAGAATGTGCGAGATCTAGACAGTACTTGCATCCGGAATCTGCATTGTTCGCACAGCATCACTAACCATGTTATCTTCAGGCCAAAGCAATTCTGAGAAGCAGAGTAGTGTCAAGGTCTCAATATAAAGCAAACTTTTTGAGAAAGAGTTCAGTTCTTCAGTTCAGTCTGAAGAAGGGTCTCGACCCAAAACATCACCCATTCCTTCTCTCCAAAGATGCTGTCTGTCCCGTTGAGTTACTCCAGCATTTTGTGTCTGTCTTTGCGAAGGAAATTAGGAGTGTTGGTGATGTTAGAGCATTTGATACAGTATGCGTCCATTTTACAAAAATCCTTAGCGCACATTAAATAAGGGAAAAAGGCAAGTTGGATTCAAAATTGCTTCATAGCAACAAGCAAAAGGTAATTATTTGATGACAATGTTTATGACAGAAAGGCTGCCTGTGGTCAGAAGATGAGGTGCTATTCTTCAAACATCGGGGATGCTTATCATAATACAAGAGACTGTAGGCTGAAATCTGAGGGGGGTTGCGGTGAATTAAAGTGGCAGGCAGCAATAAGCCCGGGGTTTGCAAAGTGATTATTCAATTGCCTTTGGTTTCACCAATGTCGAGGATGACATATTGTGAGCACGGAATGCTGTACACAAGATTGGAGGAGGTGCAAGTGAATTGCTGCTTCACCCAGAAAAATCATTTGGGTCCCTGTTCAACACAAAGGGAAAAGATGAAAGGACAGGTGTTACAGGTGCTGCAGGTGCACAGGAAAGTGCCAAGGGATGAGGAGCGATTGAAGGAATGGATATGTGGATCTGGTGGGTGTCAGTAAGGGAATAGTTGCTTAGAAATACTGAGAGGGTAGGGAATATACATTTAATAGAATTTTGAAGCTGACAAATTGCAAAGGATGATCTGTTGAATGTAGAGGCTGACGTTAGATAAGAACTAGGGGCACCTGCACCTATACAGAAACCAAATTCCATTTCAGTTGCTGCCTTTTTTCCACCATGCTGTGATTTTCACATGCTCTTTCTTCCCTTTCTGAATCTCTCCATATCCATTATGAACAGTCTAGAGGAGAAGCTGCTGGTGGCATTCTACCGCTCCACCATCAAGAGTGTGCTGGCATATTGCATTACTGTGTGGTATGCCAGCTGCTCAACAGCAGACAGGAGAGCTCTACTGAGAGTTATCAAAACTGCCCAGAAAATCATCGGCTGCCCTCTGCCTTCCCTGGAAGACATCTCCAGCTCTCGGTGCCTCTGCAGAGCCAAGAAAATAATCAAAGACCCCTCCCATCCTGGACAGTTCCTGTTCAACTTCCTGCCCTCTGGCAGGCGGTACAGGTGCATCAAAAGCCGGACAAACAGACTCAAGAACAGTTTCGTTCCCTGGGTCATCAGAGCTCTAAATTCCTCAAATATTCACACGACATGAGAAATGCTGTCATCCATTCCACTATTTTCTTTAAAAGTATTTATTACATTTTAAAGTGCAATATTCTCCCAAGTGCAATATTCTACCTAGGTGTGATAAATATACATTCATTTATTACTTTAAGCATTTAAAGGACGTATTGGATGTTCTTTTAACTTGTTTTGGTTGCACTGATCAGGAGTAGCTCTCCTAATTTTGTTGTATCTCTAAGTACAATGACAATAAAGGCTTATTATTATTATTATGTTAATAGAATCTCCAGTTTTATCTCTACCTCATATATACTCTAACGATGAGACAGATGCGCTGTCTTCTGTCTTCCTGACCCCTGGCGTATCCCCTGCCCTAGTGGACAGTTCCCTTGACAGCATCTTATCCATTTCCTCGACCTCATCTCTCAGCCCACCCCCAATGGACAGAGCAATCTGAGGGGGTTGACAGGCCTGGCTTTGCCAGGACAGGGGGTGGAGGTGCTTCTCTCGGCCTATGCCGATGATGTAATCCTTGACCCTGTTGACCTACGGAGGATGCGTTAGTGCCAGCAGGTTTCCTCGGCTGCATCCTCTGCCAGGATCAACTGGAGTAAGTGATCTGGACTCTTGGTGGGTCAGTGGCAGGTGGACTCCCTGACGGAGGAGATGACATTTTATGTGTGGAGCACCACGCACCTCCTCTACCTGGGGGTCTACCTGAGCCCTACTGAGGGGTCTTGGCCGGTGAACTGGCAGGAGCAGGAGACGAAAGTTGTCGCCCGGCTAAGGCGCTGGTAGGCCTCTGGGGTAGAGCGCTGGTCATAAACTAGCTGGTGGCCATGTTGTGGTATCGGCTGGCCACTCTAATCCTGTCCTCTATTTTTGTCACCATGATCCAGAGGAGGTTGGTGAATTTCTTCTGGGGAGATGGGAATCACTGGGTCTATGCTGGTGTTCTGAGTACCCCGTTGGCGGGCCGTCAGTCGCTGGTCTGCGTTCGTACCCAGGTGGCGGCTCTCCGTCTCAGGACCCTGCAGAGGTTTATGTATTCCGAGTGCCCTCCTAGATGGCAAGCGCTGGTGACAAGTTTACTTTGTTTGTAAACTTTAATCATGTTACTATTCTGTTTTTTGTTTGTTTTGAATAAAAGTATTTTGTATTAAAACAATTAAAATCGGACAGAGCAAAGGTAGAATTTTCCTGTTCCTTGCCTTTTACCCCATCAGCCTCTGTTCACATATTTCTTTGTCACCTTCTAACAGTCCCATTAACAACTCGTACCCACAGCAACGCTGACTTCAACCTGTCAGTTATTCCCATTCCTTATCAACCCCCACCCTCTCTCCATACCTCCATCATGCTGATTCCAAAATCTGATGGCTATTAACCATTTTCATCTAAAATTGAAATTAGTGCAGATGTTATAAAATCATAAAAGTGCAGTTCAACTCGATAGTAACTAGAATCAAACAAGTTGATCACATGAAAAATGGAGTGGTATTTATTAGAATGGTATTCATTAGATTTCATCCTTGGGTTTCTTTGCATTGTTAAAATTGAGAAATGTGTTAATTGTTAAATTGATGATTGGTGTAATTTTTTTTGGTTAATTTCAAAAGTAATCCTAGAAATCTGAAACAAAAGCAGATAATACCAAAAGTAGTCAGTAGGTGAAGCAGCATCTTGGGTGGGAGAAACAGTCAGCTTTTAGGGTTGATGATCTTTTAGAAATGAAAGATCATGATAACTGAAATTTTGACTGTTTCTCCGAAAGTGCCACCAGACCCAGGGCTTGTATCTCATTGCAAACTGATACTGTAACATTGACTGTCTCAATATTTCCACTCTACTTACTCATTGTAACCTAATCTTTCTGAACTTGCAGCACTTTGTTCAATCAGGAGTAACACTAGTGGCATTGTCAAACCTGTTGATGAAGATAATGTCTTGCTCTTACAAATGTCAGCTCTCAGCCACCTCCTTAAGCCTCTCTCTGGACCATGACCCCATCACTAAACAGCAGCACATTTCCTGCCGGGCAGTCACTGACCTCATTTTTGCAGGTGATCTTTCCTACATAGCTGCCTTGGTCTGTTTCTACCTCCTCCCAAAGATCCACAGCCAGAGCCATGTCTGGGCCGACATTGTTTCAACCATTTTCTTTTGCTGCCAGACTTATTTTTTATCATTACTCCAGATTCTTTTCCCATGGTCCTCTCATTTTTTTTTGCCTTTCCCCTTTCTGACAAAGGATCTTTAACCCAAGACACTAACTCCATGCAACACAATTCTCCCGACAATAATGCCTTCCATTCCAGCCGAAACAAACTAAAGCATCAGTCACTTGATGCCAACTGGATTGTTTGTGGAGCAGTGAACTTTTTGTTGCTGTGATCCTAAAAATGTCTAAAATCTCGAAATACCTTTTAAAACAAACTCAATTGAAACCTTGATTATCCATTTACCCTCCAGAGATGCTGCTTGACCCATTGAGTTCCTCCAGCGGCTCTCCTTTTTTTGTTGATTATAAATAATGGTTGTGCTATCTATCCATCCAGGGTATGTTTATGTGTGTACCATGCCCTCTACACATTCCTCCAATTTGACGACATTGAAAAAATCATCCACACATTAATTTCCTCCCGCCTAGACTACTGCAACTCCCTATACACTGGGATTAGCCAATCATCCCTGTCCCGCCAAGTATTGGCGGGACAGGGATATGAAGTATAGAACTGCAGTTTAACGCCGCAGCGAGACTCCTGATGGGTACCCGTATAAGGGACCACATCACCCCGATTTTGGCCTCTCTCCACTGGCTTCCAGTACAGTACAGAATCAACTTCAAGCTCCTCCTATTCACATACAAAGCCCTAAACGGGCCCCCCCCCCCCCCCCCCCCCTCATATCAAAAATCTTCTAACCCACCACTCTATCTCCAGGTCCCTCAGGTCGGCCAACTTGGGGCTACTGACTATCCCGCGGTCTAGGCTTAAGCTCAGGGGTGACCGCGCTTTTGCGGTTGCAGCTCCTAGACTGTGGAACAGCATCCCTCTCCCCATCAGAGCTGCCCCCTCCATCGACTCCTTTAAGTCCAGGCTCAAAACCTATTTCTACTCCCTAGCGTTTGAGGCCCTCTGAGGGGGCGCTGTGAACTGTTTATGTATGTGCTGTTATGTTTGTGTGCCATTGTTTGTTCGTTCTTAGTACCTGAACTGTTGTACAGCACTTTGGTCAACGTGGGTTGTTTTCAAATGTGCTATACAAATAAAATTGACTTGACTCTCCCCTTTCCTCTCCCCCCTCGCCCGCACCCAGGGGAGATTCCAAGCAGCAGGCAGATGGTCACCATCCCCGTCGTCTCATCGTTTGCCTCCGTCTCCTCCAGCGCCCGAGGGAGTGGGGGTGGGGTAGGGGGGTGGAGTGGGTGGGGAGGAAGGGGGATTGAGTGGAGGGGGTGAGGATCCTACACCAATACAGGAGAGCCTTTGGGTCCACAGTTCGCTCCAGCTGCAGCGCTGGCGCCACAAGGCCGAGGTCACTGGCACCCTCTCCCCTTCCCTGTCCCCCTCTATGAGGAATGGACCCAACGGGTCCACTTGGTCTAGTACTAGTTAAAATTATTCATTTGCCTTAAAGTCAGAACTTAATATAAATGAACAAATTCTACCTTTTATTTAATGATTTGTGCTTGTTCCAGGAGACAATTGGCAGATTAGTTGCAGTTATCACCTGGAGATCTCAATTGCAGACTATACTGAACAGTTTGATGGAGTCTCATTGCTAATAATGGAATATGCATTCAACCAATTGTTCTTTAAACCGGGAAATTTGCATTAACAATCTGGTGTACAGCTTCTTTCATTACCAAACTGTGACTTAGCCCACTGAAGCATAAGTAAGTCACAGCTAGTATTGCTTGCACAGGAGTGCCCCCTCCACTGCCCTCCCATTTGACAAAAGGTATCAACTTTCTATTGTAAATTTTCTCCTATCAAAGGGAGGTGCACTTTGAGCAGAGAATGTACATATTTCCCTTTCCTCAATGATTCTTATGAAAAGTGGCCTAGCATGGACCAATAGTCCAGCTAAATTATTGGTATTAGTTTTGAAATACTACTGTTATTCCATTGGATTTTTCCCACCATTGGATCCTGCCATTTTTAATTTTCAGAAGACCTTGTATTTGATCTGACCAAGGCAAGGCATAAAATTGCTGTCTTAGGCATTGGGAAGATTGTGAGAGATGTTTTGCTACCATTAATGAAAATCTATTTTACAAAAATATGCTTTTTACCTTCACTCACTTTACAAAGTCAAGCAAGTTTAATTATGTAGACGCAAAATGCTGGAGCATCTCGGCGGATCAGGCAGCATCTCGGGAGAAAAGGAATGGGACGTTTTGGGTCGAGACCCTTCTTCAGACTCGTGTATTATTCATTATGGCATGTGTCAACCACTGAATTTCTCAAGGCCAGATACAAGAGTAGCATTGATCTGAACTAGAATTGTTGCCCAGCATATAGGTTTAGCTATATCTTAATCAAGAGATTTAATGTTAAAGCCTGTAATGAGATCTGAGAATCCATCTTTCCTGAAGCCAATTAATATTTAACTTGAGTGAAAGAGGGAGGAGAGAATCTTTAGGATTTGGCAATCTCAATATTTTATAGTACACAGGGATTTGTAAAAGATGGGGATTTTATAACTGAATGAATTTTCATTCAGCAAATGAATTTTCATTCAGCAAATGAATTTTCATTCAGGAAGGAATTGTTGACAGAATAAATTCACTAAGTTAACATGCAGATGCAGCAAACATTTCAGAAGGCAAGAGATATGTTGGTCTTTGCTGTAAGAGGATTTGAGTGTAAGAGTGAAGATGTATTAATGCAATTATATAGGGCTCTGGTGAAGCTCCATCAGAATATTGGATCCAGGTTTGCCAGATTATACTTTCAATGGAAGGACATCAAATACAAACATGTAGAGGTAGGCAGATTGATTCCTAGGATAGGAAGATTATCCTGCAGGGTGACAGTAGGCAGAATGGCCTTATATTTGCTAGAGTTCAGAAGAAGATGAAGTTATGCCAAGTATTGTCCAATATACTTCTGGGCCTTGATAAGGTGAAGGGGTGATGCTTTTCTTGACTTTCCCTTAAGTTTCTTTTATTCTTACCAGGATAGCTACAGATGATTACTGGTATCTACATAGCGTGACAATCATAGGCATTGAATGTTTAATATGTTTTTGTTCCCGCATCTAGAATCAAAGACTCACCCAGCACATGAAGATGTAATTTAACCTGTTGAACCTGCTGTGTCAGCTTGTCCCATTCATTGTTCTTTTATTATAGGCCCACAAGTAAATATTTTTAATATATGTTTACTTACCTCTCAAATCAATATTAAGTCTGCTTTTGCCACCTATTACGTCACATAACTCACTGTGCTAAAGGAAGTTTTTCCCGTTATCATTCTCTTCCTCTTTATTTTGCGGCACTTATTATAACCTATAGTTTGACCAGGCTTTCAAATCTTTGTCCTTAAATTTCCTTAAGTAACTTAAGTGTCAGAACTTGAGAAACTCAGTGGGTCAGGCAGCATCCAAGGTTCCAGCATCTGCAGTTCCTTGTGTCTCCAGTGTCAGAACTTGTTTGGTAGCATTCTTTATTAAGGATGTATGTTAAATGCAAATAGTTGACATAACATACATTCTTTCATTGATGAAATAATACAAATTTATCCAAGCTTACCCTGAGTGCTATCGAACAGCTTTGGCACTTCACATTACCACAATTATTTGAACTTTTGTCACCTGGGTATTTCAACAGTTGTTTTACACGTATTGACATTAAATTTCAACTGCCATTTCTCCACAAAGCATATTTTATCTGACTTGCTCTTTATAAATCCCAAGTAGAATTCCTGCATTTCTCTAATTTTTCTCTCTTTGGTGCAATTTTCATCGATTTAAATTGAATTTCAAAATCCAAATCATTCAGATATTGATGTCTATTATGAAACCTATAGCAACCCCTGGGCATCTTCTTTAATTGGTTGCCCACTGCTGATAATGCCATGCCCCTCTGCTCTATTGTTTATACTTGGGCAGTTTCGCCAGGACATTTGTAGGATATTCAATTCTGAGCACATTTGAAGTATTGTGTGTATTTCTAATTCTTTTTAAAAAGAAGTTGCATTTACATGGTGCCTTGTTACATCACCAGAATGCTTGAAAGCACTTTGTTTCAAACCAGTGATTTACGCTGGAAAATATTTACTTTTAAACAGTTATAAATGCAGCACCCAGATGGCACAAATCGAGATCTCGTAATCACTAAGTTTATGACTGACTAAGTTTATGAGCATTGCTAAAACTTTCAATTTCATTTTGTTTCATGGGATTTATTGATGCCTCATCTAAAAGATAGCACTTCAATACTGCACTTAAATTTGAGGCCAGATTGTGCTCGTTGGTAGTAGAGCTTTAACTTTAAATACAGATATTTGTTTTTTAGCTACAATCATTTGTTACTAAATGCTTAAATTTAAAAAATGGGAAAAAAATGTGTTGACTGACCTTTACAACAAAAGTACTTTGACTCTGTGTCGCTGAGTTTTTGCTATCCTTTCAAATTCTGTCATGTTTTATTCGCCCATCCCTTTTGTAAAATATTAGTGCATTGTTATGGATCCAAGTAGTCATGCACGGTTAGATCATAGTTTGACAGCCTGTTCTACTGAATCATCAGAGATGGTCACCAATTATCAGGTACGGGACTCGCTGATTTCACATTTCATCCAATCCTATACTGTCTTCCCACAAGGCCTTGGATAGATATAGAATCACTTCTCCAAAGCCTGAACAAACAAAGGAACTGATGTAACTGTCAGTGCCTGAAGTCCCTCTCTTACTCTCGAATCACCTGTCCTGGAAGAACATTGCTATTTCTTTGTTGTCGCTGGGTTAATATCCTGACACTGACATAAGCATTAGAGTAGCTTCATTACTGTACAGACAGTGGTGGTTAAACAAGGCAGCTCACCATTGCCTCCTGAGAAAATTAGGCATTATTCAAGAGTCTAAAATATGAATCACAAAGTAATGCTGGTTATGTCCATAAATCATGAGTGAAGAAGTGGGTAGACCATTTAGCACAATGTCAAGTAGATCATGATTTAGTCTAACTCTGTGTACCTGGCTTTGCCCCCATTTTTCCTAAATACCTTCGTAGAGTTCATGGGCATAAATACGAATAAACTGAGTAACTCAAAGTCTTGCACAGATTGAATCTTTAAACAGCACAGGCCAGATATTGATCATCATCAATGAGAGATGTTTTTAGTGGCATTAGGACCCCAGAGACCCAATCTTGATTTAAGACCCGAAACGACACCCATTCCTTTTTTCCAGAGATACTGCCTGTCCTGCTGAGTTGCTCCAGCATTATGTGTCTGCCCCCAATCTTGATAATCTGGCGGTCCGTATTTTACATAAATATAACTAAATCAACAATATAAATGCTCTGCTTACAAAAGCTGGTTAAAGGGTGTTATCTTGAGTAAGTGACTCAAGTTTTGATTTTTCAATATCTATAAGATCCAGTCAGCAGGATGGGTAGAATGGAGTGCTTTCCACACATCTGGTTGCATGTGGGTGCAACAACAATGTGAAAACTTGACACCATCCAGGACAGAGCTCTCAATCTAATTCCAAACATTCAGGCCTTAACCTGCCTCGTTTCTATTTCTGAGAAACCTGAGTTTCTATTTCCAAACTCAGTCTAGAAAACTCTAGAAGACAGACTGCCTCCTACAAATTCCCTCAAAGTTGCATAATAACCATCACCATATGCACAGTAGGTCAATGGGCAGGCATGTGAATTTTCAGCGGATTTCCGCGTTTTTAAAATCCATTTTCCTCGCTTTTTGCACGATTTCCGCATTTTTCACTTTGCCAAAATCACGTTTACCAACGGAGAAATCGGATCGGAAAAAAGAAAATAAACGATGTATAGACTTGTAATGAACACTAGGGTTCCGCTAGAGGTGGCTAGGGGTTCCGCGAGAAATCCCCCCCACCCCCACGCCCTGGAAGTCTCCCCGAAAATGTGGCACCTAGGCCAGCCGATCTCGACCTCATTGGGACTTCCACGGCCGATCAGTGGGTTGAATTTGTAATCTGCGGCCGGGGCTCTGGAACTCCAGCCAGCAAATCTATCCACATAGCCGACTTTCTTGGCCAGCTGGATAAACCAGCAAAGCTCTGGAACTAAGAGTGCCAGAAAATCAGTGATGGAACTGTAATGAGTAAATATTACATTTAAGTGCAAGATTATATAACGAAACTAATTAAGACGGGGTTAAAAAATAAAACAGCAGAAAATCCAATTACCACCTTTTTGGGCTGATTATCAATTAATGTGCGAATTTACTTAAATGTTATTAGTATACAGTGACATATAAGATATTCTTTTAATTTTTCTTTTATACTTTATATAGTCATAGTTCATTGCATATGAACAAAATATATTGGAATAGCATCGCAACCAACTGCTGGAGGTACGCAGCAGATCAGGCACCATTTGCAGAGAGAAATTGATATGCTGTCTGGCCCACTGAGTTACTTCAACAGTTTGTTTTTTTAGATTTAGAGATACAGTGCAGAAACAGGCCCACCGGGACCGCGCCGCCCAGCGACCCCCGCACACTAACACTATCCTACACCCACTAGGGACAATTTTTACATTTACCAAGCCAATTAACCTACATACCTGTACGTCTTTGGAGTGTGGGAGGAAACCGAAGATCTCAGAGAAAACCCACGCAGGTCATGGGGAGAACGTACAAACTCCGTACAGACGGCGCCTGTAGTCAGGATCGAACCTGAGTCTCCGGCGCTGCATTCGCTGTAAGGCAGCAACTCTACCGCTGCGCCACCGTGTCGCCCAAGATCTGCTCAAGATCTAAGCATCTCCAGTCTCTTGTGTCTCAGCTTTATTTCCTCCAATTTGCCTCAAATAAATAAGTTTTCAACCACTATAATAATTAAATTGGGTCCATGTCTTGTGTTGCAGGTTACGGTTGTACACTTACAATTGCAATAATATTACACATTAAAAGGCAAATGTAACTTGTATCAGGTGCAAGCCCAGCTAATTTCACTCCTGAGTTCCTCAACTAATCAAGATTAATATAAGAAGAAGCTGATTAAAGGCCAAATTATTCCCTTTGGCTTGGGAATATTGAGGGGCAATGGGTGGAAATGAGAGAGCAGGTTATATTGTCAGTTTACAGGTCCTATATAGTTAGGGCATGTTTGTTTATCTTAAAGTTTGTGAAAGCATGCTTTGTCTAATTTTATTGAATTGTTGTTTCATTATAGGAGCTGTTGGGGCTCAGCCCCTCTTCACGGTGCCAAGGCGTCCAGGATGTGGCACCATGGGAAAACCGATTAAACTGCTGGCCAACTGCTTCCAAGTAGATATCCCAAAGATTGACGTCTACCTCTATGAGGTAGATATTAAACCAGATAAATGTCCTCGCAGGGTTAACAGGTGCGTATAGAGAAGAGGATAATTCTTGAGAGAAGAATAAGGTGCATTTGAGTGCAGTGTAAATTGTAAAACCACATTTAACTTGGCATATCAAGTTGAACAACGGTCACTGTAATTTAGGAGCATGTTTTGGTCATTTGTATTCGAACAACACAAAGTCTGAAATGGACAGTCACCATTAACAAACAATATTTCTGCCATTGAGTAACAAACTGAGAAATAAATGACTTGATCCAGAAGAGGTTTACTAGAAAATACCTGGAAAGAGCAAGTTGTCTTATGGCGAAAGGTTGAATAGGCTGGGCTTGTAGCTAGAACAGTTGAGAAGAATTAGTGGAGACAGATTGAAACATAAGATCCTGAGAAGTGTTGACGGGGTGAATATGTTCCACTGGTGGAAGAAATAAATGTTTAGTGGATAGAGTGTCAATCAAGTGAATTACAATTAAAACACAAAGCTATAACTCCAGGATAAGCACTCAACTAAGAAAACCAAGCCCAAAGCATTATCTAACTAATTAAATATACCAACTTATGCTAACGACATTAAATAATTCCGTAAGCAAAAACAGCTACCTAAGTGTTAAATAAGTCTTAAAAAAAACTAATATTGATGCAAGTATATCACTGGGGTTATCAAATGGGCACCTACCTTCACTGGTGTTTCATTGAGTTAGGCCCACAACACCTCAGGAAGGCTCAACAGTTGGTTTTCTTTTAGATTTAGAGATACAGCGCGGAAACAGGCCCTTCGGCCCACCGAGTCCGCGCCGCCCTGCGATCCCTGCACATTAACACTATCCGACACACACTAGGGCCAATTTTTACATTTACCCAGTCAATTAACCTACATACCCGTACATCTTTGGAGTGTGGGAGGAAACCGAAGATCTCGGAGAAAACCCACGCAGGTCACGGGGAGAACGTACAAACTCCGTACAGACGGCTCCCGTAGTCAGGATCGAACCTGAGTCTCCGGCACTGCATTCGCTGTAAGGCAGCAACTCTACCGCTGCGCCACCGTGCCGCACGGATCCCAGAACAACCCCCATCAATACCTGCGACCAGTAATTACTAAGTAAAGAAGCTGCAGCCAATTAGCTCACTGTAACAAATGCTTAACACCTGCATCCTATCTCCAACTTATCCTAGCCCATCATTAAACTTGGAACATCACAAATATGACACTTGCATAAGACCGGGATACACTTATACAGACTACAATTACAAAGAAATACACATACATGCCATACGTTTTCTTTCTGCCCCCAACTGACACTATTTCTTCTCCACCAAATCCACCTGCTTTGCTCTGCTGCCTCTGACATCTGCTTACAGCCTGACGCAAACTCTGTCCACAAATTCCGAGCACTCCAAATAGCGACATGGTCGATCTCGCTATGAAACCTCTACAATCCATCTCTATCGGATATACTCTTGCTCTCCATCCTCGCTGCTCAACCTCTGCTGTCAAGTTTACATATCTAAGCCTTTTCCTTTCATAAGCCTCATCTTCCAAGGCACCGTCAGTTCTATATCAGGCCTCAAACTAGTACAAATTATTTCCTGCAGAACAACAAACTTTCCTCCCAAATCTACCTGCATCTCCCAATCATTGGCTCCCCATAACTGGCCTGACTCATACCTGTCTGAAAACTGCCCTCCTCTACCTTTCTCTCCCTCAAGGACAAAATGAATCGCTACACTCTCAGTCCTGGTGCCTGAATTCACTTGTTCTCTCCTCCTCTCAATTGCTGCAGCTATGCACTTCAAGACCTGGTTATACCGACCCTGAGAAAGACTAGTTCTACATCCTGACAAAATATGCCTCAACGTTGCCACCTCTGAACACAAGGGACACGCCAGGTTCCCACCTAGCCATTATTTGAGGTTCTGCGGTGATGGCAGCACATCATAAATAACCCTTATAAGGAAACTTGCATGCCCCGCTTCCAAGCACCACAGGTCCCTCCAACTAAACCTCTTCTTTTCTACACGTTCCCAGTTCATCCACTGTCCCTGCTTAACCTGAGCTACTGCCCTTACACATCTCACTGCTTCCTCCTGACGACGTACCTGCTCTACAACCAATTTCCTCCTCTCTGTTGGACCTGCCTTACTCCACACTGGTTTCCCTGTGCTGAGCCCTAAGCCTCCCTTTCTCTTACACCCTACCAGCAATGTCTGTATGCCTCAGAGTTGCTTATGCTTCTTCTTCCACTTCCTCTTCCTCCCTCTAGTTACACTTGGCACCAGATTACTAACTAAGGTATCTGTGCTCCCCGATAATTGCAACTGTAACCTCACCTTAGCACACTTAAACTCCTCTGTTAGGCTAGACGATGGAAAACGGAGAATACCTTTCGCATATAAAGCCACATTACTAAGACACCATGATTACTTTGTCCTGGTTGGTATTGAGCTTTGAGCATTGTTGGAGCTTCATCCATACAGGCAAGTGGTGTATTCCATCAAAGGCTTTTCACAATCCTTTAACCATCACTCGAAGCTAAACTTGAATCTCTCGCCAATGGTAACTATTGGAAGTTGATGAGGAATTCGTCAATGGTAATATCCTTGCCTCCTGTTGATGGTTGTAAGGACATGCAAAGTGTGGAGTCTCTGTCTTTAGCTGAGGTTAGTTTGGTTATTGGGAAAGTAAGGATGAATACAGATGGTGAAGTCTTTGACAGACTAAGGTTGCTATATTTGCTCTTTTAAGTACGTCTTGTGAAGGCCTCCACAGCTGATGACAGGAGAATTCTCTCCAGAATAACGAAAAATCCCCCTTGTTAGGGGATGTCGTGTCTTGGATATCCTACATATGTGTGAGGTCCAATCTCATGACTGGACTATGAAGGAGCAAAAGTTACAAACAGAAAGTTATGTTATGAAGCGATTGGTTCTTGTGGTAAGACAGCAGAAAAATGAATGAAAAAGAAGATAGTATACTATCACTTTTTACCTGCTGAAACATAATCCCTTTTGTAGTAGCGATCATGAAACCGTTGCTGGGATAGAGTGGGACATGTGATCACCTGTTTGATCAAAGAGTAGGTTGCAAGATTGCTTTAAGCAATGAAAATATTTGGAAGTGATACTTTGGAATTTATCCAGTTGTCAGTCGGATTGAGGAACAAAGAAAATCTGGATGAGTAAGAGGCCATAATTGGAAAAATTGGTTTACTCAAGTCCATAATCTCAGACATTGACCTAAATTGTTAGCACTTTTGGACGTCCACAGTGACCCTTTGTTATCTTAAGTTATCTTAATCATATACAGTGCCCTCCATAATGTTTGCGACAAAGAGCCATCATTTATTTATTTGCCTCTGTACTCCACAATTTGAGATATGTAATAGAAAAAAAAATCACATGTGGTTAAAGTGCACATTGTCAGATTTTATTAAAGGGTATTTTTATACATTTTGGTTTCACCTTGTAGAAATTACAGCTGTGTTTATACATAGTCCCCCCATTTCAGGGCACCATAATGTTTGAGACACAAGGCTTCACAGGTGTTTGTAATTGCTCAGGTGCGTAATAATTGCCTCCTTAATGCAGGTATAAGAGAGCTCTCAGCACCTAGTCTTTCCTCCAATCTTTCCATCACCTTTGGAAACTTATTGCTGTTTATCAACATGAGGACCAAAGTTGTGCCAATGAAAGTCAAAGAAGCCATTATGAGACTGAGAACCAAGAATAAAACTGTTAGAGACATCAGCCAAACCTTTGGCTTACCAAAATCAACTGGAACATCATTAAGAAGAAAGAGAGCACTGGTGAGCTTACTAATCGCAAAAGGACTGGCAGGCCAAGGAAGACCTCCACAGCTGATAACAGGAGAATTCTCTCCAGAATAAAGAAAAATCCCCAAACACCTGTTTGACAGATCAGAAACACTCTTCAGGAGTCAGGTGTGGATTTGTCAATGGCCACTGTCCGCAGAAGACTTGATGAACAGAAATACAGAGGCAACACTGCAAGATGCAAACCACTGGTTAGCTGCAAAAATAGGATGGCCAGATTACAGTTTGCCAAGAAGTACTTAAAAGAGCAAGCACAGTTCTGGAAAAAGGTCTTGTGGACAGATGAGATGAAGATTAACTTGTATCAGAGTGATGGCAAGAGCAAAGCATGGAGGAGAGAAGGAACTACCCAAGATCCAAAGCATACCACCACATCTGTGAAACACGTTGGTGGGGGTGTTATGGCCTGGGCATGTATGGCTGCTGAAGGTACTGGCTCACTTATCTTCATTAATGATACAACTGCTGATGGTAGGAGCATAATGAATTCTGAAGTGGAGAGACACACCCTATCTGCTCAAGTTCAAACAAATGCCTCAAAACTCATTGGCTGGCGGTTCATTCTGCAGCAAGGCAATGATCCCAAACAGGCTGCTAAAGCAACAAAGGAGTTTTTCAAAGCTAAAAGATGGTCAATTCACTCACCCGATCTGAACCCAATTGAGCATGACTTTTATATGCTGAAGAGAAAACTGAAGGGGATTAGCCCCCAAAACAAGCATAAGCTAAAGATGGCTGCAATACAGGCCTGGCAGAGCATCACCAGAGAAGACACCGAGCAACTGGTGATGTCCATGAATCGCAAACATCAAGCAGTCATTGCATGCAAAGGATATGCAACAAAATACTAAACATGACTACTTTCATTTACATGACATTGCTGTGTTCCAAACATTGTGGTGCCCTGAAATGGGGGGACTATGTATAAACACTGCTGTAATTTCTACATGGTGAAACCAAAATGTATAAAAATAGCCTTTATTAAAATCAGACAATGTGCACTTTTTAACCACGTGATTTTTTTTCTATTACAAATTGTGGAGTGCAGAGGCAAATAAATAAGTGATGGGTCTTTGTCCCAATCATTATGGAGGGCACTATATGATTAAGATAACAGAGGGTCACTGTGGACGTCCATATCAGTGTAACTTGTTCCTTTCAGATTAATGGTTGCAGTGGGAAAAAAAAAAATTGATAAATTTATTGGTTGTATTGTCAATCAGTTGAATTTTGATTCTTGAGGTTAACTTACAAGTCGTTCTGTGTTATTGTAGGGAAGTGGTTGACTCTATGGTTCAGCATTTTAAAGTTCAAATTTTTGGAGAAAGAAGACCTGTCTACGATGGGAAAAAGAGTCTCTATACTGCTGATCCCATTCCGGTCAGCACCACGGGGGTAAGGGCTGCTTTCATTTATTTAATTAAAAAAATGTTCAAAACATCAAGTCATGGTTTTGTTAATAAAATATCAGATTGAGATGAAATTCCATTTATATGCATTATTAATGGACACGTCTTGAATCGGTGCTTATTAAATCCAACATCTGCAGTTATTTGCTTATTTTACTGATGATTTTGATTGTGTCTTGATAAATATTGACTGTATTGGTCCAGGGCATCACTTTGAGCATTTAATAAGAATATCAGTATAATTGCTAAGCAGTGCCCTTTGCATTAATTAATTCTAAAAAATCATTCCATGAAGAGAACACGAATAAAGGAAATGGCCCTTCAGCCCACCATTTCTGCACTGATCATGATGCAAATCTAACTGATTCTTCCTTCCTGCACATGGTCCCTATCCCTCTATTCCCTGCCTGTTCACATGTCTGAATGCTATTGTATCTGCTTCTAGTACCACCGTTGGCAGTGCATACCAGGCACCTCCCACTCTCCCTTGTGGTTAAAAGTAGCTTGCCTGCACATCTCCTTTCACCCTTTTACCCTTCTCACTTTCTACCCTTTCACCTTATGATCTCTTGTATTTGCCATTTCCAACCTGGGGAAAAAGACACAAATTTGTGAGACAGGACATCCCCACATGAGTCATTCTGATTGTCTGTAATAAATCCATACTTTTCCAAATGTGAGTAAATCCTGTTCTTAACAATCTTGTCCAGTAATTTCACAATCACTTATATAAGGCACACTGGCCTATAATTTCCTGGATTATCCTTGTAGTCTTAAAAAAAAAAGAAACAACATTAGCTAATTTCCAGTTTTCTGGAACTCTGCTCCTGATTAAAGAGGATACAAAAATCTGTCAAGGTTCCAGCAATCTCTGCCCTTCTCCTTCATCAGAATCCTCGGATAGATCCCATCAGCCCCTGGGGACAACCACCTTAATGTTTTTCAAGAGACTCAACATCTGCTCTCTCTTAATATCAACATGCCCTAGAATATCAACATACTCCTCCGTGATCTCGCCATCATTCATTTCCTTCTCTTTCATAAATACTGATACAAACTTAAGGAGTTGCTGCCCACTTCCGTTTGCTCCATTTGTCCTTTAATTGACCTACCCTTTCGCTAGCTGCCCTCTTGTTTCCAATATTCATATAAACTCTTTTAGGATTGTCCTTAATCCTACTTGTCAATGACATTTCATGGCCGTTTTAGCCCTCCAAATTCCTTGTGTAAATTCTTTCTGTATTTATCTAAGAAAGACCTTGTCCAAATTCAGCTTCATAGTCAATGCACATTCTTATCCGTGAGCTCTACCCATATGGCCTCGCTGTGTGAACCCTCCAAGATAATCTCTTATTGTTGATATAACATTATCTCTAATTGGTAATGCAACTCCCTACCTCTTTTACATTCCTCTCCATTGCATCTGAAACACATAAATGTGGAATGTTGAGCTGCTAGTCAATAGACAATAGGTGCAGGAGTAGGTTATTCGGCCCTTCGAGCCAGCACCACCATTCAATGTGATCATGGCTGATCATTCACAATCTGTACCCCGTTCCTGTCTTCTCCCCATACCCCCTGACTCCGCTATCTTTAAGAGCTCTATCTACCTCTCTCTTGAAAACATCCAGAGAATTGGCCTTCGCTGCCTTCTGAGGCAGATTATTCCACAGATTTACAACTCTGACTGAAAATGTTTTTCCTCTTCTCCGTTCTAAATGGCCCTATCCCTTATTCTTAAACTGTGGCCCCTGGTTCTGGACTCCTCCAGTCCTGCCCTTCTCTCCATCAAATTCCTGCAAAGGCACCAACTTCATAATTCCATGCACTAATCTAGGCTATAATAAAAATAAAACTTTTAACCAAAAAAAAATTACGCAGTGGAACATTGTAGATGGCTTGTAATTTAGTTTTTTTTTTTAAAAGGTGGATTTGGAGGTGACGTTACCAGGAGAAGGGAAGGACCGGATTTTCAGGGTCTCGATAAAATTTGTTTCAAGAGTGAGTTGGCACTTGCTACATGAAGTTCTTACAGGACGGAGTATGCCGGAGTTGCTGCCCGGGTTGGATCTGGACAAGCCTCTCAGCACAAATCCTGTCCATGCAGTTGATGTTGTTCTTCGACATCTCCCCTCCATGAAGTGAGTATCCCACCAAAATTCTTTGACTTTTGATATTGATTTTCTTTTTTGTTTAAAATCCACCAAGCACAGACAGATCAAACCACTTGTATTAATATGATTTTTTTCTGCCATCCACCACTGTAAATATCCATACCATACTTGCACCTAAAAAGATAGGCAAGTGTCTTCTTTGCTCTTCAATTTCCTTCAGTATTGCTCTGAAACCAGTCACAATTATATTCTACTGCACATATTACTTGAAAGATCAAAATTGGGTAGCATGAGACAACATTTTTTACGTTAGACGATGGACTGTCAACTGACGTCAACTAAACATAGCACAAAAAGTAAGGAAATTTGTGTTTGGTAGATTATTTCTTTGTTGTAACAATGCTTCTTGGCAATAAATCTTATACCGTTGGAAAGCCTGTTTATTTCCCTTTTAAATGGTGCCACATTTGTAAGGAACATGCATTTGTGGGATGAGCAGCAGAGCTGAGTATATGGGTTGCGCCCATGAAAAATTTGCCAAATCTTCTCTGCCAATGCCAAACAGCTTATTCTGCCATTGACTCTTGTTTGGTGTTGTTTGGTGGATTGGATGATTGAAGTCTGAAGAAACAAGACATATTGGCAATTTAACAATTTATTCATTTAATAAACAGGAGCCACAGTAGCGTGTGGAAGAACCATACACAGCCATAACAGCCTGGCACCTCCTCCTCATGCTGGTCACCAGCCTGGTCACACACTGTTGTGGGATGGCATCCCATTCTTGTCAGCACCTGGGGGTACCAGAAGCTCAAAACAAGAGTCAATAGCATCAGCAGAATAAGCTGTTTGGCATTGGCAGAGAAGATTTGGCAAATTTTTCATGGGCGCAACCCATATACTCAGCTCTGCTGCTCATCCCACAAATGCATGTTCCTTACAAATGTGGCACCATTTAAAAGGGAAATAAACAGGCTTTCCAACGGTATAAGATTTATTGCCAAGAAGCATTGTTACAACAAAGAAATAATCTACCAAACACAAATTTCCTTACTTTTTGTGCTATGTTTATAAACCTACTGACTCCTACAGTTATCTGGACTTTAGCACCTCATACCCTGCCTCTTGCAAAAACGTCAACCTCTACTCTCAATTTCTCCATCTCCTCTATATCTGTATCCAAGCTGCTGACGAGTGTTTACCCTGATAACAATCCTATCCATTAGAGTGCATTAATTAACGTAGAATTTGGGGTTTGCTTATAGGTAAAATCAACTGTGTATCGTGCATTATTAAATTGCATCTAAAGTGATCCAAACACAAATGTATCTCTTATTCCTCTTGAGTAAATAGTGACTCTTGAGTAAATAGATGGTTTATCTATTCTCCAATAGAAATTGAGCCTGTATGCAGAAAAATAAATAAGAGCTTCAACTGTACTTGCAGGCCATCTAATCTCCTGGTCTCTAAATTTCCACACAGGATTGATGTAGTGAGTGACATGAAACAACACAAAGGTGGCAAGTTTGCAGTAGCCTAATGAACTGTATGGACAACAGGATTCCAGGAAAGGTGTCAAATAAATCAGAGAACAGGCATTCCCTCTTTGTTTCAAGTATGAAGTCATGATATAACTCCACGCATGACAAAATGTCTGTCCAGCCCAGATGAAGCTACTAATTAAAATCTGTAGTCCAGTGCTGTGAATTCCAGGAATTGGAATTGAATCAGTTGGTTTATTTCATTGATTCGTGCTAAAAATGTCGAATTATCTGCAAGCCACATCCTGACTGGTATATCGGATACTATCTCACTACCATGTTCTAAATCTATGTAACTGTTTACCTTGATCCAAGATAGAAATTCTATCATTATTTAGCTATTGTATCAGTTTTCAGAAAGCCACCGGCAATAGTTGACAATAACTTTGCTCTAGTATTGTAATTAACAATAAAGGATCTGGTAGATGATCTTTCCAAGATAGATGATTTTGTCATAATCTAATTTCTTCGATTGTTGCAAGATGCTTCCTATCGAGTTTTGAAATGCCATTCAAAGTACATCAATAACAAAATACATTTCACACCCATGGAGTGGGTGATCAGTTAATCTGCCTTTGTGGATTGAGCTGGGAATTACTTTGGTACATTGGGAACATTCTCAGAGCTCTTCAGAATAATTCCGAACACAGAGATTCTACTCGTTGAAGTCCATCTCCCATTGTTTTGACCATACTAATTATCTTTGTCCGTTTATAATTTCCAATAACTTCCATACAATTGATGTTTAACCAACACTTGAGCATTTGACTAGTTTCTCCACCATCATTTAATAACTGTTCATGTAGACACAAAATTGGCTCCAAATCATTATGGATAAATCAATTTTGATGATAATCCATAAAATAAAAACAGAAATTGCCTGGCTTACAGGAAATTCAACACATCAGATCTTTGAAATAAACCAACTGATTCAAATTCCACTTCTAGAAATTCACCATACTGGAGTGCAGATTCGTAGCTTCACTTAATAATGTGAAATTTGCAGTTTTCTGTTAAAAGGGTGCAATTCCTGAATATAGAATACTTTGGAATTTTATGTGGCGTATGCACAATTTTTCGGTATGTTGCTGTTAATATTTCAGAAAGGAAGTAATTGAATTCTTGAGATTTGTTCATCTTGTGCCCCACTATTTACTTTGAATCTACTTTGCTCCACTTGAAATTTTAAGCTTTCCATAAATAAGTTGGTATTTTATCCACAACCTTCACTATAAAATGAAACAAACTTGTCATTTAGTCAAGTTTGTCAATTCCTTAATGTCTGTGTGTTCCTTTCATGGTTTTGATATCTTTTCACACTTTTTTTCAAAGAATGTGTTTATGGTTCTAAACTTATCCATGTTTTGATATTTATTGCAGCTTATTTTTGCTAGATTTTTGGTGTTTGAATTTCGCACAATTTTATATAGCTTTCAAAGGGTTTTCCCTTTGAGTTGATATCTTTCATGACGCCGTGTGCTTGTTTTCATTTTTACTGATTAGAAATGGTGTATATGATCCTTGACTCCTGACTTTAATTAATGTTCTCTGTATTACAGGTACACCCCTGTTGGCCGCTCTTTCTTCTCTGCCCCCGAAGGGTATGACCATCCATTGGGTGGGGGTAGAGAAGTCTGGTTTGGTTTCCATCAGTCTGTCAGACCAGCCATGTGGAAAATGATGCTAAACATAGATGGTGAGTCGTGATTAGGTTTCGTTTTTTTAGGTTTAGACTAATCTTACACCTTATTTTTCCACTGGTGTTGGTTTGATTTATCAACCAAAATTGTTAAGGGATATTGCATTATAGTTCTGACAGACTGGACTGAAGACCGTCTGAGAAATTAGAAATTGTGTATTTTTCGAATAGGCCTCAAAGAATTGATGGGAGATGAAAGATTGTTTCATTTTTACATTAATCACTTACAAAAAACATACTGCTGGAGGAAGTCAGTGATTCAGGCACCGTTTGTGGAGAGCATAGACACATGACATTTCAAGCCAGGGCTCTTCGTCAGACTGAGTCTGAAGAATGGTCCCGACCCGAAACATGATCTGTCCATTTACTTCCACAGATGCTGACTGACCTGCTGAGTTTCTCCAGTCTTTTGATTTTGCTCAAGATTCCAGCAACCTGCAGTTTCTTGTGTCTACATTAATTAAATAGACTACCTTCCACAAAGCTGACTTTGGAACATTGAACAGAATTTATTGGTGCCAATATCTTGCCAGTGGCTGTTATACTTACAAATTTAACCACTCATTGTTTTCCTCTTTGAATTCCAATCTCCATTATTACATTGCATGAATCTTCTGCATCACACCATATTATCCACCAACAATACTTGGTCCATAATCTCAAGTTGTTACATCTTTTAAAATTGTCATTTTTCATTCAAAGTCTGTTCTTAACTTGACATATAACAATCAGCACCATGGCCATTCCAATAACTCTACATCTAATAGCCTTTTATTGCTTCATTTGTAACCACACTTAGTTGGACTTAGAGGTTCTGGAATTCCCTCTGCTTCCCACTTCGCTATCACCCCTTCACCATTTAGGTTGCTCCTTTTTGGTCAAACTTTTAGTCTCTTCAAAAATGTCTTCATAAAATTTGAATATTCTTCGATTAAATATTGTTCAATGTTTTCCCACATTGTATGTATGTCATTGTTTATAAGATTTTGCAGTTGGCATTTATTTTTCCATCCAAATTCTCCATTATATGGTTCTTTGACCTTCCTGGACTTTCCTGGAGAACATGGATAGGTGATGTTTTAGATCGAACCCTTCTTCAGACTGATTGTAGGGGGGCGGGAAGAAAGCTGGAAGAGAGAAGGGGCAGGACAGAGCGTGGCTGGTAGCAGGTGAACACAGGCGGGGGGTGGGAGGGGGTGGTATTTGATTGGCAGACTTTTGGACAAAGGCCAGAGATGAAGAGACGGGTGTGAGCCCAAGAGGATAAACAGCTGCTCGGGGATAGAAAAGTTGTGAATTGTTTATCCCTTATAAACACTACAGGAGGTCAGCCAGGTTTCAGTGAGGAGTGGTGGAAGGGCAGGGGTGGGGGTTCTTGGGGGAGACAGGGCAGGGGGAAGGAGGGTGGTATAGGTTGAGTTTCTTAAAATTGGAGAATTCAATGTTCATTGAGGGCTGGTATGGGTTGTAAGCTACCCCAATGAAATATGAGGCGCTGTTCCTCCAGTTTGGGAGGATGGAAGACATTGCCTCAATGAATACATAATCCGCGACTTTTCTATCCGTGTTTAACACTTCGCAATTCTTTATGCTCTCGGGCTCACAACTGTCTCTTCATCTTTGGCTTTTGTCCAGCAATCTGCCTATCAAATAACCCCCTTACCTGTGTTCACCTATTACTGGCCTTGCTGTGTTCTGCACCTTCTCTCTCCCAGCTTTCTTTTCCCACCCTTCCCCTCCCCTTGCAATCAATTTGAAGAAGGGTCCGACTTGAAGCATCACGTATCGATGATCTCCAGGGATGTTGCCTGTCCCGCTGAGTTTTCTTCAGCATTTTGCCGGTATTTCACCTGTATTTAATTTTGTTACTTATCCATTTTTAATGTTTTTACCTAGGCATCGAGGGAATAATTCATGAAATATAAATATAATTCTTGATGAGTCATAAGATACCGTCTCAAATATACCAAAATGCATTATGTTGTGCATCATTACCGACCAGACGCTCGTGTATCTGAATCTGTGGAGATGTAAAGCCCACAAAGGATTCTGTACCTTGAGTGAAATATTCATATTACATTCTCAAATAAATAAAATTTTGTTTTTTTCTACAATTTTTTTAATCCGTTGTTTTCAAAGAAACAATTGAAAGTTATAGTCAATGTACATGTGACATTTTTCACGTAGAAGTTGCAAACATTCTGTAGGCAACTTATACAAGAGAAAATAGACTGGAATTTGGTGGCAGCAGCAAGCCAAATACAATTGGCTGTTCCAGGTGTACACTGGCCCTATCCCCGAAATCTGTACCCATTACATTGACAACTGCATCGGTGTTACCTCCTGCACCCATGCAGAACTCATGGACTTTATTAACTTCACCACCAATTTCCATCGTGCACTCAAATTCACGTAGACCATCTCCGACACTTTCCTCCCCTTTCTTGATCTCACCATCTCCATCACAGGAGATAGACTATCGACTGACGTCTATTACAAACCCACTGACTCTCATATTTCGCCTGGGCAGCTTACAACTGAATGGTATGAATATTGATTTCTCTAACTTCAAGTAACCACTGTACTCCCTCTCTCTCCATCCCTCCCCCACCCAAATCGCACCAGGTTCCCGTCTCACCTAACAAGCAGCTAACAATGGCATGTTTCCTTTATCATCGTTACTATATTGAATATCTTTCATTCATTTGTTCTATATCTCTCTACATCACTGTCTATATATCTCGTTTCCCTTTCCCCTGACTAGTCTGAAGAAAGGTCTCGACCTGAAACGTCACCCATTCCCGTCTCTCCAGAGATGCTGCCTATCCCGTTGAGTTACTCTAGCATTTTGTGTCTTAACTACGGTTTAAACCTGCACCTGCAGTTCCTTCCTACAAATACAATTGTCACAGACATTGGGATTAAGTTGACATGTGTCCTTTGCAAATTTCTGATAAATGACAGCCTGATTAAACTTTTACTGCAGTACAATGCAATGAAATGGATAAAAAGGAATGCCAGCTGCAAATCTGTTATGAACTTTGATTACTTTTGAATGTCTGACAATTGAAACATTCAAAATTAATTTGTACTGTATTAAAAAAATTAAAACTTATAATTACTTTTTTAAAAGATTCCCTTAAAACTTATTTAAAAGTTTTAATACAAACTCAACAAATATATTACATTATTTATCCATTTGCAGCTTAAATTGACTCTTTCCCCAAAAAGCTGCTGGTAGTTTCCATATATATTTCCACTGCTGGAGTTTTAAAATATTTGGGAACTCCACCTGAAGATGGAGAACCTGAAATCTTGCCATTGAATGCTGCCTTTTCAGTGCAGAACTGTTGACATTTCCCAGGGCCCATTGCTGTTGAAAACTGTTAGGGCTTTGTGCTGTTACTGAGATTTTAAATCGATCAAATGTTGAATCTGTTGACACTGAAGTGATCAATGTTTGAAGCATTTTCAGCTATCAACTTAATTTATCAAGGTATGAGTGTTTAATTGAACAATGCTAAATTACAGAGTTGTTATTGGAGACAGATTGTAAAAACAAATAATTCTTAGTGTGATTTCCTGCTGGGTAAATACTTTTTTTTAACTCCATGACTCCCTCAACTAATCTGGAAATTCTCACAGTTTGGAATTAAGGATTCACAGGTTCGCTTTTCAGCTCTGTATCTAATTATTGTGGTCTCACTGAAGATTGATTTCCTTAAAAAAAATATTCTTTGTACAACCACATAGAATTGTCGCCGATGGTTGATTATTTGTCTTGGGCCATTCTCAAATATAACCCAGAATTAATTGCCCTTTAAATTATTATCACCCTCTGAAAGTGAGTATATCTTAACTTCACCTACTCCCCTAGTTTTGCTCTCCCAACCAATGGAAAATGCTGAGATCTGCAAATCTTGCTAATGCACCATTATTGGGAGTTATTGGGATTTTATTTTCATTTCTGTTTGATGGGAAATTATCACCTTAAGCTGTGGTGTCCAGCCAAATATACAAAGCAACTCTTGAGCAGATGTGTAAGCGATTGTCTCAATGTATAAATTGCAGAACGTTTGTCCTATGAATTTATTGTACATTAGAGCTCATTTATTGTTGTAGTCCTTTGATCTTTTGATTGCCTTGATGGAAAATGTGAATACAGTTGAAATGTAGGGTTTGCAGATTTTCTGTCAGATGGTGGTGGTCTGGTGTAAATAAAATATAGTATGTTGTAGTGAGGAATTTTTCCGTTATTTGAATGACTCACAGAAACCACCAGTAGCAAAAATTAAATCAAGTCAGGACATGATCTCACTTATCCAATTGTGTGATTTTACCAAATTTGTTTTATGTTTTGTGAATGGGAAACCAGATAGTAATTTTGGAAATGAGCCAAAAAATTTCACTTATACTTTGCAGTTGTGTTTTGTCAATATAATTTTTTTAAATATGACTGTACAAGATTTATTTTTCTAGATTTCTAAAAGGCATTCTTTTTTTTCCTTAATTTTAGAACACATTACTTCAAGAGGAGTTCTAATAGCTTTAATGCCCAGACGTTTAAAATTAACCTCACTGATATTTAAGTCACAGTCTGCATATGTTAATAATAATAATATTCATTTATTGTCATTGCAACGAGTACAACGAAATTTAAAAAATAGCCAATCCTGACGGTGCATACAAACATATATGCAATAAATGCAAAAACAAATAAATACATAAATACAATAAAATACAATTATATCAGAAGATCCTTGCGGTTGTAGGTAGGATTTGCCTGATTTTCCTGGTTTGCATGACTAAAATTGACTAACAGACATAACACAGATAACACACATAAAACGCACCGAAAGGGAGAGCTGTGAGCCGCTGCGTCCGTGCGCGCCGCCATCTATCTTGTGTTAATCCAGCACTTTAATTTTACGTGATGAATTTTATTATAAACAATGTTGCCAAAAATTGGTCTATAAATATATATACCATCCTGCAGTGTAGCTAGATGATATCTTATATAAGGTTAAAAGAACTAGATTTTAAGGTGTCTTGTTTCATTCTGAGACGTTGACCTTTATACTGAGAAATATGAAAGTTTCCTCTGATGGATGTCAATCGGCAATTTCTGAAATCTAGTTGGGCAATTCTGCTGAGCAGTATTACACATAATTTGGTATACTGCATGAGTATTCATTTGACTAATGGAAAGGAAATCCCATACAAATGGTTTTATTTAATAATAATAATAATAATATTATATGAAAAGTGCTATCCAAATAAAGTTATTATTTATTTTGTGGCGGGAACATGAATGAGTCATTGCCACCTATCTGGCAAGTAGATGCCGTTTTATGTAGTGTACATGAAATCATTTTTTTCCATTGAAACTGGTTTGCTCTGTCTCAATGTTATTTATCAGCTGATGTGGGTGAGGATGTGGAATTGATGGGAAACATTGAAAGTGTGACTCATTCAAATGGAGTGTTTCTGCAGTGATGACAGATCTGTGTGGTTATGGCTCTTTCCACTGGGTTTTTTCATTTCATTCTTGATTTTTAATGTTAGTTTTTGTTTCATTCAACTTCTTCAAACATAAAAGAATGTATGAAAAAAATGTGGGTGTTTTGAGCATAGACAGAGTGCAGAAAGTTATGTTATTTCCTGGCATACCATAATATCACTCATGATCATTTTGAATACAGACCACAAATTTGATGTTTAATATCTTGTCATTTTCAGTGGCTGAAAGCTGCAATGTGGTCGCCTAAGTGCTGAAAATTTTGTTTTATTTTGATGTCAACCTCAGAATAGCAAAAAAATGGCACATTATTGCTTGCAGAATTTCTAAGACTTGCCAAGTGATACTTTCTGCATATGCTTCCAGAATCGGTCATGTTTCTGGCAGTTGCCAACTAGTTGTACACACCTGTGCACTGGTTATGATTAACTGAATAACATAGAAAGGACTACCTATATATACTTTAGTTAACCTGAATAAAGGCTTTAGGAAGAGCTATGCATGTGCATGTTCCAAACAATTCTTCCAATGATAGACACAATGCTGGAGTTACTCCAGCATTTTGTGTTTACCTTTGATTTAAACCAGCATCTGCAGTTATTTTCTACACATTTCTTCCAATTATCTACTTTTAAGAAAATGCACATCTGAGATCAGAGGATAATAGTAAAGGTAGTTAGAAATACAATCCTTGTTGGCAATAATTGAATAATTGGTTCTGAAATATTAGTTAAACCATTGTCATATCAGCTAAGATGATGGTTTCCTTCTTTTTTTTAAAAAAATATTTTATTTAAGTTTTAACAGAACCCATACGTTATACATTATACATTTCATAGTAAACAATAGTCACTAACCTATAACTTCGATTATACACGTATTGTTCTGTATTTTCTCCCCTCCCCCCACCCCCCCCGCCCCCCCACCCCTCAGTTGAAAAGAAAGAAAAAGAAAAAGCAGAAGAAAGAAAGAAAGAAAGAAACCTGGAGTCCCGAGGGGGTCACTTCCGAGTAATTTCTTTTAAAATTCTTGCTAGGTAACAAGGCAATCCTGAATTTAAGTACTTCCTATTCTTAATCCTAACTTTGCCATGAATGGGTTCCACACCTTCAAAAAGAAGTCGTATCCATTTCTCAGATTATACGTTGCTTTTTCTAATGGGATACAACTCCGCATTTCTGCATGCCATCTTTCGAATCTTATTTCATTTTGTTCTTTCCATGTAACCGCAACACATTTTTTGGCTACTGCTAATGATATTTTGAGAAATCTTTCCTGATGTTTATCGAGACTTAGCTTTGGTGTTATTCCTTTTGTATCTCCTAGCAAAAACAACCTTGGATCCATTGGTATAATCTTATTCATCAATTGCTCTAAAAACTTTTTTAGGTCTTGCCAAAAAGGAGTTACCTTCTGACATGCCCAAGTAGAGTGTATAAAAGTGCCCACGTCTTGGTTGCATCTAAAACACCTTTCAGTTGAATTTAGTTTAAATTTATTTAATTTTTCCGGGGTTAAATATAGTTGCTGCAAAAAATTATACTGCACTAAGTTATACCTCACATTAATAGTATTTTTCATAATATCTAGACACAGTCTTTCCCAACTTGGTTCATCAATAATAATATTAAGATCTGTTTCCCATCTTTGTCTTGCTTTATTAATTCCTATCTTTGGACTAGCTATCTGTAGTAGTTTATACATTGATGATATAAATTTTTTAATTCCCTTACCCTGAATCAAGGAATCGGGTTTCCTTCTTGACCCTTAAGACTGACCTTATCCTGCTTTCCTTGCAGAAAGTGCAACTTTATAATCCAAGTGCATCAGATAAATTGACAGGCGAGGGAGTTGACTTAACACATACAGATTATAACTCAATCATGGATGGAGGTACTATTAGGTGGTAATCAGTTACAACCAGAGGCACTTTATCACAAGAACAGATGTTTTGTGAAACTGATTATGACGGTTGCTGACAGTATAGAAGAGTTCTATAATTTGATGGGCATGCATGGGGCTTTATGTACTTCTCCAGCAATTCTGGGTCAATTATTGGTCATGATAGCTGTTTGAACTTCATGGATGGAGGTATTGTTTGAACTTCTGTAAACATGGCATAAATTATGAGAAACAAAATTCTTGGGAAAGGTTTTCCTGTTCAAATGTGCTGTCTGCATTACAATTAGGTTCCAGAGGGATTATGAAATACAATTTTCCAAGTTGTTAAATAAAGATATTTGATTCTGTAATAATGCATGTTGCTTAGAAGCACTCAAAATGATCACCTCGTGGTGTATATCTGTAATGCTGGATATCTGCTGTGCCATTCTGGCAATTATCTCATACAAAATATGCATTACATACCTTAAATATAGATCTGCTTTTATTAGGATTTCCAACTGGGCATTTACAGTGTCATGTGACCTCCAGCTTCCACTTACTGTGGGAGATTATTAAAAAAATTAATGGCTTTACAGTAAAAGTATTATATTGTCTAGAAATGACAACCATTTTGGCTAAATGTGTAAGGCTTTATGGTTAAAAGAAAGACTTCCATCTATGTACTATCTTGCGTTTTGCAAAACATTTCTATGTTCTTCCTATGGTACATTTATTTTGGGATACAACTAAATCTTACAGCTATTATGCACATAACGGGATTGGTCCAAAGCAGTAAATTAACAACTGATTCATTGTATCTGACTTTGATATTGGTTGAAGGTGGAATATTGATCAGATCACATTTTTGAGCAGGGTCAAAGATTTTTTAATATCCCTATACCAATTGAATCCAACTAATCTGTTTCACCATTAAAAATTCCAATAACTTTTAGTTTACTCTATACGAGCAGAAGTTACTCTGAACTGGAAAATCTGGAGTCTTTTAATTTATATATATTGAATTTTTTGCCAGAAGAATCAAATAATTTTCTAAGGTAAACACCAATGGTAATAGTTACTGAACATTTTCCATCAAACATTTATAAGTTATGATCTTGCACAAAATAGCTCTTGTTCAAATGAAATTAGTTCTCTTGTAATTGTTAGTTTAGTAAATTTTTCTGATTTTTGAAGTGATTGGTAAAATATACCCTTATTGTGGATAATCTGTGTCAGGAACCAAGCACGGCTAGACATACACTAACCGATCAGCCCAAACATTATGACCACTGACAGGCGAAGTGAATAACATGAATTATCTTGTTACAATGGCACCTGTCAAGGGGTAGGATATATTAGGCAGCAAGGGAACAGTCATTCTTGAAGTTGATGTGTTGGATGCAGGAGAAATGGGCAGGAGTAAAGGCCTGAGCAACTTTGACAAGGACCAAATTGTTATGGCCAGATGACTGGGTCAGAGCATCTCTGAAACGGCAAGGCTTGTGGGGCGCTCCCAGTCAGCAGTGGTGAGTACGTACCGACAGTAGTCCGAGGAGGGACAAACCACAAACCGGCGACAGGGTATTGGGCCCCCAAGGCTCATCAATGCGCGTGGGCAATGAAGGCTATCCCGTCTGCTCCGAACCAACAGAAGGTCTACTGTGACGCAAGTCACAGAAAATTTTAATGGTGGTCACGGGAGCAATGTATCACAGTACACAATGCATCGCACCCTGCTGCATATGGAGCCGCACACGGAGGACCAACGGCATATTAGGCAGGTGGTCATAATGTTTTGGCTCATCAGGTCATAATGTTTTGGCTGATCACTGTATGTAGGCCAACAGTTTAAACCACTAATACATCTACAAATTGTATTTCAGTCACAATGAACTCGCTAACAATTGCCAAGTCCTTGCAAGAAGCCAAACACTTAGGAGGTGAAGACTTGAATCCATGCAACAGTATTAGAGTACTTGTGACCAATGAGAATAATTACTGCTAAAGGTCATTTAAGCTATGACATTTCTTTCCTGCAGCGATGGCTGCTGCCTGGAAATGTAACTCATTCCGTTGTGTGATTCAGTAATTGAAAGTAAAGAGATCTTTCATCAAATATAATGAATTTCCCCAATCTTGTTAATGCAGCACCAAATTGGAATAATAGAAAAAGTCCACTCTAAAGATATTTAAGACGTACTGAAATGTAATCACTGAAAATGTACAGAAATGTGGCAATATCCCATAAAGAATTAAATTAATGATTAGCATTATTTTTTGGGGGATAAAGGGTGACCAGAAGACTTGGAAATTGTTTCTGCTCTTCTACAAATAGCTTTGTGGGATCTTCATTTGCACCTGTGAAGGCAGATGAGGTCCCAGATTAACATCTGCTTTGAAAGGATATCAATCAATGTACTTGTCTGATTCCTTTGGCTTTGAAATTGGAAGATTATTCAGTGTCTACGAAATTCAGTCCTTAAAAGATGTGAATGGTGTTATTTTTATTTAGTTATGTATTCTTTTATAAATCAAGTGCTCATGCACAAATATGACATATCTTCATCCTGGTTTCTTTATATTCAAAAGCCTCCATTGGAACATACTATATTTTTCTCCTCTGGTTTTCTACTGTTTTCCTCTTCTAAAATTATCACTCAAGAAATTAAATATAAAAATTCATTTTCATATGTTGAATACATGTCCTTTAAGTGTGCACATGCAATATGTTCATTCAATCTGAAATGAAGCATTTTTTAATTCTCAGAATAGGCAATATTTGCATTATAATATGAAAAGAAACGCACAAGTTGTTCAAGAGTACACATTGGGTATGCTAGCAAAGAATTTCACTGTGCCTAGTCACATGTGACAATAAAGTATTCCATTCCATTCCAAGAGTTTGTATTTGTTATAACAATAAACGCCTATGATCATGCATTATAACTTCCTATGCTAATATTTCTAAAGGAAAATTGCAGCGAGGCAAGCTTGGATTTTCGTGACCTTTTCTCCACCCACCATTCATTCTGCTGCCATTTGAGGTGCTGCAGTATGATTACAGCATGGCGAGCTTACAAATTGTTGGTTCTGCTTTATGTTAGAATAAATCGCATGACATATGAGGAAGGGATAGTGAAGTAGAGCTGAAATGTCCGCAATGAAATTACATACTGGATTTAATTCTGAAAAAACAAAATGCGAAATACGAGTTATCACTGAGATGTCTCCAATTCTAAGGAACTAAGATTTATTTTGGTTATCTATATACTAAAACTCTCATTTGTTTGTTTGTTCCTGAACTACAGTCAAAACGGTACACAATAGCGCAACAATTTTAGACCCACCTTACTCACCGTCGTCCCTTTGGTGCTAATGGAAGAAATTTCATTGAAATCTGTGTTATATTTTTTTGTTATTTACATTTTAAAGTTTAAATCTATCTCCTGAGGAAGGAAGGGAGGGAGGGGGAGGAGGGAGGTTGAGGGGGATAGAGTGGGAGAGCGGAGAGGGGGGGAGGAGAGGGTACAGCACCAATGCAGGAGAGGTTTGGGCCCAACGGGTCCACTTGGTCTAGTTGTACTTAAGTCTGTCCATGAGTCATTTAACTGGGTGTCCAATCAAATAGCCCAAGCTAATATTTATTCGTGAATGTTTCAAATGATGTTCATGAAATGCTCCCTTAAACTCTCAACATGATTGTTCAGCGTGTTTGATTTGGGGTAGCTGATTGGAGATAAAGGCGAAGGCCATAATCATACAACATGGCAATGGACCACAGGATCCATACCAACCCTTAGGCTCCCGTCCATTATTAATTCTGTTTTCCAGCATTTAGCTGTAGCTGCCTATGCCTCAGCGAATCGTGCTTGTCTGGACACTTCTTAAATAATGTCGGTGACTCTGCTTCCATTCACAACTCTTTGCATGACAGTGATCCTCGCTGATCCCCTTTAAATCTCTTACCATACCAAAAATCTATGATCTCTAGTTTTATCAACCTCTAGTTTCCTGCACCCTATCCTATCTCTAATCCCTCAATTTATGTATATATCAGCCATATTTCCTCTTGACTCTTCCACTAGTTTCTCCTTGTAATTGAAATGCAACATAGAACATAGAGACCAGTACAGCACAGGAGCAGGCCCTTCAGCCCACCATGTATGTGCTGACCATGATCAATCTGACTAATGCCATCAGCCTGCACATGTACCTCTCTATTCCTTGCCTATTCATGTGTCTGTCAAAATGCCTCTTAAGTAAGGCTATCGTATTTGCGTCTATTATCTACTCTGGCAGTATGTTCTAGGCACCCACCTCTCTCTGTGCAAAATAATCTTCACATTTCTCCTTTAAACCTATGTCCTCTAGTATTTGACATTTCCACTCTGGAGAAAAAAGATTCTGACTGTCTACCCTATTTATACCTCATAATTTTATATCATCATCCTTCCGCCTCTGGAGAAAACAATCTAGTTGTTTCAAACTTCAATCAGTTCCATAGACAGAGTCCAATATTCTCAATGGGGTAGAGGTGAATCGGACATTACCCTATCCTGATTGTTTTCCTTTTCTGATTATGTCAGATCTGGTCAGTTGCGATGAAATTGAATTTTAAAAATTTATTAGCCAAGTATGTATACATTTAAGGAATTTGCCTTGGTGCTTTGCTCGGAAGTAACAACACGATATACAGTAAACAATTAAGAATAAAACATTATCATTTAAACATGTGAAGAATTAAATAAAATACCAGACCATAAAGCTGTAACATTAATTCATTTTATCTCTTGCCACAGATGCTGCCTGGTCTGAGTATTTTTACATTCCCTTTTAATTTAGACTTCCAGCATCTGCAGAGTTTTGTGCCTTGCAGTCTCTGAATTGCTTCTCTTATTCTTATTTCCATTTTTCTCATTCATCTTCGATTGATATCTCCTTCAAACAAATCATCTGCAATTGACCTACCTCACGCTACTTGTCATTCAACGTTTCTTGATCTCCACTCCTTCGGACATTCTCTTCATTTTGTCGATCCTTTCTCTGCAACCATAATTAATTTCTAACATTTCATTATTCTGATCAACGGCTATCAATCATAAGCAGTGTGCAGATGCTGCCTGATATTGTTTGTGGTATTTTCTCTCTTGCACAAAATTGGCAAAAAATAACATTGATAGTCAATAAAGTGTAGTAACTATTCTATGAGTTGTCTCTTAAGCCAGCAGATCATCAGTCGAACTACAATTTCATTTTTGAGTGAAAGTAAATCGAGTGCTTAGATTTTGCTTCTGTTCCATGGTGTGGGCGGCACAGTGGCGCACCTGTTAGAGCTGCTGCCTCACAGTGCCAGAGATCCAGATTGATCCTGACCTCGGGTGCTGTCTGAGTGGAGTGTGAATGTTCTCCCTGTGACTCCGGGTGCTCCAGTTTCCTCCCACATCCCAAAGACATGGGGTTTGTAAATTAATTGGCTTCTGTAAATTGCCCCTAGTGTGTAGGGAGTGAATGCGAAAGAGGGATAACGTACATCTAGTGTGAAAAGATAATCACTGGCCAGTGTGGACTTGGTGGGCTGAAGGTCCTGCTTCCATGCTGTACCTTTCAATTCAAGTTATTGAATACAAAACTGTCAAAGACAGTCTGAAGAAGGGTCACGACCCGAAAAGTCATCGATCCATTTTTTTCCAGACATCCTGTCTCACCCACTGAGTTAACAAGAATTTGTGTCCTTTTGTGTAAACCTGCATCTGTGATTCCTTGCTACAAAATTCAATTTCGTGCTTTTTTGGTAGACAAAAAGGTGCCCCACAATTAATAAACATACGTATCACATTGCCGGAAAATAAAATCATGCCGTTTAACTTTTTGGAGGTGCCAGTTGTACCGGCATGTACTTTCACAAAAAAACGCTGGTTCTATACTTAATATGAAGTATAGAACTGCAGTTTATGGTAAGTCATACCAGAAGACATTAATTCATCTGCCTGAGATACCTCAAAGCTTCCAATTAAAGGCAAAGTTCAGTTATTCCCAGGATTATGTTCCATATTTGCAAGGCAATAATAGTGATTTATGAGACTTTTGTATGTATTTCAATATCTATTTGCAGTATTCTTTGAGTGCTGTATTTACACAAATTAAGAATGCAGCAAGACAATATCAAGACAATGCTGACCCTGTGAAAATCTACTAATCAGATAAAAATGTGAATGATTTGGTTGGGATGGATAATAATTTAAAGCTGACAAATCTCATTTAAATTTTGAACTTGTTTCTTTTATATTATTTCTTAATATTATAAAGAGAATCTTAGTCATTTCTGTGTGTTATCTATTTTATTACAGCATTTTAATTTGGACCTTTTTTATCGTTTTAGTTTCTGCCACTGCTTTCTATAAAGCACAGCCAGTAATTCAGTTCATGTGTGAAGTTCTAGACATACATAATATTGATGAACAACCACGGCCTTTGACTGATTCCCATCGCGTCAAATTCACCAAAGAGATAAAAGGTAAGTTGCAAAAATTTCTTTTCAATAACTCAGTAACAGGCTATGGTTGAATTTGAAATCTATTATTTGCCATTCCTGGTTTCTGTATATTGTAGTTTATTCCAGTCGGTTTATAAAATAAATTTACTAGATATATTGGCAGTGTTGCACGGCTGGTAGAGGGCTACAAAAACAAATTCTGAATCTCTGAATTGAAGCATTGGAAAGATCAACTGTAATACAGCAGAATAGAATTCTGACTTGTCTTTATGGTAGGCCCTCTGGCCCACCATATCTATGCCAACCAATCTGTTACCCATCTTACTAATCCCATTAACAACACTTGGTTCATTGCCTGCTATGCATTGGTGATTCAAGTGTTTATCCAATGATGTTTAATGTAGTGAGAATACCTGCCTCCGCCACCATCTTGGGCACTGCATTCCAGACCTCAACTACCCACTAAATTTATTGTCCCTTACATTAAAATTATGCCCCCTGGTTTTAAATATGTCTGCTATTGGAAGAATATCTTATGATCTACTCTCAATACCCACTTATAATATCTTTAACAGGTCCCCCCTCAGCTTCTTCTGCTTCAATGAAAATAAACCCAGTCTCCTCTCATAGTAGAAATGTTCCATCCCAGGCAACATCCTGCTGAAACTCCTCTGCACCCTCTGCAGTGCACATCCTTCCTATAGTGTAACAGCCAGAACTGCATGCATTATTCCAATTGTGGCCTAACCAACAATTTATACTGTTGTACCATGACCACCCTGCTCTTGCATTCTGAGACTCTGCTGATAGAGGCAAGTATTCTGTATACTGTCTTCATCGCCAAATCACTGCCACCATGGAGGATCTGTGGGCTGACGCATCAAGGTCTCTTTGTTTCATTGTACTCTGTGTGGCCCCTACTATTCATGGCAGGTGTCCTACACTTTTTAAATACCCCCAAATCCTTCATAACACATGTTCATGTTGTTTGTAACTTGCTAATCATACCTTCCACACTCGCCTTCTATGTTGTTAATGTATTTAGTGTTGTATAAGTTGTTAATGTATATAACAATACATGACGATCCCTGTACCGATCCCTGTGGTACACCATTGGTCACACTCTATCTTTATTATTAAACCAATTTGCATCCAATATGCTAACTTGCCTTGGATTTCATGTACTTCAGCCCTTTGGGCTAATCTTTCCCAATAGGAATATCTGTGCTTACACAAAAAGCTTTCCTGGAAATACTTTAAGTTTCCACTCTGTCTAATCTTTTCAACTAAACTGATCTGTTATACTGGGAAAGATGAAATCCCTTTTAAACCTCTGTGATTTGCCTTCATATCTGCGTTTATCTGTTGCTGGCAGTTGGGAAGTCTGTGGTATAATCCAACCAAAGTGATTACATTTTTGTTTATTTCTAAGCTCTACCCATGTGGCCTTATTTGAAGAGCCTTCTAAGATATCCTTATTCATTACTACCACGATCGTCTCCTTGAACAATAATGTAATGCCTCCCCCACCCCCATTTTACATTATCCCCCCCCACCCCAACGTTCCTGAAATTTCTATATTCTTGAATGATGAGTTATCGTTGAAAAGTGTTGCCTCTCTGTCAACAAAATGTCTCACTGATTGCAACAATATCAAATTCCTTCAAGCTGGTAAATAGCGCCATCAACTGGTTATGAATTTCAAGGAAAATATGAATTCATCAATTGTTGCACCATTTCTCAAGTGATGAGCTAATTCTACAAATCCTTGGCCTACATGTACTTTTAGTATGAGATATTTAACAATGTGTTAAAGACTGTTTATATTCCCTCAATTTCAGTACCATGGTGTTATTAAAGGTGGGCTTTGCAAAGGTGATTGAGTATTTGACATGTCCTGATCAGTTGACTGGGTTACAGCCCACTAGACATAAAGGTTTGTTCTTGCATTGTTCTTAATTGTTTTATGCAGATGAATGGCGTACGAGTCTATCGAGTAGTTTCTGCATAACAATGTTCTAGGTCTTCCAATGCAAAATGATGCAGCTAATTAAGCGACTGCTCACAGTGCCAGAAACCCAGGTTCAATCCTGACCTTGGGTGTTGTCTTTGTGTGGAGTTTGCATGCATTCTCTGACCGCGTGGGTCTCCTCTCACGTACCCAGAAATGCAGGTTTGGAGGTTAATTGGCCTCTGTAAATTGCCCCTAGTGTGTAGGGATTGGATGGGAAAGTGGGATAACACAGAACCAGTGTATGATAGATGGCCGGTGTGGAGTTGATGTGCTGGAAGTCCCGTTTCCATGCTGTATCTCCAAACAAACAATTTTCTCATCTCTTTAAAAAACAATGCACACAAGCATTGCTTTCAATAATGTCTTAATTGTAGTAAAATGTTTACCTCTTTCTGCCCATCATTTCAGATCATTGCTTTTTTCGTCAGTCAAATTAGTGGCATGGAATTTTCAACACAAAGTAGCAGTTTAGCCTTTTAATAATCCAAAATGCCAGCCTGCATTGAATTGTTCCATTCAACATTTTTACTTCATAGCCCTCAAGAAATGGACCAATGTATTCAGCAATCCCAGGGAAGCTGCATTGGAAGCTCTATTTATACCTCGTGCTGCCTCGGCAAGGCAAGCAGCATAGTCACACCCTGGCCATTCCCTCTTCTCCCCTCTCCCATCAGGCAAAAGATATGAAGTGTGAAAACGCACAACACCAGATTTGGGGACAGTTTTTTCTTAGCTGTTATTAGGCAACTGAATCATCCTACCATAACCAGAGAGTAGTGCTGAACTACTATCTACCTCTTTGACGAACCTCGGACTATCCTTGATCGGACTTTGGTGGCTTTACCTTGCACTAAATGTTATTCCCTTATCATGTATCTATACACTGTAAATGGATCAATTGTAATCATATTGTGTTTCTGCTAACTGGTTAGCACGCAACAAAAAGCTTTTCATTGTACCTCATTACACATGACAATAAATTAAGCTGAACTGAAGTTGCAGGCTTAATACATGTTTCTCATTTGAAATGATATTCTGGGGCATCTAAAATTGGTGGGATGTTGATTTTGAAATGTGCAGAGCTCTAAGTATGAATAAATAGTTTCAGAGGAAAGAGAAATTTCCTGAAAATAACAGCAGTAGAAGATAATGGGATAACAGGTCATATTCTATCCTTTCCTAAATGTTTTGCAATATCTAAAGGCTATGACATACAAAAAAATATTTTTTTACCTCCTGGTCCATTGATGAGTTCTAAATCCATTATGAAAAGGGTTGACTCAAGGTTGCCCTGTGAGCAGTTCCCAAATTGTCGTTTAATGGGTAATGGTGCAGTGGGGTTGTTGCTACAGAAAAGAGTGATGTGTACCAAGAAAAATAAAGCATTGCCTTTTCAATAATTGAACGTTATTTGAATTAGAAGGCATAAAAGCTCATTTATTTTCCAATATTGAGGTTACAGTTAAATTGGTTTGTAACAGTTGCTATTTTGCCTTCTCCTGACAAACTTCTCACAGGATTGAAAGTTGAAGTAACTCACTGCGGACCTATGAGGAGAAAGTACCGTGTGTGCAACGTCACCAGGCGACCGGCCAGTCATCAAACGTAAGCTATAAGGCCTAGGAAACAAAACTTGAAGGAAAATACAAAAGTCTAGGTCACATTTGTGTATGATAGAATTTACGTTTTTGATGCATATTTTACAGAAAAATAATCTTTCTTTGTGTTGAATATGTGTCACTGCCCGCTGTGATGGTCTTCAACTTGGAGCACCATAGGTAAGAGGTATCGATTTACACAGGCTGGATTGCTAGCTCAAACCCCTTACCTGGAGAAAATCACATTGTAGGTTTGGGTTCAGATTTTCCATCATATCACTCTTCAGACGAAGTTAGGCACGGGCTTGTTTGAAACTGCGCCTCTCTTTTTGCCGTGGACCCCTTCTGATATTGATGATGTCACTGGAGTTTGTCTTGCTAGTAAGAAACTTGTATTTCACAATTGCTGTTATTAGGTCTTCCTTCCTAGCTCGCTAAACAATGCAATTGCATTAAATCATGGCATTGGGGTAGGCATTGATCATACATGTTATACTTAACAGCCTGTGTAGGAAGGAACTGCAGATGCTGGTTTACACCGAAGATGGACACAAAATGCTGGAGTAACTTATAAGGTCATAAGTGCTTGGAGTAGAATTAGGCCATTCGGCCCATCAAGTCTACTCTGCCATTCAATCATGGCTGATCTATCTCTCCCTCCTAACCTAATTCTCCTGCCTTCTCCCCATAACCTGTACTAATCAAGAATCTACCTATCATTGCCTTAAAAATATTCACTGACTTGGCCACCACAGCCTTCTGTGGCAATGAATTCCACAGATTCACCACCCTCTGACTAAAGAAAGTTCTCCTCATCTCCTTCCTAAAAGAACGTCCTTTCATTCTGAGGCTATGACCTCTAGTCCTCGACTCTCCCACTAATGGAAACATCTTCTCCACATCCACTCTATCCAAGCCTTTCACTATTCTGTATGTTTCAATGAGGTCCCCCCTCATTCTTCTAAACTCCAGCGAGTACAAGCCCAGTGCCGACAAACGCTCTTAGGTTAACCTATTCATTCCTGGGATCACTCATGTAAACCTCCTCTGGACCCTCTCCAGAGCCCGTACATCCTTCCTCAGATATGGTGCCTAAAACTGCTCACAATATTCCAAATACAGCCTTACCAGTGCCTTATAGAGCCTCAGCATTACATCCCAGTTTTTGTATACAAGACCTCCTAAAATAAATGCTAGTATTGAGATTGCTTTCTTTACTCAACGATTCAACTTGCAGATTAACTTTTGGGGAATCCTGCACCAGCACTCCCTAGTCCCTTTGCACCTCCGATTTCTGGATTCTCTCCCCATTTAGAAAATAGTCTATGCCTTTATTACTACTACCAAAATGCATGACTGGTTGGACCCAAAACATCATCCATTCATTCTCTGCAGAGATGCTGCCTGTCCCACTAAGTATACTTAAGTCTGTTGCATTAAATTCCTCTAATTCAAAGGATTTTATTTCTTGTCTTTAATATGAATTCAGCTGCAGTTCAAATTCTATTGCAAAACCTCAGAATTGCATCTGCTTTTACAATTAATATATATTAGCCTTCCAAAGCATATATCATCATTAGTCTATGCAAAATAATGTATACATTATTTTTTTGATTATGGGATAAAGGTTATACAGGCAGCAGTTGGTAATTTTTATTATTCATATTTGTCGATAATTTGATAGAATTTAATAGCAAAACTCAGAAGTCAAGTATTCGACTGGCATGGGTTGAATAATGTGTCGATGAGAGTTACTGCTAGAAATGGGAGGGAAACTGATATGAAATTAAAGGAAAGATTAGATTCGTGAAGACTTCTTCACAAGCACACATTTATTTCAGAATTAATTCAAAATTATGGGATCAAGTATCTGACAGCAAGATCTCACTGAAATGTTAATTCATTTCTGGGTGGATATGATTGTGCCATAGAAAATAACACACTGGTTGGCATTCTAATCTGAAAATTCAAGTGCAGTGATTGTGAGAAAGTCAAAGAAAAGCTTCTCAGGGTGGTTTAGCCTCCTGTTGTGAAGATAGAATTATAGATTAAAGTAGTTTTATCTGTGACTAGACCAAGTGGACCCGTTGGGCCCAAACCTCTCCTGCATTGGTGCAGCACCCTCTCCCCCTTCCCCCTCTCCCCCCTCCCCCTCTCCCCCTCCCCTCTCCCCCCTCCCCCCCTCAACCCCCTTATACCCCCCCCTTCACTCCCCTCCCTCCACCACCCCCTTACCCTCCCCACTCCATCCCCCTCAACCCTCCTCACCCCCCCTCCCTCCCTCCTCCCTCCAGGAGATAGATTTAAACTTTAAAATGTGAATAACTTTAAAAATATAACACCAATTTCAATGAAACTTCTTCCATTAGCACCAAAGGGATGACAGTGAGTAAGGTGGGCCTAAAATTGTCGTGTTATCGTGCACCGTTTTGGCTGTAGTTCAGGAACAAACAAACAAACAAACGAGAGTTTTAGTATATAGATTGTGCATTACTTAATCTAGGAGTACTTGTTATTGATACAATGTCAACCAGTACTGATAGCTTTCATCTTAATGGATGCAAATGATGGGAAAGAAATAAAAGCACAAGTTTAAAGAGAGTGGAAGACGTATTCAAAGAAGGAGTTGACGAAATAGAAACATAGAAAATAGGTCCAGGAGAAGGCCATTCTGCCCTTCGATTCAGCACCATATGATCATGGCTGATCAAAAAAAAACGGTGCTCCTTTCCGGCTTTTTCCTCATATCCCGATTCCCTTAGCCCTCAGAGCTAATTCTAACTCTCTCTTGAAATGAAGACGATGAAAGTTGTTTTCAACAAGAAAATAAGAAAGATCTCTTTAAATAGAGAGAATACAAAATTAAAAGCAAAATAACAGCTTTTAAACCCAAATAATTGGGTTTTTATGAAGCAAACATGTAGATGATTGGGCAAATTGTGATCATTCTGGGTTTCATTAATGTTCCTTTTTTAATTTATCACTTTTTTGCAATCAGAGTCTGAAAAATTGAAATACATCGTTTCCTTAAATTGTATAAAATGAAAGGATGGGGAATGTCACAAGTCACCACTTTATCATAACTTGGGCATTTCTGAATACTGTAAAGAAGAATAATCCAAAGGTAAAAAAACAGCTATAATTCTGAATTTTTACTCAAGGCATTTGACACTGTTCATCTATCTATCAGGTCTTTGGACAGGGCGAGGATGACTAAATTAGGATCCATGTGTTGTGAAATCATGCTAAAGGCCAATTTTTTGCAAAAACTATTTTATGCACGATTATATAGAAATGTGGTAGATTTAGGTTACACTAATTTCTTTCAATTGTATTCCTTGGCTGGGGAATTTGGATTTTAGTTCACCTGTATTGACTGCTTTTCTATCATTTCCCAGGTTCCCCTTGCAGCTGGAAAATGGACAGACTGTGGAATGCACTGTGGCACAGTATTTCAAACAGAAATACAACCTTCAGTTAAAGTACCCACACCTACCCTGTCTGCAGGTGGGACAGGAGCAGAAACACACCTATCTGCCACTGGAGGTAAGAGATGAATGGGTGGACCTCATCCTGTACGGATGAGAATTGAATAATACGGGTCCACCACTGATTTTCAGCACCCTTGGTTCCACAACCTTGCTGGATTATCCATTTTGCTGGACCAACAGAGGTCATGGCCTCTGGGAGGATTTGAAGGGTGCTGGAATGGTTTGCTTTGGCCGCCAAGGGGCCAAGATACCGGACCGCAAAGTCGGACTGAAGTCGGCTATGGGAACGGATCTGTCAGCTCAGGCCGGGTCGGAGTTCCAGAGCCCTGGCCACAGGGGACAAATTCAAAGCATCGATCGGCCGCAGAAGTTGGCTATGAGAACAGATCTGTGGCTCCAGCTGAGACCTTAAACCGGAGGCATCTTTATTTCCTTAATAATACAAAGATCAGTTATAGAAGGTAATGACCCAGCCGAGATCATCTAAATATATCTATCAAGCTGGTGACCCTTGGGTCTACATGACTTAATACTGAAACAGAAGCATCATTTGCTCAAATAGATCAGTGATACCCATAAAAATATATATTTATCTACAAGATATATTTGTTTGGTGGGGAGTATTTATGTGCCAGTTTGCCCTCTCTTATATTAAGGACCAAAAGTCGAGTATACATTTTTATTTATGATTTTTATGTGCAAGTGCTATTTGTACAATAGCTTCATTAAATGCTTATTATTGGTCAGCAATTTCTTTGCAAGAAATTAAAACTTTTAAAAAATTGAACTTGGCCAACTTTATACAAAAAGAGCAATATAAAATAATTGAACAGATATAATGAAAAATATCTTCACATAGGATTTTCACAACTTCACGACATACCTAAGTATTTTGCAACAAATAATGTGTAATTATTTTTGAAATGCAGCCAATGTGTACACTAATGACTTTTGAGATATTAATATTGGTCCCAAAACCAGAAACAGTTCTCTCACCATGAAACAGTGTCATACACATCAAATTTCCATCTAGTGAGCATGCAAGACCTCAGAGTAACATTTCATCTGAAAGGCCACACCACTGACATTGCAATTTGAGTTGGGGAAATTGCTTTGTTTGTGCTTCAGCTAAATTTTGTTTTTTGAATTAGGTCTGTAACATTGTGGCGGGGCAACGTTGTATCAAGAAACTGACGGACAATCAGACATCAACAATGATCAAAGCAACAGCACGCTCAGCACCTGATAGACAAGAGGAAATAAGTAAATTGGTATGTTTTGGATTGTTTCTGCCTGTAAGCAGGTACTGCCGTGTACAGTGCCAGTAAGATGGTGGCCAAAGCTATGTTTGTGTTACCACCTTACCGGTACTTAAATTATTTTCACCTATGGCATGGAACATAAATTTATGTTAAAATGATCTGTAACTCATATTCTGTTTAAATGGATGTTTTAAACATATTTAATTTAGCATAGTCTGTTCCATTGCTTCTTGCATAAAACTTTTAACTTTTTAATCTACACATTGGTCCTCACTGCTGGCTTTCTCCTTTCATTTGTGTCTCATCTTATGAAGTCCAACCTGACTTTGTACTTCTACACATTCTTCACAAACAAAGATTTCATGCCCTTGTTATCACCTGCACCTTTTCATAAAATCCTCACAATTTATTTCCTCTTTCATCACTTTAGTAACTCCTTTAGTAAAATCCTCAGTCTATCCTGTTTTGTCCTGTACCATGACTCCTTACAATGATTTTAGTCTTCAGCTAAAACTTTTCTCCAGTGGCATTCTCAATATACTAGTCTTTCTCAATTACCTTAACTAACTGTATAACATAATAAATATAAATTGTGTGTGTGTAAAAAAACAAACTAGTTTGCCCAACATTTTTTTTAAACTGAATCTCAATGAAAGAAACTTCTGTTATGAGCATATGCATCACTTATTCATAACTATAGAAATTTTCTTAACCAAGGTAACTCCAGTGTGCATATTACTTAATGCTTTATCGCCCTTTATTGGCCCTTTATTGTTAAAATATATTCTAATTCCATCACTTTTTACTTTTTAGGTAAAAAATGCAAACTATGACGCTGACCCTTTTGTCCAGGAGTTTCAGTTTAAAGTTCGAGATGAAATGGCTCATGTGACTGGCCGAGTCCTTCCAGCCCCCATGCTGCAATATGGGGGGAGGGTAGGTCATATTGATGCTACCTGCAAAATCTGTGGTGCCTAAACAGGAAGATGACAATTTTACCAAATTATTGGAAATTGAACATTTCTGATGTGCAAACCTTATAGCATTGTAATATTTTGTGAGCACCTTTCAGTAATGTTGTAAACTAAACTATTCTTGGTTTAATTTTTTTGCATGTATTTTGGACTTCACTGATTAGAACTTAGTGGTTGTTTATCTATCTTAGTGTATGGGGGGGGTAAAATCACAGGATGGATGTTTTACTTTCCTTCCGGGTGTTGGATTGGAAATGTATTGGTCATCTTCAGTCTTGTCTAAGTTGGAAATTTTGACGGAGTGGTATGTGGAGAAATTCCCAGAGCTGCTTCTGTATTTCATTATCAGAGTACTAATGGAATTTAGACTTTAGAGATACAACACGGAAACCGGCCCTTCAGCCCTCCGAACCCGCATCGACCAGTGATCACTCCATACATTAGCACTGTCCTACTACATGCTTAGGACAATTTACAGTTTTTGCCGTAGCCAGTCAACCTACAAACTTGTACATCTTTGGAGTGGGGGAGGAAACTGGAACACCCGGAGAAAGCCCGCATGGTCACAGCGAGACCGTTGGTATTGGAAGGCAGCAACTTAACACTGTGCCTGTGTCGCACCCTGAACCTTGCACTCGCTTTTCTTGACCTTGTACTGCAATATGCAGTGATCTATTTGAATACCAAATCCTCAAAACCACAATATTCAAAATATCTTTCTGCCGTACACATGAAAAGATGTGCTGATAATTTAATCATATTGACTTGATTAATCTTGCATGTTTAGCTTGAACATTTTCTAAACCTGCTTCATTACTATAGTTGAAGATTTAAACCAAAATATTTGTTCAAGAATGTTCGTTCAGTTTCTAGAGTTTTTCCAATTGCAGTCATCAAAGTTTGGTGTAAAAACTAGTCAACATTTAATACAAAATATAAATGCTCTTCCTTATTTGTATGTATTTCTTGAGTTTGCATATTGCCCAGCTTGTTTGTGTATGTGTGTTTTAGTAGGCATGCAGCAGTCAAAGGATCGTTATCATTGATTGTTTTTCTGAATTTTATTTGTTCCAAACAGTTCATATGATTATGATTATTTCATTGCATTTCCTGGTACACTCTCAGAGGTAGCCTCTTGTTTTACAGGTGGAACCGAGTCATTTTAGATTACAAACTGTAAGTAACAAAATTTAGATTAATTAAGTGATAGATGTGATTGGAATGCATCTTAAATAAAAATGCAGTAACTACATAATTTATTTTCCCTGGGAATAAGTTGTGGATTAACAGCATGTTTGCCGGTCTGGGATTTAATCATGAAAGCTAATAGCAGCATGGGATTTAATCGTGAAAGCTAATAATAGCAGATACCAATCAGAATTATACTATTGACACACATTTAATAAAACATACTGACTTTACCTTTTTAATACAGAAACAAAGAGCTGCAGATGATGGTTTACAAATAAAGATACAAATTGCTGGAGTAACTCAGCGGGTCAGATACCTTCTCTGAAGATATGGATAGGTGACAATTTCAGTCAAGACCCTTCTTCAGAATGATTGTGGGGGTGGGAGAGAAGGAAAGAAAGCTGGTAGAGAGGAGGGTAGGACAAAGCCGGGCAAGTAATAGGTGGAAACAGGCGCGTGGGGTTTTGCTAGGCAGATGTTGGACAATGACCAAAGATGAAAAGGCAGTTGTGATACAAAAGGATTGAAGAGAAGGAAGGTTTAGTTTAGTTTCGAGTTACAGTGCGGAAACAAGCTCTTCGGCCCATCAAGTCAGTGCCAGCCAGCGATCCCCACACATGAACACTATCCTACACACACTGGGGACAATTTACACATACACCAAGCCAATTAACCTACAAACCTGTACGTCTTTGGAGTGTGGGAGGAAATTGAAGATCTCAGAAAACCCATGCAGTCACGGGGAGAACGTACAAACTCCATACAGACAGCACCTGTAATCGGGATGGAACCCATGTCTCCAGCGCTGCATTGCAGCAACTCTACTGCTACGCCACCGTGGAAGGGTAGACTCAGCAACTGTTTTGCCAAACACGTGCTCGGTCCACCAAGGTCTACTGGATCTCCCAGTTGCTAAACATTTTAACTCCTTCCATTCCCATACTGATCCTTCTATCCAAATGGGAATCCTCCATTGGCAGAGTGAGGGTACATGGAAACTGGAGGAATAACAACTCGTATTCCACTTTGGTAGCTTACAACCTAGCGGTATGAATATTGAATTCACCAATTTTAGGTAACTACAAAACACAATCACCCCTCCCCCTTCTTTGCCACCACATTCTCTTCATTGTGCCCCACCTGAACTCTCGCCTATTTCTCCCCTCCCAACCCCTTCCACCTATATTCCTTCCTTAGCTTCGCAATTCGCAAATCTTCAATCCTTTTGTCTCACACTGCCTTTTCATCTCTGGCCTTTGTCCAACCATCTGCCTATCGGAAACCTTCCGCACCAGTTACTTGCCAGGCTTTGCCCTGCCCCTCCCCTTTTCCAGCCCTCACAATCAGTCTGAAGAAGGGTCCTGACCCGAAACGTCACCTATTCGTGTTCTCCAGATATGCTTAGTTTCTCCAGTACTTTGGCCTTTTTAACCTTTTTATCCATTTCCTTGCAAAGAAAATGAGAAACTCTTGGTCTTATAGTAATAAACATTAGAAAAGCAAGAAAAATTCATTGTAGACAGATCCACTGCAAGAGGCTTTAATGTGGTTTTCGGTTATTTAATCCAAAATTGTGAATTAAAGAAATTATTATATTTATGAAGATTTATGTAGAATTATACACTTGACATTTATTGATGCATTAAATATAACTGAGATAAAAATTGGTATCAGATGTGAAATGGAAAACTATTGCACTGTTGGGAAATGCAAAATGATTTTTTGAAACTTGAACCAACATAAATAAATAATTATTATTGCAATTTCACACACTTACTTTAAAAATTGCTGCTTATTCTGCCTCTAAGTTGTAAGGAAAATGTTTAAATGCACTTGCAGTTAGTAGTTTGATACAACCCAGGGATGTAACTCAAGTCTGTGTAATTAAACATTGGTTATCTTTACAATTAATTAGCTAAACTTGATCTTTTCATACTGAAAAAAAGTAGCTATTTGAGCGTTATGCAAATACACAATATTTGATCATTTAATGGCAAAATAATTTAATTTTTGTCTTATTTCCCTTCCCTCCACAGAATCGTACAGTTGCTACTCCAAGTCATGGTGTTTGGGACATGCGGGGGAAACAGTTTCATACTGGGGTTGAAATCAAAATGTGGGCCATAGCATGTTTTGCGGCACAGAGACAATGTAGAGAAGAAGTACTTAAGTAAGATATAGCATTCTGTAATTTTGCATTTTTAGTTCCAGCTTGATTTTCCTAAGTACTGCTCAAAGCTCTTTAATTTATGGAATTCCAGTCTTGTTTGTGCTTTTTCGGAAATTAAGTTAACATCCTAATTTATTTGTCTTTTTAGGAGTTTTACTGACCAGCTACGGAAAATATCTAAAGATGCCGGAATGCCAATTCAGGGCCAGCCATGTTTTTGTAAATATGCACAAGGAGCTGATAGTGTGGAGCCAATGTTCAGGCATCTGAAGAATACATATTCAGGACTCCAACTTGTTATTGTAATTTTACCTGGGAAAACACCTGTCTATGGTAATAAAGTATTTCTGAATTTGCAATATATCCAATAATTCTAATTTGAAAATGTTTATTCTTTGCTGGACACCAATTCCCCTCAAATATCTTGAACAAATTACTGCCATTTGTTATTGAGCTTGCCTCTGTGGCAGCACGCAATTTGAACATAACTGAGGAGATTTTGTATCATTGAAATTCCACATGTACGTTTTCCCTAGAGGATACAGTGTATTGTTATCCCACACTGTGTCCATAACCACTTTAGCTCCCTTTATCCTATAAATTCTACAACCATGTTATCATTGCTTCATTGGCATCAGTATGTAGCATTGACATAAATTGTTATAGATGCAAGTAAGTAGTTTATTTTTATTATATTTAAGGAAACTATTATCTTTATGGAGCATGTCCACGATCAAAAATGACAGATTATTTACAAGGCACTAATGAAGCCATTTACTGGTAGAAATTTGGGGAAAATACTGAACAATGTGGTTTACCATAATAATTTCTTTCCCCTTTAAGTCTGAATTTTCTTAACTGATTAAAGCATCTCTTTTGAAGTAAGAGATCAAATAATAAATATATACTAGGAAAAACATAGTTAAATAGCAATTTTCTCCATCTATTAAGGCATTCATACCCTTTTTTAAGTGAGTGATGGGTCTATTTTTTTTATTAGTGTATCAAAGTTATAGTGAGCAAAAAGTGACCCAATAGTTGCACAAGGATTCCTAGATGGTAATTAAGTGTCTAGCAAGCCCAGTTTTGTATAAATCTTTTATTTAGTTGATAATTTATGTTTAGTCATTACTGTAACAATATTATTTAAATGTTTGAGATAATAAATGGAAATAAAATATGATCAGCCTTGTGTAATAGTTTTAAATGTTAAGTGTTAGAGTTAAATGACCATCACCTGGGACATGTGTGTTTATATGCTCAGCTGAGGTGAAACTCAGAGTGTTACTCATGCATTTGATTGCAACTGAACACGCCCATGAGAACGGCAGACCTTTGGAAAAATGCATCAGACAAAAATTAAATACTGGTCTTACTATGATTATGCAAAAGAAATAGTTGCGGTGTGACATTCTTTGAATTTCTTCCAAATTTATAATCAGTTGACTTGAACATTGTGAATACCGAGGCTCTCACATTTTGTGTTTCATACTGAAAACATGTTGCTGCTTGGTATGTTTTAAAATTTGCCCAAACAATGGGTACTACTTGTATACGGTCTAAAATTATTGTGTTAAGATGTGCCCGAATGGATGCATATGTAACTAATGTGAATGACTACAAAGTTGTTTATGAAGGAGCATTGATCAATAAAAGTGTGCTAACACTATCTTATTCAGGACATTGGAGTGCTACAAGTGAAACTCATGACCTTCCTGTCACATATTACGGGTTTCAATACTCCAGAAGACCAGCTGAGAGGATGCACACAACTTTGTGCTTAATTGAAAAGATGAGTGCATGCACTTAGAGGATGTACAGTAGCTTGCTATGACCTAAAGGAAGTTAAACAATTAAAATAAAGACTAAGTTTGTAATATACTGGCTTTTCTTTCAGCTGAAGTGAAGCGTGTGGGAGATACTCTACTGGGGATGGCCACTCAGTGTGTTCAGGTGAAGAATGTTGTTAAAACATCTCCACAGACATTATCAAACCTCTGCCTGAAGATTAATGTGAAGTTAGGTGGAATCAACAACATTTTGGTACCACATCAACGGTAAGGGTGTTTCTTTCTTGTGCTAAAGTAAATTGGTGATTCAATTTATAATTGTAAAATTAATCTCAGTTTACTGGCATAAGAATATATTTGTGAGTTAGTTCTTGCCTGTCATGAAGTTACTTTATTTTCTGTAACAATCAAACATTTATTGGTTTGAGTCTTAGCGTTACATGCCACTGAAGTGCCCGGCACTGTAGAAGTTGCATTTTGCCATCTCAGCAGGCTTTGTGGCAAAGTTTCTTTTATGTTTCTTGAGTTCACAGACTAATTCAGTGTAATTTATCTTGGTACAAGTCTATGTAAATTGCAGTGTACTATCTTATTGTGGAGCAACCTAGCTTGCGTTTTTGCAAATCTGAAACAAATAAACCTAAAACAATAAGTTCACTGTGAGATTTTGCATCAGGCTCTCTTGTTAACCAATTGAATGAACACAAACAATGCCAAGAGAAAATCTAGGTTTATTTTATAGTCTTTTATATTATGCTGAGCTACAAATTTTGAACTAGGGTGCAAAGCAATTACCTGAGTATTCACTGAAGAGAAGAATATTCAGGATAATAAGATCAGCAGGATATACTAATATATTAGGGCAATTTGAGATCAAGAAGAAGATGGTGTGAGATCTCTTGAAGAGCATTAAGATCAACATCCCCGGTTATTGAGAGAAGTGAGAGGAGAATGCTGAGGCCTATCCCTTCTAGCCACAAATGAGGTCCTGGAGGAAAGAGTGTAGCCAATGTTGTTTAAAAAGAGACAGAGATAAGCCTGGAAGTTATAGGACTGTGAGCCTGATGTCAGTGGCAGAGAAGCTATTGGAGAAGATTCTGGGGAGGGGTACAATTTACTTGAAATGGAAAGGGAATGGGCTAATTAGAGACAGTCAGCATAGCCTTATGTGAGACAAACGTGATAGTTTTTTAAGGTGATGAAGTTGATTAATGATGATATTCTACTAGGGAGGGCCACTCAGTGTGTTCAGTTGAATGTTCGCGGTGTGGACTTTAGTAAGTCATTTGACAAGATCCTCATGGTAAGTTGATCACAAGATTAAGATGCACAGGGTCCATGGTGACTTGGTTGTTTTGATTCAGAACTGACTGGCCCATAAAAATCAGAGGGTAGTAGTGGAGGGGCGTTCTTTCTGGCAGAAGACCTGTGACCAGTAGAGTTCCGTACGAATCCGTACTGAGACCGTAATGGTTTGTGGTATATGTAAACAACTTGGACGAAAATGTCGATGGGTTGGTTAGTAAGTTTGCAGACAACACAAAAATTAGTAGATTTGCAGAAAGTGAAGACTGTCAAAGGATATAAATCAGTTACATATATGGCAAATAGATGGCAGGTGGTGATTAATATTGACGTGTGAGCTCTGGGAGGTTAAATACAAGAAGAATTAATGGCAGAACCTTAACAGCGTAGATGTTCAGAGGGATCTTGGGGTCCAAGTCCATTGCTCTCTGAAAGTAGCAACACAAGTATAGTGTGCTAAAGATGGCATACAGTATGATTGCCTTCATTGTTTGGGGGCATTGAGTATGAGAGTCGGGAAGTCATGTTGAGGCTCAATAAAACTTTGATTCAGAGTTTGGAGTATAATGTGCAATTCTGGCCACCCCAATACAGGTTGGACTTGGAGGCTTTGTGATTGTGCAGAGGGTGCAGAAGCGTTTTACCAAAATACTGCCTGGAGTAGAGAGCATTAGCTATAGTGAGAGGATAGAAAAACTTGGATTCTTTTCTCTGGAGCATTGACGGTTTAGGATACTTGATAGAAGTTTATACAAATTATGAGAAGCAAAGATAGGGGAGACAATCAGAACTTTTCCCCAGAGTGGAAACGTCAAAGACTGGAGGGCAAAGCTTTAAGGCCAGAGGGAAAAAGTTGAAAAAATGTGTGGAGCAAGTACACACTGAGTAGTAGGTGCCTGGAACATTCTGTCAGTGGTGTTGCTGGCAACAGATACAATAATGGCTTTTAAGTAACAGATGGTTATGAAGGGATATGGATTACATGCAGGTAGAAGGGTTTAGGTTAATTTGGCATCATGTTCAACACCGACATAGTGGACTTAAGGGCCTTTTCCAGTGCAGTACTGTTCTTTGTTCCAGTGTCCCCACTTGGACCACTTGTGGAGGGGTCTCTCTGATGAATACTGGTGAGAATGGATTTGGGCTCAGTCATGATGCAATTCATAGTTGAAAGATCTTAATGTGAACACACATTATTTTGACTCCATGCATGAAATATTGTTGGAATTGAATTGTTAACTGACTAAGAACAGAAAAATACCCAAAGAACTTCTAGAATTAATTGGGCAAATACACATCAATAAAGTTATGTGTATAAATTCTGCAAAATTATTTTGCTTTCAGACTGCTGCACATGGCTTTCCAAATGAACATATAATCTATAATGTGTATTATAGTGGGGGATGCGCATCAGTTGTCTGAACAAAGCCAAAAAGGAAAGAACTGTAAAGGGACAATGAAAATCAAGATTCAAGTCAAGGGTTTAATTGTCATATAGAATAATGAACTTCTTACTTGCTGCAACTTAATAGGTCCATAAATGCAACAATGCACAGATAAATATAATCAATAATGCAATAAATTTATAACCCGTAATACAAGGTAATAAAACAGTACAAAACTGAAGTCTAGTGCTACCAAAAATATTCGATAGAAGATAATAGTTGTTGAAGTTGGCATGTGTAGTCTTCATGAACCTGCTCGTTTCTGGGAAGAAGCTGCTCCTGAACTTGGTGTACCACCTTTCCAATAGTGGAATAAGGTCTGGCCACCATGGTATGAATCTTTGATATTGACTGCCATTTTGAAGCACCTCCTCCTGTAGAAACTTTCAATGGTGGGGACATCAGTACCTGTGATGGATTGGGCAGTGTTTACCATTCTCTCGTCTCCTTTGATCCTGGGCATTCCAGTTGCCAAACCAACCCATCAGAATGATGTCTACCGTATATCTGTTGAAGTTTCATAACATTTTTTGTTGTTGACATCCCAAATCTCCTCAATCTTTTAAGGAAATAGAGGTATTGAGGAACTCTCTGCATTGATGTGCCAGGCCCATGTCTGATCTTCAGAGATATGCATGCCTCGGAACATGAAGATGTTGACCCTCCACTGCAGTCCCATCAATAATGTGACTAGGATTTTTGTTCTGGCACCAATCAATTAGATTTTCAATCTCCCTCCTGTACTCTTAACTCATCTTTACCACTTTTTCGTCCAACCACTGCAGTATAGTCGGCAAACTTAAAGATGGTGTTGGAGCTGTGTCTGGCTACAGAGTCATGGATATAGAAAACGTTGAGTGGGGGACTAACCGTACAGCATAATATTTTTTAAAGGCAATCTGCAGTTGTAGATGGCATTAGTGGGAACCAATTAAAATTGAAACAAACTAAGAAGTGGACATCACTCTTGAATTTGTGTAATTGGGGAACATGTTGAATCAAGCAGTTGAACCCTTCATGATCCGTTTCACAAAAGAGCCTCTTGCAATGAAAATTCTGTTACACATTCACCAGCCTTACAAGAAGTGTTTGCTGGTGGTTTTTGGATGATTTGCTAAATTTTGCAATCATAAAAAAAATCCTTGAAGTGACTCCCAAGGTAAATGATAACCTAGCTGCATATATTGAGTTTGCAGTCTTTTGATAACAAGAATGAAAATGGGAATAATGTTCAGCATGGAATTCCCTCCAGCAATGTTGCAAAGGCAATTACCCAACATATTGCCTTTAGTAACTAAAAGCAAGTGACTGGTTTGGCTGAATGTCAACAAAAAAAAATTTAATGGGTTAAGCGCTCCTGAACTGAGCCACAAATAAAATTCAAAGATTCAAGCTGTTATTGAGTTTAGAAGACTGGGTGAGTATGGCATTATTACAGAGATAGAAATAGTAATCCCACAACTTATGAATTTAATATTTGGAGAGGTGACTATTTTTCTTCAGTTAATTTCAAGTAGGATATCAATCTCAACCATGAAATTAAGTTTGAGGTAAAGGTGAATGGGTTGAATTAGTCTAATCATGTTTTCTTTAATGCTTGAATTTGCAAGAATTAATTTATGTTCTGATCACACTGAAGTTTTAAAAAACAAAAGTCAGTTATGTTCAGCCTTTCCGACTTCAAATAAATCACTTTTTTTCCCCCTATTATTTCACATATGTAGACCATCCGTATTCCAGCAACCTGTGATTTTTCTGGGAGCTGATGTCACACACCCACCAGCTGGAGATGGCAAGAAACCCTCAATCGCTGCTGTAAGTATTTATACAAACACATTTTTGGCAAGAATTTTGTTTAAGTGAGGAAAGAATAGAGCAACTTGTAGTTGCTTGCTTATAAATGGTGTACTTTTGAGAAGTGTGTGTTGGAAGGGGCCTAGTTGCACTTTCCCACTTGCCACATCAATTTTCCAAACATCATTTGGAATTTGATTAACTAGCAAAGAAACCTGTCAACATTAAGACAGCTCAGCTCTGATTATGTTGGTGGGTGGGCAGGAAATGATCTAGCAAAATGCATCAGTTACCAATATGTTATTTGGTATTTGCATTGTTCTGCTGAACCACTCAATTTATTTGCAGGATCGCGATCTATATAGAGTCATACATCAAGGACATAGGCCTTTCTGGCCAGCTTTCCCATGCCATTCTAGATGCCCCATCCACACTAATCCCACCTGCCTGGCTTTGGCCTATATCCGTCTAAACCTTTCTTATCCATGTACCTGTCCAAATATCTTTTAAATATTGTTCTGATACCTCAGCTACCTCCTCCACCAGCTCATTCCATATGCCATACTGTCAGAGTTATACAGTGTGGAAACAGGCTCTTCAGCCCAGCTTGTCCACACTAACTGATATGCCCCATCTACACTAGTCCTCTCCTGCCTGCACATGGCCCATAACGCTCTGTACCTGTCCAAATGTCTCTTAAATGTTATGATAGTACCTGCCACAACTGATTCCTCCGGCAGCTCGTTCTATATACCCACCACCTTTTGTGTAAGGGAGTTACCCCTCAGGTTCCTATTAAATTCCACCACCCCCACCTTAAACCCATGTCCACTTCAGCCATTTGCCTCTCCTGACATTTATTCAATCTATTCCTCACATGATTTTATACACCTCTATAAGATTACCCCTCATTCTCCTTGGAATGAAGTCCTGGCCTGCTCAACCTCACCTACCTCAAATTCCACAGTCTTGTAGACAATAGGTGCAGGAGTAGGCCATTCAGCCCTTCGAGCCAGCACCGACATTCACCATGATCATGGCTGATTATCCACAATCCCCGTTCCTGCCTTCTCCCCATATCTCTTGACTCCGCTATCATTAAGAGCTCTATCTAACTCTTGAAAGCATCCAGAGAATTGGCCTCCACTGCCTTCTGAGGCAGAGAGTTCCACAGCTTCACAACTCTGTGAAAAAGTTTTTCCTCATCTCCGTTCTAAATGGCCTACCCCTTTTTCTTAAACTGTGGCCCCTGGTTCGGGAGTCCCCCAACATTGGGAGCATGTTTCCTGCATCTAACGTGTCCAATCCCTTAATAATCTTACATGTTTCAAGAAGATCCCCTCTCATCCTTCTAAATTCCAGAGTATACAAGCCCAGGTGCAGCAGTCTTTCAACATACGACAGTCCCACCATTCCGGGAATTAACCTTGTGAACCTACGCTGCACTCCCTCAATAGTAAGAATGTCCTTCCTCAAATTTGGAGACCAAAACTGCACACAATACTCCAAGTGTGGTCTCACTAGGGCCCTGTACAATTGCAGGACCTCTTTACTCCATTCTCAACTCCTTTTGTTATGAAGGCCAACATGCCATTAGCTTTCTTCACTGCCTGCTGTACCTGCATGCTTACTTTCAGTGACTGATGAACTAGGGCACCCAGATCTCGTTGTACTTCCCCTTTTCCTAACTTGACACCATTCAGATAATAATCTGCCTTCCTGTTTTTACCACCAAACTGGATAACCTCACATTTATCCACATTAAACCGCATCTGCCATGCATCTGCCCACTCATACTACCTGCATCCTCATAGTATCCTCCTCACACTTCACACTGCCACCCAGCTTTGTGTCATTGCAAATTTGCTAATGTTACTTTTAATCCCTTCATCTAAGTCATTAATGTATATTGTAAATAGCTGCAGTCCCACCACCGAGCCTTGCGGTACCCCACTGGTCACTGCGTGCCATTCTGAAAGGGACCCATTTATCCCTACTCTTTGTTTCCTGTCTGCCAACCAATGTTTCCATCCATGTCAGCACCGTACCCCCAATACCATGTGCTCTAATTTTGCCCACTAATCTCCTATGTGGGACCTCATCGAAGGCTTTGAAAGTCCAGGTACAATACATCCACTGGCTCTCCCTTGTCCATTTTCCTAGTTACCTCCTCAAAAAATTCCAGAAGATTAGTCAAGCATGATTTCCCTTTCGTAAATCCATGCTGACTCGGAACAATCCTGTTACTGCTATCCAAATGTTCTGCAATTTCTTCTTTTATAATTGACTCCAGCATCTTCCCCACCACCGATGTCAGGCTAACTGGTCTATAATTTCCTGCTTTCTCTCTCCCTCCTTTCTTAAAAAGTGGGATAACATTAGCTACCCTCCAATCCATAGGAACTGATCCTGAATCTATCTTTTCCACAGTAAATACAGGTGAAACGCTCATTGAGAACCCTGCCCATCTCCTGTAGCTCCAGTCAGATGATTGCTTTGATTCCTATGGGGCTAATTCTCTCTTTGCTTGTCCTCTTTCCCTTAATGTACTTATAAAATGTCTTGGGGTTATCCTTAATGTTACCTGCCAGAGTCTTCGCTTGCCCTCTTATTTTTTTTTGATTTTATTTTAGATTTAGAGATGCAGCGCGGAAACAGGCCCTTCGGCCCACCGAGTCGGCACCGCCCAGCGATCCCCGCACATTAACACTAGGGACAATTTTACATTTACCCAGTCAATTAACCTACATACCTGTACGTCTTTGGAGTGTGGGAGGAAACCGAAGATCTCACTGTAAACCCACGCAGGTCACGGGGAGAACATACAAACTCCGTACAGACGGCAGCCGTAGCCAGGGTCGAACCCGAGTCTCCGGCGCTGCATTCGCTGTAAGGCAGCAACTTTACCGCTGTGCCACAGTGCCACCTCCTAATTTCCATTCAGATCCCAAAACTCCTCCAGGGATATACAATCCCAGCTGCCTATACCTGTCCCATGCCTCCACCTTATTCTTGACCATAGTCTCAATTTCTCTTGTCATCCAAGCTTCCTTTCGCTCACCTGCCTTGCCCTTCACTCTTATAGGAAGATGCCTGACCTCCTGTCAACACACTTTAAAAGCATTCCACTTCCAGACATTCCTTTTCTTGCAAACAACCTGCTCCAATCAACTTGAACAAGTTCCTGTCTAATACCATCGAAGTTGGCCCTGCCCCAATTTCGAATTATAACTTGCAGGCCCGTCCTGTCTTTATCCATTATTATCTTAAAGCTAATAGAATAGTGGTTTCTGGCCCCAAAAGGCTCATCCACAAACACTTCAGCCATTTGCCTCTCCTAATTTCCTAACACTAGATCAAGCAATGCCCTCTCCTGCCTAGGGCCCTCTACATATTGCACCTGAACACTTTTGACAAATTCTGCCCAGTCTAAACCTTTTGCACTACGACAGTCCCAGTGTATATTGGGAAAGCTAAAATCCTCAACTATGAGAACCTTATTAGTCCTGCAGCTGCCTGCAATCTCCTGCTTTTCTAATAGCCATTTTGGGGGCCTATAGTACACTCCCAACATGGCAATAATCCCTTATTTCTCAGTTCCACCCATATAGTCTCACTGGACAGACCATCCGTAATGTCATCGCAGACTACTGTTGAGGCATTCTCCTTTATCAACCCCCCCTCCACTTACCCCCACCTCTATATCTGAAGCATCTGTACCCTGGAAGCTACCAGTCCTATCCCGCTCTTAACCAGATTTCTGTAATGGCTACAACGTTCCAGTTGAACATCCCTCTTGTGCATGTCACCTCTGCACCTGAAGAGATCCCAATGGCCCAAAATGTTGAATCCCTGCCTCCTGCACCAACTCCTCAGCCGTACATTCATCTGTCCTATCTTCCTGTTCCTACCCTCACTAGCCTTTTATCTAACTCTGTATACTCATTTTGGAGGACCTCATCCCTTTTCCTGCCAGTGTCATTAGTGCTAAAATGGACAAAGACTTCTGGCTGCTCACCCTCATTTCATGTAGCTGCTCAGAGACATCCTGGACCCTGGCACCAGGGAGGCAACACCAGTCTAGAGACACCGGCTGTTTCTTTGACTTCCCACAGCCTACAGGAGGAACATTGTACCATTTTACCTGCCTTCACCATTGTACTGAACCAAGAAAGAGAAAAAAAAATAAAAAACTCACAGAAGATGACTCACAGAAGATCCACCTCTGTATTAGCCTCCTCGCCAAAGACTCACACGAGCCCTCCACTCAGCACTTCACCTCAACACAGAAGAAGGGTCTCGACCCGAAACGTCACCCATTCCTTTTCTCCCGAGATGCTGCCTGACCTACTGAGTTACTCCAGCATTTTGTGAATAGTCTCCTCAACACAGCCTCACTCCCAACAGGCCATGCTGCTATAAATTGCCTTTTTATTTGGTACTCAATTAGCCAATTTTGGTCACACAACCAATCCACTGGTTACCTTTTAATTGTCCCACCACTCAAATTAGCTGGCTTCAGCTGGCTCCAGTAATCCGTAGGAAGGAACTGCAGATGCTCGTTTAAACCAAAGATAGACACCAAAAGCTGGAGTAACTCAGCGGGACAGGCAGTATCTCTGGAGAGAAGAAATGGGTGACGTTTCGGGTCGAGACCTTTCTTCAGAAGAAGGGTCTCGACCCGAAACATCGTCACCCATTCCTTCTCTCCAGAGATGATGTCTGTCCCGCTGAGTTACTCCAGCTTTTTGTGTTTATCTTCGGCTCCAGTAATCCTCTGCTTACCTTTTAAATTCTCCCGCTCTTTTTCTGATACTGAAATTGAATCACAGCACCATTCATACACGATGTGTATTTATACATGGATAAAGAATCACAAACAGGAGCAGGCATTTTAAATATTTAAAACCAGATAGAAACATTGACTGTACCTACATCTGAAATGTGTATGCAGGTATCCAGGAGAAGAGTTGTCTTCATCACTTCTCTATAGCTATATTACAACGATGATCTTGATGAAATATTCAAATCATTTACCCAAGTTGCCTTTAGCTTAGTTTGGAGATACAGCGCGGAAACAGGACCTTCGGCCCACCAAATCCATACCGACCAGCGATCCCCGCACATTAACACTATCTTACACACACTGGGGATAATTTACATTTATACCAAGCCAATTAACCTACATACCTATACGTCTTTGGAGTGTGGGAGGAAACCAAAGATCTCGCTGTAAACCCACGCAGTCACGGGGAGAACGTACAAACTCCGTACAGACAGCACCCATAGTCAGGATCAATCCCGAGTCGCTGGCGCTGCAAGCGCTGTAAGGCAGCAACGCTACCGCTGCCCCACCGTGGCCGCCCACTTCTGTCATGTTCAAGTAATGGAACTTTCACTTTTTCGCTATTGTTCAATCCACATTTAAGTGTTCCATCTCTTTCCAGGTTGTAGGCAGTATGGATGCCCATCCTAGTCGTTACTGTGCCACTGTGCGTGTACAGAGACCACGACAGGAGATCATTCAAGATTTGGCATCTATGGTTCGAGAACTTCTCATACAATTTTACAAATCAACGCGTTTTAAGCCCACCCGAATTATATTTTATCGTGATGGAGTTTCTGAAGGACAGTTTCGTCAGGTGAGTCCCTTTGTCAATGCATGCTTTTAAAGTGTTTTAAAGTGAATGAATGAAAACTTGAAATTATATGAGTCAATGTGGCAAAAATATTTTGTTTTCAAACTTAATTAGAATCAATTCAGAACAAATCAAAAGGTAAACAATTGCAGATGTTCAAAATCTGAAATAGCATTTTTTTTCCTCCATCTCTCCTGCTTTCATTTATCTCCTACTTGCCTCTCTAGGCAGATCATCTGTGAGTAAGGAGTCATCACCATTATCACTTGTATCATTTATTTTCTCTTGGTCGACACCCTATCATGATAATTTCCTTATTCTACTTCTCTACTATTTGAAGCCAGTTTGATTTCTTTCTTCTCTCAGTTCTGATGCAATATCTGAACTGAAAAGTTTATTATTTCTATTTCCACAAATGCTCTCAATCTGAGTATTTCCATTTTTAATTTCAGGATTAATGCAATTCTTTCTTCATCCATGCACTCAACTTGGAAGTAACACTGTTCTTGATCTTTTTTAAATAACTAGACTTACTCAAGCATTTCTTGTGAATTGTACTCCATTGCTGTAGGTTTTGTATTGCGAGCTTTTGGCGATTCGAGAAGCTTGCATTAGCCTGGAGAAAGACTATCAACCCGGTATTACATATATAGTGGTGCAGAAACGGCATCATACACGATTATTCTGTGCTGACAAGAATGAAAGGGTAAGAACTTGTGTTTTCTATTTGGTTTGCAGAATTGTGTGATGTGAACTGAATTTGTTAAATAGGATTGATTCCAATAGGTTTTCCATAAGGTGAGCCTTAATGAACTTGTAGTCTATATGAATTTGGTTATTGAATTTTGTTTACATTTTTCCAAGGTTGGGAGAAGTGGAAATATTCCAGCGGGAACCACGGTCGATACAGATATCACCCATCCATATGAGTTTGATTTTTATCTCTGCAGCCATGCTGGGATACAGGTATGGAATACTGTGTTGAGAACTTAAATCTTTTATTCCTGGGGATCTTGAGAATAATTCCTGTATATGGATGTGTTTTTCTCAGTTTCCATATTAATGAATCTTATTCAAATAAAAGGATAGAAAACTGCAGAAGTGAGTGGATAACTTGCACTATTTTGTTATGTGCCACATAATGTTAAAGCTGCTACAAGCTGAATCTTTGAGTATGCTCCCATGGCTTTCATTTTGCATGTAAAGTCTTCAAAAGCAAAATCCATCTGGAGCAGCTTACTGAGCATTCGAGGGAGGATGATTGATCTCTAACAACATCATAAAGTTTCACTTTATATGCCACTGGTGATCAGAAATAGGCTTCGTACTTTTTACCATATTTATGTTATCAACAAAAAGTTAAATATAGGTACATGAAAGCAAAAGAAGTTACTTGTGAACTTAAACTTTTCTAGTATTTATGTACGTTTTTGTAAAATTGAAGGATGTAGATGAGATCATTTACTTGTACATTACTTAGTTTTGTCAAAAAAGATTGTGTCGCTATATTGCCTGATCACAACTTCACAACGTTTGAGTTTTAAGGAGAAAGAATTGTGTCTGAACAAATTTTGTTACTATGGACTTCATTTTATTGTAAAGATTGTGTTTTTAAATGGTGTGGAACGTGACCATGAGATATTTCAAATGGCGTTATTGCTAATTAAGATGTAGCTTTTGAGGTATAAGAACAGTGAAATATTAAGCAATCCAGCAGACAGCACACATGATAGAATCACACAAAACTCCATTAAATGATTCTGTCATTTCTTAATAATAAATATTGGCCAGGACATGAGGAAACTGGCTTTGCTTTCGAGCTTTAGATTTATTATCCTCATTTGTACTGAGGTACGTTGAAAGCTTTGTTTTGCATGCTATCCAGTCAGATCAGATAATACATAAATGCAATCAAGTAGAACTTGACTATAATAGGTAGAACAAGGGGAAAGATTCAGAATGCAGAATATAGTTCTCAGCATTGTGTCGCATCAGTCTGCGAGGCACACTACTCGTCATAGGCTCCATTCTGAAAAGCAACATTCTACTCCTACCCTCTGCTTCCTATCATGAAGCTGATTCCACTTAGCTAGCTCTCCCTGCATCCCATGCAGTCTAACCTTCAAGAGCAGCCTATCATGCACTTGTGTACCTAAATCTCTGAAATATTCTATACTTGAGTTTGCTATTCAGTATTTGTGTAACCGCTTCTAAAGTTTACCAGTATGTGATGAAGGTCATGCTACTTAGATAGTTAAGAAAACCAGTCTAAAAGGAACCTTTTTTTCTCAGATGATGATCTAATTAACATTTTCTGGTATTATTTCTGTTTCAGGGTACAAGTCGCCCCTCTCACTATCATGTTCTGTGGGATGACAACTGCTTCTCTGCGGATGAGCTTCAGCTCCTTACCTATCAACTATGTCACACCTATGTGCGTTGCACACGCTCTGTATCTATCCCAGCACCAGCGTATTATGCACATCTAGTGGCATTTAGAGCAAGGTACCATTTGGTGGACAAAGAGCATGACAGGTAATGCACAACCTAGTCATATTGTTTGATAGGTACTCTGCTGATCGTACTGTTGTACATGAGTGTAGATTTTATGTTTCGAAGAAGCAATAAATGCAATTAAAATGCCTTGGCAGATATCACAATTATGAGACCCCCTTGCGTTGTAAATGGTTCAAAACACAAGTACTTCTGCGGCAATGCCATATATATATATATATGTAAATTTATATAGTTAATATATTCATTCTACAGTTGGAAGAAGCAGTTAGTAAGGCATTCCAAGAAAATCTCATTGATTACTCTACCAAGGTAGTATTTATGGAAATAAAGACAAATGGAACAGTGTTATTAATTTGTACTAAGTTTAAAGTAGTGACCCCAAAACTGTGCCTATTCGCTTCACAGTGTAATGTTATGCACTAATAATTTGTTTTGAAGTTTTTCCATATGTATGATGGTATTATTAAATATTGAAACACAGTACATATTGACATTTGTTCAGTTCTGATTGTCTTTCTCCAACTGTTCACAGTGCTGAAGGCAGTCACATTTCTGGTCAGAGTAATGGACGTGACCCTCAGGCTCTTGCCAAGGCTGTGCAGATTCACCAGGACACATTGCGCACTATGTACTTCGCTTAAGTTTGGGAAATTCTCTCCAGAAGGAACCGAAAATCACAGCCTGCAATTCCAGTGGGGTCAGTTTACGGGCATGTCTCCAGCCATACTGTAACTTTCACTGTGTGGGGACAATAATTTCATAAACTGACGAAAAGAGATTGTTTACCTACGAAGATCATAGCACTATTATGCAATATGAAACCAGCCAACTGCTCTGTGTGTGTGTATGCGCACGCGTGTGTGCGGGTGTGTGCATGTGCGTGCGTGCTCCGTCAGACCTTGTGTCTGTGTCTTTCCTTTTTTTTTCTCCAGTATAGTTTTCTTTTTGCCTTTACCTCAGTGTTTGGCAGCACAAAAGTCATGCAACATGAAAATGGGACAAAGAAAAAAGTTTGACAAAACTTGGATCTCAAAGCAAGTCACTAATTAGTTCAGACGTCCAGTCATTTGCTTGGAGTCTTCAACTTGGGAGGGTGGGTGCTTGGAAAAGGAGGTGAAGACATGCTTGAAAAAATATATTCTGGGGAATAACTACCAATGTTTTATAAGATCCAAAAGTCCACCTCCATCCTGCCATTTTTCAAACTCTGCATACTCATCAATAAGTCAGTTAAATCAACAGATTATTGAACTTGGCTATTAGTTATGGTTGAGCACCATAAACAGAGCAGTGGAATTTTGTATAGAAGATAATATCCATATCTTGGATAACCCTAATTATTGACGGTAGAAGATCTTTTGAAAATTCCAAGAAATGGGGCTATGTTTAATGTAGAAACTTCTGCTTTTTGTTACTGTTTACTTGCTAGCTCACAACTAAATGTGATGTTTTCTGTTTTAGCATCCTATATTTATTAGAAAAAATAATGCTTAATTTAATATGGATTTACATTAAAATATAGTAGCATCAATTCTATTTAGTTCTGGAATGTAACCGTGTTGTATACTGACAGAACATTGCTACCGTTAGTGCAATAAGCGGTTGGTAAGAAAGCCCGTGTCCTACGCTGTTCCGGAGCAGCAGTTGTACCACTATAATCGTGGGAGAGTGGACACCTCCGCACTTCAGAACCTTATCAGTTTTAATAAGAAAAAGATGAATGCAAAAAAAAAGTAGGGCTGGGATGTTTCAATATTACTTTATTGGGACATTGCTTTATTTAATTTACACATCTAATCACTGAAATGTGAATTTTTTTCATATATTTCTGTTTTATTTCAGTCATTCCATTTTAAGGTATACCGATTATTTTTTTTTGGAAATTTTTCATAAAACAGTTTGATGTGTCATTGATACAAATCTCATGACGTCGTTTGCACTTTGTAAAACCTCATGAACTGCATATTTTATCTGACGGTTGTCATTGCACTGGCTCGAACCGCAATATACAAAATGCTGCAGCCTTCTTGATGGATGGGCATTGCCTCTGTCCCAGCCCTACAAAATCGCCTCTCCTCTACATTAAAATTTCTATTGTTAGTAAAAAGAACTCGAACTTTGTGAAAACATAGAAGACACTGCAGAATTTTCCTACCCTTTCACAAAAGCTGAGTCCTTGTTTAATATGAGTTGCTCATAAAGTAAAGTAAAATATTTTTCAGTTTATTCCTCTTCATCTCTTAAATATAGGAAGGGCTAATACTGAGAATGGTGCCTAAACTTTCAAAGGATAATCCTACTTTAAAGTGGAATTCAGAAGTCCAAACTGATTCTTCAGGCATGGCCACAGTATTGAAAGCTTGAAGTCCAGCAACTTCATAAAAAAATTATTCTATTCATTCATGGTGCTGAACAATCTGAATTAAATTAAGAGACTTCAGATGCATTTGTTAATTTATAACAACATATAACAACTAACATCACTTAAAAATCAGTCTTTCATTCTGAACATTAAACAAATGATGAATATAGTATGCATTTATTTAGCTATTCTTTGTGTGAAAGAGTTGCACATTACTTGTTTGTTTTGTGCCTTTTAGAAACATAAGTATATATTTTTAGTATGCATGTACTTTCCAATTGTAGTTACGGTTAATTATTTTCCATTGAGTTCCTTGTGTTCAAGAATGCAGCTGTAAAATAATTAGTTACACTGAACTTCAATCATTTACTGATTTATGATGCATCTGAGTAAAAAACACATTCTTACTATGATTCTATTTTGCTCGGTTGATCGTACGACTGTAGTGCATATTATACCATTCCTACAAATTTATCTTGTTGCCTTTTGTGGTAGATTGGAACTTTTGTATTCAGTTAGTCTTCAGTTCCTAGTTTACAATACCAAAAGAAAGGATTGGCTGTTTCCAGTAAAACAAAAAGTGATTTGCCTGAGAGGAAAATAATGAGCTTTTAATAAATTCATTCTAATAGTTTTTAAATCTAGTTTTTAAATGCTGCTAATTGATAGGAATCTGTTTCTTCTTTAAATTGGTTGTCTGTTGCAGCTCTAGTTGTGCATGATTGTTCGAACATCTTAAAAATATCAAAATACCTCTGATACTTTTATGGTTGCTTTTATAATCAGACACTGTTGAGTTTTGACAGTGACTCCACAAATGATTGGTTAGATTATGTTGCTGAATGAATTTTGCTTTGAGAATGAGTAAAGTAAAACTACTTGAGCTCTGTAGATAATTTGAGGTGTCAAATAAATATAGTCAATCAGGAGCACCCCCCAATTCAAGAAATCTTCCCTTAGTTTAAAAAAAATCTATCCTTTGGAGAATTGTTTTGAGGACAATTCTTCTTTGGAACTCCTTTGCTGATGTATACTAATATTCTTACAAAATATTAATGAAGCAGAGATTTAGGGGACAGTTCCAGCTATTACTCTGCTGTTAAACCCATTATCTAGACATGATGTCTCCAGATACAATTTCTACATAAATTAAATCTTTCATTACATTCTCCATCAAAAAGTGCTTTGATGGACAAATAAGACAATGCTAGACACAGGGAAACAAAATATCCACCAAATGCAGGTCAGTAATATAAACTTAAGAATGAATCTTTCCATAGAGAGGTCAATTGCTTCTTAGATTATCGATTTAATAATATTCCACAAAGGAAGCAAAATTTAAAATGAAAACTACATTGGCAAATTGTGTTCACTGATTTCAGCGGAATGAATGTCATTTCTCACTTAAAATAGAGAGCAAAACCAAAATCCTGCAAATCGTATTCTGTTATCTGGAGGTTCCCTTGGAAACAGATGTGTATCAACAGATAATTTGCCAAACTCTACCAAAAGAAAATTCACAGAAGATGAAATATGATCATTTTCTCCCCAGTTCTTATGACATAGTGATGATTGCATACAACCTTTCTTCCTTGCATTTACTGTTCCGTTTGGTAGTAGACAAAATTCTAAGAAAGTTAATTCAAGGTTTTCTAGCCTTTAGCATTAGAACACAAAGAACTTTTGGTAATTCAAATGGATGATCAAAACTGCTTTCAATCATGAACTATAATGGGAACAGTGAATAGGCAAAGTTTGAAAGAATCCACAATCATGCAGATAGGTGTTCTCGTGCCTCTGTGTGCCCACTGCTAAGGATTTACAATGCTTAATTTTAACTCCACATAACTTAATGTTAACTTGCCATCTTCTTGTGAATTATATTTGAGAGGGAGGAAACTTCTGCAGTCATGCCAAACCAAGACCAGTATGATACTTGGTGCCTTTGTTATGTTCCAATTGATCTCAATGGTTAATTTAATTGAGCCAATGCCAAGTTTGGATTACAATTCAAAACACCACTCTATACTTTGGACAATGTACAATAATAATGTACATGTAATGCTGCTCTTGCAAATTTACAACACAGCATTTAAACCAAATGCTTCCTTGTACTGCATATTTATTGGTCAGGTATTTCTGAAATAATATTCTGTAAAATAGAGATTTTCTGTCAGGAGGGGCGAGTGTCCCTGTACCATACCCATCAGCTCAGTTTGTAAATGCCTGCAAAAAGTGCTGACTGCATTTGCAAACGTACTTCATAATGTACCAGCGTTGGGAGGGCAGTGAGACCGATAGCTGCTATTTGTTAATCAGTGTCAGACAATAACTGCACTAGGAATTGAAGTTATGCTCACAATTCCTATTTACAAGAGTGAAGGGAAGAATGTAGTAATTGACCAGCATAAAAATTGAATCAGGCCAGCTCTTTCCAAGCCCTTTTTTTGTTATTTTCTGAACCCTGACTGCTGATTCATGTGCAGTACATGATGTACAGCAACTTGTACTGGATCATGCAGCAAGACAATAGATTTGCTTCAAATGCAAATCTGACCTGTTGCTTATATCAGTACCATCACATTGGAGTCATGTCAATCTTGTGTTGGTTCTGGCCAGGTAGTAGTTGGTTCTGGCCAGGTAGTAATACATGCTGCATCTAGGTACCTCTCACTAATAGTTATTGTAGTAACATGGGGGCATTTGCTAGCATAGCATTTATTGTTTTAGTGTACTGGAATGGTCTCAGTACAGATCTGGTGCTACTAGATGCAATATCTATACCACTACATCTGTAGTAAAAGCTGGATCTGATTTTTACTGAATACATGTGCTGTATGAGTCCAGTACTTGTACCACACAGTTTTGGTACAGGCACCAACTCTAATGGTACAAATCTGATATTTGTGCTGGTCTTTTGCAAAAGGAAAGAGGTGGTTTCAGCATTAAAGCTGATCCATTTTAATTAATTTTTGAAGGACAGTCCTTAGAAAGTGCCTTTACAGAAGCTGGTGCTGTAGATTTGTTTTTGTTCATTACGTGGCTGAACATTTTATATAATGCCAAGAATATTGATAGTATCCTGTAGCTGATATGTTTAATGACAGTTTCTTCTCAGTCAGGACCAAGATGGGGACTATAGTTTGAAAAGCTTTGAAGAACATTCTCAATACACAACCTAAGCAGAAAAAAGACCCAGAACGGGAGCTTTGAATGTTGTAAATTAACTATGTTGCTTTAAAATTCTATCTCCATGGTTGAGAATATTTCCTGTGTGTAAAGAATTCAATGACTGTTGATTTGATACCCAATTCTCCTCACCACCACCCCACATCCAGCTCCTTTCCCCAAAGTTTGAAGGATGGATGATTAAAATCAGGCCGAATGAATGTAATGAAGTTTAAGTGGTATACAGAATGCAGTCTGTTATGTTTGTAATTCATCTGTTGCTTCAGCCATAGATTTGCTTTCTAGATGGCTAACTACATTCTGGGCCGTTTCTGGTATTAGCCGATATCATCTTATTTCCAAGCTAGAGATTATGTGAGGTCACGAATCAGATGGAACTCCTGGGAGAAACGATACAGTTTGTGAAATAGTGAACATCTATTTACATGTGAATGTAGACACATGATTCTCATGGTTCCCCTGGCATTTTATGAATGTTATATTTGTGGAGGTGGATTGATAGAATCTTTTATTTTAAAACAGGAACCATTTATAATTTTGTATAGTAATGCAAAATAACCCTTTTAATACATGCTTAAATGTGCTCACTAGTGGAGCTAGATATTCAGGAAAGGAATATTCATTCACTGAAATTTACATATGGTATTTGGCGCACTGTTTGCTTCTAATTCAAAAGAACAGACCTAAGCAGTGAACTAAAAAATCAACCTTGTTTGGAATGGTACATTCAAAACTAGTGCTTTTTGAATGCAGTATTCATTAAACAAGTTGACACTATCTGTTTTTAAATCTGATCTACTGGTATCACCTGATACTGTATCTGATGTTGTTATCTGATGGTGTTTTATCGAATCAATATCTTAATTCCTGCAAAAGCACAGTGAGCAGCTGAGCCATCCAGAACAGCAAGATCTCTTTAATTATCTGTCTGTCAAGTGATTTCAGCTGAATCATAAAAGGAGTTCTAGAATTGGCTTCAACATGAAAGAGGGGAAAGTTGGGTCAGAGTCACTACTTCTGGCTTGAGATAATTTTTTTGCTCCAGAACTACACACGATTAAAGGCGATTTGAGCAAGATACAATAAGTTCAATACTCTTACAAAGAAACGGTTTAAAGGAAGTGTCTATATGCGATACGTATTTTAATGGTTTATTCCAATTTATTCTAATCGGATTATTTGTTTATCATTTCTTGTGTAAAGAAACTGGCATTTTTTTTTATTCCAAGGAAACTGCATTAATAACTTGTTAACTAACCTCCCTTCAAATTATTAACATAATGTGATGTGATTTATCAAATTAAAGTGAAAACACCATATTATAAACCAATTTCTTGATCTGTTTGGCTGCCTTTATCCCGCAATGTCTTGGTGTGTAGTTGGATTTACAATTGAAATATTTTTAAAATATATTTTCTTTTAGCAGATATAAGTACTTTTAGATTTCCAATGATTTAATTATACTTTTGCTGGATTAGACTTTTTTTTTTAATAGAGTTTAAAGTGTAGTAATCAACAAAAAGCAAAGAATCAACAATACCAAGTTACAGTACACTACATTGAAACGATAAAATAGTGAAGCACAGAAAGAAAATATTTGTTACATCACATCTGCGCCATTACTCTTGAAAAACCAATCCCATTTAGACCCAAGCTACAACTTTGTCCTTTTCTTCGATTACCCGCATAGATACCACTCCCTATTTGCTCTATCAAAAATCCTCTATTTCAAATAATCCATGAAGTATCTTAAGTTTCTCTACCCCGAAGGATTAATTGCATTTTGTCTGATCTCAGCACATCATAGACATCCTATTCCTGAGAGCTCTCTGATAATCCTAACCTGGGTCCTCTCTGATGCCTTGACATCATTCCTAGCTGTTCATTATTAAAGAAAATATTGAACAGTGGTTAATTAATTATTGTATCATTCCCCATTAATATATTTATGAGTTTATAATTGTATAGTTTCTGCTTGGCCAGCTTCCTATCTAAGTATTAGTGGATGCAATGATGTTGAGTTGGTGGAAATGTACATTATGGAAATGGTGGAAAAATGAAATGTAGAGAATTCGATCAAAATTGAGCCAGCTGGAAGAATTTGTCCATTGTGTGTTGCTTGTATTAAGTTGGGTAAAATGTTCTAAATTGAGATTTTAAAAGAAGAGAAATGTATTTAATTTGTATTTTAATCCTTTTGTGATCGGAACCTCAGTGGTTGGTGATGTTGAGTCAAAGTGCGAAATGAAACTTTTCACCAGCTTTATTTACTTTTAGTTTATTATTAAAAGAGTCGTATCATGGGGAGGAGTAGAAAATTAATGTTTGTGAACTCAAAAGAAGTGTGCCTCCCGTTAGCCTAGCACAGAGCAGCATTTGTATCAATAAGGAGAATTCTTGCACAGTTTCCTAGCTGAGAAAGCTGAATGAAAGATTAAAAATAGTCGATTTGCTGGTTGTGTATGGTGAGCATTCTGTTATAAGGAAGCTTGGAATTAAAATAAAAACACTGCACCTCAATATCCTTCATATGCTGCAAAAGAAAATACTGCTTTGGTTACATTATATCTGCTGCACATGCTTGACAATACACTTTAAAAATGTTTTAAAAATTGTCTTAATAGCAGTTATCGAAATTGGGTTTATAATGGAAAAGATGAGCCTTTATTTTGTGGTTATTTCTAAGAATTAACTTATTACTCATTTTAGCATACTGCAAGGTAACATGCATTAGTGTCGCAATTATATGTTTAGAGAGATTATTTGCTATTGCGTGATGCCTTTCTTCAGAGCAGATGAGTGGAGATTTGAAATTGTGTGTTATCTGTATTATTTTTGGATGTTGTATTTTATTAGTGTGTTGTTGGGGTCACTGACGTTGAATCACAGGCCTTCATTAAAGGGTTATAAGATTTTTGTGAACAGTTCTTGCAAAAGATAAAGATAAGATTATTAATAACTTTAGTTCTTTAGAGATTCAATATTTAACTACACAACCTCGTGTTAATGAATTCCAATAATTGTGATTGTGTCATAAACAGTCTTTGGTATTTTCCAGCCACATCTAGTTTTAACTGAAATAGAACAGTGAAACAATCTTTACAAGCAGTCCAAGAACCCATTGCAAGTCATGTAATGAAGGCAACAGATGTATTTCATCTGAATCTATTATACTGTTTATTCCCTTTTACATTCTCCTGGTCAAATGGCCAAATTCCAATCCATAAATCCAAAGTGACCTCCGATGTGCTTCATGCCGTATAGCAATTTTTCTAATTTTTATAACTAACAAAAGAGATTTGACCTTTTTGAATGAGTAAAAATCCAACTTTAGTGCACATAACTAAAACTGAGGGTCTTTTTTCCTTTACCTGATAACGTCAGCATTGTGGTTGGTCATTATTATACTCTGGGAACTGAGAAAGCCATGCTGGGGTTTATGGGAGAGAATCAAATAACAATATAAATTTTTTATCAAGCACAAACATTAATTTAACCAATTAGATAACTTATTTTACTGCCATTAAATCATAATCGTGTCTCTGACAATGTAACAGTTTTCATGTGAAATCAAAAAAATTCCACTTCTATGGTCCATAAGTCTTTAGCCAAAAAAAAAGATCAGTGGTCCTATTTCTGGTCATCCTTGAACTAGATGTTTCAAAACCAGCTGTGGTGGGTGACTTGGCAGCCAAGTGTTCCCTGGAAAAGTGCCTGATGTTGAGTGAGTGTTTTCCTGACTGACTGGCTACGTTTGAAAATTCACCTTTTAGGAGTGGCAAGCCATTTCTGTGATACCCGTCTTAGCACAGTGTGCATTATCAGTACTCTTATATAATGTCAGTGAATTACAATACATCTTCACTGAATTGATGCAGGTTTGCACATCAAGAAAATCTTCATTTTATAAATGTAATAGTTTATTTTCTGCCTTTGAAATAAATAAAAATTGGGATAGATTTCCATCAATTACATGATCGGCCACCGTCACCCATCATGCATGTTATAATATTGCTGTTAATGTTACCTGGATCAGCTAAGCAAGGGTGAGAAGATCATCTAATTAATACCTATGAAACTGAAGAATTACTGGATCTTTCGTTGTGGGATAAACTGCATTCCTAGCTTTTCTTGCTGTGTATAGTTTGCATTCAGTTTTTTGTATTAGAATGGAGAATATACCTGTATGTGACTCTTCAAAGCAAACTTTCATGGAAATAACTTCTGCATCAACCTTCTTGAGCATTAAATGGACTTTTTTTTAATGCAATATTATTATCTGCAATTTTCAATAATAGGCGACCATCATCCCTGGAGCGCCAATGTGATGTTGCTTAATCATTGCGCTGTTGAAGTTGCAACAGTTGCATCTTTGTCATTGTTGAACTACAGTAGCTTGTCACAGTTTAAACTTAGCTTCTTGGTTTTAAAAAAAACTACCCAAATATGACCGAATATGCCTTCAAACCATCTTTAGACATCTACCATGTGATGCACATTATGAATGGGAAATGCATAGGGCCACAGAACATGTATTCCAAGTATTATTTGAATAAGATCATTTCTAATCTCAAATTGATGCAGAGTTATTATTGCAGTCCTCAAGAGGGTTAATGTTATTCAGTTGTTTTTCTAAATGTTTTCATAATTTGTAATATCTTACTCAGTCCATTCTTGTAAAAAAAAGAAATGAGCTTGATTTATTGTTATAATGCATATGTATTTGCCAGTTACTTGTTGGATTTTGTTGTCTGTGGACAGTCTGATCCAAAGTTTTGTGTACATGGGCAAACATTTTGATTGCCCTCAAAAATCATAGCACTGATTTTCAGTGCTGAAATAATTCTGCCTTTCAAGGTATTTTCCCCCATTTATGTTTTGGTAAATTGAATTTTCCTGTCACATTAAGTTTTGACTTAAAATTTCCACCAATAAATATGCAAAATAAATTGTTCACGTGATTCTGTGCAGATGTTTTTCTGCACTAGACATATGTGAATGATTGCCAGTTGAAATTTCTGTGAAAATATTCGGGACCATTTTGGCCCTATTTCATGAAATGGGGAGGGATTTTACTTCCTATTTTATCTCGGCTGAAAAGATGAATGATCCACATAGGGCAGCAATTTGTTTTTCAAACTGCACACAGGAAACATCTGTGCTTTACTTTGTCCATGTATTTAATAAAAAATATTTTCTTTTTTAAAAGAAATTGGTAAATGACATAAACATTGTACATTTATATGCTCAAAATATTTTTGCAATGTCCCCAAAAGAGAACTTGTGATTGTTATAGTTATTTTTGCTGCAAGAATGCTTCATTGTTACTAGAAACATTTGCTATTCAATGCATCTTTCCCCCTGACAGCTTGCGCTGACAAGCCAGGGAATCCAGAAGGATTTCTCAACAAGCAATTAGACATTGTCTTAGTGACAACATCTTGTGATTTGTCCCACGCTGTCACACAGTGGGATGTTTCCCAGTCTTAATTATGTATTGAAAATCAAATCAACCGTATAGCAAAAAAAGATTTGATACCAAAATCCTATAGGTTCCTTGACTAAATCTATTGTAATTTTTTTGTAACTTTTTGTTCAGTGTTACTGTCCTCAATAAAAATTTATTTCAATTACAATGAGTTTCAAGCAAGTCCGCTTTTTCTTACAATTGTGTCTATTTAATTCTTTCATTTAGCTTTAAATTTGTATATACATAACTGCTCTGAGATGACGCAGTAGTTCAAAGAGTGACATTTTGTTTCCATTCCGAGCTGAATCCAGTTGAAACTGCTGGACAAAAAGACAATTTCAGTGTCAAAACATGTCTTTGATCCATCTCATTCCACCACAAAGTAAACCTTTATTCACAAAATGCTGGAGTAATTCAGCAGGTCAGGCAGCATCTCAGGAGAGAAGGAATGGGTGACGTTTCGGGTCAAGACCCTTCTTCAGACTGATGTCAGGGGGGCGGGACAAAGGAAGGATATAGGTGGAGACAGGAAGATAGAGGGAGATCTGGGAAGGAGGAGGGGAAGAGAGGGACAGAGGAATTATCTAAAGTTGGAGACGTCGATGTTCATACCACTGGGCTGCAAGCTGCCCAGGCGAAATATGAGGTGCTGTTCCTCCAATTTCCGGTGGGCCTCACTATGGCACTGGAGGAGGCCCATGACAGAAAGGTCAGACTGGGAATGGGAGGGGGAGTTGAAGTGCTCGGCCACCGGGAGATCAGGTTGGTCAATGCGGACCGAGCGCAGGTGTTGAGCGAAGCGATCGCCGAGCCTGCGCTTGGTTTCGCCGATGTAAATAAGTTGACATCTAGAGCAGCGGATGCAATAGATGAGGTTGGAGGAGGTGCAGGTGAACCTTTGTCTCACCTGGAAAGACTGTTTGGGTCCTTGGATGGAGTTGAGGGGGTAGGTAAAGGGTCAGGTGTTGCATCTCGTGCGGTTGCAGAGGAAAGTGCCCGGGGATGGGGTGGTTTGGGTAGGAAGGGACGAGTGGACCAGAGAGTTACGGAAGGAACGGTCTCTGCGGAACGCAGAGAGGGGAGGGGACGGGAAGATATGGCCAGTGGTGGGGTCCCGTTGTAGGTGACGGAAATGTTGGCGGATGATTTGTTGGATCCGCTGGCTGGTGGGGTGGAAGGTGATAACGAGGGGGATTCTGTCCTTGTTACGAGTGGGGGAGGGGGAGCAAGAGCGGAGCTGCGGGATGTAGAAGAGACCCTAGTGAGAGCCTCATCTATAATGGAAGTAAACCTGATCTCATTTTGGTAATAATGGCAATTGCAACTTTATATCATGTCTTCAACATCGTCTTTAAAAAAAATCACAACTGAGCGTGTATTTGGAAATGAGACTAATGAGTAAAATGGTTTGAAAACCTATATGTGAGAGTTTATTAGGGAAGCTTTTGAAGGGGCAGGAAAGAAGAATTAAAGTGATTGATGTGAATGCAATCAGGGCAATCATGATCCGAAACATCAATCATCCCTTTGCCTCCACAGATGTTGCTTGACTTGCTGAGTTCTTCCAGATGTTTGCCTTATGCCCCATATTCCAACATCCACAGTTTGTCTCTATCTGAAATCGATAGGTTAAGATAAAAGAAACCATTTTGTCGCAAAAGGCTAAAGCTGTAAATTAACGGACCATTGTAGAGAATGGGGTGAGTGTGTTGTCGGTGGTCTACAATGGTTGAACCATCAGTTAAACCATGCCACAGAAGAGATGCAACAAACGGCTGCTGTAGCGGAAGTAGGGAATTTGGAAGGAGGGAAATTACAAGCAATTAAACTAAGCTATAAAATTCACCTGGATATTGATAAAGGTATGGTTAACCATTCACAAACAAACTCTTGGTTGCTCTTTTTCCAGTATGCTCCTGAGACTGTTGAATGAGGTATTGAGGCATATCATACATACTTCAATATCCTTCCAGTAGGTCTTTTGTTTGATTATGACTGACGTTATCAAATTAAATAGCTTGCTGCTAACATTTTCTAGTCTGATTCTTCTCCAAAATCCTTGTTTATCAGCAGATCACTGGATATAAACATATTCTTCCTTGTTTAAAATGACCTGAGAATAATGTCAAAGGTATTTGGTTTATCCCCGGGGGTACAAAAAAATGGAAGAAAGCCTTGCAAAAAAAAAAGTTAGAATTAAATGTTTGGTGGGGAGAAAAGAATCAAAAGCCAAAGATGTAAACAATGGAATAATGTGACAGAAGAGATGGCCTTTGCCAAATGTATGGTCGTAATTATGTGGAATAAAGCCATAAGAACCAGCACATGGAACTGTAAGTCCACGTGAATTGGAGCTTTAAAATTATTGGCTTTAGGATGTGGAGTTCGAGAAAATGTGGTGGCTGAATTTCAGTTATTTGAAAATGAGCATGTGTGGTGGAATGCACATTACATGCTACATTACGTACATCACTGGCTAATTTAAATCAACACTTCATTGACATGCATGTGTAGCCAGCGTTACCTGTGCCAATGAGCAGAACATCAATCTTCCTTCATGACTGTAATGATATTTAATTGCTTAATGGATTATTCTTTTCACTTTCAGTATCCCAAGTAATGCATTGTGTTTCCTTGCAATTGTAAGGTGTATTTTCTCTCAGATGTTTACACTATACGGATCAGGTGCTTGTTAAGAAGTCTACAAAATTAAATCTGTTGGAAGTGTCAAGAGAGATGCTGCTTAAATCCCCACTATCAGATTGGTCTGTGAGAGCATCAAGACTCTCCAATCTTGTTCAATTATTGGGATAATTCTGAGAAAGGTCATTCGTGTGAATTCTTTTCTTTTGCCACAGAAGCTGCCTGACACCTATTTCCGTCATTGTCTTTGTTTTGTTGATCAGAATTGCTTCAGTACAAATCTTTTGCAGTTGCAGCAACCAACAAGTAAAGCTGCCCTGAGTTTATGGAATGCAGTAATTAAACAACCATGCATGGTCCATGATTTCATTTGTATAGTGCATGACTTGCATTCACTGGCATTTACCAGTACTGTGTCATTGTGCATTAAGTGCAACACAGAGCAACAAATCACTATGCTTTAAACTTGAAGAGAAGGCTATAACGTGTGATTCAAACAATCCACACACCCTGTCAACATTTTGTGAGAGTGTAGGTGTTTGGCAGGGACCCAAACCAGAGAGAGTTAAGAGCTCCAACATTTTTGCCACCTTCAAGGGGATCCCACTACACATCTTCCCATCTCCACCCCTTTCTGCTTTTCGCAGAGACCGTTCCCTCCGAAACTCCCTGGTCCACTCATCCCTTCACACCCAAACCATTCCCTCCCCAGGTAATTTCCCCTGCAACCGCAGGAGATGCAACACCTGCTGCTTTACCTCCCCCCTCGACTCCATCCAAGGACCCAAACAGTCTTTCCAGGTGAGGCAGAGGTTCACTACATCTCCTCCAACCTCATCTACTGTATCTGCTGTTCCAGGTGTCAACTTCTCTACACCGTCTTAACCTATCTGATCTCCCGGTGGCTCAGCACTTCAACTCCCCCTCCCATTCCCAATCTGACCTTTCTGTCCTGGGCCTCCTCCATTGTCAGAGTGAGGCTCAGTGCAAATTGGAGGAACAGCACCTCATATTTCGCTTGGGTAGTTTACACCCCAGCGGTATGAACATTGACTTCTCTAACTTCAGATAGCCCTTGCTTTCCCTCTCTATCCCCTCCCCCTTCCCAGTTCTCCCACTAGTCTTCCTGTCTCCGACTACATTCTATCTTTGTCCACCCCCCCCCCCCCCCCCATGACTTCAGTCTGAAAAAGGGTCTTGACCCGAAATGTCACCCATTCCTTCTCTCCTGAGATGCTGCCTGACCCGCTGAGTTACTCCAGTATTTTGTGTCTACCTAAGAGTTAAGAGCTCGTGTGGTTAGGTGTACTTCCAGAAGCAGGGCCCGGCACATGGTGGAGCTCAGACTGGGAGTATATTGGGAATTGAACTAAAGGGTAAGAAGCTGAGAGGGAAGTCTCCCATGAGGCTCAGCTTCAGCAAGAAAATGTGAACATCTTAAGTAACCCTTAGAAGTGTGTTCACTAATGTAATATATTGAAACATCAACTCCTGTGCAGCAGAGCCTGGTCTCCAGTCAAAATGTAGAAACAAAGAACTGCAGATGCTGGTTGAGACACAAATGGACGCAAAGTGCTGGAGTAACTCAGTGGTCAGACAGCATCTCTGAAGAACATGGATAAGTGACATTTTTAGAAAATATCTTTTTCTTCAGAAAGGTCTTAACCCGAAACATCACCTATCCATGTTCACCAAGAATGCTGCCTGACCCCCTAAGTTACTTCACACTTTGTGTCCTTTTCTGGGCTCCAATCACCTTGGATCACTTTTCTGCGGTATCAAGACCTGCTTCTGTGAAGTCCCTGTGGAAGCTGGTGTGAAACAGCCACTCCTCTTTAAAATAAACTGCTCACAGAAAACAGCTACTCTACAATATGAAGTTCAGCATCCTCATGAACAATCCCAGTAGTCCTGAACACCCATCACTATCACATCTCAAGAACATCTTCCCTGCATTGAATGCGATACAATGGACAGGAGATTTCAATTTGGAAGAATAAGGTACACCTTTAGAGGGGAAAACTGAAGGAGATATACTGCCTTCATCAAGTGTGTTCTATCATCAAGAATGAACTGGTCAGCATCTCACCAACTTGTCCTCTGGAATTAATGAACACCTTATGCTCGCTCTAATATGGAACCAACACACTGCAGTAATCAGTGCCTATGTCTCAACCACAGAAGATTCAGAAAGTCCCAAGGAAGACTTATGCTCATGCCTTTAAAAAATCTTGGTGTACAGGCCAAAGGGAGACAAACAGATCCTGCTAAATGATTCCAAAGCATGAGTGAGAAATTACAATCGTCTGGCAAGGAGTGAGCAGCAAGGAAGGAGTGGAGAAGAGTATCTCCAAGGTCCTCTTCTTGACAAAATGCTTGTAGTGTGGCCTTACCGCAACAAGCACAAGATGTCATGACAACACAGTACAAATGTTACTCCTATTTTCTATGTTTCTATTAAAGGGATCAGGGGGTATGGAGAGAAGGTAGGTACAGGCTACTGAGCTGGATGATCAGCCATGATCATATTGGATGGCGGTGCAGGCTCGAAGGGCCGAATGGCCTACTCCTGCACCTATTTTCTATGTTATCGTCCCATAGATTGCACGATTGCCCAAACGATGGACCACAAAGACGTCCACATTACCCATGTCATGATGGGCGCTGATGATCATTGCCAAATCCACTCTATGCTCTTCATCAACCTGACCCCAAACAATGTTTCAACGGAAGCAGTACCACAAGATCAAAGTCAAAGCTCTCAAAGATCCACAAAGTTAGCCGGTCCAACCAGCACCTATCAACTTTCAGCACACGGGACACTAAGTATCCACAGCTCCTCGGCTGCTCTGAAGTCTGCCACAATTGGGACATTTGTAGAGATCCTAGGTGTTTGTAACAAGAAGCAGTTAACTTTAAATATAAGTACCTGGATTTGAGGCACCACCTTTCTCAGAGGAAAGGGAATGGCTTTGCAGGCACCTGAAGGCCGATGTCCAGCAGAAATCCTCTGACCTAAAGAACAGGTTGTGGGCGGACAGAGCAGAGGAGGCCTGGTAACTCACTGACAACCATGGTATGTGTCACAGACGTCTTCCGTGCTGTGAAATTCATCCAAAGTCCCAACACTCGTGACCCATCTCGTTGAGAGCCAGGAATAGGGGTGAACTTATCAGAAACTAAGAAGCAGTCAATACCTATTGGAAAGAATATTTTGAGGACCTCCTTAACCATGACTCTTCTATTTGATGAAGAATTGCACAGATTGCTTATGATCTACCAGACACCAGTGCTCCTTGTCCTCCATGTATTCCTGAGACCTAGACTATCTACAGCAGGCATCACCAGGTACTCGTGCTGAATCTGCACAATCCTTCAAATTCATTGGAAGGACAAGTGAACGGATGTCAGTGTCCTCTCCCAGACCAATAACCCCAGCACTGAGGTCCTTGTTACACAGAGGAAAAGGTTCACAGATGTCCCAAAGTCTCCTTGAAGAACTGCAGGTACAATAACAACATTTAAAAAACATGGACAGGTACATGGATAGGAAAGGTTTAGAGGAATATGGACCATACGCGGGTAAATGGGTCTAGCGTAGATGGGGCAAAATGGTCGGCATTTGGGCAGTTCCATCCTGTATGACTCAATGACTAAATAAGTCGACCCTGAGGTACAGCCTGAGGAAAACACAATCATCCCACACACCACCTCAACCAACTGCGTGTATTCAGTGTTTTCTTGTTTCAGTGTTAAATATTTTCGCTGATGTTTCCATGGTGATTTTTACCCGCGTTGTGTATCCGCTTCGCGATCCTCGGCATTCAATTTAGTTTAGATTTAGATTTAGAAGTTCAAGCACTTTCCTTAATCGAATCACCTCAGCGACCACCTGACTCGCTAACCCCGAAGAGCAGAGTGAGGATCTCAGCCAAATGTGTTCAGACTGAAATTCTCTCCTAACTTTGGCACACTTTAGCAAAGGAGAATGAATTATTGATGGACACTTGCTGAAGCGGCCACGTGTCCGACGGTGGTATTGTTGCCTCTTCAGTTGTCATGGTTGTGTTGTCCAGGTACTGCCTGTGTGATTGGTGCGAAGGGGCCGTCTCCGGGCAACCCTGCTGGTGTTTAGGACGGAGCGAGTGGAACGCACCGAAGAGAAGCCGGCGGCCGCTTCATGGAGTCGGGCTGAGGGCTGAGCTAACAACCCGGGCCAGTTGGGTAAGCACCGCCTTGCAATCTGATGTTTGAATTTACTCCAGGGCGGGTCAGTAAAAGCAACTCTTATTTTCTTTTTGTTATCTCCAACCGTCAAATGACACGATCAGCACCTTCCAGTACTGTAGAAAAATGGCTTGAAACTTCAGGTATTAAAACAATTCCCACGGGCCTTCCCATATCGGAGTATAAGAAGTAGAAAAAAATCAGGTCCTCAGCAGGCTGGAGCAAGAAAGCAAAGAGGAAATGTAAGTTATTGATTGTTTCCTGTAGGCTATGCAGGAACATGCACTTGTGAGACCAGAGCAGGCTAGCAGGTAATTACATTTCAGATGATTAAGAATGAAACCTATCCAACTTGCATATGAATTTTGGAACTGCTGAATTCAGTGAGAAGGCAGGAGAATGGGGTTAGGAGGGAGAGATAGATCAACCATGATTGAATGGCGGAGTAGACGATGTGCCGACTGGCCTAATTCTGTTCCTATCATTAATGATCTTATGAACAATTCACATTTTTAAAAAACATTGAGGTTTAATGTGCAGGACGTCACCAGGACTAAACTGAAAGAAAATTATTATTCAGGAAGCCGTTATTGAATGGATTCAAGTCTGGATTCTAAATGTCTGGATTGTAGGAAGAAGAGAAATGCTAGCCTTCTGCTTTCTAATTTCCAGTCAATTCCAGTAATGTATTAACGTGGAATCTTCATCCAATACAACCATGCACTCTACAAGTATCTTCCTTCAAACATCTCCATTTACATCTCCTTTCACAGTGTCTTTGATCACCTCACTGATTTCTACTTTTATCTGTACATTAATAACAGCTAAAACTAATAAGCAATTCATTTGCTGTAAAATACTTCGAAACGTATAAAAACTATTGTTTATTGCTAATGTTTCCTTCCACAGATGCAGCCTGACCTGCTGAGTGCAGCAGTTTGTTTCTAACTGAGGATATTGGAAGAATAATTGTGAGTTCATCCCTTCTTTCTCTCTTTCCCCTTATCCCACTTTTCAATCCTTGCAGATGAGAAATCACTAAGAAAACTTTAGGTCAACACTTTCTTAATATAATTTGTTGTCGAGAAGGAACAAAAAGTTTTCTAATTTTGAGATAACTGAAAAGGAAGCAGAATTGTATTTTCTAGTTTTAATATTGTGTGGATATAGGAAAGTTAAAAAACAAATTATTTCATATTGACAGGAAAATTCAGGATTACACAGAGCATGGGCACTTAATGCGAGGAAAATAATCAAAAAGATTTGAAATTAGAATCAGGAAGTGAAAAGGGTATTATCTCTTGGTTAGAACCTGTCAGCATACTGGGTGCACTTCTTTGAATTTTGTAGATATATTGGACCAAGTCTCTCCTGCATTGGTGCAGCACCCTCTCTTTCCCCACCCCCCACCCCCCTCCTTCCTCCCCCTCCCCTTCCCCTCCCCCCCCCACTCCATCCCCCTCAACCCCCCTTATCCTCCCTCCCTCCCCCTCTCCCTCCACCCCCTCTCCCTCCACCCCCTCCCCCCTCACTCCCTAGGGGATAGATTTAACCTTAAAATGTGAATAACTTAAAAAATATAACACCGATTTCAATGAAACTTCTTCCATTAGCACCAAAGGGACGACGGTGAGTAAGGTGGGCCTAAAATTGTTGCGCGATCGTGTACCATTTTGACTGCAGTTCAGGAACAAACAAACAAACAAACAAATGAGAGTTTTAGTATATAGATGTTTCATTGAGAGCTAAAGTGTTCACATAATAGTAAAATTGTAGAGGAAGTCTAGCAATAGAGGATATGGGATCTATTTGTGAACAGAGGAGGTTGTGAAACCAACACTTGTCAGATAAAGCAGGACAAGATCAGTTGCCACAGATAGGAGATTGTCCCTGCTGTGCAGGAAGAAGCTACAGATGCTGGTTTAAACTGAAGATAGGCACAAAAAGCTGGAGTAACTCAGCGGGACAGGTAGCATCTCTGGTCGAGATCTTTCTTCACACTGAAGTTACTGAGTTATTCCAGCTTTTTGTGTCTATCTTCGATTGTACCTGCTGATTGAACTGGTGAGAGACATGAAAAATATGAATATGAAAATTAGGAAAAGCAAGATGTATGACCGCAGCATGGATAATAAGTCAATTTCAGAGTTAATGAGCATAACTATTCATAATTTACTGTACTTTTATGCTATGTAACAAAGCAGCATTTGTGGAGAGAGAAACGGGGGACCTTTCAAACCAAGGACTCAGACCTGGATATGTTTTGCACTTATCCTTTGGATTTTCCATTGGATTATCACTTCATTATGTAGGGTGCCATGTAAATATCCACTAAGTCACTGTTTTTCTTGAAGTACACTGAGGATAAACATATCACTGTCACTAAGAGAGGAGAATAATGATCAACCATAGTTCATTGTTCTAGTATATCTAAATTTTATCTTTCAGTTGAGTTCACGAAGGCAAAATGGCAACTCTGAGTTTAAAGTCAGCTCAGCGATACACAGTTCCTGACTGGTTCGCCAATAATAACCAGATCTCAACCAATTCGGAAAGACAGCGTTATATGTCCCATCAGATCCGACAGGAAGGTAGAAGCCTGCGAAATGAAACCAACAATCAGGTAGGATAAATGCAAGTTTAATAAACAGCTCTTGTTCATTTGATGTTCATAATAGGATCCTAGTCCATTTGTTGCACCCTTGATGACACAATTACTCATTACTCTGCTTCCCTAGAAATACAAAAGTGATGACCGCCTTGCAGAAGATTGCTCATTTTCACTTGTCTAAATTTAATTTTGCCTTCTTTTGTAAGTTACTATTTTGGAAAAGTAAGATGTGGTATCCCTGTGGGTTCTTCTCACTGCCGAGAGACCGATATCTAGTTACACTTTGAGATCATTGTGTACGATTAGAAACTGAAGTTCTTCATTTTATTATAGCTAATGTTTTTTTTCAGTCTCTCGCCCTCTTGCTCTTGCTCACTCTCTCATTCTCTTAATACACTTGTGTCAAAATATTAATTTGATGATGAATTTGGTCACCATAAAACAATGCAGCATAGGATCAGGCCTCTTGTCCTGCAATGTATGTGCCGACCATGATGCCAATTTAAGCTGCATATCTGCCTGCAAGTGGCCAATTGAGTCAATTTGCCATTCAGCCATTTGAGTGTGTGCTATAGGTTTCTTGGATAATATTTGTGGAATCTTATGTATGAGTGTTTTTTGACATTTTGCCACAAAATTAATATTTATGGTTATGATACCTCACAGGTAAAAATATGACTTTAAAGCAATTTTTGAGTTCATGATTTGTGAATGGCACTAAATAAATGTAGATTCATTTGTTCATTTATTCTTTTTCTTCAATCCCTTTGTGCTATTTTTCATTTAAAGATATAAAAGACCATGATTTAATTAGAAAGCCACAGCAATTTTAGATCCAAGTAATTGGAAAAACTATTTAGAGATTATCTCTGATAGTAATATAATTCCCAAACATATGAAACAACATGGCTGATTTTCCTCTGTCTCGCTGGTTTTTGAGAAGGAGAAAGGGATAATTAGCCATAAAGCAATAGATACTTTTAAATGTTATATAAAGATAATGGGATAACATAGAACATCTTCTATATCTTTTTTTCCTTTTTCAATGAGGCTATTTGGCTCCCGTTAATGGTAGCAGTATTTAGATGACGGCCTAGGTCCTGGAAGCAGATCCATACATTGCTTGTTATGGTGACCCAAAAGAACAGGCCTTGGAAGTGCAGTTGAACTTAGCTGAGTGCAGATTTGCCAGTTGTTAAAAAATCATTTTAGACTGAAGCTTGGGTAGTGAGAAAAGTTAGACTACCATTGTGTTAGAACAAATATTAGTCAACCTTACCAAAATCTACTTGCATATATATAATTTGTCCAATATACTAACCTACAGATTAAGAATGGGATTCACAAAATATCACAATCATATCACTGTACATTTTCTGCCATGTATATACAAAGCATGGATGGTTAATCCTGGCAATTGATATTAGCAAGCTTAATTATTTGGTAAACTGCTCAAACATTGCTCTCATGGATTGCAACATAAAAAAACCTTTTCATTCCATTGCCATCTATTCTCACAGCCACTGATGAGAAATTCATATTTGGAACCGTGTCTCTAAGGTTAATTGCGTGGAAACATCAGAATAAAACTGTCTTTTGGAAAAGTTTATTTAGAATACATAGTACCTGATGATGATGCCACTCGGACCAACTAAATACAGCTAATATTTACGATCCAATTCAATTTACCAATCTATTGGAACTGTGAGATCTATTATTTATTGCAGACAAAATGGGATCAAGAAGATAACAGCACTAGGCTCGCTGAGCGAATCGATGACGTGGACCGATGGAAAGAACTTTTGGAGATAGCTCTTTGCGACATTAATGCTGAGATAGATGCTTTAAGCAAAGTAAGTTTATACCAGCATCACCTCATATTTATTTTGAAAATGGTCTCAATTTTTTTCTTTTGCTCAATTGCTCGATACATTTAGGCTAAATGTTCTGTGCTGTAGAGGTGTAGATTCAATAGACAATAGACAATAGGTGCAGGAGGAAGCCATTTGGCCCTTTGAGCCAGCACCGCCATTCAATGTGATCATGGCTGATCATTCTCAATCAGTACCCCGTTCCTGCCTTCTCCCCATACCCCCTGACTCCGCTATCCTTAAGAGCTCTATCTAGCTCTCTCTTGAATGCATTCAGAAAATTGGCCTCCACTGCCTTCTGAGGCAGAGAATTCCACAGATTCACAACTCTCTGACTGAAAAAGTTTTTCCTCATCTCAGTTCTAAATGGCCTACCCCTTATTCTTAAACTGTGGCTCCTTGTTCTGGACTCCTCCAACATTGGGAATATGTTTCCTGCCTCTAACGTGTCCAACCCCTTAATAATCTGAAGAAGGGTCTCGACCCGAAACGTCACCCATTCCTTCTCTCCCGAGATGCTGCCTGACCTGCTGAGTTACTCCAGCATTTTGTGAATAAATCGATTTGTACCAGCATCTGCAGTTATTTTCTTATACCCTTAATAATCTTATACGTTTCGATAACATCCACTCTCATCCTTCTAAATTCCAGTGTATACAAGCCTAGACGCTCCAGTCTTTCAACATATGACAGTCCCGCCATTCCGGGAATTAACCTAGTAAACCTACGCTGCATGCCCTCAATAGCAAGAATATCCTTCCTCAAATTTGGAGACCAAAACTGCACACAGTACTCCAGGTGCGATCTCACTAGGACCCTGTACAACTGCAGAAGGACTTCTTTGCTCCTATACTCAACTCCCCTTGTTATGAAGGCCAACATTCCATTGGCTTTCTTCACTGCCTGCTGTACCTGCATGCTTCCTTTCAGTGACTGAAGCACTAGGACACCCAGATCTCGTTGTACGTCCCCTTTTCCTAACTTGACACCATTCAGATAATACTCTGCCTTCCTATTCTTACCACCAAAGTGGATAACCTCACACTTATCCACATTAAACTGCATCTGCCATGCATCCGCCCACTCACACAACCTGTCCAAGTCACCCTGCAACCTCATAGCTTCTTCCTCACAGTTCACACTACCACCCAGCTTTGTATCATCTGCAAATTTGCTAATGGTACTTTTAATCCCTTCATCCAAGTCATTAATGTATATTGTAAATAGCTGCGGTCCCAGCACCGAGCCTTGCGGTACCCCACTAGTTACTGCCTGCCATTCTGAAAGGGACCCATTTATCCCCACTCTTTGCTTTCTGTCTGTCAACCAATTTTCTATCCATGTCAGTACCCTACCTCCAATACCATGTGCTCTAATTTTGCCCACTACAATTCAAATTACTGCATTTGAGAGCTTTCACAAGCAATATTTGAGCAATGTGAATGAGGCAAAATTGGACAACAAATAGTTTAGTTAATCTGGATTAATATCAGATGGAATTTTGCAAGCACTTGGCAGGGCCTCAGAGACACAAGTTTGTTGCTCTATCACTAATACTAGATCTATCATCAATGTTCATTTCCTTCATCACGGCTCCACAAAATCACAAAGACGAGGCATGGAAATTGATTGCAAAAATCTCATTGCTGCAAAACTGAGATTTACCTTTCTGTGTGACTCAAATATATGGAGTTTTCATTATCCAGAGCCATGTAATATATCTAAATTATTCAACCTAATCACAGAGAATGCCCAATATATTTTTATGTGGAGGACTGTTAAAGTCCTTTAAACAAGACTTTCAAGAAGGCTGACATTAAACAGTACAATGTCAAGTATGATTTATTCACAAAATGCTGGAGTAACTCAGCAGGTCAGGCAGCATCTCGGGAGAGAAGGAATGGGTGACGTTTCGGGTCGAGACCCTTCAGACTGATGTCGGGGGTGGGACAAAGGAAGGATATAGGTGGAGACAGGAAGATAGAGGGAGATCTGGGAAGGAGGAGGGGAAGGGAGGGACAGAGGAGCTATCTGAAGTTGATATCAATGTCAAGTATGATCTCTGTAAGGCTATCAGGGAGGCTGAGAGAGAATGCCAGAACAAACTAGAGGTTCAATTCAATACCAGGTGACTGAAGAAGAATCCCGACCTGAAATGTCGCCTATCCATGTTCTCTAACTGGAGTTACTCCAGTACTATTTTGTGTCTTTTTGTTTTGCAGTTCCTTGTTTCTGTGGCAGAGCCTGAATACCATCACAGGCTACAGGCTCCAAGTCAGGGGTAATCTCTGGCAATGCATATCTCTTCTGGATGAGCTCAATACCTTTTACACCTGTTTTGAACAAGCAAACAAAGTCTCACCAAGGCATTTCACCACCATCCCCTGCTGGCTCTGTCCCATACATCTCGGTGGCAGAAGTCATGTTTTCATGAGAGTAAACTCTCAGAAAGCTACAGGCCCAGTTGAAATCCCTGAACGATTATGGGAGAAATATGTACACACCAGGGTGGGTATGGGGACAAGGGAAAGAGGAAGGGGGTTGTGTTGATTTCAACTAATAACCCCCAAATTTTTCCCATTATCTCCCATCTGTGAGTCCCATATTTCCCTCCCTCTGACTTCATTTTTCACACCTCCTTTCCTTGTCTGGCACCCTTTTGTCTCATTTTCACCTTTAGTCTTTGTCATTTACTCCACTGGCTACCCTCACTACCCTTCCCCACTCACCGAATCCACCTATCACTTGCCAGACTTTATTTTCCAGCTTTCTGCCTCCCTATTCCATCAGTCTGAATAAGGATTCCAACCCAAAATGTCATCTGTCCATTCCCTCCACAGATGCTGCCTGACCCACTGAGTTCCACCCAGCAGTTTGATTTTGCTGAATCTGAATAGGTTTTAGTACAGTTGAACAGTTTTGGCGATCTCTTCCAGAGTAAGGAAGAAGCAGAGCGTGCTTTAGAAGCCAAGAATTTAAATCTGGATGTCGTCATTGAATCTCTAACTCTACGGGAAGGTCGGAAGGACATTGATCTTGTGACAGACCAAGTGCATGAACAGCTTCTTAAGGAAGTTGAGGTGATTGATGGTTCGAAGAAAGCTCTTCAGCAGAAAATCAGTGAAGCCTTTGAACAACTCTGGTATGTGCATGTGGGCTTTTATTTATTTGTATTTCTGATTGTGACAATTGCATTGATGCAAGGATAAAATCCATTGATGCAACGTTGTCCAGTTTTGACATTTGTCCCTAGAACTTTAGTCTCTCTTACTCCACCATCTGCCAATTATCCCCCCTCCTCTCTCTTCCACCTTCCATACCAACATCTAAACTTTAGGCTATTTGGAATCTATCTGGTAGAACTCCTGTTGGACAGGTTCTTACTGTAATATTATCCAAGAATTGTTGTGTTTATTGTTTTCATATGAGATACTCCTTTACTTAGAAATTTTGGCTGGCACATACACACTTTGATTTCCAACCGAATGCATGAAGTAAAAGGAGTTTTACTTCAAGATAACTGCACTCGCTTATCATCAAAGAGAAAACCTTCTGACTCAGTGAGATTGCTACCAATTCTGACCTGTAGACGTTGTATGCATGGATTTCAGAAAAGCATTCGACAAGGTTCCGCAAGGTAGGCTGCTCTAGAAGGTTAGATTGCATGGGATCCAAGGAGAGATAACTGAAGGGATAGCAAATTGGCTTCACGGAAGGAAACAGAGGGGGATGGTGGAAGGTTGCTTCTCGACTGGAGGCCTGTGACTAGTGGTGTGCCTCAGGGTTCGGTTCTGGGCCCGTTACTGTTAATGATTTGGATGAGAACATACAGGGCAAGATTAGCAAGTTACAAAAGTGAGTGGTTTTGCAGATAGTGCAGGTTGTGAATGATTGCAGCAGGATCTAGATCGATTGGCCAAGTGGGCTTGAGGAATGGTTGATGGAATTTAATACAGAGAAGTGTGAGGTGTTGCATTTTGGGACGTCTAACAAGGCCAGGACCTACACAGTGAATGGTAGAGTTGTAGAGCAGAGGGATCTAGAGCAGCTTGTAATGGAGCCTTCCAGAGAAAAGGCAATTCTGGATTTAGTGTTGTTCAATGAACCAGATTTGATAAGAGAACTCGAAGTAAAGGAACCGCTTGGAGGTAGTGATCATAATATGATTAGTTTTAATCTGCAATTTGAGAAGGAGAAGGTTAAATCGGAAGTGTCTGTGTTGCAGTTGAACAAAGGGACTATGAAGGCATGAGGGAGGAGCTGGCCAAGGTAGACTGGAAAGGGATCCTAGCAGGAAAGACGGTGGAACAGCAATGGCAGGAATTTCTGGGCGTAATCCGGAAGACGCAGGATCATTTCATTCCAAAAAGAATGAAGTAAGGGGAGTAGGAGGCAACCGTGGCTGACAAGGGAAGTTAGGGATGGAATAAAACTAAAAGAAAAGATGTATAACACAGCAAAGAGTAGCCGGAAGCCAGAGGATTGGGAAACTTTCATAGAACAACAGATGGTAACAAAACGGGCAATAAGGGCTGAAAAGATGAAGTGCGAGGGGAAGCTGGCCAAGAATATAAAAAAGGACAGTAAAAGCTTCTTTCGATATGTTAAGAGAAAAAGAGTAGCAAAGTCAAATGTGGGTCCCTTGAAGGCAGACACGGGTGAAATTATTATGGGTAACAAGGAAATGGCAGAAGAGTTGAACAGGTACTTCGGACCTGTCTTCACTAAGGAAGACACAAACAATCTCCCAGACGTACTGGAGGACAGAGGATCTCGGGGGGTAGAGGAACTGAAAGAAATTTTCATTAGGCGAGAAATAGTATTGGGTAGACTAATGGGACTGAAGGATGATAAATCCCCTGGGCCTGATGGTCTGCATCCCAGGGTCCTCAGGGAGGTGGCTCTAGAAATAGTGGACGCATTGGTGATCATTTTCCAATGTTCAACAGATTCAGGATCAGTTCCTGTGGATTGGAGGATAGCTAATGTTATCCCACTTCAAGAAAGGAGCGAGAGAGAGAAAATAGGGAATTACAGACCAGTTAGCATGACTTCGGTGGTGGGAAAGATGCTGGAGTCAATTATTAAAGAGGTAATAACGGTGCATTTGGATAGCAGTAAAAGGATAAGTCCAAGTCAGCATGGATTTATGAAAGGGAAATCATGCTTGACTAATCTTCTGGAATTTATTGAGGATGTGACAAGTAAAATGGATGAAGGGGAGCCAGTGGATGTAGTGTATCTAGACTTTCAAAAAGCCTTTGATAAGGTCCCGCACGGGTGACTAAAGTTAGAGCACATCGTATTGGGGGTAGGGTGTTGACATGGATAGAAAATTGGTTGGCAGACAGGAAGCAAAGAGTAGGAGTAAACGGGACTTTTTCAGAATGGCAGGCAGTGACGAGTGGAGTACCGCAACTGTTTACCATATATATTAATGATTTGGAAGAGGGAATTAGAAGCAACACTAACAAGTTTGTGAATGACACAAAGCTGGGTGGCAGTGTAAACTGTGAAGAGGATGTTAGGAGGTTGTAGAGTGACCTGGACAGGTTGAGTGAGTGGGCAGATGCGTGGCAGATGCAGTATAATATAGATAAATATGAGGCTATCCACTTTGGCGGCAAAAACAAGGAGGCAGATTATTATCTCAATGGTGTTAGGTTAAGTAAGGGGGAGGTGCAGTGAGACCTGGGTGAACTTATACACCAGTCACTGAAAGCTGGTGTGCAGGTACAGCAGGCAGTGAAGAAAGCTAATGGAATGTTGGCCTTCATAACAAGAGGATTTCAGTATAGGAGTAAAGAGGTTCTTCTGCAGTTGTATAAGGCCCTGGTAAGACCACATCTGGAGTATTGTGTACAGTTTTGGTCTAATTTGAGGAAGGACATCCTTGTAATTGAGGCAGTGCAGCGTAGGTTCACGAGATTGATCCCTGGGATGGCGGGACTGTCATATGAGGAAAGATTGAAAAGACTAGGCTTGTATTCACTGGAGTTTAGAAGGATGAGAGGGGATCTTATAGAAACATATAAAATTATAAAAGGTCCAGGCAAGCTAGATGCAGGAAAAAAGTTCCCAATGTTGGGCGAGTCCAGAACCAGGGGCCACAGTCTTAGAATAAAGGGGAGGCCATTTAAAACTGAGGTGAGAAGAAACTTTTTCACCCAGAGAGTTGTGAATTTGTGAAATTCTCTGCCACAGAGGGCAGTGGAAGCCAAATCACTGGATGGATTTAAGAGAGAGTTAGATAGAGCTCTAGGGGCTAGTGGAATCAAGGGATATGGGGAGAAGGCAGGCATGGGTTATTGATTGGGGACAATTAGCCATGATCACAATGAATGGCGGTGCTGGCTCGAAGGGCCGAATGGCCTCCTCCTGCACCTATTTTCTATGTTTCTATGAGTGCAGGTGCATGGTTCCTTGAAGATCGAGTCAAAGGTAGATAAGGTGGTCAAAAAGGCTTTTGGCACATTGGCCTTCATCAGTCAGAGTATTGAGTATACAAGTTGGGAGGTCATGTTGCAGTTGTATAAGACATTGGAGAGACTGTATTTAGAGTATTGTGTTCAGTTCTGGGCACCATGTTATAGAAAAGATATTGTCAAGCTTGAAAGGGTTCAGAGAAGATTTACAAGGATGTTGCCAGGACTAGAGGGTCTGAGTTATGGGGAGAGGTTGAGTAGGCTGGGTCTCTATTCCTTGGAGCACAAGAGGATGAGGGGTGATCTTATAGAGGTGTATAAAGTCATGAGAGGAATAGATCGGGTTGATGCAAAGAATCTCTTGCCCATAGTAGGGGGATTGAGGACCAGAGACCATAGGTTCAAGGTGAAGGGGAAAAGATTTAATAGGAATCTGAGGGGTAACTTTTTCACACAAACGGTGGTGGGTGTATGGAACAAGCTGCCAGAGGAGGTAGTTGCGGCTGGGTCTATCCCATTTAAGAAAAAGTTAGACAGGTGCATGGATTGGACAAGTTTGGAGGGATATGGACCATGCGCAAGCAGGTGGGACTAGTGTAACTGGGACATGTTGGCTGGTTTGGACAATTTGGGCCGAAGGGCCTGTTTCCACACTGTATCATTCTATGACTCTATGACTAATTCATCCTCTCAGCTGATGTGATCTATTGATGGAAGGTACTTTCTGTTCTTTTGCAGCTTGTTGATAGAAGCACGTCAGCAGCTGATCTTTGACATCAAGAATAAAAATGAAGCTTTGGATATTGATGGAGTTGCTCTATCTCTCAACAATAATTCCACAAATATTTCACTTAAACCAAACCCATTGCGCATCCCTCCAGGGTAAGAAGAACCTTTATGTTTTACAATTCTGATTAATCTGGAGTTTATATCACTATATCGATTCTTAGTTTAATTTATGTTCCCCACCACCACAAATTTCTGTCCCTGTTCATCAGGATGCTAACAATTCCCTAGTTGCCATTGACAATACAACATATTGACTGAGTAGCTCTTCTTTCTTTGTCATTCAGTCCAAGCAGGTTATTCATCTGCAGAGCAGCATTGCCAACACAGATCTTGCGTATGCCACACTCGTAGGCTCCTTGAAGCTTCCATTTTGTTTGTCTGAGATTGCCTAAACGAGTTTGAATGAAAGTAGCTTATCTAATAGTCAATTTGCCCATTGAGCCGTTGTAGTTGAAATTTTGTATATAAAGAACCCAACCCAAACTGTATGTTACCGTATGACTGTATCTTTCCTGTGGAAGCTCAGACACGTTGAGCATCAACAGGCAAATTAACTGTGATTACAACAGTCACTCTGATGTATTCTCTACTCTATATTCACCAGATATACTTTCACTCGGCATCTTACAATAGTAGATCAGAACTGAGAACACTAATCCTGTGGTCAATTGTAGCATCTCAACGGCTGCCTGCCTAATTTGATTTTCAGTTTTCAGTGATCTTGTCCTTTCTAGCTCAATATCACACAATGTAGAAACATATAGTGTCCTAATGAAGAGACATAGACACTCATCAATGTGGTGTTCATGTAAATTCCAAAAGTAGAGAAGAATAAACTAAAAGCTGAGAGGGGAAAAGAAGGGTTGCAAAGAAAAGACTGGGAACTAGAGGCCAATAAGCCTAACATCTATGGTAGGTAAGTTACTGGAGAGAATTCTATATATGCAATTGGATAGACAGAAGCTGATTCGGGATCAGCCCATATGTGGGAGATCATGTCTCACAAAAATTACAGCAGGATCTTGATCAGCTGGACAGTTAGGCTGAAGAATAACAAATGAAGTTTAATACAGGTAACTGGGAGATGTTGCATTTTGAAATGTCAAACCATGGCAGGACCTTTGCAGTGAATGATAGGGCCCTGGGGAGTGAAGCAGAGCAGGGATCTAGGAATACTGTTACACAGTTGCCTGAAAGCGATATCACAGATAGAAAGGTAGGTAAAGAAAGGCTATTGATACAGTTGCCTTCCTCCATTGGAGTATTGAGTATAGAAGTTGGAACATTATTTTGCAGTTGTACAGTACATTAGTGGACCACATTTAGAGTATTGTCCAGTTTTGGTCACCCTCTTAACAGGAAGGATGTCAGTTAGTTGGAAAAAGTTCAGAGAAGATTTATGAGAATGCTGCCAGGACTCACATATCTGAGCTATTGGGAGATATTGGGCATGATAGCACTTTATTACCAGGTGGCTGAAGGATGATCTTATAGAGGTGTATAAAATTATGAGGGGAATTGATACAGTGAATGCACTGTCATTTACCCAGGGTGGGGGAAGAAAGAACCAAAAAACAGGTTTAAGGTGAGAGACGAAAGATTTAATAAGAACTTGAGGGGCAACTTATTAAATCAGAGGGTAGTAGGTATATGTAATGAGCTGCCAGAGGAGGTGTTTGAGGCAGGTACAATAACAACATTGATATACTTGTACAGGTACTTGGATAAGAAACGTTTATGGGCCAAATGCAGGCAAATGGGACTAGCTTAGATGGGGCTCCTTGGTCGGCATGGACAGGTGGGGCTGAAGGGCCTGTTTCCATAAGAAATAGGAGCAGAATTAGGTCATTCAGCCCATTGAATCTGCTCCACCGTTCGTTCATAGCTATTTTATTATTCCCTCTCAAGGCCATTCTGCTGCATTCTCCCCATAACCTATGACGTCCTTAAGTGCTCTATGACTATGAAAATACTGCACAACTACATTTTTCTTTGTTGCCTGCTGTGGGTAGGTCCACCACTGTCCAGCAATGGGATATGTTCAGTCGTTACAACAAGGATCGAGCAGAAGCAGAGATGAAAGCTTCAACTAATCTTCGTGAAGCGATTGTCGCCACCATTAAATTTGTAAGTCCAAATGAGAATTTCTTATCTTCTATTTCTGGGATATGCAAAAGCAGGGATTATCTTGTCAAAGTTATCTGCCTAGGTTCCATCTTCTCTTATTATTGATGATAATAAATATACAATTTAGAGCCAAGAATCAGGGCCCTTAACCTGTAGTATCAATTCATTTTCTATCTCCTTATAAAACAGTGCGACCACATAGTGGTAATAGATATTTCACAGATTGTGGTGTAATCACTATAACTACAATGCTGGATTATCATTCTTTCTTCAATTCATACTATGTGTATAAAAGGTAGAATATAAAGGAGGAAAGTTGAAGTAAAGATTCTAGGGTTAGGCATTAACATATTCACACTGTGAATAAAACCTTGCAGGAGAGAAATGTTTATGCCTTGGGCAGCAAATTGTCCCCCAATCAGCAGATTATGAAGCAACAGAGTCATGAATTATGAAAGTCAGACGGGGTGTGAAGGGGGTCTTTAGAAAAGGATAAGAGGACAATGGACATTGTGTAAAATGAAATGACCCGTAACTTGACTCCTGATTTATGTCATTGCAGACTGATAATGAAGTGGAGGCACAGCGAGTTGCCACTGACTTTGCCTTCAGGAAGAGAATTCATGAATTTGAACAAGCCCTTAATGAATTAAAGTGGCAGGAGAAAAATGTAATGAACTTCATTCTATATCGGAACATTTTTCATTTAACTGTGCTTTAACCTTTTTGAAACATATATATTTCTCAAGTAAAAATGTCAAAAGAATGTTTATTTGCTATATTGGTACTCAAATTGGATATCAATGCTGGGTCTATAACAGCTGATTAAAATATTAAGGTCTTTTCATAATAATATAATACCCCATAGATTGCAATTGGGTCTTGAAATAAGGGAGATATAATCAAAACCAACTGCAATAATACCAATTGTATGGTTTCTTAAGGAACCACTCTATATTCAAGAGTGGATAGTTTGCTTCATAGCTTTGGGTCAGCCAATCTGATACAAACCAGTTTCACAAATCAGATCTGTAGACATTTAATATAAGACTATTTAATGAGAAAGCTAGGGATTTACCTTTCAATTATTTATCTTTTAAAATTAATGTAATGATTATAACAAAACCTCTAGAACAAAAAAAAACATTTTCCTTCATTTTGATTATTTTAATATTTTTCCTTCATCTTTTCTATCTCACACTTAGATATATATTTCTTACCCTATCATTTTAATTTCTGTAGGAAACTAACATTGAATTGAACATTTTAATTTATTTTTCCAATTTTGTCCCTCAGGATGGATTCTCCTTTAAGATTAGTTGAAGTAGCACAGTTCATATGTGATTTCTGAATATAACTGCATATTTCTTACACCCTTGCTTTGCACACCTCTTTATTTTGGGTTTAAGGAAAAATATGCCTGTCACCCACAAAATACCATATTCATAAACAAAAGGAAAGAGCTTGTGAAGCCACGTATTCTGTTTGTTGGAAAATCTTGTGAAGCCATAAATCTTGTTTTTCTATGTTAATGATCTCATTTAGCTCTTGGAAGAAATTGCAGATCTTGAAGAGGACATTCGACGCCTTGAAGCAGATCTTCGAGCTAAGATTGCTCCTTTGAAGGTGGCTCACACAAGACTTGAAGCTCGTACCTACAGACCCAATGTTGATCTCACCAGAGATGAAGTAAGAATAAAGGCTTATTAAGTTGTGACATTTCACTCATTTAGGACTTTTAACACTGATTCTATTTCCATTTTTGACTGAACGAAAGAGCAAGCAACAAACTAATTTCTCCATTGGAAAAAAACACTTCCTTTTATCTCTTCAGTTGCCTGTTCATCTGCTGCTGAATCCCTTGCACCTTTTAAGCATAGCCTTTTTACGGTGTACATGGGTGGATAGGTTTAATAAGTCTGTCCAGTAGGATGATTATTTTCCCATATTTCAATCATTACAGTATAATGGGCAGAGAAAGGATGCAAATTACATTTGGGTAAAGTTGAAAGAGAACTATCTTCATTAGCTATAATGTGAATCGATGAAAATGCCCCAAGTATCACGTGTGATTCTTTTTTTCCCACAGGCGCAGTATGGACTGATAGATGAGGTACACCAGTTGGAGGGGACCATTGCTACCCTCAAACAGAAACTTGCACAATCTCAGTAAGTTCTGTATTCTTTACATGCTGATTAGGTTGCCATCTTCTACATATAAAACAAGATCTCCATTTTTAGGTACATGAATACTTATTATATTTCTTTCAGATTTTAAAAAGGACATAATTTTGTTTTAGTCTGGGTCAGCATGGCAAAAGTGTCTCAAGTATATGCATGCCATACCCTTTCTCAATAATTTTAAAACCAAAATGGTACACTTATTAAATACCTTATATTTATATATCTATTCTTTGGAATTTAGAAGATTGAGGGTTGATCTTATTGAAAAATATAAGATCCTTAGAGAGCATGACAGGGTAAATGATGAGATGTTTCCACAAGTGGGAGAATCTCAAATGAGTGGACAGAGTTACAAGGTTAGGGGCTGCTCATTTAAAACAGATGTGCAGGAACATCCTCATGCAGAGGGTGACGAATCTCTGGAATTCTCTACCCCCAATTTAGCGTCTAAATCATCAGAGGTATTTAAAGAGAAACCAGATATATATTTTAGAAAGATCTGAGAAATTAGGCTGATGGAGAACTGGCACACAGGAATAAATGATGGGCCAGATTAGCCATGATCACAATGAATGACAGTGTCCATGCCAGCTTCTATTTGTCCTAATATTTTCAGGCATTTTAATTTATTGTTTTTGTTGCATGCCTCTATTTGCCTGTATTTTCTATCCTGAAGAACAAATGGCCTGGAGTGTGCCAAAGGTGTTCTTAAAAGAGGGATACTGACCATGTATAGGCAAATGGGATTTGTTTTATTTGACATTATGGTCAATGCAGACATTGTGGGCTGAAAGGCCAGTTCCAGTGTGTACTTTTAGATTAGTTTATAGTTTCATATATGAGGGTGCTATGAAATTCCTTGTTCAAATGAAGCTCACAGAGTTAGCAGTACATTGTAATGATAGATATAGCAATAAGTAGAACAACAAATGCAAAACAGCAGAATGGTGCAAAGATTGTTGTATGATCTGTGTGTACTGTGTTCCACGGTATAAATAATCTGCTAAGAATGGTTTGTATTTCTGGTAACGATTACTTGGTTTAAATCACTTTGCAATGTAGCTGAGATTGTGAAATTAGTTAATTTGAATTTGACCTGGGACAGATGAAAAATATATATCTTTCAGTGACAAGGAATGTTTAATGTTTTTATGTTTTGCTTCAGGGATGCTTTGACTGCACTCTACAAACAGCTGGCACGAGTGCAAGAAGACATCGCCTTGAAGACCCATTCACTCTGCCTTGATAACAGGAGCATGGATATAAGACGAAAACTCACAACTCCACCTGAGAAATATGTGTCAAAGATGGATAGTTTCACCCGTACACCCAACCGGGAACTTTCAGATATTAAATGCAGACAACTTGATTTATTATGATCACGTTGAATCTAGTACAGCAAGGAGAATATCCCTGTGTAATGTAATGATATATCTGTTGCAATGAATTACACATGCTGTAATCACCCAAGGAAATAAATAAAAGTGCCTAATCTCTCTCAGTAAATGCATGTTAACAGTTAAATAAGAAGAAGAAAATCATTGGGAACTTGAAGATGTGATGTGATGCAACTACAAACATAGCATTAGTGTAAGAACAGTGGGCATTAGATTGGCTTGTAGGAGTTGCTCAGTGAATAATTATATACCATTGGAGACAGTAATTCCAGCAAGCCATTGAATTTGAAAGGAGATGCGGTAGAAATATAATTAGAACATTACTTCTCTGATTGCTCTTTTGTGATCTATTCTGGAAAATGAGTGAAGTGATATCAAACATATGGTGTTTCTTGGCTATTAAGTCCATTCACCTCACGTTTGAACAGCCAGACAACATTATCTAAATTAGGATTATATATAAACCTGACTGGATAGGTGTTGCAGAACCACCTGCACATGTTTTTGAAACTTGATTTTTTTGATGTAATTGGAGTAGAAGTTCCCTGTTACTGTTTTAAATTTTGTTTTTGCTTTCTAGATTACATAGGTTCCACAAATTGCCATAGAAATGTTTTAGACTATTTTGTTTCTTCTATTTCTCAGTTACCACCGCATACAAAAATTCTATATTTTATTTGAAAAGACTTTCCTTGTCAAAGTTATTTCTTCCCTGAGCATGTTGTCCTACAAGTTCGTCTTGGTGTCAACTTATGGTTTCTCCCACATTATTTGTTCTGTTCATTCCAGTTGCAGCAGCATATTTTAATGGATTAACTTTAATACCAGGGACCTGGTTCCCACCAACATCCAGACCATTTTCATTGAGAAGTCAGTTAGTGATGACCAGCCTTATAAGTGCATTGTGATTAAGTTAATGAAAGAGCACCCAAAGTTCTGAATGTTAATTCAGCGGCAAGTTCAACTCTTAACATGGCAACAAGTGATTCAATAATTGTTACATTTAAAGGGATTAAAAAGATCATAATTATGTGAAACTATCAGATTATGCTGAAATATATCTGCTTTATAAATGTCCTTCATGGAAGAAAAAAGGCTTTCCTTGTTGATCTTGGCTCCATTGTTCATTTTCAACCGCATCTGTTAAGAGACATTTCAGGATGGACAGTGGTTTAGTTTGTCATCTGCTGATTCATGCTTCCAGTGACCCAGGCACAAACCTGACCTCCAGTGTTCTCTTTGTGGTGTTTTCACATTCTTTCTCTGACCATGTGGGTTTCCTCCCACCTCCCTTAGGTTGACTAGTTACTTGCTGCTAACGTGAGTGGTAGAATCTGGGAGGGGAAGGTTTGATAGGAATATAAGCAGAATAAAATGGGATTATTGTAAATGGGGCCTTGATGGTTGGTGTGGATTTAGTGGTGTAAAGGCTGCATTTCCAGGATATAGTGCTCCATGATTCTAAAGTATAAATACAATGAATATATAAAAAGACTCTTACTGAAATCATCTGGCCATCTGATTGCTGTCATGTGCACTGGCTTCTCACCAGCTCGCTGTCCTTGCTTAGTACATGGCATCAGTCCAGCATCAGTTTACTAATTCTGCCATTATTTTGTTTGGCGCTCTTTTAACAAAAAAAGACATGGGCAAAAGGGACGATGTAATCAGAGCAATATACTACGGATTCTGGAAACGCTCAGCAAGTCAAGCAGCATCAAGTATGTGCTCTGCCCCATCGCATTGTTGATATACTGTTTTGGTTAGGTACGTGCAGCTACAAATGGCACTAACCATAATTGCAAACTATTTGAATTTCTCCCTTTAGGTTCGCTGTTTTTTAAAATAGATCAATGAAAATCTTGGGCTTCATTCACTTTCAAAATCCCTCCCTGGTTTCTCCCCTCCCTGTTCTGTACACTTCCACAGCCTTCCTACCATCTGAAGAGTCTCTTTAACTGATTCTGTTGGCTTTTGTATAATTCTGCATTTGGCAGTCATGCTTTCAGGTATCATAGTCCCATGATTTAAAATTAATCATTCTCATTCTTTGACATTCCTTAAAACTCACCTTTTTAGTGAAGCCTTTAGGTTTCCTTTCTAAAAATCTTTTTATCACTTTAAGCTGTATTTTTTGTCTGATCGTATCTCTGAAATACATAAGGATTCTTCTATAATTCTGGAAAAGCAGGGACAACATTAATATTATTTTTGTTTTCTAATGGACAAGGCAAGTTCCCTAATTTAAAATGAATAAAGTTCTCAAACATTAATACTTCCTATATGAATAGAAAGTGTGCAGAGGGTGGAGTGTGTCTTTTAGTTTCTTGTCTTTTGAAATCGCTAATAAAAAAATCAGAAAAAGGAGACTCCATTTTGTGGAACAAATATGCTAAGTGATGTCTCTTGGCTAAGGCTGGAACAATACATTTTCTTCACTTAGACAGCCATATATGGATATTTACAAGGCAAATTAGTCACAGCCACCAGCCACAGCCACAGCCAAAGGGAGAAACCTGTACAAGAAGTGGAAGTCATATGAGCAAAGACTATAAAAGACCTGCAATCTTTATTATGATGAAAGCTGGCAAGGCCAGTATTTATTTCCAATGCTTTACTGAACTGTCAACTAAACCTTCTGCTGTCCATGTAGTGGAAGTGCACTTAAAGTGTTGTTGGGCAAGGAATTCTTGGATTTTGACTAAGTACCAAAGATAGCATGCAAGTATGTTTGAATCTTAATAGTGTGTGGTTAATGGTTTCCTTGCATTTCCTTGTCCTTCCAGGCATTAGAAGTCACAGATTTGGGAAACTGTCATATACCTTTGGTGAGTTGTTACCGGGTATCTTAGATGATGGGGAAAGGAGTGAATGCTGAGAGGTTAGGGTGGAGTTTCACTGTCCTGGGTGTCATTTAAGCTTCTTGAGTGCTCCATACATGGTGGAATGACAGAGGAGGCAAGTCACATGCTTCAAAATACTCACACTTGGAGCCTACTTTTGCGTGCATGTTATTTATGAGGCTGGTCCATTTATGTTTAGGTCAATGGTGAGCTCGGAATATTGATGTTTTTTAAAAATATCGTTATACAGTAATCATTCCACCCACAAGTTGTGATATCATTCTCTCGACAATTATCTGCAGTAACTCTTGCCACTTTTCACCCAAGCCTGGAGATTATTCAAGAATTGTACAACATGCGATTTATGCAACCTGTTTCAAAGAGACCATAGAAAACTGCAGGGCTTAAGTTTGAAAGCCAATTCATCTTCAAATTGCTGATCTGGGCAACAACAGAAAAAGCAGCTCTTAAATTGTGGGAATGACAACAAGGTATCCATCGCCCCTATATGGATGCATCGGGATTCACAACTAAATGACCCACTGATACTGGTAGTTTGGCTCAACCACGAACAATGACCGATAAAACACCGTAGCCTTGCAGCTGGGAAGAAATTGGGGGCTGGGATGGGGTGGAGACAACATCGTGAAATAAATTATCCGGAATTCCAGACCCACTGACTAGATAATAATATTCCAGTGACCCTCTCTCTCCAGCAGACAGCGTCAGCCCTCTCCCATCACCCTCCACTTTCCACATGCTCATTACAAACAGGTGGGGGGGGGAATATAAGTAATGTTAAACATATCCTGTAGTTATCAGCAATAAATAACCGGGGATCAACAAGCACATTTTATTATTTGATAGTTGTAGGGTGGGTGAGTTTAAATCCGATTTGGATGCTGTGAATTGATTGCTAGTAAAAGGAAGTATGGGTCGTGCCAGTGATGGACATGCCGAGCAGCCAATAGGGAGGTAGATTGCGTCGGGGAGGCGGGGACAGGCGGCGGATTGTCCAATGGGGCGGCGGGGGGCGGCTCTCGTGTGGTTACATTGTGAGTTACAAAGAAACAAAAGCAACTGTGAAGAGAAGCGAGTGGCGAGACAAAGACGCGGTGAATCGGGCAGCGGACTCGTGTTTACCCCGGGCAGTGAGTGGCGACGCAGACCTTTACTCTAAAGTGTGTCTATTTGCGAGATCAGTTCATAGCAAAAAAAAAAAAAAAAAAACCCCAAACAGCGCTTTCTGTTTTATCCCCAAATTAATTACAATAACGAGTTAATTATTGACAATCATCTCACAGTTCTTGTGTGGGTTTGTTAAAAAAAATGTAATTGTTTCATGATATGTTCTTGTGCCTCTTCTCCCCTCACCCACCCGATGCCAGTTATGAATAAGGACAGGGTGTTTCGGAAGCTCTTTGTGGGTGGGTTACCGTATCACACCAATGAGGTGTCACTCAGGCGCTATTTCCAGCGGTTCGGCGAGATTGAAGAAGCAGCGGTGATAACGGACAAGTTGACCGGGCGTTCTCGAGGATACGGGTTTGTGAGTATCGAATTTGTTAAGAGGGCAGCGGGGTCAAAGGCCCGTGGAGGCCAGTTCGGTGGCTAAATCGTCCTTCAGCTCTGGTGCTACCCAACGGAGATTGTTGACAAGCCCTTCACTAATTTTAGTGCAACACATACATTTACATTTTCCACCTCCTCTCTGTGTATTTACTTGGCTGATGCCACCAAGGAGTAACCAGGTGAGGCAGTCAACACGTTACTTTGCGTCATCTCTTCCCCAATCGACACAAAATAGGTCGAAGAATACAGACGCAGACACGAGTTTTGGGTCATGTGGCCTAGACTTGTATGAAATACAAGGGATGCTAAAAAATATTAAAGAAAAGCTGAAAATACGCAGACTAAAATGTACAAAAGAACAGACCCTTCGGTCCACTGACACTGCGCTGACCATCAGGCACTCACTTGCATGAAACCTGCACTATTCCCTTTTATTTTCACCAATTGCCCCCAATCTAAATTCTACCTCTCGAACAAGGGGTAATTTATACTCTCCCAAACTTCAGGGCCTGGATGTAGAAGAAGCCTACATAGTCACATTTTTAAGGTGCAGTTTAAATTGTTTATTGTATGAAATTTAATTGGTGATGATCAAGGAACAGATGGGGGATCTGTTGGATGTAGTTCAGAGCCCAATCCACAACAATGTGAATGAATAGAAACTGGCTGCTCAAAACACCATGTAATAAGCGAATGGTGTTGTTGGGGGGAGGGGTGAAGGAAGTGAAGAGAGATCTGTGGATTTAATTATGGAAAAATGGCAGATTGAGTTTAATTAGGATGAATGTACGGTGTTGCATTTTGGTAGGACAAACCAGGGCAGGATTTACACAATAAACAGTAGAGTCCAGGAGTGTGTTGCAGAACAGAGAGACTATGGGTGCTGATACATTGCTCTATGCTGCTGGTGGATAGCACCAGGAAGAACACATTTGGCACACTTTCCTTTATTGATCAGGGTATAGAATACAGGAGTTGGGATGTCATAAGATGTTGGTAAGGCCACATGTGCTGTGTTTAATTCAGGTCGACCTGCTATAGGAAGGATGCTACAAATGGTTACTGGAAAGGTTACAAAAATACTTTGAGGATATTTCCTGGTCTGGTGGTTTTGAGAAATAAGGAGAGGCTCGATAGGGTGGGTCTTTAGCTCCTGAAGCATAAGAAATCGATGGTGACCATGTAGAGATATATAAAATTAAGAGGAACATAGAAAGGGTGAATAGCCACAGTCTTTACCCTGAGTAGGGGAGTCTAAAACACGAGGGCATAGGTTTAAGGGGTAGCTTTTTCCTCGCAGGAGGTGGTTCTTACACGGGGTGAGCTGCTAGAGAAATACGTAGAGCTGAGTACAATTACAGCACTTAAAAGATACAGGCAAATTTATGGATACAAAACTTTGGAGGGTGAAGGACAGGCCCAGGCAAGTGGGATTAGCTCTGGTTGGCATGGATGAGTTAGGCTGAAGGGTCTGTGTCTGTGCTGTATAGCTCTATTTATGGACTAACTTCCTTAAAAACTGGTGAAAATAGAGAAATATGTTTTTTAATTCTATGAGAATGTAACATTTTGATAGGATGGAATTCGGGACCAACTAAATAATAAAATGGACGATTATGCTTGGCAAAAAGGGGGTACTGAGACAAGTTTTAAAAATAACAATTATTTAGAGGAGGTAGAAGTGGCAGAATGATTATTTGGGTACGCCCAGTTGCTTCCATGCAAAATGGAAATGATCAACTCATATTAATTTTGTAAAGAATAAACATGTAGTCATCAAATCAAATAGTAAGCTAGTATTCTGTCTGTAGTACAGGGTCCTTAAAATGTTTTGTAATACAGGAAATCTTCCAAGTTCAAACAGCAAATTTTCTACTTGGTGTTAGAAGCAATGAAGTCATTGAACCATATTATGTGTAATTATTCTGCCCATCATCACTGTAGATGATTTTACCCGAGCCATATTCTAATCTTGAGCCACTGCCTGTTTCCCAGCTTCTTTAATAGTTTTATTTTTAAAACAGTTCTCAAATACATTTTTACTAAGTGTAATGTTTCTACAGTTTATGTTGAAACAGCAAATATTAACTACCCTCTGTTTAATAACTGCATCTCTCCATTTTAATTTTTTTTGTCATTTATCTCTAAATTCAATGCTCTCAAATTATGCAGTGCAAATCTATCTTTATTCACCTTTGATAATTCTTGAAGATAACAAAATAAGTCCTTTAACATTTTTCTTTTCTGTGAGAACCGACAGGGGGAAAAGAAGAAGTCATTATAAATTATATCGGTCTTCCAAGCAAGAACCATAATCTCTAGCGACTGGAGTGTATTCTATTTTTTTCAGTTTAACTAAAATCCTCCACATTTAAAATTGCCTTTGTGCGTCCTTGTGTCTTTATATGGGTTAATATTGTTCAAACACCCCCTTTATTTGCTAATGCCCTTGCCAGGTGCTCTTGAGTGTACTTGACATATATCCTTATTTCCAAAAGATTTAATCCATAATTTCTTGCCCTCATTGGACCTGTTCATCCTGTGAGACCATATATCTCCTCTTGTACTCTTCACAATCTTTGGATCAAATTCTGATGTACCAAAATTTGACAAGATGGGCTAACTTCAATATCCTTTAATTGATGAATTGGTGATACAAATCTGTCACATAGATCAAGAGCAATAGGTTATCTTGTAAATTGTTAACTAGTTTCAAAGTATGTACAAAAATGTACTTCATGATGCAAAAGAGAAATGGAGTGAAGTGGAACCAGCAAAATCTTGCAAAACCTTTAAATTGCTACAACAATGATTTCACAATCTGTTATACACGATATTGCTGCTTCTTAAACCTGGAGGAACAGCACCTCATATTTCGCTTGGGCAGCTTGCTGCCCAGCAGTATGAACATTGACTTCTCCAACGTTAGATAGTTCCTCTGTCCCTCTCTTCCCCTCCCCCTTCCCAGTTTTCCCTCTATCTTCCTGTCTCCACCTATATCCTTCCTTTGTCCCGTCCCCCTGACATCAGTCTGAAGAAGGGTCTTGACCCAAAACGTCACCCATTCCTTCACTCCTGAGATGCTGCCTGACCTGCTGAGTTACCCCAGCATTTTATGACCACCTAATGACTAATTCAGCATGGTTTGAAGATGATCTTATTTCCTATTGAACCACAGGGATTACAGCAGAGGTAGAGCTTATGGCCCATGTGTATTCCAGCTCCTTGCAGGAACGCTCTACAACTAATTAAACAGCAATACCACTGTGCCCTCTTGCTTCAAATATCCTATTTTAGTGCGTAGAAACAAGGAACTGTAGATGCTGGTTTACACAAAAGGACACAAAGTGCTGGAGTAACTCAACGGGGCAGGCAGCATCTATGGAGAACATGGATAGGTGCCATTTCAGGTCAGGGCCCAGCAGTCTGAAAAAGGGCACAAAATGCTGGACTAACTCAGCAGGACAGGCAGCATCTCAGGAATGAATGATGTTTCAGGTCGAGATCCTTCTTCAGACTGAAGAAAGGTCTCGACCCGAAACATCACCTAGCCATATTCTCCAGAGATGCAGACCCGAAATGTCACCCATTCCTTCTCTCCAGAGATGCTGCCTGTCCTGCTGAGTTACTCCAGCATTTTGTGTCTACCTTCGATTTAAACCAGCATCTGCAGTTCTTTCCTACTGAATTAGCCATTACTGGCGAGAGATTTCCAACTGGCCACAATGTTTCAATTCTGTGAAGCAAATAACCAGATTGCCTCAGTGTGATTGTTATTTGGTACCATTTTCTCCCCAATGGGCCAGATTGTATAAGATTCAACCCTCTCCTTATGATTGTTGTTTTCTAACCTCCCCTCCACCCACACTGCATAGCTCCTACAATTGCATTAACCTTTTGCAGCCATAAGGCTCCCAACAACATTGACTGTAGTTCTATAGCTATCCCCTATGCAGATCTTGCACCTCCCCAACACTGCCCGGGGAGCCCCAGGCAGTTTGTGCTGTGAAAGTTCTTTTAAATGGTGATGATATTCAGGTTGTTTGAAAAACTTTAAATATCGCATTAACTATTTTTTTTAATGTAATTATGTTTACAATGCTTAAGCCATTAACTTAAAATATGATTGTGAAATAAAGATGTAATATTTGTGTAAAATTGCAATTTTTTTTAATGGAAGTTGATGACCTGGTCAAATTAATAAGGCCATGATTAATGGACCAGTTATCCCATTCCCCTTCTCCTTATTTCCCTATCCCTGAACAACTTCTTATCTCTCTTGCATGCCTATTGATTCCACTTTGTTTCATTAATATGGTACAACACTAAAGCATCAGACATGAGGTATGCCCAACCCCTCCGTTCACTAACTATGGAGAGCCCTCTACTGGAAGGGGAGTCCATGGCTCGGAAATATGACCACTGTGATTAAATAGTGATATCTGTCCAGGTTTACACTTGGCTGCAGTACTGGAAGTCAACTGTTACTCTTTGACCCCTTATTCCTGAAAGAGTTGCCTGTATTGAAAAGCCAAGCAAGGATGATTACATTTTGATTGTTTTGCCCATGGGTTAGGGCCAAACCCAGACTATTGGAGCTGCGTGTTGCTTGAACTAATCCCTAAAACTTAAAAAAATGTTTATTTATATTTCATGCTCCCTCCTAACCCTATTGATTGAATCACAGGTCACCATGGCAGATTGGGCTGCAGCAGAGAGGGCATGTAAAGATCCTAATCCCATTATTGATGGAAGAAAGACTAATGTAAACCTAGCTTATCTTGGTGCCAAACCACGCACAGTACATTCAGGTATGTTTTAACGTCCTTGGGGTTCTGATTTTGTGCAAAGCTAGAGGGAAAGAAATGGTAATAAAGAGTACAGTGGGTGGGGTTGGGCAATTTAAGCTGTGTATGGTTTCTCTCAAGCAGATTTTATTTTCCCAAAGATCTGTGTCTGTCCCCTTGAAGTAAACTGGGATGTTTTCCTTCATTGTTTGCGGGAGGTTGTCCAGTTCCCATGCTATTACTTAGCTAAATATAGAGAGTGATTCTAGTGTTCAGCTGTATCCTGATCTGTCCACATAAATTCACTTTTTGGATATTGTTTGGAACAGGACAGTCCAATCCTGACATCCATGAGAATTTACTGGTGGTGAAAATTCCCTACTATCTGATTTTGGATTTTTAGTTTAGTTTGGAGATACAGCGTGGAAATGGGCCCTTTAGCACACCATGTCCGCGCCGACCAGCGATCCCCGTACACTAGCACTATCCTACACACTAGGGACAATTTACAATCTACCAAGCCAATTAACCTACAGTATGAAATGTGATTTAGCTTCATCAAATGTAACTGGTAATAAAGCACAAAGTCTATTCTCAATAAATCAATTTATTTCATGTGTGTGTAGATATGAGTGTGTGTGTGTGTATATGTATGTGTGTATAATTGGCATAAAGGCCTAGAAGTTCTAAAACCAAGAGTGAACCATTAACGTTTGCGATTTTATATGCAAATTGGAAAATTGCTAAAGTACAGTCCATATGAAAACAAAATCACAATGTTGTCTGAGATGCACAAAAATGGGCCAACCAAAGATAGCAATGTGATTAGTTCCTCATTCAAGTACGTTGTTTCTGTATTTGCAAATTAGATATGGAATGAACCAGATCGAAAAACCTGGCTTATTTTAGACACACAGTCCCCTTTTTAAGTTTTTTGGTAAGTCTAAACCCAGCATCCCCTGAAAATCAACTTTTCTAAGTGAGATAACTGCTTTGGATTTTAATAGCTTGAGGAAGCTTTCAACATTTATTATCTTTATTTTGTTTCCTCCTTCGATTTAATTTTTTACTTATACTTCCTGGTTCTGAAACAGTTCTCTTCAAACAAATCCAGGAAAACCCGAGAACGCTTTGTACAATTTTGATCTCTAACTTGTAGCAGCTTTCGGTGTAAAAGATCATATCTGCCTACAGCAATTTATTGGATATTAGTTGTGCACAATAAATTCTAGCTGATTTTTTTTTTAAATGGGGTGCTGTTAAGGCCACATAGATTGCCAACCCTTAACCAGACCAAATGGTTGACGGAGCCACGATAATCACTAATACTGATGATTGCTCCCCAGCAATGTTAGACAAGCACCGAGCCAAAAATTCCCAAATTGGGGCTATTTATCCTATTTGAAATAATGAACATAGTAATGTTCAGTAGTACTGCAAGGAATTTGTATGCAGAAAACTTGTGTTAAGCTCCAGGTTTAAATGGTTCGATCCTACCGTTCAGGTTTTGGTCAATTCTCAGATTCTGTTCTAGAATACTTGTTTTTTCACTTCTCTAAGAGTAGGAACTTTTGGCAGGGTGAAATAGCTAAAACATACCTGATCATGGCAGTAGTGTTGGAGAGCTGTTAATGCAGGACGTATCAATTTTCCTAACTAGATAAAAGTACTCTGGTGCATCACACAATGGTGCAGTAATAATGACGTTGCCGTCTCTCTGTTGGTGACCTGAGACCAGGTGACAAAGAACTTGTTCATTTATTAATAAATTCTCTTCCACTTAAATGTCAGGAAGTCTTGGCCTCCAACAAGTTCACTCAGCTCTGATGCAGAGACCTTATGGGTAAGTAAGCATATTCCTTTCTGTGCGCTTATCTGACTACCTAAGAAAAGAGAGTTTTTGTTTAAAATCTGTTGTACGAGATTTATACAATGGTATCAAATCAATACACATAGACTTGACGAAACTCAAGAAATTGGGACATTTCAGCTCTTGACAAAATTACTAATACATTGGAGCAATAGTTATTTTGAACGCTGAGTTTCTAACCTTGCTTGGATTAATTTGTGGAAGTGCTTCGTGCTTATGCAAACACTCACTCTCCCTAAAGAAAAGGGAAATCATCCATTAGTATATTTTCTGAGACCAAGTTGGTGGAAAACCTTGGTTCAAATATTAAGCAAAAGCAAACGTTTTTCAATTTGCTATATTTCCCCCCTGTTCTGTGAAGGTGTTGATCTATGAAGTACTGATCCAAGCTACCAGAATCTCTCCCAAATGGCTATTCCCTCTTTATAATATCTGAACTATGAATATGAATAAAGCTTTGAAGTTCTGTAGGATTGAGTAGTGACCATGGCAGAATTCCTAACTCCAAGCTTGCTGAGATCGGAGTAAGCATCCTGCTGTCAGCAGGCAAAGATATTAAGTCCTCACAGACGAAGGACTTCTGGTTTGTGCTGCATGTTTCTTTGATCTTTCGAAAATATTTGGTTTGATCTTTTGGTATTCACATTAAAGAATAATATTTTGCAGGGCCATTAATTTGTGTACACCACACTTTCCTAATCAGAATTTATTTTTCTGATCATCATTCCCTTCTTTCCTCTCCCCCACACACAGTGGTCCATTTCGCACATTCACAGTCATATAACTTTCAAATAGAACTCCTGGAGTAAGTGATTAATCTTAGAAAAGAAAACCTTTTATTGAGGAGTTTCTTTAAATGTTAATTACAGAATCTATAACAGATTTTATATTATCTGCATGTTTTTCTTAAATCCTATCGAATATTATTAGTACTCTGATCAATCTTTATCAATCTTTTTCCAGAGTTGGGCCATACCTGATCCCACAGACCATCCTTCAGCCTGGCTTGGTTCTGCCCTCCACTTCATATCTGGATTCCAATGTAGCCCTGTACTCGCAGTATCCAGCATATGAACATCTCTACCCGATTTCTTCTCATTATCCTAATCCTGGTTACGCCTACACAGTGCAACTTCCATTACAGACTGGAATTCCAAATTTAAGCCAAGGTCAGCATGAGCCAACAATATTGCATACGGCTGGTCTTCAGAGACGATAGCATTATGGTTACTTTCATGCAACATTGCCTGAAATCAAAGGAACTTCTAATATTGCGGGTTCACGTGTAAGCTGTAACAATTGGACCTACTGCCATTGTATTGGAATTGAGAATAGTACTTTTAAAAGCTTCTTACAGAATCCAAAGTAGAGGGAAGTCCCAGAAATTGTTATACTTACTGGTTCATTTTCCTCTTGCCCGTCCCTCACTTCAGGACTCTTGGAAATAAAAACTTTTGTGTATTTCTAATCTTTGTTGCCTTTCTAATCTGAAAGGTAAAAGTCAGCATTGAAGGATTTTGTACTGGAAACGTATTTATTATCTGGCACAAAACAAGCTATAAGGATTAAGTGGGTAGCCACCCACTAGATTAGTGTCAACTAACACCAGCAAAATGTTGAAGGGAAATTTTGATGTCAAATTGTAACATCAGTCAATGACAAATGGGAAAATGTAACATTACCATAATAATCGACTAAATTCTTCAATTTTTATGGATTTTTTTCAAATGCTTCCATGCAGATACAGACCTCAATATTAAGGGATTGTTACATTGCAATCCCATGCTTGACTCAGGATTTTTATACAATTGGAACTTTATACTTTGACCAGAATTTCTATATCATGAGTGGAAAGATTTTGGAATTCTTTTGCTTGGATTGCCATGCATCCAGCCAGTCCACAGTACCTGATACCTAGAAAATAAAGTTCGGGTCATTTATGAAATTACACAATTGATCAACACTGTTTATTTCTCTAAGTATTTGCACCAGGAATCACTGTATGAATAAAACTTTTTTTTGCTCTGAATAATAAATTACCCAGTGAATGGAATATTTATAAACTTAGTTAACAGAGCTGTTTTTATTTGGTAGGGATATACAACAAGTGCTCCATTTCCCACATAGTTGCAACTGTAAGGATTTGTTTGGTGTACATTATAGAGATACCCTAATGTAAGATGTATTCAGATCTTGAATCTAATTTGCTGCCTGTGAAAATATCTAACCATGTAATCCCTAATGACGGTAGGACATAACATTATGCCTGTGGTAACAGTTTCTTTGGAAAAGGTAAGATGAGGATGTCTACAGGAAACGGGGAAACCTACTGCATCATGGAATACGGATCCATCTTCGTGTTGTTGAATGACATTACCTTCTGAAATAAGGGCTCCTGACCAGAACTCTACTGTGAAATGTAACGAACCATAGTTGCCAAAGAGGATTTGTATAGATTTTACATTTAATAGTGTTACAAGAACAGGATGCACTGACTTTTTTTTACTAGTTCCCAAATACTGCCAATGGGGTTCAAATGTGCATCCAACTTTCAACATCGAGTGTGCCCTGTGTAAAAATAATTAAAAGGGGGCAATTTAAAATGCATATGTAGTACAATTTTCAGCGATCAGCACCCTGGCTTTATCAAATTCACTGGCTTCTGGAGGGTTATGGATAGTTGGGGGGAGGAGAGATACAGGCCATGTATCAGTATGTAAAATATAGAAACTCCAAAGTTAATTTGTACACATTGATAATCCTTTAAATTATAAGCAAATTAGCTACAAAAATAATTGAATTTCTGAAGTACATTTTCAAAGTCTTGGGATTTAAAAAAATTTCTCCAAGGCTGTACTCGTATCCCAATTTCTTTACCCTTTTCATCTCCTCTCTAGATTACTTGGGTTTGACGAGTCTAATGAGTTGAGTTGTCATTGGTTAGGAATGATGTTCCTTTTGGGTTAATTTTATATATATAATATATATATATATATCACCATGTTATTCAAGAACTGCTGCTTGACTAGCTGCAGCGCAACTAAAGAGCCTCTACTTCACAGTTCCAGGGTTCAGTCCTGGCCCTTTCCAGTGGTGTGCGGAGTTTTTGCATGCTCCTCTAGATGCTCCAGTTTTATCCCACGTTCCAAATATCTGGAGGGAGTTGACGGGAATGTAAGAAGAATAAAATAGATTGAGGTAGGAATAATATAAAAATAGACGGTTGATGTGGACTCTTATGGGCCAAATGTCCTCTTTTTATGCTGTATCAATCAGACTATGATTCTAAGAACAGATAGCATTGTTGGAAATCTAAAATGTAAACTATTGCTTTGGAGTATAAGCTTAACATATGAGGGGAGAGTGTCAAGGCGATCCACATGTATGAGATTTCCTAAGACAGTTATAACAATGGATTATCTGGAAGGAGAAAGTTACTTGTGTGATAGTTATCTATTGGTGTCAGCTTGGAGGACTTAAGGGAGGATCATTTATAAAAGAAAACTAACATGTAATAAATGGATAGCATGCTATGGTTATTAGCTTTTATTCTGCTTACGTGAAAGTTGGATCTGATAAATACAAATGCTAGGAGAACGCAACCAACCAAGGAGTTTCCTTGATCAGAAAATTGGTTAATGTTTCAGGTCAGAACCCCTTCCTCAGAACTGCCAGAAGAATGGAAGGATTCCACAGAATTTGGGGAAATTTTTAATTGTCAAAACCAGAACTGCACATAATACTCCAAGTATGGCCCAATCAATGTTTTATAGTTACAACAAAAATATCTCTTCTATTCTATGCCCCGACCAGTGAACAAACATGCTATTCACCACCTTAACTATTCCAGAGACTTCCATGCCATTTCATGGCATCATAGACGTGGACCCCAAGGTTTCTCTGATCATCATTTACTGAACAAGTTCTACCCATTTGACTTCCCAAAATGCATCACCTTGCACTATTAAATTCCACCTGCCAACACGTCGCACAACTTTCCAACTGATCTATATTCTGTTGTAGCTTTAAACAATCTACTTCATTTTGCTTGGGCAGCTTACAACCCAGCGGTATACAGGCTTCTCTAACTTCATAATCCTAGCTTTCCCCCTATCTCCATCCCCCCCATCTTAGTTCTCCGACCAGTCTGACTGTCCTGATTAAATTTTACCTTGTATGCTTTATCACCTTCCCTTAGTTAACAATTATCTATTCTACATTTTCCTTGAACTTTGTCCCCTTTGATCACTTGTTTTCATACTTTATCTTTCCATACCTCTCTTTTCCCTCTACCCTGACTCTCAGTATGAAGAAGGATCTCGACCCGAAACGTCACCCATTCCTTCTATCCAGAGATGCTGCTTGTCCTGCTGAGATACTCCAGCATTTTGTCTAATATCATCTTCATTATCACATCACCAATTATGTTGCAATATTAGATAAAAATACTGTTTAAGAGCCATGTAGAAAAATATCTAAATAGGGAAGGCATGAGAATATCGTACTAATGCAGCAAATGAGATTGATTGTTGATGAGTAAAAAGGTCAGCATGTATGTGGTGGTTTAAGAGCCTTTTTCTGTGCTTTGATGTCCTCTCGGTATTGTGACAGAGTGAAACTTGATCACTGTAATTAGTGTGTAGTACACAACCTATTGTACAAACCTTTGTTTTTCAAAATTCAAATTCTCTATTCAAATCATGTGCTCTTTGAAATTGGCACAAGAGGGCTGGTCTGCATAAACTGTGAGATTACATGTCATTCTGCACGTGACTAGTGCAACAACAGCAGGAGTATGTGATGACCAGTATGGAGCAGCCATATAAATACTAGCTGTATAAGAAAATAACTGCAGATGCTGGTACAAATCGATTTATTCACAAAATGCTGGAGTAACTCAGCAGGTCAGGCAGCATCTCGGGAGAGAAGGAATGCGTGACGTTTCGGGTCGAGACCCTTCTTCAGACTGTCTGAAGAAGGGTCTCGACCCGAAACGTCACGCATTCCTTCTCTCCCGAGATGCTGCCTGACCTGCTGAGTTACTCCAGCATTTTGTGTATAAATACTAGCTATTCTGCAGCAAGAGACTTGAGTGTCTCCACATTATTTCCATTGATAAGGCAGATGTCAGTCCAACTTGCACCAATCTTAGCATTATCCACAGTAAAACAATATGCTAGATCGATATCCTTTTTACCACCATGAAAATGTAGTCACTCCACCACTGGCACACTGACTGCAACATGCATCATCTTTAAAATGCCCTGTAGAAACTGAGGTTTTGACAGGAATTCCCTGGTTCTCAATCTGCACCATCCTTACAGGCAAGGCATATGGTAAACTGCCATCAGGAAAATTCCTTTGAGCGTCCAACATCCTTCCTTGGAAACCACAGATTACAGCAGTTGAGGGGGCAATTTGGCACAACTAGTGTATGCTGACCAAACAAGTCCAATTCGACTTGTTATACTGCTGTAGGTTTGCTTTTTTCTTTTCAGTACTTCTCAAATGTTTATGAATAGCGCAATTGAATCCACTTCCACTCATTCGTGGGAAGAGCATTCAATGGAATGCTTTTGCAATAAAAATTAATTGAAATAAAAATGGAAAGTCAATAAGTTCTTCTGAACACACTACAAAAAGTCCTTCATTTTTCCCTTTATTATTGTTCCAAATATTAAAGTTTACAATACGATATGATAAAACTTTATTCATCCCTGGAGGGAAATATAATTTTCATATATATCTCTACTTCTAAAATGTCATGATTCAGATCCCAGAAATGTCCCAAATAACATTGTGACACTACTTCACAAGCAAGACAACATTTAAGTTGGCAATGACTACTAATTATTAACCACGCTGGTATTGTCTACATTCTGTTAGAGCTTAAAAAATTCAAGTTTATCGCCCAAAAGCACATATAAAATATAATGCTGCACTAAGGTTAAAAAGAATCAGCCCTGACCTTACCGCATGACAGTGCAGGCGTGAGGTGTAAATAGTTAACTGTAGCTTCTATTTTTCTTGAGAACTTTGTGCAAGTAAAATTGTCTCTGGATCAGCTAAATTCTAATTGCAAAGCTTTTGGGAGGTTTTGAGATTGTGATAACCCCTTTGTAAATACAATTCTATCTTTAAAGTACATTTAAAAAATATATGGTTTCGTTTTGGAATTGTCTAAATATGGTCATCAATAAGAAATGTTAACTTGTTTCTCTCTGCAGATTCGGCTTGAGCAGCATTTCCTATTTTACGTAAAAAATAAACTCTGAATAAAGAACCATTCACGATTTACAAAATAGTCACGCAAATAACGCTCCAGCTGCTGCATTTGGCTCTTGACAACATGAGAATGCTTAAATATAAACGGGAACTGCTGAACCTGTTAAAAAGTTTGAGATCTGGGAGCTGAAGTGGAAGTAATTAGGGCAAATTCTTTCTTTCCCATCCTCCACCTCTCCCCAAAAAAATCATTTGCAAATATGTGACAGTACTCAAATGTAGCCATTTACTGCATATGCTATTTATATACAAGATTGGCGTTATATCAGCTGGAGATTTTGTTTTCCTCTGGGATATGCAAGTAAGAATTTTATTGTGTAGGAAGGAACGGCTGATGCTGGTTTACACCGAAGATAGACACAAAAATGTTGGTGTGTCTCAGCGGGACAGGCAGCATCTCTGGAGAGAAGGAATGGGTGACGTTTCGGGTCGAGACCCTTCTTCGGAATTTCATTGTTTTGTCCGGGACATATGACAATAAAACCCCTTCCTTGACTCCAGCGACAAGCTTTGAGAGTTCTTGACAGGTGGTTGCGACCCCTCACAGTGTGTGCAATGCTGGGGAGAGCGCTGTGAAGTGTGGTCCACACGGCTGCACCCATCTTCTGCAAAGCTCGACTCAGCCCCGGACCCCGGCAATTCCAGGCGCTAGTTGGACTTGTGCGTTCGGGTTACAACAGCAAAGCCTGCCGAAAGTTATAACGCACAGTGAGGTGGGGTGGGTTAAAGCAACTAAAAACACCGCCCTTCCGCGAGATGCTCTCCTCTCACATCCGACGGCGACCTTTCTGGCGGCTCCTCGAGCCCAACCGCCGCTTCTTCCATATTAGGAGATAGTGGAAGCGGCCGGCGCCGCGCAGGGTGTTGTGGGCCCGGTTCCTCGGGCCACTTCCGGGGGTTGGATTCTGGCGGCAGGGCAGGGGAGCGACTGCTCGTTGACGGTGAGAGCGCTGAGTTTAGTCTCTCTCTCTGCGCCCGCAGGCGAAGTTTGTATTTGAACTGCATTCGTGCAGCCCAGCATTGTTATTGGGCGTGCTCGGGGTTATTAATCAGCGGTCGCATTCAGTAGGTGCATACTTGTGTCTATTTCTTTTTTGTTTGCTTGCCGTCTTCCCCAGCAGGTAAGGACGTGCAAGCGGCAAAGCAGGGGGTGAGGTGGTGAGGTGGTGAGGTGGTGCTGGAGTTGCCATGGTGACGGGAAGGTATGGGGAGGGGGCAGAAATAACATCTACATTGAAACATTAAACTTGTCTGTAGAGGAATTGCTGGCTGCTTGACTTCCTGTTCGTGGGCAGGGCGGCACCGTGAGGAGGCGTTGGGTTGTATGTTCAATTTCTCCACAAGGGTGAGTGTTAAGAGTAAAGGTTACCCTGGAGTCATTAAAGATTTGTTGATTTGAAGCTAAACAATTTGATATCAATTGCAGTAATCGTCTCGAGGCATTTAAAATCAAATGGTGTGGTAATAGCAGAAAAGGACGTTGATTCCGAGAAAGTCATTCAGTGCAATATTGTCTGACTTTATAAATAATGGCACATACAGGAACATTTGTTCGTAAAAGCTTTACTTTACTAAGAGATTTGCCTTTGGATTTGCAACTTCTCGGCATGAATGTACCGGATATATTAGAGAATCAATGACTGAGAATAAGGAACTGAATTGTTCGACAAACTGGCTCTTGAGGCATTGGTGGATTTGGAAGTCATTTAAATCTCAAGGATCTACAGTTTTGAAATAGATTTCTAGACAAATTCGATAGTTTGGAAATTATCTTCCAAAGTTTTTTACGTTTTGATATTAGGGGAGGAAGACAAAACAAAGCTATTAACTTGTCAATGGAGGGGGAAAAGCTAGAATCTACAATATGGATATAATAGCAAAGTGCCTTGCCATCCCAACATGGATTTTTGAAAGGAAAATTACGTTTGACTAATCTGCCACAGTCCTTTGAGTATATAACCTCTACAATAGATATGTGGAAAACAAGTAGATTTGATGAGTTTGTGTTTTGGGAAAGTTGATTGACAAAGTTAGAACACATGAAATAGAGAAACGTATACCAATATTAATTGAGAATTGCTTATTGGACAAAAAACAGAGTGGGAATAAATGGATCTCATCAAAACATACAAATTATTAAAGAGGTTGACAGGGACCATGCTTACTTGGCTGAGATGTATAGGACCAGGGGGGTGAAAAGTTTCTTTAGAGGGTGGTGAACCTGTATAATTCTCTACTGTAAAGCTTGTGGTGATGAGTTATTGAGTTTATTGAAAATTAATATTTCTTGTTATGTAAAAACGTTACTTGAGTGTCTTGTTTTATTTCTTTGACTGAATTAAGAGTACAAGCCAAATTAATGATATGGAGTGAATATAAAATAATTGCTCTATAAAGAATATGTTTTTGTGCATTTAGGATACTGACAAAGTAATAAAGAGTTAAAATTCCTATTCATTCCATTGGTCTTGATTAGGCATCTCTACATGCTTGCCCTAACTTGCCAGGGTTGGAATGTGTTGATCAATTTGGGCTGTTGAGTTGGTGCACAATACATATTAGAAATGAGTAGTTTGTCAAGGTGTTTATCCTTTATTTGCTTAATCTAGTAAAAATCAGATTAATTTCTGTTTTGGTGTTCACGGCCACTGTTAGAGTTAGAGTTCTTCAGTGAATTTTAAATTCATTAAGTTTTGACAAAATAAACGTCCTATTCTAATGGTGTCTGGTTTTAAAACACGATTCAAAATGTATTCTGTTTTTAGAGGAGTTTTTTGTGTACCTCATGGGATTGTGTGTTGCTGGTAAGGTCAGCATTTATTTTGAATAACCTCTTCCAGCAATGGAAGGTGAGAGTAGGATTAGCAGTTCACTAGTGGTGATGAATTACCTCCTTGAACCGATCCCTTGGAAGGTATTCACACAATGCTGTTGGAGAACAGGATTCGGGGGTTGAACGGCAAAAATAAAGGAGTGGTGGTATATTTCTAGGTCAGAATGGTGCGCAACCTAGAGGGGAACATTGTGTTCCCACATTTAGAGGTTGTAAGCTTGCGTTTTGTATGCGAGTTCCTTCACAAGGTTTCAAAATAAAATGAACGGATATGTGGCAGACAGAAAATGCTGTGTTGTGAAATCTCTGAATAATGCTGTGCATAAAACGTTAGGATTTTCACTCATGTGGTTGGGACCATGTAATTGGTTATTCAAAGCAGGAATCTTTTAATGATTGATTCATTATAGAAACTTTGGTGAAATAGTTATGTTCAATCCTCAAGTGTTCAATGCTCTAAAATATTCCTCAGCAGGAAACTAAACTTCTAATTGTGTTGCATGTCTGAAATGCTTTCAACTGAGCTATTGGATGGCCTTGCCCTGTGATCCAATCATAAATATGCAATGTTTTGCTGACTCAAGCAAGAAGTGGATTTCAACAAGACTATTGCGTGGTCGGATCCTCTATCTTTAGTTCTTGGCAGGCTGATGCCAAATGTTATTTTAAAGAGAATATATATTGTTTTGAGCAACATTTTCCTTTCACCAGGTAAAATTTGAGCATTGGTACAATTCTATAAATCAGTTATACAAATCATATAACTGCTTGTTCAATAAATTCTAGGTTTGTGAACATTTTCCAGAAAAAAAAGATTTGTGAACTGAAGCCATTCTTAATGAGATGTGTTTGTTGTGGACAGACGTGTCAGACAGACATTGCTGTGTTCTAAAAATTGCATACAAGGTTTTCACTCCAATGTGGTTGGGAATATGTAAACACTTATTTGAAGCAGAAATCTTTAAATGGATGAATCATTGCAGATATTTGGGTGAAATGTTCATGCCTAGGTGTTCTACAGGTGCTCGAAGCTATACAGATAAACTTTTTTCCAATGGGTCATTAAACAAGCAAGTCTAATCTGAATGAAACACCATTTTAAAGTATTGACTACACCCCAAGAGTGTTGCAATACCATACAGAGCTTCCTTCTGCTTTTAACATTGCAGCAGCTGAACTGACAGATATAAGAAGTGTAGTTACACCCCTCTGCTTAACAAGAATGTATCTACCACTGCCTTAAAAATATTCAGAGCTTTCTTCCACTGCCCTTTGAGACAAGCAGTTTCAAAGATTCTGAACCTGTAAAGAAATGTGACCTCATCTGTTTAAAATGGACAAACACATTTCTAGATTATCTGCGTTGATCCTATCAGCGGCCTCAAATCTTGAGGTTCAGTCAAGTCTCCTCTCACTTTTCTAAATTCTAACAGTTAGTGCTAGCCTGCCAATCATTCCTCTGCACACAGCTTGCCCAAACAAGAGTTAGATTCTGAACTGCTTTCAATACACGAAATAGGGCATTGATTCTGTACATATTCAAAGTAGAAAGTGCGGGAGTAACTCAATGGGGTAGACAGCATCTGTGGAGGCAAGGTTTCGGGTCAGGTCCATTCTTCAGACTGGAGAAGAGGTGAGGATGGGACAAGGCCTGGGCTGAAGGCTCTGGACCTGTAATCGCTGGAGTTTAAAAGGATGAGGGGATATCTTATTGAAATTTGCCAAATAATGAAGGCCTGGATAGAGTGGACATGGAAAGGACATTTACAGTAATGGGAGAGTCTAGAACCAGAGGGTACAGCCTCAGAATAAAAGGATGTACCTTTAGAATGAGGAAGAATTTCTTTAGCAAAAGGGTGGGAATCTATGGAATTAATTGTCACAGATGGCTGCAGAGGTTAAGGCATTGGGTATGTTTAAAGTGGTGATGGATAGGTTCTTTATTTGGAAGGGTGTCAAAGGTCATGTGGAGAAGGGTTGAGAGGGAAAAATAGATCAGCCATGATTATATGGTGGAGTTGACTTGATGAGCTGAATGATGTAATTCTGCTCCGATGAGTTATGGTCTTATGGCAGGGTGGGAGGAGGTATAGTCAAGGTAACTTTGGGAGTCGGTGGGTTTGTAGCAAACACAAATTGACAATCTGTCCAATTGATAGACTTGTATGAATGTTTCCAATGCCCAAAACAAACTTCCCTACTTTTGTGTTTAAGTGTCCTTATAATTAACAATAACATTTGGCTTTCCTAATTATTTGCCTCTATGCCACTTGGAAATCAGACACTGAACACTTAAAGTCTGGTATAAGAAAATAACTGCAGATGCTGGTACAAATCGATTTATTCACAAAATGCTGGAGTAACTCAGCAGGTCAGGCAGCATCTCGGGAGAGAAGGAATGGGTGACGTTTCGGGTCGAGGCCCTTCTTCAGACTGATGTCGGGGGTGGGACAAAGGAAGGATATAGGTGGAGACAGGAAGATAGAGGGAGATCTGGGAAGGAGGAGGGGAAGGGAGGGACAGAGGAGCTATCTGAAGTCTGGTGCAGTCTTTCATCATTTTTCTTTTTCTTGCCAAAGTTGGAGATTTCACATTTTCCTATACTGTACTCCATTTACTAGATATTCTTCCATTCGTGTAACCCATCCATGTAGATTGGTAACCTCTTTGTCTTCTATTCACCACCACCATTGTGTCATCAGTAATTTAAATAACACTATCCTCAGTGCCCTAATCTGCCATTACATAAATTATAAAATGATGGGATCCAACACAATCCTGTAGAGCAATGTTTGTTTCATCTTTCCACGCAGAAAAAGATTTATTTATGGCTATACTCCCTGATAACCAGCCAATCTTCTATTCACATCAGTATGCTACACCCAACGGCATGAACTGTTATTTTCTGCAATAACTTTTGACGTGGCATGTTTTTAAAGGCCTTCTGGAAATCTTGAGATTTGACTACATTTTGCTGGTTTTCGTTTATCCACAAAATGTAACGATGGTACTTCAAAGAACAGGATAGCACTAGTGGATCAATTATGTTTCCATTAACAGAAGGACAAAGAATCCATGTTCATTCTCAGTTCAATGCCTCTTGTTTTTAAATCAGTCATTTGTTTCTTTGAAGATGCAAGTATTTAGCTCAGACTGTCACCATTGCAGTGAGATGCAAGTCCCAAAAAGAAAAACTTTTTGACTTGGTGGTCACTTAAGTACTGAGTCAATCTTAAATGAGTCATTTCCAATAAAGTGTACTTTGTACTGATTAGGATTTGTTGGTTTTACACGGCCATTTGAACAGGAAGTCTCAAAATGCTTAAGTTGGTGGTTTGCAAAATGGAGTACACTTAAGAAATGTATAACCACTGAGTTTTAAGTGCTACATTTAACTTAATTGAAGGCAAGGTACTAAATATATTTTCTCGTAAATAATTATTCTATAATTGTGGAAAATGTAGGGGGCTCTCTTTTCATGTTGGAGATGTGCTATGCAGCAAGCTTTTGGTAGAAATCCAAGTCATGGAAATGCTGTTGATGGTGATTTCTTATCTTGTACTTGGTGTGTGTGAAGCAGCATGAATCATGGGGGAAATCCCATTTTTTTATTTACCTTTACTCTATTCGCTTGCCCATCAACTCATCTCTTATTCTTTTGTCAATTATCTACACTAAGTACATTGAATAGTCACCAATTAAACTACCAGTATGCCTTTAGGATGTGAGAGGAAACTGTAGTACCTAAAGGAAAGCCATAGTCATGATGAGAGTTATCACTAAATGTGTAAAGTAAAAATTGCCAGGCTTTGTGCAATCAGAGCAAGAGTTGGTTTGGACCACACCAGTATGGTGGGCAGACTTCTCTCCTAAAGATGCAAGATTATCAATATATAAGCTTCTGTTTGATTTGTGAATGAATTAAGAATGATTCACTTGCTCAATACCAGAATTATATTTCATTGCAATTTTTAACCATGTGATCATGCATTTATCCTGCTTTGCTATAATTAGTCAGCCAGGAGCTATGCCAGGAATACAACTGCACAATGAAAGATCAATATATCTTAATTTTTGATCACTTAGGCACATGGTATATGTAGGGAATGGAGATATATGGATCAGATGCAGGCATAGGAGATTTGATTAAGTTGGCATCATGTTTGGCATGTGCATTGTGGGCCAACGATCCTGTTCATGTGCTGTGTTCTAGATGTTTTTTCACTTAAGCTGCAATTTTTCCCAAAACCCCACGTTATGCAACATTTCAGACATATTTCTGAAAAGTATTTTTATATGACCTTGCTATTAAATCGTGAGCGGAGGCTTGAAAACAAATCATCAAAATTAGCCTAGATAAACTTTGGAGTACTGTTTCTGCATGGAGTACTTGCCTTAGTGAAAATAAGGAAGCAGGCTTTCTAAAATGTTGCACATGTTAGAAATGTGAAGGAAATACTGCTTTGCATCAGTTATTGCAATAAGTGTGTCAGCAGTCCAACAATTGAAGTTTTTAAATGGTTATGTTACACTTGGGTAAGATAGCATAACAATTGCATAATCATATATAAAATAATATTGGACTACTGCATTGTTTAACTTGTTGCTCCTTTTTCTCTAGATTTGAACAATGGCTAACATGGAAACTCTTGTACAGAGACTGGAACAAGTAGTATTGCGGTTGGAGACATTGCAACCATCTGGAGTTGGTTCTTCTGATGGTAAAGAAAAACAAGTTGTTTGAACTGTTAAAGGATGAAGTTCGTGCCTGCTCTTTATTCTGCCATGCAAAGTGTTAATATCAATGGCTATGTTCTGCTTTGAGTTTGTTGCATGATTGGACTGTGGCTGGATCATTCTAAGACTAACGGGAGTGTAGTTGCTTGGATGCCGTTCTATTAATACAGATCTGTTATGGATTGACTCCAGTGGATACTAGTCAAGTTTTGATTTTGCCAGAAATGTCAATTGACGTCATGCCATACGGAAAAGCAGGATAGGAAATCGACAGTAAAAAAAACTGAGATTTTTTTGGTGAACAGTTCTTTCCATCGTGATAAATAATGTGCTAGGATGGAAAAATCTGACTGAATGGATCACTGTTTTCATCCGTTCTGAATGGCTCTACTTTGTAAAGTGTTTGCTCTAAACAGTCTACATCTGTATCAGGTTTCATCTGAATTGATTCCAGTGTGAATTCAACTCTAATTTGCACCAAGAAATGTCAGCAGGTTCAAAATGTTATTGTTCTACCAGTTTTTCCTTGCACATTGAAAATGATCGGATCAAAAGTTTTCTCTTGTGGAAGCCACATGAAATAATTGTATGAAATAATCCTTGTAGATTAATAAGCATTTTTAGTCTATCTTAATGTGTAAACTGAAAGATATAAAGAAAGAATCTAAGTCTAGATCTGTGATTTTTAATTGAAAGGAATGACTGAAGAATGCCACAAAGCTGATGTAACTCATGCAGGACAGGCAGCATCTCTGGAGAGAAGGAATGGGTGACGTTTCGGGTCGAGACCCTTCAGACTGAAAGACACGGGATAGGGAAACGAGATATATGGAAAATAATGCAGAGAGATAAAGAACAATGAATGAAAGATATGCAAAAAAGTAACGGTGATAAAGGAAACAGGCCATTGTTAGCTGCATGTTGGGTAAAAACGAGACGCAGGTATGACTTGGGTGGGGGAGGGATAGAAAGAGAGGGAATGCCGGGGTTACTTGGAGAAATCAAATTCATACCACTGGGTTGTAAGCTGCCCAAGTGAAATAAAAGATGCTGTTCTTCCAATTTGCATTTAGTCACACTCTGACAATGTAGGAGACCTAGGACAGAAAGGTCAGTGTGGGAATGGAAAGGAGAATTAAAGTGTTTAGCAACCGGGACATCAGGCAGGTTCAGGCAGACTGAGCAAATGTGTTCAGCGAAATGATCGCCCAGTCTACATTTGATCTCACTGATGTATAAGAGTCCACACCTTGAACAACAGATATAGTAGATGAGGTTGGAGGAGGTGCAAGTGGACACCTGCCTAACCTGAAAGGACTATCGGGGTCGTTGGACAGAGTCAAGGGAGGAGGTGTAGGGATGGGTGTTGCATCATCTGCCGTTGCAAGGAAGGTACCTGGGGAGGGGGTAGTTTTGGTGGGAAGGGATGAGTTAACCAGGAAGTTGCTGAGGCAACGGTCTCTGCAGAAGGCGGAAAAGGGTGGAGATGGGAAGATGTGACAAGTGTTGGGATCCCGTTGGAGGTGGCAAAAATGTTGGGGAATTATGTGTTGTATGCAACAGCTGATGGGGTGAAAGGTAAGGGACTAGGGGCCAAGACACGAATGAGGGCCTCATCTGTGATGGGAGAGGAGAGCGCCAGTTCCCTAAAGAACTAGGACATCTCGGATATCCTGGTATGGAACACCTCATCTTGGGCGCAGATGCAGCGTAGATGGAGGAATTGTGAGTAGGGGATAAAGTCTTTGCGGGAAGCAGGGTGGGAAGAAGCGTAGTCGAGATAGTTGTGGGAGTCAGTGGGTTTGTAATACACGTCTATCGATAGTCTATTTCCTATGATGGAGACAGTGAGATCACGAAAGGGGAGGGAGGTGTTGGAGATGGTCCAAGTAAATTTGAGTGCAGGATGTAAATTGGTGGTGACATTGATGAAGTCCATGAGTTCTGCATGAGTGCAGGAGGTAGCACCAATGTAGTCATCAATGTAACGATTATAGAATTTGGGAATAGGGCCAGTGTATGTCTGGAACCGGGATTGTTCAACATACCCTACAAAGAGACAGGCGTAGTTGGGGCCCATGCCGGTACCCATAGCTCCGCATTGAACTTGGAGGAAGTGGGAGGAGTCAAAAGAGAATTTGTTATGGGTGAGGAACAGCTCCGCGAGGTGGAGTAGAATGTTAGTAGAGGAAAATTGGATGGTTCTACGGTCGAGGAAGAAACGGAGGGCTTTAATGCCTTCCTGGTGGGGGATGGAGTTGTAGAGGGAATGAACGTTCATAGTAAAGATGAGGGGGTGGGGTCTCGAAAGTGGAAGTCATTAAAAAGACGAAGGGCATGTGAGGTATCTTGGACATAAGAATGACGGCCACAAGGTTTATTTTTAAGAAACTATTAGACAGATACATAGAATGGGTTTAGTGGGGATATGGGATAAACGCAGGCAGGTGGGACTAGTGTAGATGGGACATGTTGGTTGGGGTGGGTAAGTTGGGCCGAAGGGTCTGTTTCCACGCTGTACGACTCAATGACTATATTGGGTCAATCGCAAAAAATCTCTGTCAGCCAACTGCATGGAACAAAAGGGAAAATCCATTATTTCCAGCTCTTCGCGGTTTATTACAAACCTGTAATATCAACCTATATTATATGTACACCCATCGAGGAAAGCGCCAACCATCTTATGGACTGTTGATGAACAGTTCTTGCCTCTCGCCCTAATGTAAACCAGACATTTTGTTGTGTCCTGAACAAGAACAATAATCCTATATTCTATTTCACAAAATCCTGGAGTACCTCAGCAGGTCAGGCAGCATCTCAGGAGAGAAGGAATGGGTGACATTTCGGGTCGAGACACTTCTTCAGACTGATGTCAGGGGGGCGGGACAAAGGAAGGATATAGGTGGAGACAGGAAGATAGAGGGAGAACTGGGAAAGGGGAGGGGAAGTGAGGGACAGAGGAACTATCTAAAGTTGGAGAAGTCAATGTTCATACCGCTGGATTGCAAGCTGCCCAAGCGAAATATGAGGTGCTGTTCCTCCAATTTCCAGTGGGCCTCACTATGGCACTGGAGGAGGCCCATGACTGAAAGGTCAGACTGGGAGTGGGAGGGGGAGTTGAAGTGCTCAGCCAGTGGGAGGGGGAGATCAGGTTGGTTAAGGCAGATTGAGCGAAGGTGTTGAGCGAAACGATCGCTGAGCCTGCGTTTGGTTTCGCCAATGTAAAGAAGTTGACATCTAGAGCAGCGGATACAATAGATGAGGTTGGAGGAGGTGCAGGTGAACCTCTGTCTCACCTGGAAAGACTGTTTGGGTCCTTGGATGGAGTTGAGGGGGGAGGTAAAGGGACCGGTGTTGCATCTCCTGCGGATGCCGGGGAAAGTGCCCGGCGATGGGGTGGTTTGGGTAGGAAGGGACGAGTAGACCAGGGAGTTACGGAGGGACCGGTCTCTGCGGAACGCAGAAAGGGGAGGGGATGGGAAGATGTGGCCAGCAGTGGGGTCCCGTTGTAGGTGATGGAAATGTTGGAGGATGATTTGTTGGATACGCTGGCTGATGGGGTGGAAGGTGAGAACGAGGGGGATTCTGTCCTTGTTACGAATGGGGGGAGGGGGAGCAAGAGCGGAGCTGCGGGATGTAGAAGAGGCCCTAGTGAGAGCCTCATCTCTAATGGAAGTGGGGAAGCCCTGTTTCCTGAAGAATGAGGACATCTCTGGTTTGGAGGAAGTGGGAGGAGTCAAAGGAGAAGTTGTTAAGGGTAAGAACCAGCTCTGCTAGGCAGAGGAGAGTGTTAGTAGATGGGGAGTGGTTGGTTCTACGGTCGAGGAAAAAACGGAGGGTGATGGGGATTGGCCCCCACAAGGATGGTCTTGATAATCTTTACCATGGATGTCCAGTCACTCTACACTTCCATCCCCCACAAGGATGGTCTTGAAGCTCCAACAATCCTATATTCTACGATCTTGTGCTCAAACTGCCTCACAGCTAATAACGGAGGCCTAGCTTGTCAGTTATGTATATAAGCCCACGGAAATGAAATGTGGACAAAAACCACAATACCTACTTAGTTCTCTGTTCTATAACATATTATGTAACTATCCTCCATTTTGTAACATCTACTTTTGTGCATTATTACTTGTCTACCTACTACAATGCTTTTGCAACATCTCTGATGTCCTAGTGTGAAACACCTCATCCCGGGCGTAGATGCGGCGTAGACGGAGGAATTGGGAGTAGGGGATAGACTTTTTGCAGGAGACCGGGTGGGAAGAAGTGTGGTTCAGATAGCTGTGCGAGTCAGTGGGTTTATAGTAGATGTCAGTCACTAGTCTGTCTCCTGTGATGGAGATGGTGAGGTCCAGAAACGGGAGGGAGATGTCTGAGATAGTCCACGTATATTTAAGAGCAGGATGGAAATTGGAAGTGAAGTGTATGAAGTCAGTGAGTTCTATATGGGTACAAGAGGTAGCACCAATGCAGTCGTCGATGTAGCGGAGGTTGAGTTCGGGGATGGGGCCGGTGTAAGTCCGGAACAGGGATTGTTCGACGTACCCGACAAAGAGGTAGGTGTAGCTAGAGCCCATGCGAGTGCCCATAGCTATGCCTCTGGTTTGGAGGAAGTGGGAGGAGTCAAAGGAGAAGTTGTTAAGGTAAGAACCAGCTCTGCTAGGCAGAGGAGAGTGTTAGTAGATGGGGAGTGGTTGGTTCTACGGTCGAGGAAAAAACGGAGGGTGGTGGGGATTGGCCCCCACAAGGATGGTCTTGATAATCTTTACCATGGATGTCCAGTCACTCTACACTTCCATCCCCCACAAGGATGGTCTTGAAGCTCCAACAATCCTATATTCTACGATCTTGTGCTCAAACTGCCTCACAGCTAATAACGGAGGCCTAGCTTGTCAGTTATGTATATAAGCCCACGGAAATGAAATGTGGACAAAAACCACAATACCTACTTAGTTCTCTGTTCTATAACATATTATGTAACTATCCTCCATTTTGTAACATCTACTTTTGTGCATTATTACTTGTCTACCTACTACAATGCTTTTGCAACCTCTAACAATGTCTTTGCTTCTCTACAGAGGTTGCTCCCTATGTTGAAGCATTTGATGAGCTCCTTGCTGGACCAATGGCAACATATTATAAACTAAGCAAAGAAATTGGTGGAGATGTTGCAACACAAGTGAGTACTTTGTCTTTACATTATAGGTAGCTATGTCACAATATTCCTGATAATGGGATCATGACAAGGAAGAAGCTCACTCATAGCATCTAATTTCATTTTGATTGATTTTGTATCTTGTTATATAAAATAAGGAAGGGTGAAAAGTGTGGTGGAGTCATCATGATTAGCTTTATTTGAAAAAGTTTTTAAACATTCTGCTTTGACCCTGCTGTTATGAATAAACTGATTCATCAGGAAGCCTGCAGTTCAATTCTTAAGTCAGTTGAAATCCAGAAAAATAATATCTTGAATTGCTTGATGTTAGGGGGATGAAAATTTAAAGATAGCTATTTAAAGATAGCTAATACTTTGCATGTAATCCATAGTGTGGTGAAGTAAAACATACGTGCGGTAAAATGCCCGCAATACCACTGTGATTGAATATTGTGGACAATATTTAAATCTATGTTGATTTGGTTTGCAGTGATATAAGATATTTATTGGAGCCTATGGTCTTAAAATTGGTACTGTCATAAAAGCAATGTGGGAAGAATGTCCATGTAACAGAATTTCCACAACCTCGCTTATCACAATGTACAATTTTATCTCCATTTCAGTCAATGGTATGTCATCAACACTATCCACCAGAAAAATTGATGCTAATTAACACCTAAATCCTAAACGATTACAGTATTGCTGCACTGCACACTTGATTTTCGTTATCTGCTGATTTGCTATCCACGGATCAATGTACCTGTGCGATTGGCCCATGGCCTTATTTTGGAATTTTCAAATATATCTACATAAATGTACATTTTAAGGAAATCGGTCATTGTCTTTCCAGACTACTAGTGTCAAAGGGCACCCTGTTGTACATTGTTCTGGTAGAGAGTTATCTTTCCTTTTGTCGCTGCACCCAGTTATTTCAAACTTCCCCAATCACTGCTTGTAAGTATCAGTACGTACAATGGAAGTATTTTATTAACTAAGATGATTTTTTTAGTTATTTGAACACAACAATGTATGCGCTGGTGTTTTAATGCCGATAGAACATAATAGGGCATATTTATGTTTATTTAGACAAGCTATGTATTAGGGACCAGAGAAAGGTGTTTGATATTAGCATTTTCTGTTATCTGCGCAAAGTCCATGACCCTACCTTTTATTGATAATGAAGATTAGGTGTATGTAACAACAAAATGTGTTACCTGGGCTAATATATAGGTTCCTGTGTGTTTAACTTGTTTTGGCTAGATGTTGTCAGTTGTTCGGGGAGATGGTAGGTCCCTGGTCTACTTGCGTATCTGATTTTTGGAGATGTGCTATTTGACTGTCCAAGAGTGTCTAAGAGATTTTTCTAGTCAGTGGTGGATTGGGTGAGTCTTCATTTGGGTTACTGGTACCTTTCCTTGACATTGTAACTGATCCAGTGTCCAGAGGATAGCCATGTAGGACTCAAACTTATCATCATTTTTGTTTTTTATAATGACAGTGCGGCACACTGGCATAGGTAATAGTGTTGCTGCCATGCAGTATCAAGCTGAGTTTTGTTCTGACTTCCAGTGTTTTCTGAGTGGGGTTGGCATGTTCTCTCTGTCTTTATGGGTTTCCTCTGTTCTTGTTTCCTTGCTATTTACAAAGATGTGAACATTGGTAGGTTATTTGGCCGCACATAATGTGCCCCTGGTGGATATATAGGTGTAGAATCTGGGGTCGTGAATGGGAATATAAGGTGAGTTGGTCACAGTAAAATTAGTGGGTTATGCAATTACTCTGAGCTGGCTTTGAGTTGATTGGGCAATTGGCAGTATCTGTCAAATTGAATGCATTTGCATTGAATTAAGGCAAAATTTAATTGTGAAAATAATGAATCAAAACCGTTCTGTTTGAACCTAAACTCAGGTTTGTGTGGGTGAAAAGATTTTGCTATGTATTCAGCACTTTTTCTCCTCCAATTAGGCTAACATGGTGAATGAAGCTCTAATTTTCCAGAGAGGATTTCTGGTAACAGCTTCCCAATGTCAGCAACCTCGAGAGGTAGGATGTTTTCTGTAATAAATGTCAAGTTTACAGTAATTATTTTTAAATTTATTTTAATTGTTTTTATTACCATTACATTTGCATTTGTTTTGAATGCAACGTGACGATACTATATGTATCTGATAGGTAGTCAAACTTTGCTTACCCGTGCAATCAGCAGACCATTAATAAGTGTCCGCTATTGTTCAGTGATGATTGTCTTGCCCGAGCTGGAAGGTTTTGGCTCTGGTCCCAGTTTGTGTTACTTGAGTGTTGCACTGAAGCAGTGCCATATTGCCTAATGTACAGACTTTCAGGTGGGACTTTTTATCCCCAAGTGGACATAATAGGTTCCACCTCACCATTTTGAAGAAGAGCAGAGGAGTTTTATTACTGGCCTGGCGAGTACTTATCAGGCTGTGAAAATTAATTATATGGTTGTTATTGCTGTTTATGAGAATTTGTGTTTTTAAGTTGACTGATGTTTGGAACATAGCCAAACATATGAAATATATTTCATGTATTTTGTTGGCTACCTCAGGGTACCCAAAATCTAAGTCACCTTTTCATATTCAGATTCTGAACTGACTCCATCACCACTGGATAGGCTCAGAATCACATAGTTGCAATGCAGAATGGGGGCATCTCTATCCCATCAAGTCTATATAAACTTAATGTAAGAATATGTCTTCAAGTGCCCTGTAAATTCTGTATCCATACCAGCTTTATGTGATTAATTCAGCTAATCTTAGTTCTCCTGCCCTCTCCTTCAAATTGTTTTCTTTTAGATCCTTATACAGCTCACTTTTAAATACCACAATTGAATCTGCCTCCACCACTTTTGGACCCTAATCACTTGCTGTATTTTCCCAAACATGTTTGGAGTTTTCTGCATTCATCCTACTGGCTCTCTGGCTCTGTCACTCTGGCTCTTGACAATTATGCCAACAGGAATAATTTTTCTCCATTTATTGGTATTTTCAAATGACTCTCATCAATATTCTCTCAATCTCACCTGTTTCAAGGACAGCAAACCCATTTTGATAAATTGTTCTGTGCCACTCCAAAACCGTTACATCTTTCCTAAGGTGTGATGTCTCAGAGATTTATCATGACTTGCATTTGCACTCTGCTTCTGCTTATAAGGCCCAGGATTCTATATGCACATTTCACTGTGTTTTCAATCTGTGTTTTCAATATTTCCTCCAATTTTAGCAAACTATATGCATCACTCTATTCCTATGCCCCTTTTTAACGTGTCATCTTGTTTATATTGCTTATCCTTGCACTTCCTACGAAAATGTAACGCTTCACATTTCGCAGCATTAAACCCGCATCTGCACTAGTTTCCAACAGCCTGTTTTGTTGGATTATTTTTATCCTTGCAGTTCACAGCACCTCCAAGTTTTGCATCATCTGCAAATCTGGAAAAGCGATCACCGCCGTATCCAATCATAATCTTGAAAGTGAATGGAGACTGCATTCACCACCTGCCTAAATAATTGTGTCTCAAATATTTATGTACAAATATACAAATTGAGCATATGACTGGTGCATGTACATTTTGCATATCTTGTAATTCTGCATGATAAACTGGATCCCAATATGTTTTTTGGGACAGAACTATGGCTTCCGCCATGTGTTTCCAAGAAAACCCTGACGTCATTGGACATGTGCCTGGTATTAAATTCCAACAGATGCACATGAACTGGCCTGAATTTTGGGTGTATATATCGGAGCCCATAAAATAGTTGGAATCATATTTCTCTTCAGTAAAGGGAGTTTTTCAAATGTGTAGCACGAATCAAAATGACATATCTAAATTTCTAACCTGCCTGCCCTCAGGCCATTCGGCATACAATTAGCCACTTAGACCATGATGGGTCAATTTGATTCTTGTACTGTGCTGAATTTGGGATTCATTGCCAAAACTATAATATTTCTACAATTAACTTTTTGGAGAGAGTGTTGTCTCTATTCAATCATGATGGAGTTTGCATTTTCTTCCTGTTACTTTGGGTTTTGATCTGGTGTTCCAACTTACCAAAAACTCGCTGGTAGGTTCATTGTTTTACCTAATGTCTAGGAAAGTGAAAACAATTACAGGGAAGCTGATGATTAGGAGAGGGAGCAAATTGCAGAGCTCGGAAAACGCGGCAAGAGAATGGGACCGTTGAGATTACTTTTGGGAGCTGTCATGGACCCAATGTCAAGTCAAGTCAATTTTATTTGTATAGCACATTTAAAAACAACCCACATTGACCAAAGTGCTGTACATCTGATTAGGTACTAAGGAAAAAAATGAAACATACAGTAGCACGCAAACAGTTCACAGCGTGCTGAATTGCATCCTTCTATGTCATCTAAGTAATGTACAGATTGTACCTTAGGCCAGGATGTTGAGTGTATTAAGCAGTAATGCTGAAAAGAGTTAATGGATATCGAGAATCACAGATGAATCAGCATTTAACTGAGTTGCCAAAAATCTGCCTGTGGATGCAGAACCACATAATATCATATGTCATCAGCTTCATAAAGGCAACAAAGTGTGACTATTGAAAAAAAAAAAGAGAAGCAAGGAACTGCAGGTGCTGGTTTAGACAGCATCTCTGGAGAACATGGATAGGTGACATTCCGGGTCACTACTTGCACCAGCACTTCAATGATTGAGCATTAGCCTGTGTAAGTAAGGATTCGTACAGCACAGAAATGGGCCCTTTGGCTCACTGAGTTTACATCAGGCAGAAGTGGGTGGATAGAAGTTGGATTGTTGGACCTATGAAACTCCTGAATTGCAGTTATTACTATTTGATTTTTTTCCCTGAAATGTTTCATTTATTTGGCATGAGGAATCAACAGCGGAGGTGGGGAACCGTTCCCTCTCTCCAGAGATGTTGCCTGTCCCGCTGAGTTACTCCAGCTGTTTGTCTCTGTCTTCAATTTATACTTCATAGGGAATCTGGTAATTGAAGTATTTTGCAGTCATTTTTTTTGTTATGGAAATCCTAATGTGCAGTAATGCCGAGATGTTTGGTTGTTTTTTCCTTGCTAAGGTTTCCACCAGAGACTAATTGAGGTGCCACACAAGATTAAAAATAGCTGCTAATTATGTGCTGCAGTCATAATTGTCTATAAATTGCTTACTGATGCAGTTAATTTCAAGTCTCCCATTGTCAACAACTTTCATGTTCTCATTGATAAAGAGCATTAATTTTGTACGTGCATTTTAAAATATAAGGTTTTCTTAAATGGTTCCTAATGAGTGCTTTCAAGAGGTTGCTTTAGTGAGAAGTGGTTATTTTTACAGTAGAAGTAAATATTTGGACAGAGACAGTGAGACTGAATATTTGCAAAGGTGATGGCTAGTTTGACAGCAAATTAATGTAAGACTTTAAAATGTGGTAGATGTGACCTTGGGCCCACCAATTAATGATAATGAAAGGATGTGTCAACAATCAGCATTGTGGTTTTATTTTAAAATATTTATTCCCAACAACTGATATTAAATATATCAATTTAATTTAAGGTGTTGACGATACCTCACCTGGACTATTATGTATAGTTTCAATCTCCTTATTTAAAGAGTGATATATTTACATCAGCATCAGTTCAGAAAATGTTTGGCAGATTAATCCCCCAGATGAAGGTGTTTTATGAGGAAAGAATGAGCAAATTGGGTTTGTATTTTTTGGAATCTAATGGAAAGAGAGATCAAGAGAATGTTTTTTTATGGGGGGAATGTAGAATCAGGATCAGTTTTAGAATAAGGGTTCACGCATTATAGACAAATTTATTCTTTGAATCTGGAGTCTTCACGCCTTTCCTCTGGTGAAATCATGGAATATTCAAGGTTTAGCTGAAGGTTTCAGAGCAAGGAAGGAAGATAGAGTGGAGGACAAGATCATATTGAGCTTACTGAATAATACTTTATCAACCATTGCTAATGAAGTGCTGTCGAAGCTTAGATACTGTTATAATGTATGTAATGTAGCAATTAATACTTGCCCACCATACACAAGCAGTTATAATGAAATAATTTAAGTGAAGTTGATTGTAGCTTGGCTAATACTATCACTCTGATAAAGCATCTACTTGTAATTTTACCGTGGAATCTTTTATACCCAATTGAGAGGGTCAATTGGGCTTCATGGTTAAGGACCAGCAGTTCAGCATTTCAAATGTAGGTGTCCTGGCATGACAAGGATGGATGTAAAGGAAATGGGGTTATCGCATTACTGATTAAGGAGAATGATACCGTTGCCCAGGAGAGAGTATCTTGGAGAGATCATAAACGGGGTAGAATTTGGGGTTACAAAAGGTGTAATCATTGTGATGGACTTTATACTGTGGGTCTGCCAATAGCTAGCAGACGCTAGAGAAACAGATGCAGGCAGATCATGGAAAGATTATCACCATAATCTTTGGTTATTGGAGTGTATGATCAGAACTTCCCCAAGATGATTGGCACTCCCTTAATGCTGGGGGCTTACTTGAGGCAGAAGTTGTGAGATGCCAGAGGGTTTCTTGAATGTAGGTAGTCCATGAAGGAATGGGGCTCTACAAAGTCTTGTATTGGGGAATGAGCCTGACCAGGTGACTGAAGTTTCAGTAGAGAAAACAGTTTGAGAACAGTGATCATAATTTTGTAAGTTTTAGAATAGTTATGGTCCTCGGGTGAAAGTGCTAAATGGAGCTGGTGGGGGAATTACAACAGTATTATGCAGGAACTGGGGACAGTACATTGGAAATGGATTTTTGAGATGGGGATGGGGAATCCTTATCTGACATGGGAATCTCTTAAAGGTCAGCTGGTTAGAGTTCAGGGACAGTATGTTCCTGTGAGTATGAAAGATAAGGATGGCAATGTGGGGTAACCTTGGATGACAAGAGAGATTAATCTTAATCGAAAAAAGAAGCATGTGTAAGGTTTAGGATGCTGGAATCAGATGAGGAATACAAAGGAAGTGGGAAAGAAATTAAACTAGAATTAGGAACATTAAAAGGGGCTATGAATTGTCCTTGAGAAGGTGGGTTAAGGAGAATCCCTGGGCATATTATGTATTTACATTCTATGATTTAATTTTATATTAATGATTATTTTAGAATATACTGCTAAAAGGCAAATACTTTTTTTGGATTTGTATGCTTGGAACAATTCTGAGATGGCACTTGGGGTCTTCTAATCAATTATCTGATCACAAAGGCCTTGCAAATGCCAATTGTCTATATTTTTTGACAAGATTTGCGACTCTCCATGCTTACAACTATGACCCATTTCAAACATTGGATGTCACCTGGTAATTTTATAGCCTCTGGTAAATTTTCTGCTCCTTAGTGTGGCTGTTCTTTACATTGTCTGTTAAAAGTCAATAATCAAATCATGAAGGCACAGAATGAAAAATGAGGATCTCATTTGGCTTATTTTAATATATGTTCAAATTAAAATCTCATTGAATTTATTGCAATTAATTTGAGGACAGATGTTTTGTGTTTCCGATATTCTTGCCTGAGATGAAAGGTACAATGTTCAAACTCCTCTGTAGAGACCCATTCTAGACCGAATAGGTGCAATAGTTAACAAGTAACATGTTTGTCAAAAACAATCCTTCAGAGGTAACTTGAAATTGATTTGAATGTAAACAACAGACATAAAATATTGGCATTGTGTTAAAATTAAATTTTTTTGGTTACATTTTAAGACAATGCTATGACCTTAATAACATAATAATGCTTCACCATTTTGGTATTAAATATTTAACAGAATAAAGAATGTGAACAGTTAATAGGTAACTTTACATGTAACTTTATTTGACATCAAGGAGTTATTTTAAAATAGTTTTATCCTCATTGATCCTGGAAGTAACGTTCATCCAAGAGGTTTTATTCGCAACCCATGTCCTGACCACTGGCAAAAGATCTAATCGGTTGAATTGTTTTTGACCAAATTGTCTGAAATTTGAATTTTCAAAGGGAGTTGAGGAAAGATTTCAGGGTTAGGAATAATAGGGATTACAAACAGAATGAATGACTGGGTTTGGGATAAATGCTCTTTCCAAAAATCCCTAGGGGCTACTGGGACAAATGGCTTCTATATCCAAAATTCAAAATAAAATGCAAAACTGATTTCTCATTGAAGAATAAAAGCAGATCTTTAAAAGTTTGTAACTTGATTATGGAAAAGGCCATAATCACTTTTAAAATTGTGCTAGTGGGTTTTAACTATGAATACCTATTTCCCAACAGAAATTTCAAAAACAACTTACTTTGTATAAATTATTATAGGAATCTACTTAAATATCGGTTTATGTTTGTCATGTGAATCAAGATACAATGAATAACTTTATTTTGCCTGCTATCTGGGTAAAAAATACTAAACATGAATACAACAGGTAGTGTGAAAAGATTGAATTGATTTGAAAGGTACAGCATGGAAACAGACACACCGGCCACTGAGTCCACCATTGATCACCCATCCACACCTGCTCCATCCCACTTTCTCGTCCACTCCCTGCAAACTAGGGACAATTTGCAAAGGCAAATTAACCTACAAACTCTCCCATCTTTGGGATGGAAGGGGAAATCGGAGCATCCGAATTAAACCTACAGATCACAGGGAGAACTGCAAACTCCAAACAGACAGCACCCGAGGTCAGGATTGAACGCGGGTCTCTGGTGCTCTGAAGCGGCAGCTCTGGCTGCACCAGTGTGCCGGCCGAAAAGAGAGATGAAGCAGATGAAGGAGAATATAATATTTACAGATACAGAGAAAAGTGCAGTTTTTTTTTTTAAAGTTCAAGGTCTGCAATGAGGTAGATTGGAAGATCAGGAAAACAACCTTGGCATGTGAGCAGTCCATTCAAGATTCTGATGTGGGGAAGAAGCTGTTCTTAAATCTGGAGGTACATTGTTTCAAGCTTTTGTATTTTTGGCTTGATGAGGTTGGGGAGAAGAGGGAATGACCAGGGTGACCCTTGAAAAGGTTAGCTTTAATAAACCTGTGGTTCTAATTTGATTGTTTGCAGGAGAGATTGTGAGAGTCATTAAGGAAAATAGTGCAATTACAGTACAACTTAAGAGCATGTTTCATTGTGAGGAACTCAAAGCAGAAAGAAAGTACAAAATGCGATCTGATTTTTCTCCACGGTACTTTAAAGTGGCTTCTGGAAGCTCATGAAATGTTGAAAAATCTGCTGTCTTTATTACAAACTGGTCTGTATATGGGGGGTGGGCAGGGGTTATGAAAGCAGAATCAATGAGATTCTTGCAAATGAACACTATTGAGAATAATAATATGGCCCAATGCCAGACATTTGTAATCAGATTTATTTGTATTGCTGTACACCTGGTTGAATGAAAGCTCAGAGTTGACTTAATAAATTGGGTTCCACACAATAGTATGCATGGTTTGAGTTGCATCATGCTCCTTTATCATGGATAATGTATTATGGTTATTTACCGTGTATCTCTCACGGTACCTCACCACGCTATGTTAAAGTCAATATTTGTTGGAACAATTAATAAGGTATGGAGAGAATTATTTTGCCATTTTGATGATAATATTTCATGTGCTGATGCCTGTTTTACCAATTTAGAACTTTTTGTGAAAATTATCGCATTAAAAGGGAAGAGAACAAATAGTCATTAATTGAAAGTTTACAGTAATGATGAAAAGTTACTTGGGTTTTGTTGCATTTATGCAGGCTCTGTATTTAATGTTATCAGAATCAATGTTGAATACGTTCATGGGATCTGGTTTGTGGCCCTTGATTAGGTCAAATGCTGAGCTTGACTAATCTACTGCAAATAAAATATCTTTTTTTTCAAGTGCCCTTCACATTTTTCAGGATGTCCCAAAACACAGTCTGGCATGTTTTCCAAACCACAGCAACTCTTATGTCACCCTAGTTTTTTTTTGTGAAATGTTACTTAATCCCTTCTTTTCACAGAAAGGTGAGATTGCAACCAGCTGACAACTGCTGACATTCTCACTAGGATAGAGTAAGGGAGCTTCCATCCCTCAACTTTCTCTATTGGTGGTGAAGGGGGGGAGGGGGGGGGGGGGGGGAAATGCCCTGCACACATCTCCTTAAAACCTTCCCTGCTGACCTTTAAAACTATGTCTAGTCTTTCATGTTCAACCTTGGGAGGCAAAAGGTTCTGACTGTCTACATTATGCAGCTCATAATTTTATATACCGCTATTAGGTTTCCTTTCAGCCTCTGACACTCCAGAAACAACAATCTGTTTTCCAAACTAGTGATTAGTCTAATTCATTTCACAGTGAATGACAGGGTCCTGGGGACTGTTAAAGAATTGTGGGATCTAGGAGTACAGGTACATAGTTCTCTGAAAGTGACTCACAGGTAGATAAAATGGTTAAAAAAAGGCATTCGCCTTCATCAATCAAGATATGGATAAAATAAGTTGGGACATTGTTACAGAAGCATTGGTGAGGCCACATTTGTAGTACTGTGTTCAGTCGCCCTGCTATAAGAAGGATGTAATTGAGCTGAAAAGAGTGCAGTCAAGAATTGAGGTTCTTGCCAGGGCTAGAGAGCTGAGCTACAGGGAGAGGTTGGGCTGGTTAGGACTCTTCCTTGGAGTGCAGAGGCTAAGGGATAATCTTATAGAGATGTATAAAGTCATGAGGTGAATAGATATGGTAAATACACATCCAGGGTAAGGGAATCAAAAATCAGAGAACATGGGTATATAGTGAGAGCGGCTAAATTTAATAGGAGCCTGAGGGTCAACTTTTTCATTGAGTGTGGTGTGTATATGGAATGAGCTTCCAGGGCAGGTAGTTGAGATAGGTACTCTAACAGCATTTACAAGACACTTGGAAAAATATGTGGATAGGAAAGGTTTAGAAGTTCCTGGGACAACTGCGGGCAAATGAGACTAGCTTGGATGAAGCGTGACGAGTTGGACTGAAGGCCCCGGTTCTGTGCTGCATGCTATGATTAATGTTATTTTACCCCTGAAGGTTGAAGTCTCTCCCACCTCCATCCATCTCTGTATCCACCTTTTCCAAGTACTGAAGTAAATTAAATTGTGTTTTGACAATGACATTACACTCATTAGGGAAGAGAACATTTTCAGAAACTTTAGTCGTAATTTTCTATAGTTGTGCTTGTTGCAAGCACAGTGAATAATGTATTTTACTTTTGATGTTCTGTTTATTACGCTACATTCTGCAATGTTTTCTGCAATTATAGCAGTGTTTATTTGCTTTGTCTCTTCAGGCTAATTTGACCGCACTACTCCAGCCACTGTCCAATAAAATTGTGCAGATTCAAGAATTCAGAGAGAAAAATCGTGGATGCAAGCAGTTTAATCATCTATCAGCAATTAGTGAAAGCATTCCTGGTCTTGGATGGCTGACAATTGTGAGTATTTTATTGCAAAAAAACCCCAAACATCTGGAGGAATTGAGTAGCATCAATGGGAGGGAAGGGGAATTGTCCACGCTTTGGGCTGAAATAATGCAAAAGGAATGAGAATGAAGAGGAATGATAACTGGTATTAAGATTGGGAGGGGTGAGATGAGCCAGTAGATGATAGGTGGACCAAGGAGGATTACAGGCAAATGTAGTCGGAAGGAGAAGGGGTGGTGTTGGAGACAGATGCAGGTGGATGGTAGGTGGAAGCTGGATCGAAAGGGAAAAAAGACAAATAGAAACCAGATTTGGGGGGGGGGGGGGTGTAGTCAGCTGCTGGGAGTGAGATCAGCACCGGTAGCATTTATGTACCTGTTACAATCTGATAAGTATTATCTCCATAAGCATTTGCTTGTTCATTTAAACATGCAGCCTTTCCCAGAGGAGAGCAGTTCCTTAATAAGAACACAGTAGAAAATCATGAACATATGCCATACTTTTTGCTGTGTTCTTGTTAAGGAGCTTTTATTTTGTAAGTGAACTTATGGCATAGATTTACCACTCAGTGCTGCGTTGCAAACTGGAACAGCGATTATGTTTAGGAAAGAACTGCAGATGCTGGTTTAAATCAAAGGTAGACACAAGATGCTGGAGTAACTCAGCGGGACAGGCAGCATCTCTGGAGAGAAGGAATGGATGACGTTTCATGTTGAGACCTGTAACGTCGCCCATTCCTTCTCTCGAGAGATGCTGCCTGTCCCACTGAGTTACTCCAGCATTTTGTGCCTCCAGCGATTATGTTGGTGGTTGTGGAGTCACTTGCTGGGTAATATATGAGATGGAAGAGATTGCCCAGCCTGAAGTGGAGAATGAGTAAAATGAAAACAAATTGTTAACATTGTAGCTACATTTGGGTATTGTTGGAGCTGAAGCAAGTGTACTTTCTATCTGTGGTGTTGGACAGCTCCAAAGGGGATTGGAATGTGTTAAAGTAATGTAATTGCTGATCTAGTGCGGCACAACTTAATTCTGCCAGCAAGATACATTTTTGAATAATAAAAAAAAACTTGTATTTTTAAGTACTGTGCGGATTTCCTGATGTTGCCTTTTAGAAACCGCCTCTTAATTGTTTGCTTTTACCTCTGGATAAATATCAATATGTAGAATTTCCCAACACTAGGGTCCTAATGACCCTTAAGAACTTTGAAGTCCCTAAAATAGACAGCAGACTTTATACTGACACGCAAGCGAATGCAGCTGCTGGAATCTGGAGCAACAGACAATCTGCCGGAGGAGCTCAGTGGGTCGAGCAGTATCTGGTGGGAAATGGTCGATGGGTTGGAATCCTTCAACTGTGACATCTTTGTCAATTTCACAGGAGTCAGTTCCAATTTTAATCCTGTTTGCTTGGTATTGGTGGCTCCTATGCTAATAAAGGGAGGTTGCAAGTGTTTGAGAAATGTGCACGTGATGAAAATTCGTTGAAATCTTGATGGCAGAAATAATTTTGAGTGTATAAGAATTATAAAATTAGAGGCATTGAAATTAATGAAATTACTTTTTCTTTGTAGACTCCAAAACCTGGCCCTTATGTTAAAGAGATGACCGATGCTGCTACGTTTTACACCAATAGGGTTCTGAAGGAGTACAAAGACACGTATGAGTACCATTTACATTCTTTTGCATTTAATGGAATCTGTTAATACTTACATAGTCTCATTTTCTGCAAACTGCGGTAATGAGATTTTGCATAACTTTTAAATATCCCAATCAGATAATTTAGCTGCAAATCTCACGGCTGTACTTAATTTCTGTACCAAGTAAGACTCTGAAAACAATCAGATAAAAAATTATGCATGCTTAATTTAAACATTTAAACATTTAAATACATGCAGATGTTCTTCAAGTTGATGCTTTCTGTAATTACAATCAAAAGTTGGGATTGCTTTAGTTATAAACTTGGAAATTCAGAGTGTCTCTGAGGATCCTTCATTGCTTCTACTCTGGGGCTGTAGAGAGCATCCTGTCCGGCAACATTACAGTCTGGTTTGGGAACAGCTCTGCCCAGGACAGGATGGCCCTGCAGAGAGTAGTGCGTTTGGCAGAACGCACCATGGGAACTACACTCGTCCCCCTGCAGGACCTATACATCAGGAGGTGCAGATCCAGAGCAAGCAAGATCATGAGGGACCCCTGCCACCCCAGTAACGGACTGTTCCAGATGCTACGGTCAGGCAAACGCCTCCGCTGTCACGCTGTGAAAACGGAGAGGATGAGACGGGGTTTCTTCCCACAGGCCATCAGGACTGTCAACTTTTATAACTCTAGAGACTAAATTTTTGTCTACACTATAGTAACTTATTAACTTTATTTATATGCTGTAACTGTAATTCTTTTTTGTGCACAATCCGCAGGCATTGCCACTTTCATTTCACTGCACATCGTGTATGTGTATGTGACAAATAAACTTGACTTGACTTGAAATATTCACCAATTTCACCTAGACTTGAATATTTCCAGCATTTTCTGTTTTATTTTAAACAGATTTCCAGAATATGTGGTATTTTTCTCCTGTAAATTCCCAGTGCATGAAGCATCTTTCTATTTGCATCCACCAGTTACTTGATCAATTGTGATCAAGTAATCAATTTATTCCCAATGCAGTTCTGATCGACATCTAGTGTAGGAAAATAACTGCAGATGCTGGTACAAATCGCAGGTATCACAAAATGCTGGAGTAACTCAGCAGGTCAGGCAGCATCTAGGAGAGAAGGAATATGTGACGTTTCGGGTCGAGACCCCTCTTCAAACTGAAGAAGGGTCTCGACCTGAAACGTTACCCATTCCTTCTCTCCTAGATGCTGCCTGATCGGCTGAGTTTCTGAGCACCATCTTGTGAATTGTAATGAATTATCTAATCTTAAAATATTTCCTTCTCTCTCTGGGATGCCAAAAAAATTGTTTCATCTCGTATCACTAATGTTGACCATGAACCTATCAGAATGCTGAGGAAGAAAAAATAATCTAATTCAATAATGACTTTCGGGGACAAATATCTGCCGTTTGTGCCTGGGCTTTGTGTGACTTGAGGCAAAGCGACTGTCCTCTGAAATGACCTTGTAACCCAAATAGTTCAGGGACCAATTCAGGCATTGGCGTCATTAGTGACTTTGCCTCTGATGTTCACATCCTGTGAATAAATACAACTGAAGGGTCAGATTTTAGTTTTAACCTTTTACATTGATCTTGAAGTCAAAATGGCAGCAATGTTTTAATCACGCCTTGCAAATATTTTTTCATTTGATTATGTTTCTTTAGGATAAATGACATTTAAATGTTCTACCCTGTTTCTCCATTTAACAAGATCATGGATGATCTGTAATAAATGTCCATGTTGCCTCTACCCAATTTATGTATACAAACCATATTAAATTGTCTCGCAAATAACAATGTGTTTTCAGCCTGCTTGCTTCACTCCACACTTGCTTCTGAAAATTACACCTCTTAGAGTAAGAGTGAGGCAACACCAAAAAGAGGGGGAAGAGGGAGTTTGAGTGAGCTGCTGTGATGAAAGACATGCATCACAATTTTTTCAGTAAATTACGAAAAGAAGGGAGGGTACTTCGGTAACAAAAGTAGACGTTCAAATTCATTCTGTTAATATTCTTCCCACCTAACAACTGCAACTCGAAAGCTCTGACTTTTTTTTCCTCACCATAAGCAACAGCTCCAGAGGAAGCCAGCATTGATCTGGAGATAGTGATAGATACAGCATGATAGTTATGGGAAGATCTGATGGCTTCTATTTCAGGTTTTGGTGCCTTTTACCTTTCCCATAAACCCTTTTTGACTTAAGCTCCCCTTGTTTCTTGCTACCCTGACATATTTTGTGAGAAATGTAATAAATCTCATACAGAGGTACACAAAAAGAAAGAGATGCACAGAAAGCAGTGATATGTACACTAATGAACATCATCTTAATATTTCAGTGATAAGCAGCATGTGGATTGGGTCAAGGCCTACATAGGTTTCTGGACTGGACTTCAGGCCTACATCAAAGCAAACCACACCACAGGGGTTTCGTGGAGTAAATCTGTGAGTGATTCTTTTTTTTGTATTCTGTTCTTAATTTGTTTTGTTCATTAGATTATTGTGTCTTTACTATATGGAATTGCACAATCCAGGGTGATGCAGGTCACTGATATCGTCTCTTGTTACAGTTCTGCCAGTGTCTGCGAATATTGCAGTGCCAAATGTAATCTTTGCTAACCAATGATTTATACTTGCCATGCCACTTGTGACCACCTGGGGAGCCATTGGCATGGGCTCAATGTCTTTGCATGCTCTTTCTCATTGTGGCTGATTGCTTCTGTTGTCAGAGCAAATGTTAGCAGCCATCTTTGACAATAGCAACCTTAATGGAATTTTGATATTCCTCCCTTCCCCTTACCCATGTGATGTTAGAGCAATTGGGCCAACTCATTTTCTTCCTACCTTAAGATAAGTTAATAGTATAGATTAGGAATCAAACCTGAGACGTTGTGGTTTATTGCTGCAATTACTGTGGATATATTCATTCTCATGGGCATTTGGAAATCAAAAAGACATCTTTTAAGCATAAATATACTCTGAGCTTCTGTGTTTTTCAAAAATGATTTGGAAGGTAATGGAAGCTTGGGTGAAATGGGAACTGGCCATTCCCCGGGGATATATTCTCTCCCTCCAGAAATTACAGCATTGGAAAGTGCAATAAATTGAATAAATGTTATTAATTGGAATAAGAGTATTTATAAATCTATAATACTTTGAATTCAACGAAGAATATGGGAGTTAATATTTTCTCAACAAAGGCAGTTTCAATGTAAACTCACCAATGTAAAATATGCATAAATGGGCATTTAGACAAGATTAAAAATGTATGAAATAAGCTACCCGAGGTTGAAATTGGTGAAATGTAAAAAATTTAACTCCTGGATTCATTTCAGGGTTAATCCAGCTTTTTGTGTCTATCTTTCATTTCTTCCTTAATAGAATCCCGTGAGGAGCAAAATAAAGATAAATATTTAATAATGATAAATAGAAAACAATGAGAAAAGAATCATTGTCAAGAGATTTTATTTTCCTTCCAACAGAAGGTCTGGCTCTAACATAATTTTCTCAATTGCCTACTTCAAATACATGCATTTGTCTAGAGGAGTTTATTAATCACAGAACCAAAAGCAGATTCAATTGTATTCATTGTGCTCCAGGCTTTCAATGGAAGTGCCTTTTAATCAGCTTTAGTTTTCATTGCTCAAATCAGTATGCAATGTTTAGTTTAGCGATGGAGCGCGGAAACAGGCCCTTCGGCCCACAGGTCATCGCTGACCAGCGATCCCTGCACACTAACACTATCCTACACACACTAGGGACAATTTTTACATTTACCAAGCCAATTAACCTACATACCTGTACGTCTTTGGAGTGTGGGAGGAAACCGAAGATCTCGGAGAAAACCCACGCAGGTCACGGGGAGAACGTACAAATTCCATACAGACAGCACCCGTAGTCGCGATCGAACCCGGGTCTCCGGCGCTGCATTTGCTGTAAGGCAGCAACTCTGCCGCTGTGCCACACATATATATTATGTATATATATATATAAATTTAAATTATACATATCATGTATAATTTTAACAATTGCACAATAAAAATTACCATTAACTATTCTCGACCTATGTATTTTGCAAATGTCCAGCTCAATCCTCATTTTTATCCAATTTCCAATTAACTTTAAATGAGCCAAATCAACTAATAGATGGGATGGATATCGAGAAATTGAATTTGAACATGAAATAATGAGGGTAGCTGGGGATTTTTTTGTGAAGTACGATGATGAATAAAGAAAAAATCATTTCCATTGTGTAGTATTGACAAGGGGCTATAAATTCAAATTGGAGAATGTAGTGAAAATGTGAGCATTGAACTTAATTTGAGCGGCAGTTATCCTCCCTTCGACCTAAAACCCATTCCAGTGCCACCATTAATACCAAATTGTGAAACTTAAGGGTGATAGAAAATTAATTTAGGATTTTGAGGCAAATTTTGTCCAAGAGTCTGAATTTGAAAGGAAATAGAAATCATTTTACATTTTTCTGTGGCATGGTGGTGCAGTAGCCTTGCAGCTGCAGGGACCAGCGTTTAATCCCGACCCAAGATGCTGTCCAATATACAGTTTGTTATTCTCTCCATGAGTGCAAAGGTTTTCTCCTACGTCCCAGCGATTAATATGCTGCTGTAAATGATCCCTTATTATTGATTAATGGAAACATTTCAAAGGAGAGTTGATGGGATAGAATTACAGACTCATACAGCATGGAAACAGCCCCTTCAGCCTAATTTAGCCGTGCCGACCAAAAAGCCGCCTCTAAGATTTTCTCGAGTTTGGCCCATATCCCTCTAAATCTTTCTTATCCGTGATAGAGAATAAATTGAAAGATGTCAAGGAAATACGGCAATGGCGAATGGGATTTGCTCACCGGGTAACTTGCAAAGACCCGATGGGTCAAAAGGCCTCTTTTACTTTGTTACAAATATAAGATAAAATCTATTTAGAAGATTCTTCTTTGTTATCAATTTGATATGGTGACATTTCTAAATCTTGTCTCAGCAGTATTTATTGACACTTTTATCTTGGCCTATGGTATGGAAAAATATATCTCTATCTTGTTTTCATCTCCCAAGGGTCAGATAGCAACTGTCTCTGCTGGTTCTGCTCCACCGTCTGGAGGAGCCCCTGTTCCCCCACCACCTGCACTTCCTCCTGCACTTCCTCCTGCGGTTTCTACAGGTGACACAGAGGGTTCACGATTGGCTCTGTTTGATGACCTTAATAAGGGAGCCAATGTTACTAGTAGTAAGTAATGTACAGCAAGTTTGTTGTTGATAATTATTCTAAAAGCAAATGTAATCGAGCGATAATATCTACAGATGTTTCTGAACCCTGACAGTTGGACCTGAAAAAGTAAAGATTGTCCAAAGCATTAGAGTATCCCTTTTTGAGGAAAGGGTGAATTGTAAGGAGGATTTATTTCGAACAAAACTTTTGGTAAAGAATGTAAGAAGGAACTGTAGATATTGGTTTACACCGAAGATAGACACGAAATGCTGGCGTTGCTCAGCGGGTCAGACACAATGCTGGACCTGCTGAGTTACTCCAGCATTTTGTGTCTATCTTGTTGGTAAAGATATGGCTACTTCCTTGGGAAAAAAATGTAGTATCCATTATCTTTATGGGAAGTCTAATGAACAGTAATAACCCCGTATACATTAAGCATCTAAGTGACCAGTTGGATTAAATAAAAGTTTAAATATCCTCCTCTTCTTCCACTTCATTCTCTGCTACACCATTCACAAGATAAATTGTGGGTGCAGCTTGCAAAATCCCAATAATGTTTATTAAAACTGACAATTTTTCTGTTTTAGCATTAAAATGTATTTCTTTATTCACAAATCTAATCTCTTTTCCAAGATTGTGTTCTCGACATCAAACCTGGGAGTTTGTACTTTTGAGAAATTAACATTTATTTTAAGTATGTTAATGAAATTGAATTCAGTTCATATCAGTGGTCAATAGCTAGCTGATATGCTGACAGGAATTTAAGGAGAAAGTGGATGAGTCTGACAACTCTCTTAAAAGTGCATATCAAATGGGAGCTCTTGTTTGATCCTTTAAAAATAATTCAAATGGGAGGAATCGCACAGTTGACTTTGTAAAGGACTTGGTCACGAAGGAATTTATTAAGTGTCAAAGAAAGCTTCTTTAATCATTACATAGAGGGCACAAGACTGGATCTCCTCTTAGGGAGCGAGCAATCCAATCAAAATAAGGCAAGTTGAACTCTCATTAATACTACCCTATTATTTTACAACTATCTGCAATCTCCCTGCACATCTGCTCCTCTAATCCACACAGACATTTGAGAGGCCATTAATGCAGTCCTAAAAAAAATGTAATTGTTCCTTTTCAATTTCTAAGTTTTACCCATATAGCCTCAGTGGACGATCCTCCAAGAATATTCTCTCTGAGCACTGTAGTTGTGTCTGTCCTGATCAAAAAAGCAACCACCCCTTACCTGCATCTCACAACTGCAGCATCTGTATCCTGGAAAATTGAGCCGCCAGTCCTGCCCTTCTCTCAGCCATGTTTCTGTTACGATCTAATATGCCAGTGCCCTCAGTCCTCGCCCTGACTCGGATTTGTCTGCCTTACCTGTTAAACCTCTGGTATTGAAATAAACAATTTAAACCACTGGTCTTTACAGTGCACCTGCCTCCCAATCTTGATCTTTATTTCTACAGTTTATAAATACAGCGTGGAAACAGGCCCTTCAGCTCACTGAATCCGTGCCAACCAGCAATCGCCCGTGTGCTAGTTCTATCCTATACACCAGGCACAATTTACAGAAGCCAATTAACCTACACACCTGCACAGCTTTGGAACGTGGGAGGAAACCGGAATGCCCTGAGAAAACCCAGGGGGTCACAGGGAGAACATACAAAACCTGAACGGATAGCACCCATAGTCAGGATCGAACCTGGGTCTCTGGTGCTGTAAGGCAGCAACTTTACCTGTGATACTGTGTTGCACCTTATTTGTCCCTGTTCTCTTATCTGCCTCCTTTCAACTCTGGGACTTTCACACTTCGCCCCGCCAATCTAGTTTAAGCCCTCCCATGTAACACTAGCAAATCTCCCTCATAGGATATTGGTCCCATTCCACTTCAGATGCAACATGTCCCTTTTGTGTAGGTTACCTCTTCCCCAGAAAAGATCCCGATGATCCAAACCCCTGAGCCTCATTGCCCCACCCCCGCACCAGCTACTCAGCCATACTTTCATTTTGCTTATCCTATTTCTTCCCTCACAAGCGATTACCACCCTTGAGGTCGTACTTTTAATCTCTTGTATTCACTCCACAGGACCTCATCCCTTTTCCTACCTCTGCTGTTACTACTGATGTGCATGTGACCTCTGGCTGTTCACCCTTCCCCTTCAGAGTGTTCTACAGCGACTCTGAGACATTCTAGACTTTGGCATCAGGGAGGCAATACAGCATCCTGACATCTCATTTGCAGCCACAAGATCTTGTATCTGTCCCTCTCACTATCAAGACTCATATCACCATAACCCTCTTTGACTTCACCTTCTGCTATGCTTCAGAGCCAGGCGTGGTGCGGCAGACCCGACTTTTGCCCCTGCTCTCCTCTGAAAAGTAATTCTCTCGGTATCCAAAAGGGTCTACGTGTTTTTGAGAGGAATGTCCACAGGAAATTCCTGCTTACTCTCTACTCTTCTTGGTTTTATGTCTGTACTTTTTTGTCTTCTCAGCTCTGGTCTTTGTCCAACCATTTGCAAATCAAGCCTACTCCCTCATCCTTACCTATATCTGCCTTTAACTTGCCAGACTTTATCCTGCCCCCACCTTTCTTCGAGCTTTCTGTTCCCCCCCCACCACTGTCTGAAGAAGGGTCCTGACCCGAAGCATTCCCCAGAGATGCTAGCTGACCCACTGAGTTACTCTAGTGCTTCATGCCTTTTTGTAACCAGTGCCTGCAGTTCCTTGTATCTGCATGCTAAACTAAGGTTTTCCTAACTGAATTAGTCACTGAATGGTGATTCTGAATCATCATACTGGTGATTTTTCAATTCTACAATCTCTCGACATTGTCCTCAAATGATGAGGAAGAAAATTAACACCATTTACAAAGTCCTCCCTTCTCTCGTGATGCTTGAGATCCCATCTACAGGTGACGACTTGTCTACTTTATATTCAGCTATTCTAGTAACAGGCCCTTATCAATTTGTAGCAGTCTTGACTATCGCGTCTTCTACGACATCTGACAGTGTCTTCCTTGGTCAAGGATGATATCCTGAGTACTTATTTACTATCCCAACCATCCCCTCTTCATATGGTCCCTGATCTGGCTCTCCCCTCTTCTAAATATCTGCTTATCATTCTGCTGCATTGAACAGGTGATGAACTAAAATGTTCCAGAAAAGCACAACTTGATTCTGCTGTAAACAGTCATAAATTTATGCAACATGGAAACTGACATTACGGCCCAACTCTTCCATGCTGACCAGGTTGTCAATCTGAGCTAGTTCCATTTACCTGGGTTTGGCCCAGATCACTCTTAAACCTTGCCATATACCTGTCCAGGTGTCATTTAAGTATTCTAATTATAAATTCTGTTAACTCAGGGCTGAAGCATGTACCAAATAACAGTAAAACCCACAAGAATCCTGCATTAAAAACTTCAGCTGGACCTTTAGCTACTGGTCCAAAGCCATTCAAAGCGGCTACTCCAACAGTGAAGCCAGCAGCCAAACAAGAGCCACCCGTGCTGGAACTTCAAGGAAAGAAATGGGTAGTGGTGAGTCACAAAATGTATTCAGTGTCCCAGAAATGATTTCATATGGGCTGGAGAATCACCTTCGTTTAGTTTTAGTTTATTGTTACGTGTATCGAGGCACAGTGAAAAGCTCTTGTTGCGTGGTATCCAGTCAGCGGAAAAACTATTGTGATTGCGGGTCAAGCTGTCCTGTGTATAGATTACATTACAGTGTATCTTTGATTTTACTGGGTTTAAGCAGCACATATTATTCAATAAATTCCAAATAAACCAATTATTTGTTTATTCTGGTATTTGCTCGGCTGATTTGGCTGTATTTCCACATGGAGCTCAATTGATTTTTGACATCCTATGGATATGGAGACACTCATCAGCTTTGCATGCTTAATATGTTTTCACGTGCCGATTGAAATAATGACCATATCTCTGCATGTCAATGGAAACCATTATAGTCTGGAAGCATTAAAATAAGGAGAGGTTTTATGATTGTGTAGACTCGAAGCTTGGGGGAAGTGGGTGGTGTGGAAGGGCTGATGTGGAAGATTCGAGAGATTTTACATTCTAGCTGATTTGTATTTGAGGTTTGTGGGAGTAGAAGCGTGTAGGGAGGGGGGGTCTGGGGTGTGATAGTAGCCCAGTTACCCCGTGCAGGATAAACTGAGTAGCAAATGTTTTACGTGGAAAAGTTGTCCAGTCTCTGTGTCTGATCATCTAGTAATCCAACAGCTGGAGGTTTGCCTATGGAAGGATGGGACTAAAATTTGACTTGGCCATGATGCTCATGGGGAAAATGGACACATTTCAACAATGGCTATTTCACTGAGCTACCGTGGGGTGACTGAGTGTGGAACTGCCCCTCATTGAGGAGCGATTAGGCTTGAAGTGAAGAAGAATAAGTCGGGCAATAATGTAAAAATCGTTGTTGCATATCAACATTTTTTTTGGGAGCGTGTAATCTCATTACAGATAGATCCTTTGGATAAAATGTCATATTTTTACAATTGAGAAGTGTCTCTGCATGATAAGCCAGAGATTGTGCATGAATTGAATTACTAAGTTTTCTCTTTACTACATGAGCTGTATTTCCACCTCATTTGTGAAATGGTTTAAGATTGTGCTCTGCTTGTAGGAACACCAAATGAATGCCAGTAACCTGGTTATTCAGGACACTGAATTGAGGCAGGTTGTATATGTCTATAAATGTACACAATCCACTCTCACCATCAAAGGGAAGATCAACTCCATCATTATCGGTAAGTGGAAATGTGCAAGGATTGAATCTTCAAGCTACTTTTTAAGAGTCTGAGACATATTTTACCACCAAACTAATCAATGAAAATAAATGTAATAATCTGCTTTACTTTCATCAAGTGAGCAAATTAATAGACCTGTATAATGTTGTGATTTTCCTCCCATGACGGACCCTATCACAAACTGCTTTGTAGCCAACAACTGCATCCTTTCCTTTGCAACTGAAACTGAGCTAGGCACTCTGGTGCCATATTTGAGCCTAAGTTGACCATCTATTTCCACTCTACACGACTTTACCCTGTCTCACCTTATCGATTAGTGAAACTCATCTTTTGCTTGATTGGCTCCCAGTTAAATATCAAAATGATTTTAAAATTCTTAATTTTTTTCAAGACAGTTTTGGTTTCTATCTTTTTCATGCATTATTATTCCTGTGCTCCTAGAATTTAAGAATCAGTTTTTTTGGGCTTTATTTGTCTGCAACTTTCAAGTATAATTTAAAAAATTGCATATTTATGTAAAAATACATTTTGCTGTATTCTCCATCTTGTTTAGTTTCGAGATACTGCGCGGAAACAGGCCCTTCGACCCACAGAGTCTGCACCGACCAGCGATCCCTGCATATTAGCACTACCCTACACACTAGGGACAATTTTTACATTTATACCAAGCCAATTAACCTACAAACCTGTACATCTGAGTGCAGGTAGATGAGACTAGGTCAGGGAGATTGGTCGGCGTGGACTGGAAGGGCCGAACGGGCCTGTTTCCGTGCTGTAGTTGTTATATGGTTATATGTTATATGGTTATCTTTGGAGTGTGGGAGGAAACCGAAGATCTCGGAGAAAACCCACGCAAGTCACGGGGAAAACATACAGACAAGCACCCGTAGTCAGGATCAAACCCGGGTCTCTTGTGCTGTGAGGCAGTAGCTCTAGTGCTACACCACCGTGCTGCCCTGATCAAATATGATACCTGTTAATTTTATACATTAATTTACCGCCTTAGATAAATTGCCAACAATGCTGGGCTATATTGGTAATTGAAAATCTCCATGCGCATCTGCAAACATTCAGTGAACAACTGAGCTACTCAAGTAAAATTATGAAGTCTGCTGAATTATCTGACATTCTTCAGTACATCGTTGGAGTTGTGACCATACACCTTAACATACATTGCTGGAATGTATCCAACCATTTAATCAATGCACAGAAGATTATGTAAAAATCCTTTTGCATCTATACGTGTAAGTCTCTATATGTAGGAGAAGACTTCCTAAATGCAAATGAGAGTGAACGTTCTTAATATTTATAATCTTAGCTTTGTATACCCTGATGAATATCCTGCTTCTTTTTGTTTTGCAGATAACTGTAAAAAGCTGGGTCTTGTTTTTGAACAAGTTGTTGGAATTGTGGAGATCATTAATTCTAAGGATGTGAAAGTTCAGGTAATTGAAACAACATATCTACTTTGCCCGTATCTATTTGGAAGAATTAAATGTTAGATGTGAACTGGTTGGAGGCGAAAATCAATTCATTTAATTTTTTTCACTGATATTTATATACACCCTCCAACACATATCATTAAAATGATGTTAGTATCTGCAAATATATTGGTGACCGTCAACTTCAGCTTTCCACAACTTTGATCTATCTATTGGTTTTGAAATGTCTGTCTTGCATCAGTACTAGAGGAGCGTGTCAACAGGGAGTGTTCGTAGTTTATAGCTTTGTTCTCATCAATTTATAGCCATCTCTGACATCAGCTAAGTCAAAAAAGGACAAAACACTTTCAGCGGATTGCAGGTTTCTGTTTCATTGGCTGTGTAAACTAAAAGTCACAGTCAATTTCATGTATATTATTCTATTAATTGTCAGTATAATCAAAATCTGGGCCATTGATTTATTATTAAAAGTAAAGAATATTATGCTGTGTTATGAAAGATAAAAGTTGCTTGACAATGCAAAGAGGACCAACTGCGGTCATTAGAAAAGAATGTCTTTATATTAGTCTTCGAATGCAGCTTTTATTTCCAATTGTGTCTTCTACTGCATGCCCAAAGATGAAAGGCTGTCACTTCCTGCGTATGCAGTTTAAAGCGTATGCGGTTATTCCTAAATATGCACCAAGATCGTCTCTAAGTTCTTTTCATTAGTGGAAATCACATCCACAATAGTTACACAATGTGTTGATAGCATGCACGTGCAGCCTCAAATATATGCAGATAGCAATGGATCACTTTACCTGCAAGAATCCAGTGTAAAAATTAAAGTGGGAAAACAATTTTTTACTGATTTTTGAATTGAGTTTATCAGTTTGCAAAATGTTCAGGTCTGAAGGTCTTACTTTCATTGTTTATGAAGGAAAACTTCAGATTCAGTAGATACACAACCAAACTCACCTTTTTCCACACTTTGCAGAAGTTTTTGAAGCTAATTTTGTTTTCTTCAGTTTTACATTTTCCAATATGCCACCTTTCTTGATTGTTTCTCTTTGGAACTTTGCTGTCTGTGCAAAGCCCATGTTCAATGTGGTTCTGTAATTTTTCTTCTGTAGGTTTTGGGTACCGTGCCAACTATCTCCATCAATAAGACCGATGGCTGCCATATCTACCTTAGTAAGGATTCTCTCGCTTGTGAGATTGTCAGTGCCAAGTCCTCTGAGATGAACATATTGATTCCTGAAAAGGATGACTTTGTAAGTACAATTCGCTAAAAAAAATTTTTTAATGTTAATGCGAGTAACTCAGTATCCCGGAGAACACAATGAGCAAAGGTTTATTGCTTTCAAGTTTATCTTTCCTTCTCTGTAATGTATTGCAAATGTGACATTTTAAGAAAGCCAGTTTAGAATAATACTCTTTTTATCTGACCACATTGCTACAATGGGGAAGGAGTCTGCATGTCAAAAAGTAATCCATGTTCATTGATTTGTCTTTCCTTGCTGATTGTTACTTCTCTTGGACATTTCAGATTAATAAGATTTGACTCTTATCAGGCCAGAAACACTTCTATTTCTGTAAGCCCTCAAAATTTAAAGGTGAACCAGTCAATTTCACCTCATCTTCCACTGACCGTTTGATGTTGAATATTAACATGGACAAAACAAGGACAATAATTGCCTGAATCGATCTGCTTGTGAAATGCCAAAAATTATGACTTCTGCTTACTGTAGCTGATATTGTCATATTGCACAGCTAGATGCAGATGTTGTAATTGAATGTCTATTACATTTTCAGTACATTTTATTGATTTAGTCAGGAGCTTGAAACTAGTTACTTCTGCACATGATGTCATGGAGAACAACAAATGGGATGAGGGGCAAGGTTGGAAAGTAGGTTTAGAGTTGAATGGTTTTTAAAAAGAAATTGAATGAAGAGAGGGAACATTACTCATTAGCCTTGAACTGTTGAATCTAATATATGCAACAAGTAACGAGACTGAAACAAAACTGGGGAAAATGAAGCTCTTGGATATGATATCATAAGCGGGCAATAGTATGGATTTATCGTAGTAAGGTTTGAAATAAATGGAGTTCAGGGAAATAATAGAATTTATGCTGCCACCATAATCTATGGAGTGGTCTTTGGAGAAGTTCAAGTTCAAAAAAAACTTTATTTGTCCCCGTGTGGCAATTTGCAAAGGCACGTAGAGCAGTACAAAAACTATTTGGTGTGGGGAGGTGGGGGGGGATTAGCAGGGTGAGCAGTGGGACAGGGGTGGTTGGGAGTTGAGGAGCTGAACAGCCTTGGGGACAAAGGTTGCCCTTCTCCTCTGTGTCCTACAGCCTGGGCAGCGAAGCCGGCGTCCTGAGGGGAGCCACTCAAACGCAGAGAACAGGACGTGTGAGGGGTCCTGTAAAATCCTGCCAGCTGACCTTAGCATCTGCTGGTCACATAGGGTGGAGAGGGCTCTGACAGGGAGTCCAATAATTTTGGAACAGACTTTGGCTGTGCTCTGCAGGCGGTTTCTGTTCTGAAGGCTGGAGTGGAGCCAGCAGGTGAAGGAGAACATGATGACGCTCTCAATGAAGGAGTAGTAAAACGTTATGAGGATGTCCTTGCTGACCCCAAAGGAGTTGAGCTTCCTCAAGAGATACTGCCGCTGCTGGCATTTTCTGAGGATACCCTCTGTGTTGGAGGCAAATTTCAGCAGGTTGTCGAAGACTGTGCTCAAGTACTTGTTTTCCTCAACAATCTCCACAGGCTTCCCGTGGATAGTAGTGATGACTGCCGCAGCCAGTTCCCTCTGCTTGTTGGAGATGGTCACTACCATTTCCTTGGTCTTGTCTGCATTTAGTTCAAGACAAGAGTTGTCGCACCACTCCACAAATGCATGAAGAGCTGAGCTGTGGTGCAGTGAGGGGCCTGAGAGCAGAGATAGGAGAACTGTAATCAGCATACTTGATCAAATGACAGTTTGGCTGGGTTGACCTGCAGTCATCAGTGTACAGAATGAAGAGCGGGGGTGAGAGGACACATCCCGGTTGATGTGTGTCAGAGGTTGGAGAAGGTGTTATTGACCAGCACTCTCTGTGACCTGTTGGTAAAGTCCATTATCCACAGGATTAGTCGGTCATCTAGGTGGAAACGGGTGGTGAGTTTCTCTGCAAGAATGTGTGGCTGCAGGGTGTTGAACGCAGAGAAGTCTGCAAACAGGAGCCTGGCTGTAGTGTTGGGGAGTTCCAGATGTTTATGTATGGTGTCTATAATGAATGCTTTTGCATCGTCAACCCCTCGACCCGCACAGTATGCAAACTGGTGTGGGCCCATCTGTGAGACTGCTGCCTTAATGATTTGGTTTTTGATGACCCTCTCCATAGCCTTCACCACAAGAGAGGTGAGAGCCACAGGCCTGAGGTCATTCAAGACCTTGATGGTGCCCTTTTTTGGTATGGGAATAACTGGAGTGTTTCCACAGCTGGGGGACTATGCAGCTGGCCATGGAGCTCTGGAATAGGAGCTTGAATAGGCCCCCTAGCTGCTCAGCGCAGCACCTTGGGGTACAGCCACTGACGTCTGGCCCAGGTGCTGAGTTTGATTTGTTCTTTTTGAAGACTCTTACCACATCCTCTGTGTTAACAGTGAGGGCAGAGTCTCCATGTTTGAGTCTATGGAGAGACTGCAGAAGCTATTTATTCATAGTCCTGCAGCATGGAAACAGGCCCTTTTGGTCCAATGCATCCATGGTGACCAAGATGCCTTTCTATTCTAATTCCATTGACCTCTGTTTGACCCATGTCCCTCTAAATCTTTCCTATCGATGTGATTGTCCAGATGTCTTTGACATGTTGTAATTGCACTTGGCTCTGCCACCTTACCTGTCAGATCGTTCCGTGTACCTGTGACACTCTCTGTGTGGAAAAACCTGTCCCTCAGATCCCCTTTAAATCTTCCCCTCTCACCTCATAAAAGTGCCCTCCGATTTTAGATTTCCATACCCTGCATAAAAGACTTTGATAATCAAGCCTTTCCATGCCCTTCATAACTTTATAATCCTCTAGAAAGTCATCCATCAAACTTCACTCCAGGGACAGTCCCAGTCTATAATTCAAGCCCTCCAATCCAGGCACCACTTCTGTGATTTTTTTTTTCTCTCTGCTTCTCCTGTTTTAAACACACCACATTTAAAGGTGGCACAGTGGCGCAGCGATAGTGTTGCTGCCTTACAGCGCTTGCAGCACCAGAGACATGGGTTTGATTCCAACTACGGGTGCTGTTTGTACGGAGTTTGTACCTTCTCCCTATGACCGCGTGGCTTTTTCTCCAAGATCTTTGTTTTCCTCCCACATTCCAAAGACGTACAGGTTTGTAGGTTAATTGGCTTCGTTTAAGTGTAAAATTGTCCCTAATTAGGGTAGTGTTAATGTGCGGGGACCACTGGTCGGTGCAGACTCGGCGGGCTGTGTAGTTAAAATAAAGTGTTTTTCTAGTAATTGCTCACTTATTTTTGATTTTGTTTTACAGGCGGAATACCCTATCGCAGAACAATTTAAGTCTGTCTGGAATGGGAAGAAATTGGTGACTACAGTTACTGAAATAAGCTGTTAAGCATATGAATCATGGGGACTTTAACCCACAGGCATGGTCTTAATGTTGTTGCTAGTCATGAGCCTGATTAATCTGTAGAAGCAACAAGCTAACTTTCTGCACAATTCACTCTTTTTTTTGTTTGTCCTATCACTCTACTCAAGAGGTACTTATTCTGGTACGCCATATACCTCAATACTGGAATTGCCCTTTCCAGTGTGAAATGGCCGAAAGCAGATGGCTGCTGTCCTGAAAAATCTAGCAGGGTATATTTGTGAATCTATGGGGTTAGAACAATGTGGAGATGGAAACAATTGGAAAGAGCTTTGATGAGTGAGTATAGTGCACCAAAATACAATTTACTAGACTAACATTGAGCTCTTAATTCTGCTGGGCAAGGAAAGGCTTTTCTATTTCCTCTCACACGGTTAAAGAAATTATTTCTAAAATTTGTCATGCAAGTATCCCAGACTGATCTTAAGTCCTGCCAAATAGGCGTAGATGAGTTCTAATATGCAATTACAATTTTTAAATTTTCTACTTGCCCTGTGCCTCTTGCTTTGATTAATTAGGTTTTGGGACTGCTTGTGCTTTTGACTTAAAGGGTGAAATTCTCTTCACTGCACTACTAAGATTTTTTTATCCTTTGAAACTATATATATATATAGTCTAATGTGCACAATTGGTACCCATTCTTGGGTAAGAACTTCCCTCCGTGAACCAGATCAAAACTTGTGAGGGGTCGAGATCCTGAATTTATTTTTGGGCATATAGCTTTCCAATTTTGTGATCTATACTTGAAATCTTTAAAAAAAGATATCAGTCTAATTCCTGCAGAAATTAGATGTGGGTACGGGTGGGTTACTATGAAGTAGCTCTAAAACATTCCATGGCTTCAAAACCAAATGCGGATTTCCAGTAACATGCACACTGCATTGTTTCTCAAATTTTTATCATTTGGACATCACTTTAACACAATAATACTTTGACAACATAATTGGCCTGGGTTTTATTTCTAACATAGTTGTAAGATGAGGTTTGGACCCTAATGTGGTTTGTCCTCAATTGTTTCCAAAAATATATTAAATATTAAACTTTGCTCATCTTTTCTCAGGGTCTTGTTCCTGCTGATTTAGATAAAATATCTGATTTGCATCATTATTTTGAATATCAGGTTTTGGTGTCTTTCAGATGTTTTGGGGGTTTCTTCTGTAAAGTTATCCCGATGCCCATTATTTACTCATTGGTTCCTCAAAACAATGTTAAGTAATTTGAGTTTCAGGAGACATTAAAAACTATATTCTTTGGTTATTAACATTTCAGCACTGGTTGCACAATGTATGATCACTTTTTTTCCAATTTAAAATGTTCCACTGGTATATAGTAGAACATTTATGCCAGATAATTAAAGCATTCCTTTTCAGTGCTTCTGTTTTCATATTCTGGGTTTGGCGCTCTATGCATTATGCTTAATTTTTAGTTATTTTTCAAAAATATCAATGTTGTACTAATAGGTGGGGAAATAATTGGGGCCTTACAAGATGTATATTAATTTCTAAATGGACGATTGGACTCCGATTATGGTGTATTCACATGCATGAGTTCTGTGGAGCTATTTTGCAATCTTAGTACAAGTTTGCAAATTGAGAGTTGTGGGAATTTACCAGGTAGTGAATATGCTGCGATTACATATGGATACAGTACTATTGTAGCAGTTAAAATAAGATTGATGTAATTGCTCCTGAACTGTTGCCATTAGTTTGAGAAATGCATTTGACTTTTTACATTTAAAGTGAACTTGCTCAGAGCAATTCTTGTACTCTTAACAATTTATTGCCCCTCCATCATGTAGGATATTATCAGCAGATTGATGTGAACAACCTCTTTTGCTGTGATAATTTGCTGTATTGTATTTTCTTTTCACAACCTGATATCAATGTTCCAGTATCAATTTGCTAAGTTTTCAGTGATGTACAAGAGGGATCAAACTCAGTTCTTGCTACTTACGGTTACTATGCTATCTTAAGTACAACAGGAATTTAACTGCAAAATAAAATTTGCCAACACACTTCTAAATTGTCATAATTCATGTTGTTTGTTTTCTTCATTTGTTCAAGGTTATAGATCACTGTCCATGGGTGTGAAACATGGGGTGGGGGAATTTAAATTTGAGCTTCTTTATAAGCAAACCTGTTATGAGAAATAATATTAACAATATAATTACATAATCAAAAACTATTAATTGTGTACACTAATTGGGTTCCTGACTGGCAGAGTTAATCAATGCCTCAATGACTCTCAGCAATGGTCAACTACATCATTTTATGGCAAGCTTTGTTCGGCAAAATGTCAATAAATGTCAATGATCCTCGCTGTAAGCGATCATTGGCGCCATCAATATAAGAATTGATTTTCATTTGTCCTTGTAAGAAGAAACTATAAAACATTCACTGTCAAGAGGTGTGTTGTTGCACTAGTAATGCTTCAAAATGTTCAAACCGTGTTGGTGGAGGAATATAAGAAAATAACTGCAGATGCTGGTACAAATCGAAAGTATTTATTCACAAAATGCTGGAGTAACTCAGCAGGTCAGGCAGCATCTCAGGAGAGAAGGAATGGGTGACGTTTCGGGTCGAGACCCTTTAGACTGATGTCAGGGGGCGGGACAAAGGAAGGATATAGGTGGAGACAGGAAGATAGAGGGAGATCTGGGAAGGAGGAGGGGAAGAGAGGGACAGAGGAATTATCTAAAGTTGGAAACGTCGATGTTCATACCACTGGGCTGCAAGCTGCCCAGGCGAAATATGAGGTGCTGTTCCTCCAATTTCCGGTGGGCCTCACTATGGCACTGGAGGAGGCCCATGACAGAAAGGTCAGACTGGGAATGGGAGGGGGAGTTGAAGTGCTCGGCCACCGAGAGATCAGTTTGGCCAATGCGGACCGGGCGCAGGTGTTGAGCGAAGCGATCGCCGAGCCTGCGCTTGGTTTCGCCGATGTAAATAAGTTGACATCTAGAGCAGCGGATGCAATAGATGAGGTTGGAGGAGGTGCAGGTGAACCTCTGTCTCACCTGGAAAGACTGTTTGGGTCCTTGGATGGAGTTGAGGGGGGAGGTAAAGGGGGTGGTTTGGGTAGGAAGGGACGAGTGGACCAGGGAGTTACGGAGGGAGCGGTCTCTGCGGAACGCAGAGAGGGGAGGGAATGGGAAGATATGGCCAGTGGTGGGGTCCTGTTGTAGGTGACGGAAATGTTGGCGGATGATTTGTTGGATCTGCTGGCTGGTGGGGTGGAAGGTGAGAACGAGGGGGATTCTGTCCTTGTTGCGAGTGGGGGGAGGTGGAGCAAGAGCAGAGCTGTGGGATGTAGAGACCCTAGTGAGAGCCTCATCTATAATGGAAGAGGGGAAGCCCCGTTTCCTGAAGAATGAGGACATCTCTAACGCCTTAGTGTTATCTCTAACACCTCATCCCGGTCGCAGATGCGGCGTAGACTGAGGAATTGGGAGTAGGGGAAAGTCTTTTTGCAGGGGACAGGGTGGGAAGAAGTGTAGTCCAGATAGCTGTGCGAGTCAGTGGGTTTATAGTAAATGTCCGTCACTGTCTGTCTCCTGTGATGGAGATGGTGAGGTCCAGAAATGGGAGGGAGATGTTGGAGATAGTGCAGGTATATTTAAGGGCAGGATGGAAATTGGAAGTGAAGTGTATGATGTCAATGAGTTCTGCATGGGTACAAGAGGTAGCACCAATGCAGTCGTCGATGTAGCGGAGGCAGAGTTCGGGGATGGGGCCGTTGTACTCCCGGAATAGGGATTGTTCGACGTACCCGACAAAGGGGCAGGCATAGCTAGGGCCCATGCGAGTGCCCATAGCTACGCCTCTGGTTTGGAGGAAGTGGGAGGAGTCAAAGGAGAAGTTGTTAAGGGTAAGAACCAGCTCTGGACTGGACATCCATGGTAAAGATGAGGGAGTGGGGGCCTGGGAACCGGAAGTTATCGAGGAGATGGAGAGCGTGTGAGGTGGGGACTGATTTAACCAGGGGGGATAGGATGGAGTCGAGGTAGGTGGAAATAAGTTCGGTGGGACATGAGCAGGCAGAGACAATGGGTCTGCCGGGACAGTTCTGTTTATGGATTTTGGGTAGGAGGTAGAATCGGGCCGTGCGGGGCTGAGGAACTATAAGTTTGGAGGCATTGGAGGGTAGATCGCCGGAAATGGTGAGGTCCGTGATGGTGCTGATGATAAAGGTCTGGTGTTTGTCGGTGGGGTCATGGTCCAGGGATAAGTAGAAAGAGGTGTCTGAGAGTTGTCGTCTGGCCTCGGTCCGGTAGAGGTCAGCACGCCAGACTACCACAGCACCTCCCTTGTCAGCGGGTTTGATGATTAAGTCCAGGTTGTTGCGGAGTGAGTGGAGGGCTGCACGTTCAGGAGGGGAAGAGGTTAGAGTTAGTCAGGGGAGTGGAGAATTTGAGGCGGTTAATGTCACGATGGCAATTGGAGATGAAAAGTTCTAGTGAGGGTAGTTGGCCAACCGGGGGGTCCAAGAGGAGGGGGTCCATTGGAGACGGGAGAAGGGGTCATCAGTGGGGGGTGAGGACTCCTTCCCATGGAAAAAGGCGCGGAGGCGGCGGAAGAAGAGCTCCACGTCATGGCGGACGCGGAACTCGATGTGGGGGCGGAGGGGAACAAAGGTAAGGCCTCTGCTGAGGACAGACCGTTCGGTGTCTGAAAGGGGGAGGTCAGGAGGGATGGTAAACACCCGGCAATGGTGGGGGTTGGGGTCGGATGGGGGCAGGTGGAGGGGGAGGGGATGTATGGTGAGGGGGTGGTGGGTTAGCAGGGCAGAGGAGGGGGGATGAGGACCGATGTGGGGAGTAGTTAGGGTCACCTGGCTATTCGCTCAACACCTGCGCTCGGTCCGCGTTGGCCAAACTGATCTCCCGGTGGCCGAGCACTTCAACTCCCATTCCCAGTCTGACCTTTCTGTCATGGGCCTCCTCCAGTGCCATAGTGAGGCCCACCGGAAATTGGAGGAACAGCACCTCATATTTCGCCTGGGCAGCTTGCAGCCCAGTGGTATGAACATTGACTTCTCCAACTTTAGATAGTTCCTCTGTCCCTCTCTTCCCATCCTCCTTCCCAGATCTCCCTCTATCTTCCTGTCTCCACCTATATCCTTCCTTTGTCCCGCCCCCCTGACATCAGTCTGAAGAAGGGTCTCGACCCGAAACGTCACCCATTCCTTCTCTCCTGAGATGCTGCCTGACCTGCTGAGTTACTCCAGCATTTTGTGAATAAATACTTTCGTGTTGGTGGAGGCAGTAACTTACCCACGGGATCCAGTTCACATTATTGTAACGTGCATAACCAAAACCAAGAAACGGGGACTTCCACGTTTCAGTCGTTTGGGTAATGAAACTTCACTCCTCCAAAATTCACAAATCACTTCCCAAAAATTTAAAGTATTAAATAGATTCCCACTCAGAATTTATGTGAAAAATGTTAATAAACACAATTTCTTTTTTTCAGCTCTAATTTCTTGACATGCACAGGTGACACTGTCTGATCTTGGTCTTTAAATCTGTATGGTTCAAATATATTATTTATGAACATCTGCAGTATTGGACATTGATGTTAAGGCAAAATGCAAAGCTTTGGTAATGTTTTTTCTTTGAAAAAGCCAGATCTAAAATAGAGAGATATGTAAACCCAGTTGGGAATCAAATGGATCTCCTAGCAACTATGGAGACTGGTTTTAATGATTTGACCATGTTGTGGCTAATCAGCTCTACGGATTGCTTTGGGATATAAAGGATTGCTTTGGGATATAAAGGATTGCTTTGGGATATAAAGGATTGTGATTCAATGGGAGCTGTGTAAAAACTTGGTTTGCAACGTTGAAATTATCTTGAGACTTTCCAATATGTGAGGATTCTGTCCAAAGACATCTCTTCTATGTCCAAGGGTTCTGGAGTCAGTTTCCTCTAAATCTTTGTTGTATCTTGGATATATCAATCAATCAAAGAGATTGTAATTTGAAATGAGCTTTTATTAAAAGGGTGGAATTACATGTATGAACTTATTGATTACATGATAGCTGCTGGCTCAGTAGAATGATCACTTAGGCAAAGAGTTATGTTGGCAGCAAGCCATTCCTTTGCAATGCAAAAGTGATTTTATTACATTTCTCGCTCTTGGTCTATTTCTTTTTTGAAATGCTGTTAGGAATAGATTTCCTTTCCCTGCTCCAAATTTCATAATGTAATGGGGGGTTTTGCTGCTTTAGCCGAACCTGGCCATTCCAGTTGAGTCCTATTTTCAAGCATTTGGCCAATATCCCTTTCCTATCCATGTATCTGTCCAAATGGTTTCTTGCACGATGATTATACCTGGCCCTAAAACTATCCCTGGCAGCTGTTCCATATACCCCCCCTCCCCAATCTCTATGGAAAGACGTCCCTCAGATCTCCTCTAAATATTTTCTCACCTTAAACATTTGTCCTCTTTTAGAATTGCCTATGTGTGGTAAAAGACTATCCTATATGTGCCCCTCATCATTTTATAAGCCTCCATTGGATCACTGCTCAGCCTCTTGTGCTCCATTGAGAACAATTCCAGCTTCAGTCATAACTCGAATAGAATTTGACCATTCAGCTCATCAAGTCTACTGTGCCATTCAATCATGGCTGACCTATCTATATCTCCTAGCCCCATTCTCCTGCCTTCTCCCCATAACCTCTGACACTCGTACTAATCAACAATTTATTGATGATCTCTGCCTTAAAAATATCCACTAACCTGGCCTCCACAGCCTTCTGTGGCAAAGAATGCGACAGATTCACCACTATGATTCACCACAGATATCCAGTCTCTCCTTATAACCATACCAGGCAACATGTTGGTGAGTATCTTCTGCACTCTTTCTAGCACTACAGCATTAGTGTGATGACAAGAATTTCCTTTATCAGAAACAAATAAAGCAGGCATTGTGCCATGAATTCCAGCAAATGAGTTGGCAAACTTTATTGATGACAGAAGATGCAACAATAGAGTTCATATGGCGTAGTGTGCATGAGACCAGAAATGGGTTATCAAATGCTAATTTAGATATTTTTCAAGTGCCATAGACATATTGGATTTCACACTTTCCCCCCACTTTTTAGTTTGGAGATAGTGTGGAAATAGGCCCTTCGAGTCCACACTGACCAGCGACCCCTGCGCACTAATACTATTCTACATGCACTAGGGAGAATTTACATTGATACTAAGCTAACTAACCTACAAACCTGTATGTCTTTGGAGTGTGGTAGGAAACTGAAGATCTTAGAAAATCCATGCTGGTCGCGGTGTTAATATACAAACTCCATACAGACAAGCACCCGTAATCGTAAGTGATGGGAGCAGAATTAGGCCATTTGGCTCATCAAGTCTACTCCACCATTTAATCATGACTCATCTATCCCTCTTAACCCCATTCTGCTGCCTTCTCCCCCATAACCCCTGACACCCATACTAATCTGTACAGTCAGGATCAAACCCGGCTCTTTGGCAGTAGCTCTACTGCTGTGCCACTCCACTAAAATAGCTACTGGTTTCTTGCAGGTTAGTTTTGGTTACATTTCCAAAGGAATATGTACTCAGTAGTTGTGGAAGGGCATTCTTAACACTAAACTTAGTTGTGGATATAATTCAGCTTGTTCATCCAAGTTAAAAATCAATTTGTTTATCACATTTTATATTTGTATTTTTATGTTTTATACTTATCTAACTAGTGCTGTCCTGGTAGTTCAGCTATAACGTTGATTAACTTGCCAATTCTATCATCCATGAATTGAATTCCCTCAAACAGGAATTCAGAACATACAGCACTATTGCTTTTTTGGTGTTCTAGTTTTTCCTGAGATTTGGGGATCTGGTTGGGGTTAATGTGTAAAGAATTATTTTAAAGAAATTGGATCCCTTCTAGATTTGATTATAATGTATTTTCACCCTGAACCAAAAACTCTCCAAAGAAAATTTCATTTGCTAAATTGCATTGGGTCTAAATTTAAAAAGTGGGTTAAGATTTAGAAGTATCTGATTCTTGGTTCTGTGAGGAAATGACGAAAGTAATGATGATATAGAGTTAAACCACCGCTGAAGTAGCATTTGGAGAAGAAAAAATTGAACTATTAACAGCGGGGACAAAGGAATTTGTAGAATTGCTTAATTTATTAAATCATTTAATCTTTGCAGTTTATAACAATATAAATCATCTTCATTCACCCAGGTTAGCAAAGATTATAGTACATATTTTATCCACCCTCTGCAATGACAATGGAACATGTAGTAAGTGATTCAATTACATAGCTCACCATTGTACTTGAGTGAAGTAAATGCTTTTGTTGTTCAGTGCGAAGCATGAAAGACTTACATATTCTTGAAGACCTCAATTATGAAAAAGCATTCTAAATCACGTCTACTTAGTCCACATTTATGTTAAGATTTAGGCACATTTTGCTTAAATAGTTTATAAAAATTAAAAACAAATCAAACAGGTGAGGTAGCTGAGGGATAACAAGGTACAGAAATTCTGACTGCCAAGTTTTGCTTTGATTACAGTACACTAATCTACACCCCATGGTACAAGACTAGCTTTGAACACTGGCCATGTTAAACAAAATGCATTGAAATGCTAATCTAAAACTTAGTAATTCAGTTTGAATTATAACATTGAAGAGTTGCATTTCTTGGTATGTTTAAAAACATTTGGCAAATGTTTATAACACTTTCTTATTCATAGTGCATGTGTGTATATATAAACATTAGATGATCAAGAAGAACTCCTTGCCATTAGATGGGCATAGATTTCCTTTAGATCCTATGTGAAAGGAAAATGCAGATTAATTTCCAGACTCGCTTTGTCTGCACTCATCACTATGAAACGTTCATATGTGTATTAAATGAACAGATTGTCCATTCTGCTTGGCAGGCGTGAATTTTCAATCACAAGCCCTCATTCTTGAGGGAGCCAAAGTGTTTGCTTCCTAAAACTGCAGTAGGTTGGATTAGCAATGCATTATAATTTAAACAGATTAAACAGATCCAGTGCTTCACAATTCAATATGTTAAGTGATGAAACAATTAGTAGAAAATTACTAGCTTTGTAAAAGAATCACTTCAGATACGGAATTATGTTGGTGATGAACCATTCTTCTGAGAACTGAAGATGATCCCCATCCACTGTTAGAAATTCCAGTTTCTTTGCTTTGTCCATCACTTTCAATCCTAATCGATCCTATAGGCAAAACAAAAGTGCATTTAATCTCATGTTTCTGCAAAACCACCAGGTTTAAAAAAAAGAAAACAATGAAACAATCAAAGTTCTCAAAACTGTTTGGATAAATTGAAGTGTTCAAAACTAGTACAGTCCTCATGAAAAATTTCCAATGTTATATGTTGGTCCCAGTTCAAGGTCATCAAATTAGATTATGATCTTGATCAGCGCAACAATGAAGCATAATGTCTGGTTAATAGAAGCAGCCAAATATCAACTAACTTTCCAATTAGAAAATTTAGATGGATAGGAATAATTCCTTCAGCCACTTTTATCTTTATTTTGATAACATATACATTACCCTCCTTTTCGTTGAATGGTCAAATTAAAGCCCTTGTCCACAATCGCCCTGCTCATTCATGCTTGATGAGAGAAAATTACCCACCCATCTCCCCTCGGGCAGAGAGGTGTCAGTTATACGGTCATAAAATGTATCAACATTATGCCCCACTGCCTCCACTTATCAGGTGACAGTGCAACTCATTGGTCACAGCAGTCCTGACATTTTGCCAGAGGTCTATCCCATTCCCAACACTCAAAACATTTATCATTCATTTTTTAGCTAACTTTCTTTTGGCTTTACCGGTCCCTTTCTTTGTATCTTAGCTTTATTTTATAGGAATCATTCTACAGAGGTAAAACTGACAAAACATACATTTCCAAACCCCTTCTAACAAATAAAATCCATTTTTATAATTGTTTCAAAGCCAGTTTTCCATCTCTGACCACAGTTTGCCTTCAATTCAACATCTTGGGGCTACCCAGATCCATTTCACGCAATTTTGGAATCAAATTCAAATAAAGATTTCAGAAGGGAACAGTCCTATACCACCATCTCCAAAGGTCTGCTGGTGGAGAGAGGACATCTACCCAATTTGCCTCTTCTATAAATTACTCAAGTAACATTGTGATTCTTACCTCATGATAAAGATCACTCTCCTGTAAGGTGTATGTGACCTTGGCCTGGCCAGCTTTATAGAAACCAAACCACTGGAAGAGATTTAAAAATAAATGTTAATTAAAGTGACAGTAAAGTTATTTAACCACACGTCACAGCTTTTCAGTAATGGAATCAAACATTTTAAAATGATTCCTATATTTTCCAAGATGATCAATAGATCTTTCAAATGGCTCCTGTGGAGCTTTGTAATCGTTCAACTGTTTAACATGGAAACCACCACCAATATTTTAATTGAGTATCACCACTTCTTGGGCAACCTGTACCATCAACTCATTAGCTATATTAGTAGTTGAGGGGGAGAAAAGAAAGAATTTCAGTTCCCATCATACAATGGCTCCAGGTTGGCTAAACAGAAATAATACTGACACACAACAGATCAGCTTTGTATGTAAGAAAATAACTGCAGATGCTGGTACAAATCGAAGGTATTTATTCACAAAATACTGGAGTAACTCAGCAGGTCAGGCAGCATCTCAGAAGAGAAGGAATGGGTGACGTTTCGGGTCAAAACCCTTCTTCAGACTGATGTTAGGGGGGCGGGACAAAGGAAGGATATAGGTTGAGACAGGAAGACAGTGGGAGATCTGGGAATAGGGAGGGGAAGAGGGAATATCTAAAGTTGAAGTTATCTAACTTTAGATAGTTCCTCTGTCCCTCTCTTCCCCTCCCCCTTCCCAGATCTCCCAGTCTTCCTGTCTCCACCTATATCCTTCCTTTGTCCCGCCCCCCTGACATCAGTCTGAAGAAGGGTCCCGACCTCAAACGTCACCCATTCCTTCTCTCCTGAGATGCTGCCTGACCTGCTGAGTTACTCCAGCATTTTGTGAATAAAAAACTGCTTTGTATGTAACTGATTACTGTATCTGCCGAGAATTAACTCGCTGAAACTCCCTTTCCAACTATGATGTTTTACAATAACTTTTCTTTACACATTCCCCCCTACCCCACTTAAGCAGAATCTCGAACCAAAGTGGTGTAAATGGGGATAGAACAGAAAGCACAGAATAAGCATTTCTAGATTTGTATAGTATGGTAACTGAGGAGAAAACTATACCATGGTTCCAAAGGGATATTGGAAAGTACAAATGCAAAGACAAAAGGTGGCAGCAATTGGAGGTGTAGTCAAATGTTTGGAGAAGAGATTGAGAAAGACCTGGAAGATGTCCGAAGCCTGTGAATAAGGAGCTCAAAGCATGCATGTCGATTATGCCATGAATGCAAGAACATGTCCCATTAAACAGAATGTTTACAATTTTGTAAAGTTTTATGTTGTTGCAGCCTTTCAATGCTAAAGTCTGGAGAGATTCAAAAGGAGGCAATGAGAAAGATGGATAAAGAGTCGTGATGCGAGAAAGGGTAAATTGTCGGCCATGCTGAAGATTTCTTGACATTACACTAGGGAAGAGAACTTTAAGATCACTTAAAGACAAAATGAGTTTGATCAGTTTACTGAGAATGGACCACTGAGTCTGATCATTTTTCCATCAACCCCTTTTTCCTGCCTTCTCCCCGTTGCCTTTGACATCCTTCCTGATCAGGAAGTAAATAAACAAAAGTAGAAAAGAAACTGGGAAAGGCAACATTTGAGACTAAAGGGAGGTAGAAGGCAGTAGCTGAATAAATGGGCTCCATCAAGGTAAAAAAGAGAACTTATGTGGGTTTTTATTGTTGGAGTAGCAGGAAAAGAGTAAACAAAATGGTTGGTTGTAGAGAAAATGTTAGATACCAAGCTTATGAGGATGGATAGCTGACCAATGTCTGCGAATATTGGATTATTTTTTTTGGTGGAGGAGGACGGGGGGATAAGGAGGAAAAAAACTAATGACTCTTAGTAAAGGTCAGTTTGATTTCTTTAGATTGCAAAAGGTTTATCTTTGTGTGTATATATATATGGAAACTTTCCACGACCAGTTTCAATGTAGCTATGGGAGAATGCCAAAACATTCAAAAACAAAAAGTGCCTATGGGAATATGATAAAACCAAATTCTGACATTTCAAATGTAACTATAATAGTGACTACCAGTAGAAGTCAAAAGGCTCCATCCTCACCTCCGAATCAACTGGGACAACCATGGAATCTTTCAGAAATTTCACCATCACAAACTTGTTCAGCTTCATCAGATTCTCCTTGTAGCTTCCATTGATGCCCTGCAACAAATAGTAATAGTTGTGTTCTTTTAATCCCAGATAAAGCTATGCAACTGCAATTTGTTCATTTTAAACCCAGATACAGGCATGCAAGTGCAATTTGCTCCCCCTACCTCAGGGCACTTTGAAACTTAACTGCTGCAATCAAATTAGGAGCAAAAATTCAGTCCTTCTTTCTCACGTGCCATTTAATAAAATTAGGGCTAATCTGACCCCAACAATTTCGCATTTATGCCCACTCTCCATCTTGCCTATCAAGAATCTTTCTTAAAAGCTTTCAGTCTTTTCCTCAAAGGCCTGTGGAAGCAGAGTTCTAAATAATGTCCTCAGCAAAAACAAATTGCAACTCATCAATCTTAAATGGGTGATCTCTTATTTTAAAAGAGTGACGACAGGAAACAGCCCCTCTAAATTCTTCAGAATTCTTTGTTTCAATCAATCCCTCTTACTCTAATTCACTGATACCACTCGTCCAATATTTACCTACAAGGCATTCCACCCATTTCACCTATGGTTTTAGTAAATCTGCTCTGAACCAATATTAACCACCCTGCACAACCCTAGGCACTGAAATACTAAGGACTTTGTACTACTAAGATTGCACTACATACTTTGGCTTGGATAAAACAGTCTGATTTACCTAGTATGACTGATAAAAGCAAGAATTTAATTGATCTTTATGACAATGAAACATTCTTGAGTCTTGACTCTACTTGATATAGCATATAGTGTGCTAATACAGTGCAGTAAAACTGATCAAAACTACTCAAATGAGAAGACTGACTATCTGGAATATTGATATAGCAGTGCATTGTGGCAGCACTACAGGTTACATGCCACATCTCTATTGACAGTTCATGAATACAATTCATGGTCAGATGTCTAACAACATAGTTGAGGTAGGCACTTGGTAGCATTTATTCCAATAATACCTACCCTTTCTTGATTGATGTCTGCCAAGAAAATACTTTTGTTCCTGTAGAGCTCTTCATTCAAGGGATCATGCCAGTATTCAGCCTGCACTAAGCTGTCAGGAAAGCAATAATAAACAATCAGACTTTCAAGTGCAGATGCTAGAAATCTGAAATATAAACAACTGATGCAAAGACTCAAACAGGTCAGGCTGCATACATGGGGTGAGAAACACTTAATGTTTCAGGTCAACGATTTTTCATATAATTGGAAAAATGAGAATTATTTTTAAAAGTTGCAGAAAAGAGGGTGTGAAATGGGTAAGTAAAGGATTTTTTGCGATCAGGTGGAGGTTAAAATTATCCAGATGACAAGTGTTGTTGCTGCTGTCAGAGCATGACGAATGTTTGTTAACCATAGCTGACCTATCTAGAGTTAAGTATATGAGCAAAGAGGTCCTTCTGCATTTGTACAGGGCCCTGGCAAGACCACACCTGGAGTATTGTGTTCAGTTTTGGTCTCCTAATTTGAGGAAGGACATTCTTGCTAATGAGGGAGTGCAGCGTAGGTTCACAAGGTTAATTCCCGGGACTGTCAATATGATGAAAGAATGGAGTGACTGAGCTTGTATTCACTGGAATTTAGAAGGATGAGAGGGGATCTTATAGAAACATATGAAATTATTAAGGGCTTGGACATGCTATATGCAGGAACCATGTTCCTGATGTTGGGGGAGTCTAGAACCAGGGGCCACAGTTTAAGAATAAGGGGTAGGCCATTTAGAACTGAGATGTGAAAAAACATTTTCACACAGAGTTGTGAATTTGTGGAATTCTCTGCCACAGAAGGCAGTGGAGGCTGATTCATTAGATGCATTCAAAAGAGAGTTAGAGCTCTTAAAGATAGCGGAGTCAATGGATATGGGGAGAGGGCAGGAACGGGATACTGATTGTGGATGATTAGCCATGATCACATTGAATGGCTGATCTCGAAGGACTGAATGGCCTACTCCTGCACCTATCGTCTATGTATCTTTGTATGTGGAGTGCAAACAGAGGGAGGCGAGGCCAATCAATAGAACAAAGCAATATGCCAGAACTCTTACAGGTGGTGACTTCACACCAGAAATATGTAGTTATCACAAACAGCAATGGCTGTTTACTCAAAACTGAATTCAATACAAGTTCTTGGAATTCAAACATTCCTAGACAGAGGATGATGTGCTGTTCTTGGGCTTCATTGGAACTGTGGCAGCCAACGTTGGTAAGCAATGGAGATTTAAAAAGGCAATTGGGAATTCTGGTTGTCGATGCAGATTGAAGAGATATGCTGCAAACAGTCACTCATTCAGCACTGTTTCTCCAAGATAAAAGCCCACATTGTAGTACTAATAACAAACATCAGTGCTGGCAAGTTGCTGTTTCACCCAAAAAATACCTTTTGGGTTTTTCGGTGTTGGGAAGGGACATGGTGAAGAGCGGGTGTTGCCTCCCAAAGGTTGCATGGGAAAGTACTGCGAAAAGGAGGTGGCTCATGACGATGCCAGAGCGAACCAGGGCGTCAGAGCGATCAATCCCTTTGGAATGCTGAGAGGGGAGTTGCAGAATTAATGGAGTTGATCCATTGAACATCGGGGATGGAAGGGTGGAAGGCGAGAATAAGTGGAACCTCATTGCTCTGCTGGGAAGACAGGGAAGGTATCATGGGAAATAAAGTGACTTGGCTCTTGTCAACTATTGTAGAGCATAAGCCATGGTTAAAGAAAAGGGGAGCCATCCGAGACACTAGGTGCAGAAAGCCTCATTACAACAATTAAATAGGAAAAACTTACAATGATGGGAAACAAATTATAGTCAAGATGGCTGTGGTAGTGGATGGGCCCTGCTGTGTTATTGTTATTAGCCTACCGTCATCCCCAAGATAGAGAAGTCAAGAAAGGGAAGAGTCGGATATGGACCACATAAAAATAAGAGCAGAAAGGAGATTGGCAGAAAAACTAAATAAATTAACTTCCGCATGAGTACAGGAAGCAGCAACAATCTGGTCAGTGTACGAAGGGGAAGGAAGGAGCTCCATCTTAACTTAAACAATTCCACAAAGATACTGACTTATTTTAGACCCATGCAGATTACATTTTACCTCTGATGTAGAGAGTGAGTGGAGGTAAAGGAGAAGTTATTCAATGTAAGAATGAGCTCAGCCAGGCAAATAAGGATGGTGGTGAAGAACTACTGGTTGAGCCTTCACTTGAGGAAGCAATTGGGGCTGCAAGGCCATCTTAGTGTGGGACTGAGATGTAGCAGGATTGGACATCCATGGCGAGGACGACCTGGTTGGACCAGGAAATTGAAAGCTGCCAACTGAGGATTAAACAATTCCATGCAGAATTTCATTTCTAGTCTGAAAACAAATTTCAAAATTTGATAGACATATTGTGTAGCCATATTTGCTGATCAGAATAATTACTCCTCTGCATTATCAAACGTGCTCATGCACTGCAAACAGTCATTGTGGACAATCAGGGGCTGATGACCTCGGCAGAAATTGAAATGAAAATAAATAGACTATGGATTTGTTTCATAATGAAATCTGAAATGTTATAGTAATGATGTAAACCATAAAATATAAAATTCTTAGAGGATTGAACAGGGTAGATGCAGGAAAAAGATTCCTGATATTGGGGGAGTCCAGAACCAGGGGTCATAGTTTAAGAATAAGGGGAAGGCCATTTAGGACTGAGATGAGGAAAAACTTTTTCACCCAGAGTTGTGAATCTGTGGAATTCTCTGCCACAGAAGGCAGTGGAGGTCAATTCACTGGATGTTTTCAAGGCAGGGTTAGATTTAGGGCTAAGGGAATCAAGGGATGTGGGGAAAAAAGCCAGAATGGGGTACTGATTTTGGGTGCTTAGCCATGATCGCATTAATTGGCTCGAGGGGCCAAATGGCTTACTCTGCACCTATTTTCTATGTTTTGTGCAATTCCCATGCACTTCTAAAAAATAAAAGATGTCATTTAGTCAAACCAGTCAACAAATGTTTACCCTCTACCCATGGATCACAACATCACATTCCTCCACTGTCTTTAAATTACTTTTCACTATGCCTACGATGGCCTCTTAACTGTTGTCAAAGTTCACCACTTCAAATTCAAAACTTCTAATCTATTCCAGGCTTCAATCGCTTATCCACATTCTTTGCTTATTACTTACTGCTCTTGGATTGGACTGGAATATGCACCCCAGTTCAGCATTTTTCTTATCCAATTGCAGATATAGGAACTTTCTCCAGGACAGCGAGGTAAACCATATACACCTGTGAAGGAAGATTGGGAGAAACAGAATTAGTACCACTTGAAATGCAAAGTTATTTTAGTTTCAGGATTTAAAACCTCAAGTCAGAGTCTGCCTGCAACAGACTGTAATGGCATGCTGAGGCAGAGTCTCTGCAGCAGATCTCCAGGCCCTACCTGCCTCTCAACGCCATTCTGACACACTGGTTGCCTCTCGGATGCTGAGGGTCAGCTTTTTGATGAGCCTGGTGCATTCTGTTTAGGGGCCGAACACATTTGAATTTGCAGTAGGATCAAAATCAATAACAAGGAGTTGGCCATTTTGCCTTTAGTGCCTGTTGCAGATAAGCACCACTTTTTCAAAGTAACATCACATTGATCAATTCTAACATTCAAAAAAAGTATAATACGTCTACAATCTGCTTGTTAACTAAACCTCCACACAGTAATCATGGATATAGAATTCCCCAAGATTCACTACTGACAGGTAAAGAAATGTTCTCATCTTAGTCCTGAATAGAAGACCCTATTTTGTGTGACCAATTCCAAATTTCAACACCGCAACCACGGGAAAACAAATGCCTGTATTTATCCCATTGAGAATTTTCTAAGTGCCAATGAAACCACCTCCAATCCTTTTAAACTCAAGATTGAGCTGGATTCAAGAGAGAGCTGGATAGAGCTCTTAAGGGCAACTTTTCTCAACCCACTTCTAAAAGGAATAAATTTGGTGAATATTTACTGCACTTCCTCCAAAGCAAGAACTGTAGATCCTCTCCTGTAGATGGAGACACTCGGTCAATGTACAATATTCCAGCTGCATTCTGATTCAGATTTCACATTAGCTTAGTTTAGTTTAGAGATACAATGTGGAAACAGGCCTTTAGGCCCACTAATCCCCGTACACTAACACTATCCTACACACACTATGGACAATTTTACATTTATACCAAGTCAATTAACCTACTATGTCTTTGGAGTGTGGAAGGAAACCGAAGATCTCGGAGGAAACCCACGCAGGTCACGGGGTGAATGTACAAACTCCACATAGACAAGCACCCGATCAGGATCGAACCCAAGTCTCTGGCTTTGTAAGGCAGTAGCTGTACCGCTACGCCACCGTGCCGCCCTACTGTCTTAGTTTACTACTGATTTACAGCAGGGTGCAATGAAATTCCCTGTTCCTATTCAGCTCAGGATAAACAGTATACATGATAATGATGATCACAATAAATAAATACATCAATGAATGTAAAACATTAGAATAGTGCAAAGATGGTAGCACAATCTTAAATAATAATCCAATCAGGGTTCTATACAATTACCTACCTAGTATCACCTACAGATGTAATAATTTTTGGATTTTGCAACCTCTTACTTTAATAGGTTTTTCATACAATTATGCAGATGAATAGTGTCCTTAAATATTACCTTGATGTTGGCCTCCAAATGAGATGAGATTTTTCATGGCAGGAGAGGGGCATCTCTGTGCCACAGCCCTTCTGTAATGGGTAGAAATCCACAATTAGGTTCTTTAGTTAAATAAATTATAAACCGAACAGCTGCTTTTTAACTTTTATCTGATAGGATACTTACAGAAACTGACCTCCTTGAGAAAAGCCCATTGCGTTATATCCATTCTGCAGCATCTTGTCCTTGGATAATATATTGCACACCAGCTCTACCTGGTCATTTACATTCATAAAGAAACTGTTTTCCATGTCCTTTTTAAAGAAAAAGGTCAAAATTAAAGATCTACATGAAGGATTATATTGTAACCACAGAGAAGAATAATCCACATTTAGATTATCATGTCAAACAGCATGAAAACAGGCCCTTCAGCCCAACATATCCACACTAACAAGGTTTTATAGTTGAGCTAATCCCACTTACTTGCTTTTGGCCCATATCCCTCTAAACCATGCCTATCCATTTACCTGGTTAAATGTCTTTTAAACATCACCATTGTACCTGCCTCCACCAATTCCTCAGGCAGCTTGTTCCATACATCCACCACCCTCAATTACCCACCAGCTTTCTCAAATCTTTCCATTCTCACCTTAAACCTGTGTCCTTTAATACTGGACTCCACAGTCCTGGTAAAAGGACTGGAACCATTAATCAAGACTTTGCTCTTAAATCTCCCACAATCAAAGCTTGACCAACAGATATCTAGGATAATTCAAGTAACAGATACTTGTAAAGAGCAGTTAAAACCATGTATGTTCAAATTTCACTCCAAGAAAGCATCTTGAGCAAAACTTAGTTAATATCTAGTATCTGAATTATGTGGTCATAATAAAGAACTTTATTTTAAAGCACAATTGGGACTGTGGATTGAACTATTAAATGAGGAAACACAGTTGAGCTCTATCTCGACGAAGTTGACAGATATCCTATTGAAAAGTTTGCGCTGGGATAGCTGGACTGGAATTAGGAACAGAAACCCTACTGCAAACATCTGAAATGGACTAGTTCCTCACTTCTAATTTGCAGTCTTCAATTGTTGCTCGTCCTTCAACATCGTCTGCCACTAGTTATGGTACCACTGTACTGTTCTTGAATCTATTTACTGAATTATTCAGTGACAGTCCCAAGTTGCCCTAGATCCGTATGGCTTGCTAGGAGTTCAGAAGTATGCAAATGGCTATGGCACTATTCACACACAGATTAGATTAAACAAGAAGCATGGATTGAATTAATCAACCAGTCATATTATTGTAAAAACATCTCTCCAAGATATTTAATGGAACTTAAACCATTTAGTTACTATGGGAAGATTTAATTTTGTCTCTGGATCTTTAATGATCCATCCCAACCTCATGACCCAAAAAAGAATTTCAAAGAAATTGGACCACATTTTCAATTCATTCTCTCATTCAAACATACCTCTGTAATACTTTTTCCAATTTCCAAAGACAAAACATAAATTCCTGGAACTTTTTCTTCCACCAGTTTCTTGATGAATCCCATGCTGAGAGGGTTGCAGCAGCTGTCACCTAGTTAATTTGTACAAAACAGTTCAGGACTGTACTGAAGTATTACTATAGCTACTTTTGTTAAAAAATTGCAGAGACTCGCCATTCCAAATGGTTTATCTAAAGTTCACAAACTTCCTCCCATATTACAGCTTCAACTTAACCATTTCCTCATTAGTGCTATTGTCACTTCTACTTTAGTGCAGCAATGCTGTTTATTGCAATTACATATTCTTGTTCTAACAATGTTGACTAGACACTTCAAGCAGGATTGGTCCTTTGAAGTGTATCAATTGGTCCAAGTGTAAGATTTGAGAAGTTTTCCCTCATTTGGAAAGCAACACCAAACCAAAGAGCTGCAGTTTGGACATTTTAAACGAGAGACTGGGGCTGATAGCGGAGAAAGGCTGCGGTCAGATTACCAAAGGATGTCACAATCCGTGGGTCCTAAAATGGCCGCAGGACCTCGTGACCAGCCACAAAAAGTAAAAACCTTACAACCCAGTCTCTAGGTTTCTGCAAAGCCACGGCCAGAACAATGGATGGGGATTGGCCATGCAGAAACCTACGAAACCAGGTCGAAGTACAGACACTGGGGCGCTAACATCAGCATACTCACAATGCCCCAAGCCGACCTAAACAGTTCATCTCGTTAAGGGGGCACAATAGCCCATAGAAAACTACCTGGTAGGTGATGGGAAACCAGTTAAACCCATCACCTCGCAACGAAATACCAATTAACACCGTCTGGCCATCCCCAGTATCCCCGGACATAAGCGCAGATCAGAAAAGAACTCGTACATATCTTTTTGAACAAAGAGATTCCAAGATCTGGCGGGAGATAGGACGGGTCAGAAATAGTATAACTGGCCACTACTTTTGGGTTTTAAACTCAAGTCAAAAAGTAAAGAAAAAACCTCGAGTCAAGACACGCATAGAAAACCGGGTTCCAAGAAATGGACGCGAGAAGGAAGTCAAACGAATGCAGGAGGAAGAAACGACAGGCAAGAAGAACGGATGCAAGAGAGAGGAACAGGCACGCAACTCAAGGAGAAATACTGAAAAACGAACAGCCAGTAACCCCAGTAATAGCCCCATGGTGAGCATGTACTCCAAATCCTGCATATCCTGGACATAGTTTAGTGTAGAGGGGAGGGTGGTTTGAATAAACGTTGGGTGTGTGAAGAAATATGTGTTGGTCAATTTTGCGATGTGTCGTACGTTCCCCATCTTACAGTCGTGTATATGTCTTGTAGAACTGTGTGTTTAAGAATTCAGCGAAAAAGGTATTCGTGTATATGTCTTGTGGAACTGTGCGTTTTGTGATTCATAAGTCAAAGGTATTCATGTGATTCAATATGTGTTTAATAGATATGTCATATAGCAATGTATAAATATTCATGGACAATAGTCCCAGGCGCTAAATAAAAGCATTTTCATTTAAACCCTGGTTTTCAAATCTGGTCTGGTGGAATTTTTCTGCACTATAAGAGCTCCTGCATCTAAGTCCAGTGTCTAGAACCGTAAGGGGTGAGTGGGTCGAACCACTCACGAGGAACCAGTGTGCACGGCCTGGTCAAGGGATCAGAGCAAGGCACGGGGACCTTAGGTCAGGCGAAAGCTCGGCGCAGAAACCCCTTACACAAGTAGCATCATACATATTCCAAAGCAACAGCTTGACGTGTCAAAAATAAAATAAAACTCCAATAATCAACTATCCAACTATTCAGAGATCCCAATAACTCAGCATCCCACTCAACAGGACCTGATTCCCACACCCCTTTCATTCACCAGCTTTACTATTTGACTATGAAATATCGGGAAAAAAACTTAATTGTGCAAGAGATAAGATATTGCAAATGTTGAAGTCTGGAGCAAAAACAAAAAAACTACTCAAAGAACTCAGCAGGTCAATCAGCATCTGTGGAAGCAAAGGGATAGTCAAGGATTGGGTCAAGACATTTCTGCCCACTCCTGATGCAAAGCCCAACCTGAAACATTGTGCCTTTGCTCCATAGGTGCTTCTTGACAGACTGAGTTCTTCCAGTAGTTTGCTTTTTGTTACAGTAAATTAAGTGTGTTGTATTATCAATACAAGGAACAACCAATAATACACATTGACAATTGTGCTAGCCTGACATCGGAGCCCTGAGCAGACAAGATGCTCAATTTTGCTGTAAAATTATATCCTTCCATACCACGTCCAGCATATTTCTATGTTTTTATCAAGATAGAGGATAATCCTGGATTTGAGAATAAAGTTATGTCGTGAGCCAGTTTGGAAAGAATTCCAGCCTCTTTGCCCTGATTCGTAGGGTTGTCTGAGTCACTAAAATTACTTATGTTTCAAATCAACCTTGGTGTCCTTATCCTGCCCCTCACTACCCTTTTACAATGTACAGATACAAGATAAGGGAATAACATGTTTGACATTTCCTTCCTCTCATCTTTTTCCCTAATCAGTAACCAAAAAACAAATATAATAAAATACTTACATTCTACCAAAGATATCTGTATGGTTAGCAAGGGTGTTAATGGTAATGGGGAGAAGGCAGCGCGGAAACAGGCCCTTCGGCCCAGCGATCCCCGCACATTAACACTATCCTACACACACTAGGGACAAAAAATTTTTTTTAACATTTACCCAGTCAATTAACCTACATACCTGTACGTCTTTGGAGCGTGGGAGGAAACCGAAGATCTCGGAGAAAACCCACGCAGGTCACGGGGAGAACGTACAAACTCCGTACAGACGGCACCCGTAATCAGAATCGAACCTGAGTCTCCGACGCTGCATTCGCTGTAAGGCAGCAACTCTACCGCTGCACCACCGTGCCGCCAAAGAATAGGATTGAGAGGGAAAGAAAGATCAGCCATGATTGAATGGCGGCGTAGACTTGATGGGCCAAATGGTCTAATTCTGCTCCTATGACTTATTTGCATGTTCACGTGGTTTCACATGCAGCACAAAGTCACATCAATTAAAAAAATTCAAAAGGAACAATTCTTTTGCAGATTAGTATCTTGGATACTGCAAAAAAAAATAGATTAAAATTCCTTGTGCCCACATTGAAGCTGTCCCTTGTATTTTGTCGCCACGCTTAATTACTATCTAATAGGATTTGCCTGACTGGATATCAGGAGGAAGATTAAAGTAACAACAAAGCCTCACAGAAAACAGTTTAATGCTCCTATTGAGTGAAATAGCTGTAATAATTATAATAGACCGATATTTAGAACGTTTCTAAAGCAAATATCGAGATATTTAATATATAATATATCTAATAATATATAATATAGCTAAAGCAAATATTGAAACACAACGTTTCAAACACTTTTTTGAAAAAATATGTAATAGGGTAATAGGATGAATTGAAGTAAAGAGCGAGAGACATACGGTTCGTTTACGGGTAGACTTAACTCCCAGAAAATGCAGAAACAAGTAACCGCAGATGCTGGTTAATACACAAAAGGACAGAAACTGTTAAGTAACTCGGTGGGTCAGGCAGCATCTCTGGAGAACTATGCATCGGGAGCCTTCTGGAGAAGAATCTGAAGGGTCTCGACCCCTGGAACGTCGTTGCCTGTCCCTTTTCTCCAGAGATGCCGCCTGAACCACTGCGGCACTTTGTGTCCTTCCCAGAGCGAGAGCGCCTTTGCTAAATACATTCGATTTGTACGCCTCTTTTATCTTACCCATGCCGTGCCATATGACCACGGGTGGCTGCGTGTTGTTCTGGACTGTCCATGATTGTGAAGTGGAGAAGTGGAGGAGCAGCAACGACCACCCTACTGCCTGCGCGGCCATCTTGCCGGGTCACGTGATGATGCGGCGGCGCCACGTGATCTCCCCACGGGCTCAGTCTAGGACCAGCAACATCATTAAAGGCAGACACTAAATAGTTGTACCTTCTCTCCAGAGAGGCTGCCTGGCCCGCTGAGTTACTCCAGCATTTTGTGTCTAGTGAAAAGCTTTTTTGTTGCATGCTAACCAGTCAGCAGAAAGACAATACATGATTACAATCAATCCATTTACAGTGTATAGATAGATACATGATAAGGGAATAACGTTTAGTGTTAAAGCCAGCAAAGTCCAGTCAAGGATAGTCAGAGGGACATCAAAGAGGTGAATAGTAGGTAGAGGTAGATAATAGATGGTAGTTCAGCACTGCTCTCTGGTTGTGGTGGGATGATACCGTTGCTTGAGCTGTTATCAGGCAATTGAATCATCCTACCACAACCAGAGAGCAGTGCTGAGTTACTATCTACCTATTTGCTGTCTCTCAGATTATCCTTCCATATTTCTAGCTGGCTCTTTGCTGGCTTTACCTTGCACTAAACGTTGCAGTAACTCAGCAGGACAGGCAGCATCTCTGGAGAGGGAATGGGTGACGTTTCTTGTTGTGACCCTTCTTCAAAGTCAGGGGAGAAGGAGACGAGATAAGGTGTGAAAACGACAGATCAAAGCAGACTATGGTCAAGGAAATGTAGAATGATTCATTGTTGGCCGAGGGGAAGGTGACGAGGCATACAAACAGTAAAATTAATCAGAAGTATCATCTGTCTGTAGAGAGACACTAAAAGCTGGAGTCACTCAGCAGGACAGGCAGCATCTCTGGAGAAAAGGAATAGGTAACATTTTGGGTCGAGACCCTTCCGACTGAGAGTCAGGGGAAAGGGAAACTAGAGATATAGAAGAAATGAATGAAAAATATGCATAAAAGTAATGATGATGAAGGAAACGGTGCCTTGATAGCTGTGGGCTAGGTGAAAATGAGTTATACATACAATGAAACTCACCAGAACGACAGTGATACTAGTACAACGACTAGGGCGGGGGAGGGATGGAGAGAGAGAAGGGATGCAAGAGGATCCTCCAGAGATGCTGTCTGACCCGATGAGTTACTTCAGCATAAACCAGCGTCTGCAGTAGCTTGTTGGCTCAAGTTGACCGGCGAAATAATTAGCCAGAACGGGTGATGCGGAACAATGCCATTCACAAAATGCTGACAGTGACAGACTCAAAATGCTGGAGCAGGTCAGCAGGTCAGGCAACATTGCTGGAGAAAAGGAATAGGTATCTCAACATTATCTTGCAGATTCTCCTCGTATGCTTATTAGGCAATTTAGTCATACAGAATCTAGCACAGAATCTGGCCCTTTGGCCCAATTTGCCCATGCTGACCAAGATGCCTACATGTCCCACCTGTCTGTATTTGGCACATATTCCTCTAAATCCTTCCGATACATTTACTTGTCCAGATGCCTTTGAAACGTTGTTACAGTACCAGCCTCAACTACCTCCCCTGGTAGCTTGTTCCATATATACACCACCTTCTGTGTAAAAAAAAGTTGCCCCTCAGGTTTCTATTAAATCCTATTAAATCTTTCCCTTCTCACCTTAAACCTGTCTTCTGGTTTAAGACTGTGCATTCGCCCAATCCTACATTCTCTCTATTTCACATACATTTACACATGGTGGCTTTTCCGATACATTTGTTCCTGGTAGAAACAAAATATGAAATTAAAATGGAAATAGCAGGACGAAATCCATGTTTAAAATAGTAATGTTAAGTATATATTGCCACAGCGTGTTCTTGCTACTAAAAGGTAGCTTCATTAAAAAGTGTATACTTTTTATTGGTCTCTCAGTCACACCACACCTGCAACCCTATATTCTAGGAGCTAGAAGTGTCTATAAAATAATTCCACATTGTGATTTGAATAAACAAAGGCAGATGAGTTTCAAAATGAAAATGGGATTTTATTTAAAACAACAGTTGAAAGAAAATAATGAAAATTTACATGCATGCCTTATGTAATCATTTTGAAATGCAGTGAAGCTTTTGAAAACACTAATCTTAAAGATGAGTCAAGGCAATTCCAAAATTTAAAACATTACTTATCACTATGCAACGCCTTAACAGAGAAATGGTGGCAATTTCAGCATTTTATGCACATTTTATAATACAATGTACATAATGTTCACAACATCTCAGATGCAAAATTTGCAATTAGTGATTGGTATCTCAGCAGTTTACAGCAAATGTTAATGTACACTGCCATTTAAGAAAGCGTAAGTAAAATTTCACATAAACCTAATATTAAAGGGTTCAAAAATCTGTTTTGATTGTGTGGTCTTGTCACATCCAAACATTGACCAAGCGGGACAGGGAGCATCTCTGGAGTGAAAAAATGGGTGGCGTTTCGCGTCAAGACCCTTCTTCACACTGAGAGTCAGGGGAGGGAAATTAGACATGTTGAAGGGAAAGGTGTGAAAATGACAGATCAAAGCAGACGCTGATCAGGGAAATGTAGAATGGTTCATTGTTGGCTGTAGGGAAGGTGACAATGAGGCATACAACAGTAAAATTAATCAGGAGGATGGTGAAACTAGGGTAGGGGAAGGACAAAGAGAGGGAAAGCAGGGGTTACAGCCCAACCAAAGGTTTTTTAAATGAACTTTTCAAATGGAAACCAGTTAAGAGAACTGGGAACTTCCTCTGAACCTGTGTTTAGCCGGTCTATAGAACTCACAAATCTACAGAAAAAGCACCTAGCAACTTTACCGAGCCTTCCAAAATGTTAATATTCAAGTCATTGCTGAGCAACAACCGATCAGCAGCTTTTCAAACTGCTGAGAAACTCAGAGTATTTCTAATCAAAACATCTGTGTGAGACGATGGTCAAATCCTCGAACAGGCTGACCTTTCCTTCAGTGGACTTGGACAAACAGACAAGATGAAGAGGGTTTATGTGGGATTGAGGTTTGTCAATCAAATTGTCTCAGGTGTGATTTTTACATTATAAAATAAGGGTTCAAGACAAACCTCATCACCTTATAAGGAAGCTGTGTACAGAATTTATCCCCTTTAGGCAAAAAAAGGTATTGTCTTCATAGAATGGTCACAAGGATGAATTATGTTTGAACAATTATATTTTGAGTGAATTAGTCTTTATAGAATTTATATTGCAAGGAAATAGATGCATTGATTTAGGCCAAAACGATTAGTTCAGCTGCTGCAGCGTTAACAAGATCATTTTAGGTAAGGAACTATATGAGTGATGAACCATTCCTGTGAGAATTGAAGGTGATCCCCATCCACGCTTAGAAATTCCAGTTTGTTCAGTTTGTCCATTGCCTTCAACCCCAATCGATCCTGGAAACAAAATAAACATTTTCACTGATTTTCTATTCAACACTCATTTCTTGCCGTTTTGGTGACTTCTGGTAAATTGCTCATCTGGCCACCATTCCTGTCTCCCAAAGGTTCTGTTTTATCCAAGCCATAAATTATTCTCGCACAACTGGTGTTTCCACCAATGGTTGCTAAACAATGATCTAAAGCAGGCAAGCTGACCACCTCACCATTTCTTCAGTTGAGATCATGAAATATAGTGCACACCAACAACTGAATCTGGACCCCATCTAGCCAAATTTTGGTAGAACTAGTTTGATTGCTGAGATTCCTATCAGAATATAACAACAATTGAAATGGGGGGATGCAGAAAAACAGCAGTGTTTTAGACCTGCATATTAGCATTGCCACATCCCAGAATCTTCATTTGGCCCGTCATAAATACTCTGGCCAACTGAGCAAGTCAGACGCCAAGAGTTCCTGCCCTGAACTCCCCAAAACCTTTCTATCAGAATACAAAAGTATTGGAACACACTCCACAGCCTAGATGAACGTGTTGCAAACCATCATCCAGGTCAAACCCCCCACTTGATGGGAACCCCAGTCTCTATTTTAACAATTAACTTTCCCTTCCTCTGGCACACCATCTTACATTTGATTACATCAAAATTTGAAATCTTTACCACCTGGAAGAGCATAGGTAGCACACACATGGGAATGCCACCATGTGCAAATTCACCAAGTCACATACTTCTGAAACATGTCATTGTTCCTTACTCACTGCCAAGTCATAAACCATTGCACTCAAAATCTAATTTTTGCTACAAAGACTGAAGCAAATCAAAATGGTTCAGCACACTGAGTGTATTAAATTGTGGCTTTGACAGCAAAACAAATCCTATCAATTAAAAAACGAATTAACAATTAACTTTGTATATTATAGAAAAAGGGAAATTACAAATAAAATTTAATTTTACCTCCTGATAAAGGGCACTCTCTTGCAATGTGTACGTGTCCTTGGCCTGGCCAGCTTTATAGAAACCAAACCACTGGAACAGAATTCAGAATGATAAATTTTGTGTCATATAAAGCACTGTACAGCTTGCGATGCTGCTTGAATTTTGAAACAATGATTTAAAATTATTCAGTTTCACTTTAACAGGAGCCTGCAGAAAATTAGGAGTGGAGTAGGAGTAGAAATTAGGAGCTTCACTCAATACTCAGGTGGAAAGGACTCAACCTTTTTTTATATGACAGTTCATCCATCCCAATAATCAGTTTGATGAACTGTCATTTCACTACCTCTATGGAAAGTGAAATTACTCTCATATGAATTTTCCACCTTTCTTAATCGATATATTGGTTTGTTGTTGCTGAATTCTGAACTACCATCAATCCTTGTGCTTGTTAGATTTCCCAGTAACTTTATCCAGAAATAGCCACCTTTGTTTTTCTGATTAATTTAGTTCTTAACTGAACAGATTCTTAACGCTGTCCGAAGCTGCCAAGGATACAGGCAAGAGTACAGTGGACCACAAGAGATCTCATCTCTCTCCCTAGTCCCTTTCCAGGCTGGAGGAGGTAGCCGTTTCCTGTAACTGGAGAGACAATAGGTCATGGGTTTCCTTCTCTGTCAATGACACATATATTCCACATAAACTACAGTTCAAAAAGATAAGGGAGCAGATGGTGGATTATTTAAATGCTCATGCAGAGATGGGAAGAGGTGTAGCTGATATTACAGTCAAATCCATATGAACAAGAAAGTCCTAAAAGCAGCTTTTTATATAACTTTATACAACTGCAACTATTAATACCAAAAAATGCCATTAAAAATAGAGAATCAAAACATTGCATTCTCACCTCCGAATCAATGGGGTCAACCATAGAATCGTTCAAGAATTTTATCATTACAAACGTTTTTAATTTCAGCAGATTTTCTTTATAGCTTTCATTGATGACCTGCAACACAATATTGGTTGCAGTTACATTCCCAAAAGAACATTTAAACCACAGATTTAAATATCATCTGATATCTACAGTAGTTTCCTCTGCATATTGAAACTCAGTTGCTACTATATAACAATGCTCAAAACCAACAGCAAAATTGATAGTCTGTGATACAAGAGGGAACACAGTGCTAGACAAAAATGATTAGATACAAAGTGTGTCGTAATGGTGGCTGGATACATTTAATGGATAGAGTTCACAACTTGGAATTTCCAACGTGAAGCAAAATAATTAAATAATATTGACTACATACCCTTTCTTGATTAATGTCTGCCAAGAAAACACTTTTGCTCCTGTAAAGTTCTTCATTCAAAGGATCATGCCAGTATTCTGCCTGCACCAAACTAGTAAGAAAGCCATATAAAAATGAAGAAAAGATACACATCAAAGGATTCAAAGTGAGATAACAGAACTAGTGTTGACAGGTGATTGAAGGTTGGCAAGGACTCGGTGGCAGATGGGGCTGTTTCCATGCCGTATCTCTAAACTAAAGATACACAAAGTTAGAGTATAGAACCAAAACTGCAGTTTAGAAAATGTGATGTTCTAGAAGAGAAATCTGCAGTGATTCTCTTCCAAACCACTGGAAAAGACAAGGGCATACGTGCACAAAAATATATTTACTGTCTCAATTTTGCCTCAATTTCGACTAGTCAGGCAATTCATGAAATGTGCAAGATGGAAATATCTTCAAACATAAGTGTTGGTACTCACTGCTTTTGAATGGAGTTTCTGTAAGCACCAAAGTTCAGCAATTTCCTTATCCAATTGCAGAATTTAGAACTTTCTCCAGGACAGCGGGGTAAACCATACACTCCTCATGGTGGAAATGAAGGTGGGGAGAGAAAGGTGCAAGAGATAGAATGATAATTTAATCTAAATGAAAGATCTGATTTTTTTTCATTGTTCATAAAAACGTTGATGCAATACGCCATCAATTCCATACACTCCGAGTGGTGAAAATGAAGGTGGGGGGAGGCAGGTGCAAGAGATAAAATAATCAAATCTAAATGAAAGTACAGAATTTGTTCTCCTTGTTAATAAAAACTTTGATACAATGTGAAATCTGCAGGCTCAGGCTTTTGGTACATTCAATATGATTTGCTGTAATGATTGCATGTTTGGTTCCAGATCTGTTCTAACTCATCTTGCCTGCTGGAGTGCACTGCCTGAGAGAGTGGATGAAGCACAGACCCTGATAGATGAGGACTTGAAATCGCTTAGACAAAAGGCTATGGGCCAAGTGCTGGAGAAGGGAATAATATGGAAGGGTGTCCAATGGTCGCCATGGCAGAGTTGGGCCATATGGCCTGTTTCCATTCGGTATGATCATATGACCTTATGCTTCATCTAAATATTTTAGTTTAATTTTAAATTTTGTAGTCCGTGTTCAAATGCCACGACAATTTTGGAGAGATATAACAAATAGAGAGGAGAACATTCTTGATTAGAGTACATCACTGGAATGCATTTAGTTTCTAGGCAGTGATTGATCTCGATAAAACGAAATTTCAAGAAGGGTGTTTCTCCCAATTTAATTGCTGAATGGAATTACTGAAGTTAACTTTGGAATACCATTATCAATTTCTTTTAGTCACAATAATGCACCTTTGTTTCTGCTTCCTGCAGTAACTTTTGAGGGATGGTAATGGAAAATATGAGAATGGTTTAGGAAGCAGAATGGGGTGGGCCTTGTCGAGTGTGGGAAGTCAGTGTAGCTTGGCAGATAAGTCCTTACAATAGAACAAAGGGGTAAATGTTACCTTGATGCTGACTTCCAAATGTGATAAGATTAATCATAGGAGGAGAAGGGCACCTCTGTGCTACAGCTCTTCTGTAATGGATACAGAATCATGATGAGAGAATTGCATCTGCCAACTGAGCAGCCAACTATAAAATGCCCCTTATTTAACTACATTTTACAAAACTGTATTAATTGGCACAAAATACTTTGGAATATGAATACATTCTACAAATGACATTTTTTCCAACGCAATGGTCCTATTGTTCACTTACATAAACTGGCCACCTTGAGAGAAGCCCATTGCATTGTATCCATTCTTCAGCTTCCTGTCCTTGGATAATATATTACACACCAACTCTACTTGATCATTTACATTCATGAAGTAACCGTTCTTAATGTCCTAAAAAGAAAGTTTCCTAATACATATCAACTTTGAGGAATTGTATAATTAACAAGTCTAGACCAGGTTTTTGATTTTTGAAACTTGGCTGTTTAATTTTTAATCATTTAATAATTAACATAATACACATGTCTAAATTGTGTTAATCTTGCAACATCCACTTCATTTTTACCTTAATAAAATACTATGAACCTACAGTGCCCTCCATAATGTTTGGGATAAAGACCCATCATTTATTTGCCTCTGTACTCCACAATTTGAGATTTGTAATAGAAAAAAATCACATGTGGTTAACGTGCACATTGTCTGATTTTAATAAAGGCCATTTTTATACATTTTGGTTTCACCATGTAGAAATTACAGCAGTGTTTATACATAGTCCCCCCATTTCAGGTCACCATAATGTTTGGGACACAACTATGTAATGTAAATGAAAGTAGTCATGTTTAGTATTTTGTGGCATTTCCTTTGCATGCAATTACTGCTTGACGTCTGTGATTCATGGACATCACCAGTTGTTGGGTGTCTTCTCTGATGATGCTCTGCCAGGCCTGTATTGCAGCCATCTTGCAGCCAAGGGCTAGTCCCCTTCAATTTTCTCTTTAGCATATAAAAGGCATGCTCAATTGGGTTCAGATCGGGTGCTTTGAAAAACCCTTTTTTCGCTTTAGCAGTATGTTTGGGATCATTGTTTTGCAGTAGAATGAACAACCGGCCAATGAGTTTTGAGGCATTTGTTTGAACTTGAGCAGATAGGATGTGTCTACACACTTCAGAATTCATTATGCTACTACCATCAGCAGTTGTAGCATCAATGAAGATAAGTGAGCCAGTACCTTCAGCAGCCATACATGCCCAGGCCATAACACCCCCCTCCCCCCACCATGTTTCACCGATGAAGTGGTATGCTTTGGATCTTGGACAGTTCCTTCTCTCCTCCATACTTTGCTCTTACCATCACTCTGATATAAGTTAATCTTCGTCCTTCGTCTCATCTGTCCACAAGACCTTTTTCCAGAACTGTGGTTGCTCTTTAAAGTACTTCTTGGCAAACTGTAACCTGGCCATCCTATTTTTGCGACCAAACAGTGGTTTGCATCTTGCAGTGTTGCCTCTATTTCTAATCATGAATTTCATCTGCCGACAGTTGTCACTGACAAATCCACACCCGACACCTGAAGAGTGTTTCTGATCTGTCGGACAGGTGTTTGGGGACTATTCTTGATTCTAGAGAGAATTCTTCTGTCATCAGCTGTGGAGGTCTTCCTTGGCCTGCCAGTCCTTTGGCGATTAATAAGCTTACCAGTGCTTTCTTTCTTCTTAATGATTTTGGTAAGCCAAAGGTTTAGCTGGTGTCTCTAACAATGTTATTCTTGTTTCTCAGTCTCATAATGGCTTCTTTGACTTTCATTGGCACAACTATGGTCCTCATGTTGATAAACAGCAATAAAAGTTTCCAAAGGTGATGGAAAGACCTGCATTGAGGAGGCAATTAAACACACCTGAGCAATTACAAACACCCGTGAAGCCATGTGTCCCAAACATTATGGTGCCCCGAAATGGGGGGACTATGTATAAACACAGCTGTAATTTCTACATGAAACCAAAATGTATAAAAATGGCCTTTATTAAAATCTGACAATGTGCACTTTAACCATATGTGATTTTTTCTATTACAAATCTCAAATTGTGGAGTACAGAGGCAAATAAATAAATGATGGGTCTTTGGTCCAAACATTATGGAAGGCACTGTATGTGGTGAACCACATAGATGTGTTCACAGCTTCACTCCTTGGACTGTAGCATTAGCTGCTCTCTGGTTGCATACTTTAGGGTTATGTTGTAGACCAACTAAATAAATTTATAATGCAATGGTTATGTTTTTCATTACCAGCCCACGCCTCAGATTTGTGCAAATATGGTTGAAAGATTCAAGAGTATTAGTCTTTGCCACATTGATCTCCAATCACAAACCTGCAAAAATAACTATATAGATTAATAAAAACAGGGCAATCAATGTAACTAGCCAAAGCAACCATGAAGAAAACATTTACTGGTAGTCATATTTGGTGGTGGTGGAAGTGGTGGGTTTTCAGTGTGGAATCATGGTTTGCAGAAAGTTAACATAAAACAGAACTTTAAAAGAGGATATATAAAACAAAAATTGTTTTATCTGCCAAATTTTCAGCCTGATTGCATCTTCAGCATTATTCCCTATCCTAAAATTAAACCAAGAGAAGTGAATGTGTGTTATGGGATATTTTCAGACAACATTCAAATTTTTAGCACCATTATTTGTTTAAAAAAAACATAGTCTGGGAGCAAAAGTCCTAACCTACATGCACTCAAGTATTTACTTCCAAATGACATTGATGAAACAAAATGTAAATGTCACGTTACTCAATGGGTTAGGAAAGGAGGGAAATGAATTAGCCCAAATCTTATCTATCTCATTATGCATTACAGCCACCCAATCACCAGGGAGGTCTATAAACGTCTTTAAAAGAAATATAGACACAAAAACCTTAGATGCAGTCTGAAAGGTCGTGATTCAAAACTGTCTATTATTTATCTATTCCCTCCGCAGATGCTGCCTGATCCATTGCATACCTCCAACACTTTGTTTTATTTTCTAAAGAAATATAGGCAGTCTTCATTACAGCTAATAACTACAATATCCAGTACAATACATATTTTACTTATGTAGTGCCTTTAACATAATTAACTGTTTCAGAATACTTCACAGGTGCATTACCAAACAAAATTTGACAATATAGAGGAAGTTATTAGAGTGGACCACCTAAACTGTAGTTTAAATGGCAGATTTTAAGGTATGCTTTAAAAAGGAGTCAAAGGCATAGAATTTAAATACACCCCATCCACCATTTTCACAATCTATTCTTTTAGATAAATCAAACTATTCCAATAGAATAGTCAAACATGATTTTCTTTTCATAAATCCATGTCGGCTCTGTTCAGTATCATTTTTGGTGCAAACCATTCAAAAAAATAAAACAGCTACATGGTAATTAAGAGCACAAAACAACCACATTTAAAAAGTTGGTTCAGTTGTTATCATTACATTTTTTCCTCACACGCACCTCCTCAATACTGTTTCCAATTTGCAAAGACAAGACATAAATTCCTGGGATTGCTTCTTTCACCAGTTTGATGAAATGCAAGGTAAGTTCTTTACAACAACTGTCACCTAAAATGAGTAAATTGTACAGGATTGTAATAAAAAGATAGTAATCACCACAATATAAAAACCTTAACAATAGCATAATCATTTTCTTCTTTCATAAAAGTGATCAATTGATTTTTAAGAATCAGTACTTTCTTTGAGTTACATCAGAATATAAAAACAAGGGTAAAACACTAGACAATGGTTTATTGAATTTGAATATTTATGTTTCCAAGTTACGGCACAAAATATTTGCATAATTTTAATAAAGGCGTATTTAGAATGATTTTCCCGTGAGCGTCCTAACAACTTTCACTTCTATATTTCGTGATCTCAAAGCTTGAACATAGTGCAATGGGAACATAGTGCATAGTGCAAGAGAATACTACACCAAACACTGAATTGTTCCAATTGACGTTTTAAATAATTCTGAATTAACTGTTTATGAGTTGCACATCAATATAAAGCATCGACGATTCTGCCACCAAAGAGGGACAGAAACATCAGATCAATCAATTGAATATATTTAATTGTCAATATCTTTGATATTTTGTCTCCTTGTACTCACCCATGCCGTGCCAAATGATCACGGGAGGCGGCTGCGTGCTGTTGCGGACTGTTTGCCATGGTAATGCTTCCAGGACGGAGCAGAAGAGCAGCAGCGACAACGTCCCTCCGTGTACAACCATTTTGCCCAAGTCACATGATTCAAATCACGTGATGTAGTCTCCACCGAGTGGCCACGAATGGCTTCAATCCGTTGAATCTAGTACTCCGGTTGTGCCGTTACAAGATGCATTTGTATTTAACAAGCAGAGAATTGGCGATGGTAAACGTATTTTTATGGCATTTATAATCATGTTATAAATACTTCAAACGAATTGGTCCTGCGATGGCGGTGTGCTGAGGCTGTGCGAAGGCATGGGAATAGTAGTTGTGGTACATTGGAGAGATCTGACTGTTGTAAAGAACTTAACTTGCATTTCATCAAACTGGTAGAAGAAGCAATCCCAGGAATTTCCTGACCCGCAATGAATGTTAGTGTAGCCACATTCCACATAGATGCAATCTATCTAGATCAGGAGTTTTACTTTTTTTAAGCTTGATAAATTTATTTGATATAGCTCTTCTGCCTTTTTAACCGATTAATCTCATTCCTCGTCTCACCATCTATTGCTCATCAGTTCTATCTCCCTGGTAAATAGCAAAGCAAAATGAATGTCTTCTCGCATTGCCTGTCCTTTACTATCTACCCCATTACATCTTAACCTGCCATTTTTATTGATGTATGAACAATATTTTGTTATTTTGTTTTACGTTCCTTGATAACGTCATAGGTCCTCCTTGCTTCTGAATGATTTTGACTTATTTCCTTCCCATTTTGTACTCTCTTGGCACGTACTCCCCAACTGTCAATGTACTTAACATATACCTCTATCCTTCTCCCAACTTGTTCCCTATGTCATCGTTCATTGCTGAAGTTTCATAACCTTTCGTTTGTTCCATCCTTTCAGCAGAATATATATTTTGTGCACTTAGCTGAACATTATTTTTAAATCCTAACTATAAAATGTTATTTAGTTATCAAGAAAGTGGTGGTGAGTCACTTTTTTGAACTATTGCAGCTTTAAGCTTTTTAAAGATGGTGAAGCTTTTCACATGCTCTGCCACATGACAGAAACATAGAAAATCGGTGCAGGAGTAGGCCATTTGGCCCTTCGAGCCAGCACCACCATTCAATCTGATCGTGGCTGATCATCCAAAATCAATACACTGTTCCTGTTTTCTCCCCATATCCCTTGATTCTGTTAGGTCTCAGAGCTAACTCTCTCTTGAAAACATCCAGTGAATTGGCCTCCACTGCATTCTGTGGCAGAGAATTCCACAGATTCACAACACTCTGGGTGAAAAAATATTTTCCTCATCTCAGTCCTAAATGGCCTATCCCTGGTTCTGGACTCCCCCAAAATCGGGAACATTTTTCCTGCATCTAGCCTGTCCAATCCCTTAAGAATTTTACATGTTTCTATGAGATCTCCTCTCATCCTTCTAAATTCCAGTGAATATAAGCCCAGTCGATCCATTCTTTCATCATATGTCAGTCCTGTCATCCCAGGAATTAACTTGTTGAACCTAAGCTGCACTCCGTCAATAGCAAGAATGTCCTTCCTCAAATTAGGAGACCAAAACTGCACACAACACTCCATGTGTGGTCTCACCAGGGTCACATTCAACAGCAGTAGGAACTCCTTGCTCCTATACTCAAATCCTCTCGCTATGAAGGTCAACATGCCATTTGCTTTCTTCACTGCCTGCTGTACCTGCATACTTACTTTCAGTGACTGATGTACAAGAACACCCAGGTCTTGTTGCACATCCCCTTTTCCTAATCTGACACCATTCAGATAATAATCTGCCTTGTTCTTGCCACCAAAATGGATAACCTCACATTTATCCACATTACACTGCTGTCTGCCATACATCTGCCCACTCACCCAATCTATCCAAGTCACCCTGCAGCCTCTTAGCATCCTCCTCTATAGGGAGGGACCCAGGCTGTAGATCAAGCAAACAATGAATAAATATCCACAAAATTGTGTGTGACTTGGAGGTGGACTTACAGCTGTTGATGATCTCATGCACTAGCTTTCCTTGGCCTTCTAGGTGCAGAAGTAGTAGTTTTGGGAGTTGCTGTCAGAATCCGTGTTGAGTTGTTGCACTCTGCTTTGCAGACACAGTGTATGCTACTGTGGTTCTTTAATTTTGCGGGTTCTATCATATTCATGACTTCAATTGGTCCAGTTAAATTCCGGTTCGTGGTGATTCCTAGAATGTGGAAGTCTAAGTGGCAGCAATGCCACCAAGGTACAACCAGTATTTGTTTCTGTATTTACCAACAGGCATTGCTTCTAATTGAGTCACTAATTGGTATTGTGCTGCAGGAAGTGTGGCTGGTTTCCAAACTCTACCCATGGGCAGTTCAAGGCTATGGTTGACTCATCGCAACATCCTTATCAATTCCAACTGACTTGAAACGAACTAGAATCAAGCCTAGGGCAATCAGAGCAAATCTGCCCTAAAGCTACTCTTCCTTTTATCAAATCAACCATGTGAGGAACTGCACAAAGCTCATCTGACCTTAATTAATATTGTTTATTAAAATTAAAGGTTCTTTCAGAAGAATTAGTTAACGATCTTGTTGTGCAAGGCCCCATAATTTGGTGGAATTCTGCATTAGGATGGAGAGTGACACAGTTAATTCAGAGACTAGGGTCCTGAACTTGAATAAAGGAGACTTTGAAGGTATGAGATGGGAATTGGCTAGGATAGACTGGCAAATTATACTTAAAGGGTTGACAGTGGAGATGCAATGGCAAAGATTTAAAGACCAAATGAATGAATTCCAGAAATTGTTCTTCCCCGTCTGGCGAAAAAATAAAACTGGGAAGGCGCTCAACCATGGCTGACAAGGGAAGTCAAGGATAGTGTTAAATCCAAGGAAGAGGCATATAAATTGGCCAGAAGAAGCAGCAAACCAGAGGACTGGGAGAAATTTAGAACACAGAGGAGGACAAAGGGGTTAATTACAAGGGGGGGGGGGGGGGAAGAGCATGAAAGAAAGCTTGCGGGAATATAAAAACTGACTGTAAAAGTTTCATTATGTATGTAAAAATGGAAAGATTAGTGAAGCCGAATGTAGGTCCCTTACAGTCAGAGACAGGCGAATTTATAATGGGAAACAAGGAAATGGCAGAACAGTTAAACAAGTACTTTGATTCTGTCTTCACTAAGGAAGACACAAACAACCTCCCAGAAATATGAGGGGACCGAGGATCTAGTGTGAGGGAAGAACTGAAGGGAATCCCCATTAGTCAGAAAATGGTGTTAGGTAAACTGTTGGGATTGAAGGCAGATAAATCCCCAGGGCCTGATGGTCTGCATCCCAGAGTACTCAAGGAGGTGGCCCTAGAAATCATGGATGCATTGGTGATAATTTTCCAATGTTTTCTTGACTCTGGATCAGTTGCAGTGGACTGGAGGGTAGCCAATGTAACTCCACTTTTTAAGAAAGGAGGGAGAGAGAAAACGGAATTATAGACCAGTTAGCCTTACATCGGTAGTGGGGAAGATGCTGGATTCAATTATTAAAGATGTTAAAGCAGTGACGGGATCGGTCAAAGTCAGCATGGATTTATGAAAGGGAAATCATGCTTGAGGACGTAACAAGTAGAATGGTTAAAGGGAGAGCCACTGGATATGATGTATCTGGACTTTCAAAAAGCCTTTGACAAGATCCCACACAAGAGATTAGTGTGCAAAATTAGAGCTCATGGAATTGGGGGTAGAGAACTGGTTGGCAGACAGGAAGCAAAGAGTAAGTCTTTTTCAGAATGGCAGGCAGTGACTAGTGGGTTGCCGCAAGATTCGGTGCTGGGATGCCAGTTGTTTACAACATATAGCAACGAATTAGACGGGGGAATTAAATGTAACATCTCTAAGTTTGCAGATGACACAAAGCTAGGTGGCAGAGTGAGCTGCGAGAAGGATGTTATGAGACTGCACGGTGACTTGGATAGGTTGGGCAAGTGGACAGAAGCATGGCAGAAGTATAATGTGGATAAATGTGAGGTTATCCACTTTGGCGGTAAGAACAGGAAGGCAGATTATTATCTGAATGGTTTCAGATTAGGAGAAGAGATGCAATGAGACATGGGTGTGCTTGTACATCAGTCACTGAAAGTAAGCATGCAGGTACAGCAGGCTGAAGAAAGCTAATGGCATGTTGGCCTTCATTGTGAGAGGATTTGAGTATACGAGGAAAGAAGTCATACTGCAGTTATACAGGGCTCTGGTGAGACCGCACCTGGAGTATTGTGTGCAATTTTGGTCTCTTCATTTGAGGAAGGACATTATTTCTATTGAGGGAGTGCAGCATAGGCTCACTAGGTTAATTCCCAGGATGGCGGGACTGACATATCTGATGAAAGAATGTGTCAATGGCTTGTAATCGCTGGAATTTAGAAGGATGAGAGGGGATCTTATAGAAATATATAACATTCATAGAGGATTGGACAGGGTAGAAAATCCAGGGTAAAAGACAGGCAGGAAAAATGTTCCCGATGTTGGGGAAGTCCAGAACCAAGGGTCACAGTTTAAGAATAAGAGATAGGCCATTTAGGACTGAGATGAGAAAAAAACATTTTCATCCAAAGAGTTGTGAATCTGTAGAATTCACTGCCACAGAAGGCAGTGGAGACCAATTCACTGGATGATCATATTGAATGGCCTACTCCTGCACCTATTTTCCATGTTTCTATGTTTCATCTTGCAGTTTATTTTTAAATTACACTAATACATTTTGCAAAATTTACTCCGTTGAAATGGAGCATTGAATTACATGCCACAAAGTTGCAGAAAGTTCTCTCATGGTATTTGCTTCACAGAAATTTTCCAGCATTGGTTGTAACACAAAGATCAGATGCCAAACCAAGGTCAAGCATCAACTGTCAGGAAACTCAAGGTAAGCGGTTCTGTTTATCTCTTAGTGCCCACTTGAGAAAAGCATCTGTGGGAGTTTGGGCATAGGTTAACATTTTGATTTTTTTGTTCTGGATTATCCAAAGCCAACTTTAATTTGCATTATGTGACCACCAACAAGTAATTTTGGTTTAATGAATGTAAAACATGCCTAAATGGTGAGATTAAATAACAACTTCAATGATCTGCATGCTGGTACTATATTTGAGAAAATAGTGTACAACAATTTAACATGAAAACGCATTTCAGAATATTGGATGTGATGATGCAGTCACGAGTCTTGCCTCTATCTACTTTTACAAGGATACTGGGTATTGAACATACCTTTATAAAATAAGTGTGGAACTGAGTTTTGTCCATCAGTAAGTTTTATTTTCTTCAAGCCTAGTCAAAGTACATATCTTAAAACCCAATCCTAAAAGAGATGAACCAAAATCCACCAAAGATCGAAACAGTAAAGCGAGATGTGCTCCCAAAAGCACCATGCTGGTGTGGAGACGAACAACCATCGACTATATGCAGTTATAAATTATATACATTACTGCAAGATGATGGTCTTAGACTGAGCAAGCAAACACTTAAATAGGCTGTGGTCTATGTCTGATATAAGAAACCAATTGAATTAGGAAATTGCTGAAAAGTTGGCTGATGTCAGCTGCAATGGCAAGTGAGGCTAGATCTTTGTTCCATTTGGTATTAATTAATCCTGGAATGGATTATTTTTCACAGACAATGAATTAAAGAAAATTATGGGCTTCGTTATGATTTCCTCCATGCCCAGACATAATATTGCTACTCATTCCCGGGAGGGGGAAGGGGTTAAATGGAAAAAGATGAGACAGGTCTACTTGTGTTTGTAAAGAGCAACACAGTGGCGCAGAGGTAAATTTAGCTTAGTTTATTTTAGAGATACAGCATGGAAACAGGCCTTTCAGCCCATCGTCCTTGCACTATCCTACACACACTAGGGACAATTTACAATTTTATCAAGCCAATTAGCCTACAAACCTGTACATAGGCTACAGGTTACGTACCTAGGCCTACATGCTGGTGGAGTAAACGCGAGTGTCAAAGGAAACAGGATTACTCGGAGAAAACCCACACAGGTCACAGGAAGAACATACAAACTCCATACAGACAGCACCCATTGACAGGATCGAACCCGGGTCTCTGGGGCTGCAAAGCAGCAACTCCACCGCTGCGCATCCATACCACTGTGGTACGCCAGGTAATAGGTAGACAAAAAAACTGGAGTAACTCAGTGGGACAGGCAGCATCTCTGGAGAGAAGGAATGGGTGACCTTTCAGGTCGAGGCCCTTCTTCCGAGAGACCTGAAATGTCACCCATTTCTTCCCTCCAGAGATGCTGCCTGTCCCGCTGAGCTACTCCAGCTTTTTATGTCTATCTTCAGTTTAAACCAGCATCTGCGGCTCCTTCTTTCGCAATACATAATAGGTAATGGCAAGTGATAGATACATGTGAGGCTTGCTTTTGATTGTCAGATCAAGGCCGGAGATGAAAAGACAAAAAGTATGATATAAGAAGATAAGGATAGAAGATGTGCGAATTGTGGAACCAAAAGAAGGAATATAGGTGAAAAGCGACGAGAGGAGGGGAAAAAAGGGAAAAATGGGTGAAAATCCAGTAGGATTCAGGGAATCCAGTGGCACAGTGAAGAGTAGGGGAAAAGCAGGTGGGGGGGAAGAGAAGTGCTGTCATATTAACAGGAAACTCAACTAGACCAATCACATAATTGCCAAAGCTCCAACAGCAGGTCAAGGCTGTGTATCATATAACATATGACTCATCTCCTAATACCACAAGGCCATCGACATGGTACATGTCAGGAGTGTAATGAAATATTCTGTTTGCCTGGATAAATGTAGCACCAACAACTCCCAAAACGTGACAATACCCAGAACAGCTTGCCTGATTGACAGAAAGCTGAGAGAAAGGAAGGGGCAGGACAAAGCCTGGCAGGTAATATGTAGACACAGGCGAGGGGGATTATTTGTGCTGGTGATAAAGGGAATGATTTAGTGGGCTAAACCATGCTTTATCCTGCCCCCTCCTCCTTCCCATCTTTCTTTCTCCCCTCCCTACCATCATCTGTATCTATCTATCACTTGCCAGGCTTTATCCTGCCCCCACTTCTCTTCCAGCTTTCTCTCCCCACCTCATTCAGTCTGAAGATGGCTCCTGACCCAAAACATCACCTATCCATGTTCTCCAGAGATGCTGCCTGACCCGCTGAATTACTCCAGCATTGTGTGCCTTTTTTGGTAAAACAACATCTACAAATCCTTGTGTCCCGAACAATTTCATCTATCTTCTCGGAATTCTTTCCTGCTTAGTGGCACCTTTCCTTAAGCAGGGTGTCCAAAACTGGATACATTACTCCAAGTATGGTTTCACCAACATTTTGTACATCTAGAGTGACAACCCAGTGTTTATGGCTCTGTGTGTTGATGTTTTAAATACAAATAACTGAGACGTAGCAGGTATTGTTTATTGCACTTCCCTTTATTGAAGGCAGTAAGGTCTCAGTTAAATCAATTAAGTCATACCACATGGTACACTCTGTTCTTAATAACATACTTACACTTATATACATACAATGAAAATCAAAAACAAATTGTGATGCTGAAATTGTGAATCTGAAATAAAAACAGAAAACATAGGAAAAGGCAGGTCAGACAGCATCTATGGCGAGACTAAAAAGTTAAGAGAAAAACAAGTTGGTTTCTAGTTGAAGATGTTGGGTGGATTCATGGGTAGAACAAAGGGAATATATTTTTGACAGGGTGAATGCAAAAGGGCATATGGACCAAAGTGAGACTGCACAAAAACAGAAAAATATTATGGAGCCTCCATCTGCATATATACAGCAGATATCATAACTAGTAAACAATACTGTCATGCAGTCCTTGCAAAGGACTGAACAGGGCTTCCACACTAAAGGTCAGTGTCTGGGCTCTGCACGTCTCTCATAGAGAACTTGGTGGACTCCTCCACAGGGCCGGATTAAGCTAGTGTGGGGCTCGTCGCATATGTTATAAAGGGGCTGTAGGAGCCATTTATGCTTAATTCATTTATTGTCATTGTGTTATGGCTATGTTTTAATATTTCTAGTTTATGTCTTTTTTGCCTGCTTGTGGGTGTGACTTAATGCGTAATGGGGAGTGTCTAGATGGGAGAGACTAGCGTGTCGACAGAGGTTGTGGGTCAGTTTAGACTCGGATGATGGTGAGCATATAGTTCTTTACCATGCGCTCGCACCGGTTATATTTGTAAGAACCATACGGTAATAACTGCAAGAATTCTAGATATTGTTAGAAGAAGAAACAGTTGATAATGTACGGAAACTGATGAATTACTCTATGATTTGTGCTACTTAAATAAAAACCAATTAATGAAGAAAAGAAGTTTGGAAGATTTGTTTTGTCATATAAGGGTGCGGCGTGTGCGTAAGCTATAACTACATTTCATCCCCGAGAAGTAATGGCTATCGAAGTGGGATTTCGAGATGGTATAGAAACTGCCATTACAGGGGCCCTAAATACAGGACAAAGTGATGTCACCGCCCACACCCCACGTGACCTCACCCAGCCAGCGGCCACATGCTCCCACTCCACCAATGACGGCCGCCCGGGTCGGGAAGCGGGTTGCAACCTCCATTCGGCGAACACACTCGGCCCCACTCCCTGAACCGTTAATGTTAACGAACTTCGTTAGCCTATACTGTCTGGGCCTACAGCGGCCCACAGGCCTAATAAGGGACTCTCAGAGAGTGTGTGATGGAGGGGTTTAGTTTAGAGATACAGCGTCCATAATGACCAGCGATCCCCACACACACTAGGGACAATTTTACACATACACCAAGCCAATTAACCTACAAGCCTGTACATCTTTGGAGTGTGGGAGGAGCACCTCTGCTCAGTCTGCCTTAACCTACCTGATCTCCCAGTTGCTCAGCACTTTAACTCCCCCTCCCATTCCCAATCTGACCTTTCTGTCCTGGGCCTCCTCCATTGTCAGAGTGAGGCCCAGCACAAATTGGAGGAACACCACCTCATATTTTGCTTGGGTAGCTTACACCCCCAGCGATATGAACATTGACTTCTCTAACTTCAAATAGCCCTTGCTTTCCCTCTCTCTCCATCCCCTCCTCCATCCCAGTTCTCCCACCAGTCTTACTGTCTCCGACTACGTTCTATCTCTGTCCCGCCCACTCCAATATCAATCTGAAGAAGGGTCTCAACCCGAAACGTCACCCATCCATCACTCCAGAGATGCTGCCTGTCCCGCTGAGTTACTCCAGCATTTTGTGTCTACCTTCAATTAACCTACAAACCTGGTTGAAACTATGATTCAAGGACAATCTTGAATCATTTGTTACAATTGAGCAAGTAGTTTGCTCAATCATGCTCGATACAATTTGATATTGATTTATACATTTGATACCCTGTAACATTTGGGGAAAAAGTACAATGTAAAAGAGAATAGTCAAAACAGAAATATTATTGCAAACTGTTTCCTGTTTTCACAAAGTATAATCTGATGAGTACAGTAACAGATTTACCACAGAATCAAAAGCCAATAATTTAGTTCTTTTGTGGTGCCAGCTAAAGTAAAAGAACAAATTGCATTCATATAACATTTTTCATAGCTTGGAAGTGGTATGCCCAAACTTCTATATTATCATCACCACTATCCTTAACAACCTACATTTCACCCTGTTCTGTTAAATTATATCAAACTATTTGCTTTTATAAGGACACAAAGTGCTGGAGTAACTCGGCAAGTCAGGCAGCATCTCTGGAGAACATGGATAGCTGACGCTTTAGATGAAGACCCTTCTTCAATGTCACCATGCTATGTTATCCAGAGATGCTGCCTGACCTGCTGAGTTACTCCAGCACTGTGTCTTTTTTTTGTTGTAAACCAGCATCTGCAGTTCCTTGTATCCCTTCTTAGTTCTTATATTTGTACAAATCAACTGCTGCCTAAAGTCCAACTTGCATACGAGTCAGAGCCACACAGCATGGAAACAGGCCTAACTCATCCATGTCGACCAAGATACCACATCAAACAAGACCATTTATCTCCAAACATTCATGCAAAGATGGAATATCTTTGCACCCTGGTGTATATGGCATTAAAGTAACTAAATTAAACTAAAGCAAATAAGGGTAGTTGGACAACACTGAGCAGGTGTAATAAGCAAACATCTAACAAAAGTCAACTAATTACTTTCTAAAAAAAATTGTCCTCTGACATGCTAATTTATACACATCAGCTGTACAATCTCACAATCACACATATTCATTCTTAGTTTTATCACACCATCAATGTACTGAGTACACCACCGCATGATATACTAACAAGCATGTTAACATGTGATAGCCAGCAATCGTTGACATTCAGGCAAGGAGCAATCGATTGCGACACATGAGATAAGCCTTCTGGGTTCATGGATTAGCCTAAGTTTACAATATATTTTCAAGAAACCCTAAGACAACCCCAGCTCTTTAAAAGGAGTAGTCAGAGTGGTCATGCAACAGAAGCATTTGGGACTGGGACGAGTACTACGAAGGGTAGAAATCAGAGGTAATATTGAATTGTTTTCACCTGCTGTCCTTCTGGGTCCCAAACATTGCTGGTTCTGGAGCTTTCTTTTATAACATGCTTGGTATTGGAGACCTGACTAGCCTTAGGAATAGATATCTGACTGGACTGGGACCAAAGAACATATTGAACCTGGTCTCATATTTTGAATGAGTCTGGATACATTGGTTCACTGGTGGCCACAGATCTGTCATTGCATAGCATTAGGGGACAGTTTGATGGGCATAGGTTTCTTCCTATCATCAAGTATAATTTCAATAAGTTTTCTTAAAGATCAGGTCCAGGCACAGTGGGTTACAAGATCTTTTGAATTATTATCCATGCTGTGGTCTGTCCCTCAGGTTTACTCTAGCTAAAGACAATATGCACAAACTTGAAATTAACTGGTATGAATTAGGATACTCACTGATCATTGTTTAAACTGTTTATTTTTAAAACAGACTATTAGTTAGATATATCACCAAATCTGGAAAGTCTTACTCTTTAGCCTTTAATCTCATTCTTAAGGACAACTAAACCTTGGTACCGCTTTGTTCTTGATATTTTCAAACAACATGATTGCCTTATCTCCCTACGAGCAAGCTTAATTATTGCATACAAACACATTTGTAGTAAAATAAACAGAAAATTGTGAAAATCTTAGCAGACTTAAAATTTTGTTTAAGTTCCATAGCTTTTCATTATTGCGTTCGCAACATGTAAAATATTTTACACAAATTTATAGTGTTGATTGGTAGAATTTCAAGGCATTATTTAAAAATAAAAGTTGAGAAATATAATGAAATGAGATGTAAATGTATAAAGATAAGAATCACATCATGATTATATCACAGAAAGAAGCCATTTTAATCCATTAAGGTCTCAGTGAAAGCAGCCCGATAGCTGATGTTTTCCAAGGCAATCCAACTAGTTCCACTGATAGACAAAAAGTGCTGGAGTAACTCAGTGGGTCAGGCAGCACCTCTGGAGAAAAAGGAACCCTTCTTCAAACCCGAAACGCCACCCATCCTTTTTGTCTTTGTGTCTATCTTCGGTATATCAGCATCTGCAGTTCCTTTCTACACAAGTCCCACTCCCTTGTACTCTCCTCATGGTTATGCAAATTCTTTTGGATCTTCATCCAGCCCCCTGTTCAATGCCACAATCAAATCTGCCATTACTACAATCTTTTTATGTGCATTCTGGACCTTAATCACTCAACACAAAACACAATCCTAGCTCCTCTGGAACAAAACATAATAAAGTGCTGGAAGAGCTCTTGGAGGCTGGTTGATTGAACTAGATCAGGGCAGGGTGATGGCAAATGTAACCAGATGAGGGCGAAGACAGGAACGGTGGACCAAGGGAGAACAAACCCTGATCGGTAAGTAGATGATGGGTAGATGGAAGCAGGAGATGGAGGATGTTGAGTCGAGATAATAGATTTGGGGGGGGGGGGAAGGTGGAAAGGTAAACAAAGGGAAAGGTCCCTGGAGAGACTTGTGGGAGTGATCATCTATCAGCCTCAGTCTGCACCTTTCCCCTCCCCTACTTACCTCCATTTGCCTTAACTTATTTCTTATATTTCCATCGATAACCTTCCAGCCTCCTTCTCAACACTCCCCCTCCCCTACCTGGCTCTATCTGCCCATCATTCACCCCTCCCCAATCTGGTTCCACAGCAGCTTCTCTCTCACTTCTATATGTTGGCTGTCTTCTCTCTACACTCATTGATGCAGCCTCTCAACCCGAAATGTCCACTTTCTCTTTGTCTCCTGAGTTCTTGCTACAGTTTATGTTTTGTTCCAGATTCCAGCATTTGCAGCCTCTTGTGTATCCCAGAATCTCTGATCTATCCACATAAATAACCCTAACTCTAGCAAAATAAAGTTCCACATCCCTGGAATCACATTAGTTTTTTTTTTGTACTCTTTCTGAAGCTTTTACATTTAGCCAGTATAAGATGCAAATCAAATAATGTAATTTGCTTTCTGTAGTTCAGAGGATAACAATTAATTTGTCAGTTTATTTACTTTCTTGATAATTGGAGTTGAAACCTGTGTTCACTTTCTCTGAACAAAATGATTGTGGTAGATTTTACTTAAAACCAAAATAGCATATGATGACTCAGAGTCATATGACTTTATCAAAGGGATTCGTCTGTGTGTGCATGAAACTGGCCTAGTTTTATTTCAACTGTGGTAAAAACCTGACCTGATCAGTTGTAGAGAAAATGTCAGAATGTGTTACTATCAGTACTTAGAAAATAATAATACAAATGGGCAGAATCAAGATGGAGGTATCATGTTTGACAAAGCGTTTACGATTTTTGAGGTTGTAGCTAGCAGAGCAGAGAGCAACCCAATCTAATGGGCAGAAAGCAGAGTGCAGATAAACAGATCAAATTTTGAGTTTGTAAGCAGGATGCAGTAGTTATTGGTGCTGGGGACCCAGCTGTTCGCAATCTACATCAATAGTTGGGTTTCAGGAGGAGAGATAGGCAGAATAAGTCAATGGTTAAGGCAGATGGAATACAAAGTGGAAGAATATGAGGTTATATGACCACAACTTGTCTGACTCCATTCCACATTCTATGTGTACCCCACAAGAAATCAACTAGCCATCTACACCTAGAGCTGATTGCTGGCCCTGGTGTTCCCACTGCAGTCGGTGGCCTGGCCTGTGACTTCTGTCAGCAGAACAGTAGCTTACCCTGTTCCATCTGGAGAATGGCAGGCTACCTTGAGGCTAAAATCTGGAGAATATCAACTTATCCAGGGACCACAACTGGAAAAAAGGACTGCCCACTTCAAAGCTCCATAAGGAAAATGGCCTCTTGCCTCAAGATGCCAGCCTAAAGAATGACAGCCTAGCCCAGAGCTCCAGCCAGGAGACTGAGCTACAAGGGTAGAAGAAAGTTGTATCCAGAAAATGAGGGAGTGGGATCACACAGTTGATCTGTAAACTAGGGAAACTGGCCAGATGATCAGTTGACTATATTTTCAATGTCCATAGGTGCTTTTGTGTAGTTGCTCACAAAGGAAAATGATAGTGATGGAACTATCAAAAATGTATTGCTAGCATTTATTTAGAGAGAGCTTGTCTTGAAAAACAGTGATATAATGCTGAGGCTCCCTCCATAAGGCACTGGTCAGGCCACATTTGGAATATCCCCAAGTGCCTGAAGTCGGCTACCATAGTGCCAACCTGAACGACTACCGTCCGGTTGCCCTAACTCCTATAGTCATGAAGTGCTTTGAAAGGCTGGTCCTCTCACACATCAAATTCAGCATCCCTGCCTCACTGGACCCACATCAATTTGCATACAGGGCAAACAGATCCACAGAGGACGCCATCTCTCTGGCTCTTCACACTGTCCTGACTCACCTAGAGAGACAGGGCATGTATGTGAGGAAGCTATTCATTGACTATAGCTCTGCCTTCAACACGGTCATCCCCACCAAGCTCATCACCAAACTCCACCAGCTAGGCCTCAGCTCGTCGTTATGCGACTGGATCCTGGACTTCCTGCTGGACCGCAGGCAGTGAGAATGGGCCCGCACCTGTCCTCCACTATCACCCTAAGTACCGGCACACCACAGGATTGTGTTTTGAGCACCATGCTCTACTCCCTATTCACACACGACTGTGTTCCTGCATTCGACACCAACACCATTGTCAAGTTTGCAGACGACACAACGGTGATCGGGCTGATCACCGACGGTGATGAAATAAAATACAGAGCGGAGGTGCAGAACCTGGCGGACTGGTGCTCTGATAACAACCTGTCCCTAAATACCACCAAGACCAAGGAGCTGATCATCAACTTCCGTAGGTCACACAACGGGGAATACGCTCCGATCTTTATCAACGGGGACAGTGTGGAGAGAGTGTCCAGCTTCAAGTTTCTGGGCACTCACATTTCGGAGAACCTAACATGGTCCAATAACACTGCTGCGCTGATCAAGAAGGCACAGCAACGACTGTTCTACCCAAGAACACTGAAAAAGTCTGGTCTACCCCAACAGCTGCTGACGACCTTCTACTGCTGCACCATACAGAGCATCCTAACACATGGCATCCCTGTGTGGTATCTCAGCTGCACAGAGGCAGAGAGGAAAGCTCTTCAGCGGGTAGTCCATAGAGCTCAGAGGACTATCGGAACACAGCTACCAGCCTTGGAGGGCATCTACAACACACAATGCCTCAGAAAAGCCACCAGCATCCACAAAGACTCTTCACACCCGTGCAACAGTCTGTTCGAACTTCTACCATCGGGCAGACGATACAAGGTCTTCTACGCCCGCGCCTCCAGACTCAGGAACAGCTTCATCCTCAGGGCCATAGCTGCTATGAACCGGTCCTGCTGAGCCGGATGGTAACATCGCCCAGTGAACTGGCACAGATCGACTTGCACTTTATTCTGTTTTAAAACTGTTCTCATTTGTTTCATTGGGTTGTTTAAGTTAATACTGACTAACTAATCAATTTATTGCATCGTATGGAAGGCGCATTCCCAATCTCGTTGTACCCCTGTACAATGACAATAAAGATGTATTGTAATTGTATTGTATTGTGAGCAATTTTGGGCACCATATCTGAGGAGGGATGTTCTGGCTCTAGAGAGGGCCCAGAGGCGGTTTACAAGAATGATCCCAGGAATGAGTAGGGTAACATATGATGAACATTTGTCGGCACTGGGCCTACATTCGCTGGAGTTTAGAAGAATGAGGGGGAACCTCAATGAAACGTACAGAATAGTGAGAGGTTTAGATAGAGTGGATGTGGATGTTTCCACTAGTGGGAGTGTCTAGGACTAGAGGTCATAGCCTCAGAATTAAAGGACCTTTTAGGAAGGAGATTAGGAGGATTTTCTTTAGTCGGAGGGTGTTGAATTTGTGGAATTCTTTGCCACAGAAGGCTGTGGAGGCCAAGTGGAAATATTTAAGGCAGAGATAGATAAATTCTTGATTAGTACGGGTGCCAGAGATTATGGGGAGAAGGCAGGAGAATGAAGTTAGGAGGGAGAGATAAATCAGCCATGATTGAATGGCAGAGTAGACTTGATGGGCCAAATGGCCGAATTCTGCTATTTCTTCTGATCTTATGAAAAATTACATTTTAATTGAACCATTAAGAATATCTGGTACAAGAATGTATCTAAAAGTTATACCACATGGCAATCCCAATTCTTAAAAGTATATTTACTTATTTAAACTGCATACATTTAAAAAAATGATAATGAAGTTAACTGACCATTTAATAGAAATGTTTTTAAGCCGTGGTGACAGCATAATTGAAGAATAATTAGTATTAAAACTAATTTAATTAATCAGTATTTCAAGACATTTATATTTTTGAAATTAACTTCCATGCTTAAAGTTTACATTTCCTCTTTTCAGATTGAAACCATCTGTAGCTAATAACTGTTATTATTAGTTACAATAGTTACAAGTTCACATCCAAATTCTGAACTTATATAAAGTAGTTTTCAATCGTTGTAAAATTAGATATATTATTTGGGAATGTATCTGAACAATTTACAATTAGAGACAAATGATACCAGTTTAATGATGACCATCTACATTTTTTTATTATTTGACCCCAAATAAGCAATAGGCCATTTAGAATAAAACTAAAGAAAAATGTCCACGTTCAGAGGGCAGGGAACCCTTGGAACTCTTTACCCTTGATGCTGTGGATGTTCTAATTCCATTCAAACGAAGATATTAGGTCTGGTCATAAACAAATATAGAGATGGCAGACCAAGATACACTGAAGTAGATCAGCTATCTTCTTGATCAAAGGCGGAACAAACCTGAAGAACCAGATGGACTGCCATCTATACGGACATGTTTTAAATACTTGCTTCCAAACATTTTTAGTGAAATTATATTTGATTTAGAAGTAGAACATAGTTTCTTCCATAGTTGAAGTGTGCACAAAAACATAAAGAACTATGAGAGATTAATGTGGAGGATTCTGAATCATGAAGTATAATGAAGTAGCTGCATGGGTTCTGTCATTTACCGGCATCCTTTTACTCTTAAATTTAAATAAGGACTGCACATTTTAAGATTGGGCTATTCCAATCACTCCGGATGGGCAAATGTAATTAAATGTGTAAATCAATAACAGGCTTTTACTGTGTATTTTCAGATACGAGTTACCAGGTAGCCTGTTTCAATACAATTTAACTTAGTAGGAAGCTGTCTGCCTCTTGTATTTCCAACATTATTGTTTTGTTTTAAATATCATGAATTTCTAGAGTGTACATAAAACTAAGATCTTCATATCGTACAATGACGGGGGAGGAGTCGGGAACCATTTCTTTAAAACATCACTATTATATTGTGAATAAATTCGTTGAAAATCGAACCGGAATGTTGATAGAAATCATTACTCGAATTATTTTGTATGTCTGAAAGTACCTTGAAATCGGTAGTTAAAATTATGCATTGCACCAGAAGTCAACAAACAAAAAGTCAATCAAATTTCCGGCACGTCATTTATACTTGAAACTTCTTGGGTGGAACTTGGAGATAGATGGGAGGTAATAACGTCAACCCGCCTTAGAATCGGATGGATAGCAACCCGAATGGATCTCGGAAGATTGAAATGATTTTTGGGTACAGAAAACACTTATGAAAGCCGCAAAGAAAAATATCGCGGATATGTCACGTTTCCTTTGACTTTGAGTTTTACTTTGGAGGCGGAAGAGAACGTGAAAAGGCAAGAAAGAGGCCTGGAGGAAAATATTTAAAGCGTGCATTCACCCACCATGAAAAAGGGGGCGGGAAGAGGAATTGCGCCGTGGGCGTCAGCCTCCCTCCCTCCTTGCTTATAAATTGCCACGACGCCATCTCTTTGGTCCTTTAGTCTCCGAGTCAACCAAAGGGAGGTTTGCGGCTGTATCCAAACGGTAACTATTTCAGAAATGGCCGTTGGCCTTTCCAAACTCGGCAGATTTGCCCGACGGGATGGGGCCCGGGCCTCGGCGCCGGTTATTTTGGTAACCTTAGTGTGGTGGGATTTTTTATTTAAAAAACTCAGTAAATGTTGGTTGGAAAGCAGTTTTCGACGTTGGAATCGAGTAGGTAGAATCCAATTTAATTGACGAGATATAACAGGCCACCCGGACGGTTTGTGGAACCCGACCGTCACCGGCGTCCTGACCTGGCGACAGATTTTTCTGTCAAGGATTTTCTCATCTCAGATCCGCGATGGCGGTTTTTTTTTTTTTGTTCCCTCTCCTCTCATGAGCGGGTGGAGTAAAGATAATAAAGATATTAAAAGCCACCCACCGGATCAGTACGATGGGAGAGGCATTTCCTGTCCCTTTCTCGGTCGGGAGGCGGCCTTGTGAAGAGTGGCGCGCTGGCGCCGGCGCCGAAGGCCGCTTTTGTTGGCGGAGAATGGGCGTGCGGCTCTCGGCGGCACACAATCCGTTGTCATCCGATACTTATACTTCGCCATCCGGTGACATCGACTGGGTAGATACAACATTTTGACCGTCTTTTAACTTTTCGCGATGTCATTTGTACTTTTTAGGGGGGGGATTGTTTTGTGGCTTTGACCTGCTGAGTGAGGTGAAATTAATAAGGCCGAGCCCATTGTTCGGCGGCTGATGCAACCGTAGGCGAGTTCCGGCCGGGCCGCCGCACCGCGCCGCTGGTTCCCACCACGGTTGCGCACAATTGACCCTTTAGAAGAATGGGGGCATGTTTAATTATCCACGCCGGATCGATATTAAGATCACACAATGATTGGCTTTAAATTTTAAGGATTGGATTTTAAGTAGTTGAGCTCACCTCCAGAGGTTTCCGCATGAAATTTCTTGTTGAAACCGCCTCCTGGGCAGGGCGTGTACTATTTTTTTTTCTCTCAACGTGCCTTTTTATCAGCACCCAGTGTACTTATTTTTGCCGTTCATTCTCGAAGGGAGCCATCTGGCGTCGTGTAATACCGATGTCATTGGCATTGACGAGTGAATCGTTTGCCACGTCCCCCAATGACTCACTCATAAGGATGTGATCGTCTGTGCGGAGGCCTTCATTGAAACTGGAAGGATACGGTATTTTTAACAATTGCGTCCCTCTTATTGCTTAACAAGCTGAGTTAGCTAGTGGTATGCTTGCCTGGGGGCACTTGTCGTTTTATTGCAAGGTTCTAAGTAGTTTCAATGTAGTGCTTGTTCAGATATGATTTACACACTTTGATTTTCTTCAATTTGTTTCTTTTAACAGCACTCATCCCAACGTTAAAAAATGGGCAAGGAAAAGATACATATCAACATTGTTGTCATCGGTCATGTCGATTCTGGCAAATCTACAACCACTGGTCATCTCATCTACAAATGCGGTGGCATTGACAAGAGAATCATTGAGAAATTTGAAAAGGAAGCTGCTGAGGTTTGTATTTTTTGCCCCCATTTTTAAAAAAAAGAGAAAATCACTCTGGAGTGATTGCCAATTATAAATTGGAAAACATGTCCAGGGCATTGGTGAAACTGAAGTAGCCAATGAGTTTCAAGTTGATCTAATGACCTATTGTTTAGAAGGCTGACATGTGTCCTGAGTTTTTGCCTAATTTCACCTGATATCTTCTAGATGGGGAAAGGATCCTTCAAATATGCCTGGGTGTTGGATAAACTGAAAGCTGAACGTGAGCGTGGAATTACCATTGACATCTCTCTTTGGAAGTTTGAAACCGCAAAGTACTATATCACCATCATTGATGCTCCAGGACACAGGGACTTTATCAAGAACATGATTACCGGCACCTCGCAGGTATATCCAGCATACTTTGGAACTTTGAATTTGCTGCTGCTCTATTTTTGCTCCTTGAATATATATTAGTATTTATTGCTCATTTTTATTTAATCATTGTTGGGTTCTCCTTGCACTTTGCCAATTGGATGAGTTTTGTGGTTGTAATCCTGGCCCAGTTTCTAAATATTACTACCAGAATTTGCTATATTTACCATATCTACTTCTTTCTAGGCTGATTGTGCAGTCCTGGTAGTTGCGGCTGGTGTGGGTGAGTTTGAAGCTGGTATCTCGAAGAACGGTCAGACAAGGGAACATGCCCTTCTTGCCTACACTTTGGGTGTCAAGCAGCTCATTATTGGTGTTAACAAGATGGACTCCACTGAACCCCCATATAGCCGTGACCGATTTGATGAAATCAAGAAGGAAGTCACCACATACATTAAGAAGATTGGCTACAATCCAGCAACAGTCGCATTTGTTCCCATCTCTGGTTGGAATGGAGACAATATGCTGGAACCAAGTCCGAATGTAAGTTTTAATGGAGCAAATAGCATTGCAAAATTTATTTAAATGTTCAGTGCTGTCAAATTTTGAATAATCTTTAAGATTGAAATATTTGGTTCTGGGCATTTGTACAAATATTTTCTGCTCTTACAGATGACTTGGTTTGACAGTTGGGTAGTTACTAGGAAGAACGAATCAACCACTGGGACCACCTTGCTGCAAGCTCTGGACGCAATTCAGCCCCCAGAGCGCCCATTAAAGAAACCTCTTCGTCTCCCCCTCCAGGATGTCTACAAAATTGGTGGTAAGTTGTTCATCCTATACACAGTATAAGTACCAAAATTTATAGTGGGAGTGAACAAGCTAGCATTTTGAGGGCTAACCAAGAGAGCTGCCCTTGAGAAGAGGTACCACAATATGAAAGACCCAACTTAAAATTGCCCATTGTTTCTGTCTAATCTTCACTGAAACCTAATTTAGATTGTGATCTCTGTGGTGCAGTGTTTTTTTAACTATTGTATTGTGGCTGCTATTAGGAAATTTGCAGTAGTAGTGCTTTCTGTTGGTCTTGCATGCGTTCTGAATTTTTCTTTGTTCTGTTTCAGGTATTGGCACAGTACCAGTAGGTCGGGTTGAGACTGGTATTCTGAAACCTACAATGTTAGTGCAGTTTGCTCCCAATGGACTCGTCACTGAAGTAAAATCTGTAGAAATGCACCATGAAGCCCTGCCTGAAGCTCTTCCCGGTGACAATGTTGGTTTCAACATCAAGAATGTTTCTGTTAAGGATATTCGCCGGGGCTTTGTTGCTGGTGACAACAAATGTGATCCTCCAATGGAAGCTGCAGAGTTTACTGCACAGGTAGGACCAGATTTTTAACTAGTTAATTTGTAATGTGGAACTTTCTGTTTAGTGATTATCATGATGTTTATGCCTGCTTGATTGATTTTTGAAAACAGTTACTACAATGGTGTTTGGATGACTGAACTGGTAAGGATCTTTCTGTCTGAAATCTAGTTTTGTACAATGCACACAGGTAGATGTACTCTTGTGTTAAATAATTTTGTATATTAGTCAAAAAAATGTTTAGGGAACTTTGAAGAAAAGCTAACTATTGTCACTCTGCCTACCATCCTAATCATTGAATACTGTTATCTAATTCAAAATGTTCCCACAAATTCGTTAGGAAGAGTAGCAGATATGAACACCACCAACATATTCTCAAAGTTGAATAAAAATGAATTGCTAAACCCTGCAGTAGGTTAAGATGAATGCCACCAACTTCAGGGCAATTGTAAATGGTGGATGCTGCCACAAATGCCCGTGTCCTAAATAATGATGTCCAGCATCAATCAATTGTCGAATAAAATACTGGTTTATTTGTCTTTTCCTACCAAAGGTTTGATTGATTTGTAATTTTCTTTTGTAGGTCATTATCTTGAACCACCCTGGTCAGATTAGTATTGGCTATTCCCCAGTACTTGATTGTCATACTGCTCACATCGCCTGCAAGTTTAGTGAACTAAAGGAGAAGATTGATCGTCGATCTGGCAAGAAGTTGGAAGATCTCCCCAAATTTATAAAGTCTGGAGACGCAGCCATTGTCACCATGATGCCAAGAAAGCCCATGTGTGTGGAGAGCTTTTCTGAATATCCACCTCTTGGTATGTTTCTAAAAGATTGTTATTTTTTAGTTTGTCATCAGTTCATCATATGTGTATATATTGTGCTTGTTCATTGGCATCTGTGAAAGCTTAATGTTTGCTGTAATATCTTAAATTGGTTCAAGTCCTGGTTAGATCACACCTGGTACCAGGAATAATGTACTTGGCAATTAGACAAGGAGACTTGCTGGAATAGGCAACAAAGTATCTATAATGAAAATCAAAGCAACAAAAATTACAGCTGGTTATGTTCCTGAGAACTGGAAACTGCAGCAATTTTAAGACGAAAGAAATGCAGCCTTGAGGCAGTAGGGGAGGAGCATGGGGAAATTGTAGATTTTTATTTTGATTCTGAGCTATCAGGAGGTGAGTTAGGTACTATATTGAATGCCATAACATTTGTAAGCCAATTCCAGTTCTTATCTTTCATTAAATATTGTGGGTTGATCTGGGTTTAGTAGTTCTCAATATAAAAAGCAAAGAGGATTCACTAACAACTACCTTTTCTCTTGTAGGTCGCTTTGCTGTCCGTGACATGAGACAGACGGTGGCTGTAGGTGTGATCAAGGCAGTTTCTAAGAAAGAACAATCTGGAAAACTCACCAAGGCTGCCAGTAAAATTATGAAGAAGTGAATATCACCACCAGCCACCAAGATCCAGCAAACCTTGAGACTGACACCACCAAAATGTTTATTCATTACCAGCCAAATATGTGTATTAATGAGATACTGGATATTGATCAAGATGCATCGAAAAAAATTCAGAAGGAAAGGATAGGAATGATGGATTCTAAACGTAGATTCCAAAGCTATCTGTAATTGTAAATGTCCTTTCACTAATTAGGAGCTGTTTTGGTTGTGTAATGATTTAAAACTAATAAATATCCAACACCATTTCAGTTTCAAGTTCAAATTTATTGGGTTAATATGGTAAATGGCATCTGCATGCTTAGTCACATGCAAACATTTGGTGGATGATTGTGTGGACGTTGACCTTCCCCTTTGACTATTGCTAACTTCACCACGTCAAAACAAAATGTTGGGGAGTAATTCAGTGGGAGAGCATCTTTGGAGCAAATCAATATTGTGGGTAGGGGCAAGACTTTCCAGTTTTCAAATGGAGCAATGGCCATAGCTGGTTTTGTTCATATTAGCATTCGGCCACTTTTCCCCTAAATATCATTTCATTCTACTGTGCAATATATTCTATCATACACGGGATCAGAAGTCAGACCCATAGATTTCCAGGGACTACGACGGGACAAATATCGTGTAGATTTGGCAAGATCAAGAGATGATTTAGCAATTTATCAAGAGATTTTGGCCTCCAAATTTGAGGAAGGACATTCTTGCTATTGGAGTGCAGCGTAGATTCACTAGGTTAATTCCCGGAATGGCGGGACTGTCGTATGTTGAAAGATTGGCACGACTAGGCTTGTATACACTGGAATTTAGAAGGATGAGAGGGGATCTTATTGAAACATAAGATTATTAAGGGATTGGACAAGTTAAAGGTAGGAAACATGTTCCCAATGTTGGGGGAGTCCAGAACCAGGGGCCACAGATTAAGAATAAGGGCTAGGCCATTTAGAACGGAGATGAGGAACAACTTTGTCACTCAAGAGTTGTAAATCTGTGAAATTCTCTGCCTCAGAAGGCAGTGGAGGTCAATTCTCTGGATGCTTTCAAGAGAGAGCTAGATAGAGCACTTAATGATAGCGGAGTCAGGGGGTATGGGGAGAAGGTAGGAACGGGGTACTGATTGTGAATGATCAGCCATGATCACATTGAATGGCGGTGCTGGCTCGAAGGGCCGAATGGCCTACTCCTGCACCTATTGTCTATTAAATGACTTGAAGGTAGTGCAGGTGACATTTTAAAAAATGGAATGTAAAAAATCATTAATTGCATAAAACAACAACTCACTGTTGGGAATTATTTGGTTGCATTATTCAACTTTGAGAGTTGAATCATTTTTGAGAAAAAGTTTGCCCATTACCTCATCTGGCACCTGATAGTTCATTACTGCAGCTTGCAGTAATCCCTATGCTTGGAAATACAGGTGCTCCTCAGCTTATGATGGGGTTCCGTTCCGAGAAACCCATCGGAAACCAAAAATATCGTAAGCCGAAATGCATTGAATACACGTAATCACGTGGCCGGAAGCAAGCTACGGGTCACTGCCGTTTGCACCATCGCAACGTCAAAATATCGCAAGTCGAAGCATCGTAAGCCATGGAGGACCTTTACAATATGTAGAAGGAACTGCAGATGCTGGTTTACACCGAAGATAGACACAAAATGCTGGAGTAACTCAGTGGGACAGTCAGCATCTGGAGAGAAGGAATGGATAACGTTTGAAGTCTGAAAAAGGGTCTCAATCTGAAATGTCACCCATTCCTTTGAACCTTTATCACAACCCTCCCTATGATCCATTGGCACATTTAACAAATGGATATTGGCATCTAAGCTAGGTACAAATTCTTCACTCCAAAGGGGAGGACTTTGTTAGCTTGACAACCGGCTCCTGGCCTATCTTCTGGAAAAAGGTGTCGGATGTGAAAATGTTTAAAGGATCTCAGTCTTGGGAACAAATATAAACATGGGAATGCCAAGGCTACACCTCACAGTGGAAGAGCAGCATTCAGGAAGGCATGGAACACATTACTTGAGCCTATGGTGGGGCAAGCGAAAACAGGCACTACCTGAGTGAACCCGTGTATGAACTTGCAAACATTATCTGCCCCATCCAGCTATGAGCCCCCTCTAGAAGCAAAAGGAACACAGACTTCACAGAGACATTCTACTGACTTTTGGGGCTGAATCTGCCTACACTGACAAGCACCAATCTCATTGAATTCTCCCCACCACCTGATCCTCTACCATTCACATATACACATTCAGTCTGAACAAGGGTCTCGACCCGAAACGTCACCCATTCCTTCTCTTCTGAGATGCTGCCTGATCTGATGAGTTACTCCAGCATTTTGTGAAATAAATACCTTTGATTTGTGCCAGCATCTGCAGTTATTTTCTTACATACATATTGGGGGTGAATCCAACTAACCTATCAACCTATGTAGGAAGATAGACACAAAAAGCTGGAGTAACTGCATATGCTGATAGACAGCATCCGGAGAAAAGGAATAGGTGATGTTTCAGGTCAAGACCGTTCAGACAGTCAGGAAAGGGAAACGAGAGATATAGACCAAATGAATGAAAGATTCGCAAAAAAAGTAACGATAAAGGAAACAGCCTATTGTTAGAACAGGAAGGCAGATTATTATCTGAATGGTGTCAAATTAGGAAAAGGGGAAGTACAACGAGATCTGGGTGTTCTTGTACATCAGACTCAAGACGACTTTGAGGCTGGTATGACTTGGGTGAAGGAGGAATGGAGAGGGGGATGCAAGGGTTACTTGAAGTTAGAGAAATCAATATTCATTGGTTAATATTCTTTGTACGCTGCCCACGTGAAATATGAGATGCTATTCCTCCAATTTGTGTTTGACCTCACTCTGACAACGGAGGCCTCTGACAATATATCTCTCTACAGCACTGTCAACAGTTCTCATTTCCCTTTCCCCCGACTCTTCAGTCTGAAGAAGGGTCTCGACCCGAAACGTCACCTATTCCTTTTCTCCAGAGATGCTGTCTGACCTGCTGAATTATTCCAGCTTTTTGTGTCTTGACCTATCAACTTACCTGTCTCGAATGTGCAAACGGACATTGTGCAAACTCCAAGTGGCATTGGAAGTGAGGAATGAACCCAGGTTAGTGGAGATGTAAGGCGGCAGATTTACTATTGCTCAGTAACACATGGGGCTGCACAACTGCCATCTGAACAAGTCAACCTCTATCCCCAAGGGTTGTCTATGAAGGAAAATTCCACTAGTGTTTAATGTCTGCACTGATGCTATAAGTATTTTGGATGAGAACATAGAAGGCAAGATTAGCAAGTTTGCTGATGATACAAAAAGTTAGTGGTTTTGCAGATAATGAAGATGGTTGTGAACAGGATCTGGATCGATTGGCCAGGTGGGTTGATGAATGGTTGATGGAATTTAATACAGAGAAGTGTGAGCTGTTGCATTTTGGGACGTCGAACAAGGGCAGGACCTACACAATGAATGGTAGGCCTCTGGGTAGTGTCGAGCAGAGGGATATAGGAGTACAGGTGCATGGTTCCTTGAAGGTCGAGTCACAGGTAGATAAGGTGGTCGAAAAGGTTTTTGGCACTTTGGCCTTCATCAGTCAGAGTACTGAGTATAGAAGTTGGGAGGTAATGTTGCAGTTGTATAAGATGTTGGTGAGATCGCATTTAGAATATTGTGTTCAGTTCTGGGCAACATGTTATAAGAAAGATATTGTCAAGCTTGAAAGGGTTCTGAAAAGATTTACGAGGATGTTGCCAGGACTAGAGGGTATCGGGAAAGGTTGAGTAGGCTGGGTCTCTATTCCGTGGAGCACAGGAGGATAAGGGGAGATCTTATAGAGGTATACAAAATCATGAGACGAATAGATGGGGTAGATGCATAGAGTCTTTTGTCCAGAGTTGGGGAATCGAGTAGTACTAGAGGACATAGGTTCAAGGTGAAGGGGAAAAGATTTAATAGGAATCCGAGTAGTAACTTTTTCACACAAAGGGTGGTGGGTGTATGGAACAAGCTGCCAGAGGAGGTAGTTGAGGCTGGGACTATCCCATCATTTAAGAAACAGTTCGACAGGTGCATGGATAGGACAGATTTGGAGGGATATGGACCAAGCGCAGGACTAGTGTAGCTGGGACATTGTTGGCCGGTGTGGGTGAGTTGGGCCGAAGGGTCTGTTTCCACACTGTATCACTATGACTCTATGACCACCTAATATATTGGACATAAAATCCCTGTGGTAATAGATCAATGCAGACTGAGGATATAATGCTAAACACGATGCAGAAGTTAAGAAAAGTAAGACATGGAAGATTGGTGTTATTGTGAGCATTACTGATTCATAACACTGCCAGGCTGAGTCTTGGAGGTTTAATTATCCAAATATATGGGTGTAACAACATTTTTTTTAATTACATATTTTTTTAATCATGTTTGTTGCGCCATGTTGGATCCCATATGATGAGAATATTGACATTTGCAGCTAAAATCTGCTAGAGAGATTCAGAGAAAGCAGATCATGAAGTTAGTTTTCAATGCTGATGTGATGATCAGTGTTGCCAATTTGAAATTCACTGTTGCAGCTATTGTCCTCTCCCAATCATATATGTCTGACCACATGTTAAGCATCAGGAAAGACATCACAACAGCACCTTTCAAAGAAACCATTATATGTGTTCAGCTTATTAATTAATTGATTTTTACCAGCTATTGGTATATTTATGTAACTTTTAGAGTTTAGAGATACAGAATGGAAACAGGCCCTCTAGCCCACCCGTTCACACTAGTTCTATATTATCACACTTTCGCATCTACTCCCTACAACCTAAGGGCAATTTACAGAGACCAATTAACCTACAAACCTGCACATATTTGGGATGTGGGAGGAAACCCACGTGGTTACAGGGAGAACATGCAAACTCCACATAAACAGCCCCATTCAGGATCGAACCTAAGTCGCTGAAGCTGTGAAGCAACAGGTCTATCAGCAGTACCACCGCGACTTGCTCACTTTACAATCATTTAAAGTTGCAGAGGTCTGCAGGAGTAGCATGGCAGATGCTAAAATACATTTTCTTGAATCCAAGACTTCTTTAATAACCAGTTTCCAGCAGAAAGTACAGCATGATGACGAAAATAAACAGAAGATACAGAGCTATTACGAGAGGGAGGAAAGGCTCAACGGAAGGGAGATCATTTCCACAAAGCAGTATTGACATCAATAGGACCATCATCACCAAAAACCATCTGGTGCAATATAAATCCAACCTTGGAGCAGGGTGTTATGTTATGGAACTTGGCATCTCTGACCTGAAGCAGATAAGACAGCAATGTCCATGTTATACAATGGATTCGTGTTTCTTTCTGCAAAAAGTAGCTTACCCATCACATTGCCGGTCAAAGTTAGCTAAGGCCTTGAACCTTAGCCTGGAGCTATTTGGAAGTGAATGCAGCTTTCATTTCACAGTTGCCAGTTCAATTCAAAGACTCAGAATAAGTTTTGCAAAGACGCTCCTTAAACTACAGCCACAATAAACTGCACTTTAAGAGGTGAAGGTTGACTGAATAGTGCAGATTAGCTTTCAGTTATGTTAATCTCTAATTTTGAGATACCATCCAACAGCATGCTCAGGACTTATTGCATTCTACGACCATGTTACTCGGAAAGCAATAGGTTAATTCATAGGTAGACACAAAATGCTGGAGTAACTCAGTGGGTCAGGGAGCATCTCTGGAGAGAAGGAACGGGTGATGTTTCGGGTCGAGACCCTTCTTCAGACTGAGGTTAATTCTTAAATATTTGTGATTCCCAATGCTTGTTTTCTGGTGCACTTGACAACACAGAAAATACACATTGATGAATAATAGAATACCCTTTATAGAAATTCACAAAGTTGGCACTTTATGAGGTAGAAAACTAAAACTGCACAAAGGATAAAACTATCCAGCAAGAAGTCTATTTTAATGGAGACATTAGAAACTGCAGAGGCAGGAATCTTGAACAAGAAACAAAGTGGATGAAGCAGATCCTGCGGAGGGAATGGACAGAACAGTTCTGGTCAGGACCCTTCGCGACAAATGACATCAGGTCAGGACCCTTCTTCAGTTTGTCCATTCCCTCCACATATACTGTCTGACCTGCTAAGGTCCTCCAGCACTTTATGCTTTGTTAAAGATCTTGGCATCTGCAGTATCTTGTGTCTCTATGCCTGTGAAATTGTTTAGCTCACAGAAATATTTATGCGAGAGGAAACAAGGAATGCCTTTACATCCACTTGCAATTATTAGAATACTGTTATGGAACTTGGCATCTCTGACCTGAAGCAGATAAGACAGCAATGTCCATGTTATACAATGGATTCGGGTTTCTTTCTGCAAAAAGTAGCTTATCCATCCTAAATACCTGAGCATGATCCTAGATATGACACCACATCTGAACACTGGCCCTGAACACTGAACAACAATGGCCCTTTCATATAACCTGGGAGATTACTGCATTGCCCCATGAACTTACTGCTGCCACACAAAGATCATATACACCTGAATGCCACTCTGCAGACCGGAATCCGTAAATCCAGTCCAACTGAATGGTTATTATTACTGACCCAAATTGTCCCACCTGCCATTCTTAAATCAAAAAGCCTCCATGTGATGAAAAATAATCTCTGAAAAGGAATAGCCTTCACATTCACAAACACCTGTAAAGCCAATGCAAAGGCATTTAAAATAAAGGAAGCCTGAGTGGGAAGAGCTAACTCATTTCCAGATCGACGGGATTATGGGACACATCCATTGCAGTTGACAAATACCTCTTCATCAATCTGGCTTCAAACTCCCTCAAGTCGAATGAATAATTTTCCACAGAATCTGCGTCGGCCAGGGACAATGTGGCTATCTACTTCAGACATGGAAGGTGATGGATGATACAAAGTGCAATTACAACCATGAGTTTCAAACCATGGCACACATCTCTTCAATTTGCCCATTCAGGTCTGATGCAGTGGGGATGTAATTTCTCAAAATTGGCACCTCAGAGGTTGTTGTCTCGATTGACAATGATGAACATCCAAATATTACTTTATTTTTCTGAATACAGAGTCAAGGTCCCATTTTATGTTAAAACAAAAGTGAGACACAAGGTGTTGGAGTAACTTAGTGGGTCAGGCAGCATCTCCGGAGAAAAAAAAAGATGGGTGGGAACTCTACAGACGTTTTCATCATTCTTCATTCGTTACATTTTATGTAAGATATTTTTCACACAAAAAAAAGTATCAAGAGATCAGAGCTGCTATTGAAAAAAAACAAGAGCGTTCGTTCCACGTGTAACCCCAATCAAAGTTGCTCGCAGTTCAAAGGTTTGGCTGAACGTGAAGCGCCAGTAATGTAATCCAGATGATTACTATGCGGGTGAATTTTCTTGGCTTTGAAAAGGTGGCGCTAGTCAGTACGTTGCGCACCAGGAGAATTTTTGTGCATCTTTTCGGCGCCTCTTCATTCGGGGCCTGAAAAATGTTTTAAGCTGTCGCACTCATCCTTTCCACTAACATGGCGGTAAGAAAAGAGGAAGTTAAGGCATGGTTTTGCGCCGCTACTGTTATGTCAAGGAGAATCCGGGTTTGAGGGGAATTTTAACTCGCATTAGTTGTATATAAGTGGAACAAAAGCTCATTCGCTGGCAGCTTGTGGAGACCAAAGTAGGCCAGAGAGAACTCGACAGTATCTCTGTTGCTAGGAGCAACGCCGGTTGCAGATACCTGCGTGTTTTGTTTTTGATCTACTCCATATCAAGTCATGTGCCTTTATATCCAGGAGTATGGCTTTGTTTTAATGGAGAGTAAAACGTGACTTCGGGATCGGGAGGTGGTGGTGGAATGCAGCAAAACGTTGATTTAAGGAACGTTTTGGTGAAGCCTCAAGTTGGGGCAAGTAATGGGTAAATGCAATGGGTAAATGCAATGGGTAAATGCAATGGGTAAATGCAATGGGTAAATGCAATGGGGCACAAAATGCTGGAGTATCTCAGCGGGACAGGCAGCATCTCTGGAGAGAAGTAATGGGTGACATTTCGGGTCAAACTGAAGAAGGGTTTTGACCCGAAACGTCCATTCCTTCTCCCCAGAGATGTTGCCTGAGTTACTCCAGCATTTTGTGTCTATCTTCGGTGTAAACCAGCATCTGCATTTTGTTCCTACTTCTTCTAGTACTGTTGTAGTGCAACCCAGTTGTAAATCACAAATTCAGTTTGACCACTAGGAATTACATTTCTGAGTTATCTTTATATAACAATGATCTATGACTCCTGGTGAAAGGTTCAAATCTTATAAAAGCATATTCAGCTTGCCTATACTGTAATATTGAAGAACATCCTCAATTTGAAATCATACCGTTTAACTTGTTAAAAATGATTCTTCTGTGAGAATGTTTAAAAAAAATCTATTTCTGCTAACAATAGGCAATTTTTAATGTGAGGTATGATGCCTATAATTTATTTTAAAAATAATGTACAAAAATAACAGAAGTAAATGATCCCATTTACTTTTACAAACTGCTTTAAGACCACTGCTCCAGTGGTTTGAAATTAGCAGGATGTATACGAGTAAAATGTCTAAAGAAAATAGTTCAGTAAAATGTTGTTTTGACCAATGAGCAGTGACATCAATCCTGCCAATATTGTAGTTCAAGCTGATTCTCTGAAATTTGCAACATGTAAAATTGAAGAATTTGTGATTCTGCTGTAAACATTTATTGAACATACTAATCAAGTCAAGTCAAGTCAATTTTATTTGTATAGCACATTTAAAAACAACCCACGTTGACCAAAGTGCTGTACATCTGATTAGGTACTAAGGAAAAAAATGAAACATACATAAGCACACAAACATATCAGCCCATACAAAACAGTTCACAGCGCCTCCTCAATGGGCCTCAAACGCTAGGGAGTAGAAATAGGTTTTGAGCCTGGACTTAAAGGAGTCGATGGAGGGGGCAGTTCTGATGGGGAGAGGGATGCTGTTCCACAGTCTAGGAGCTGCAACCGCAAAAGCGCGGTCACCCCTGAGCTTAAGCCTAGACCGCGGGATAGTGAGTAGCCCCAAGTCGGCTGACCTGAGGGACCTGGAGTTAGAGAGGTGGGTTAGAAGATTTTTGATGTGGGGGGGGGGGGGGGGGGGAATGTCCATTTAGGGCTTTATAAGTGAATAGGAGGAGCTTGAAGTTGATTCTGTACCGTACAGGGAGCCAGTGGAGAGAGGCCAGAATCGGCGTGATGTGGTCCCTTTTTCTGGTACCCGTCAGGAGTCTCGCTGCGGCGTTTTGGACCAGTTGTAGGCGGGACAGGGATGATTGACTGATCCCAGTGTATAGGGAGTTGCAGTAGTCTAGGCGGGAGGAAATGAAAGCGTGAATGATTTTTTCAGTGTCGTCGAATTGGAGGAAAGGTTTGATTTTAGCTATGGTACGAAGTTGGAAGAAGCTGGCTTTTACCACAGCGTTGACTTGCTTGTCAAACTTTAATGCAGAGTCAAATATCACGCCGAGGTTTTTGACATGCGGTTTGACTAGGCAGGATAGGCTTCCAAGACTGCCTGTTATCGATTTGATGGAGTCGGGGGGGGCCGAATAGGATGACCTCAGACTTGCTCTCGTTTAATTGGAGGAAGTTCTGTGCCATCTAACATTTTATGTCCTCAAGGCAGTGTAAGAGGCTGTTTAGATTTGACCGGTTGTTGGGTTTCAGGGGGAGGTAAAGCTGTGTGTCATCGGCATAGCAGTGGAAAGAAATGCCGTGCCTTTGAATGATTTGGCCAAGGGGGAGCATGTATAGAGAGAAGAGAATGGGGCCTAGGATGGAGCCTTGTGGAACTCCGCAGGAGAGGCTAGCTGGATGCCTATGTTGATGGCGAAACTCCTATCTTTGAGGTAGGAAACGAACCAGCTCATCTGGTGCCATCAATGCCAACCGCGTACCGGAGACGGTCAATAAGGATGGTGTGGTCCATTGTATCGAACGCTGCGCTGAGGTCGAGAAGGAGCAGGATTGCAGTCGCCAGTGTCGATGGCGAGAAGCAGGTCGTTGTGTACCTTCAACAAGGCAGACTCTGTGCTGTGGTGGGCTCTGAAACCTGACTGGAAACTTTATAAACTGTATACTAATATACAACAGGAAAAGAGTCACAATTTGTTCTCACCATCAGTTACATATCATAGTACTTGCACTACTATTGTAACTTTTTGTGCGGCAAGTACAGAAGCAAAATCGTAAAAGTTTTTGGGTGGTATAAGCCATTATTAATGCAATATCGGTCAGCAGTAAATCTTGTAATTATAGCAAAATATATACTGGTTTTGAAAAAGATTCTTTATTTTAGGACCAGAGTGAGAAGAAAGAGAATCCTATGCGTGAGCTTCGTATTAGAAAGCTCTGTATGAATATCTGCGTTGGTGAAAGTGGTGATCGACTTACTCGAGCTGCCAAAGTTCTTGAACAGCTAACAGGCCAAACACCTGTGTTTTCCAAAGGTGCGATGAGCTTTATAAATCTTGCAGGACAATTTAGTTTGCAAACCTTGTTTGTTACTTACAATTACTGCTGATGATTTAAAATGCACTGAGTAAAATTTATCCTCCATCAGCTCGCTACACTGTGAGATCTTTTGGTATCAGGAGAAATGAAAAGATTGCTGTTCACTGCACAGTTCGTGGTGCTAAAGCTGAGGAAATCCTGGAAAAAGGCCTGAAAGTGAGTTGCTCTAGTTTAATTCATAATGATTTGTGCTGATCATTTTTACTTTTTGAAAGGATGGATAAACTTTTTTAAGTAAAAAGATATATTTCCCTTTACTTTTTTGCATAATTTCTCGGTGAAATTAGGAGCAAATGGCAGGAATGAGAATTTGCTTTGATGCTTTGACCTATGATCTCTCCAGCCATGTATTGAGTTGTATCTTTGAGTGAGTTGCCTGGCTCGTTCTTGAAATTGACACCTCCAAATGCCTGTTTTGATTGCCTGGTGTTTGGGGTATAGCTGTGGATTTATTCTGCTAATGAGTGCTAACATAACTTAATCTATTCTAGTATTTTTTGGAAATTTGTTGTAAAAATTGCCAATGGGAGAAAGTACTGTAATTTTGGTTTCTCAATCTTTTATGTGTAATTACAATTGAGGCGTTCTTGTTACCCACATCTTCAATTCAATTCTGGGGTAGATGTTAACACAGAATCTTTGATTTAGATCAATTTTATCAAAGGGGAATAGATCGGGTAGATGCACGGAGTCTCTTGCTCAGAGTAGGGGAATCGAGGACCAGAGTACATAGGTTCAAGATGAAGGGGAAAAGATTTAATAGGAATCCGAGGGGTAACTTTTTCACAAAAAGGGTGGTGGGTGTATGGAACAAGCTGCCATAGGAGGCCGTTGAGGCTGGGACTATCCCATCGTTTAAGAGACAGATAGGTACATGGATAGAATAGGTTTGGAGGGATATGGACCAAGCGCAGGCAAGTGGGACTAGTGTAGCTAGGACATGTTGGCCGGTGTGGGCAAGTTGGGCCGCAGGGCCTGTTTCCACACTATATCACTCTATGACTCTGTGCAAAAATGCAGGCTTTTTACTTGGTACTATAAAATATCTCTGCTGTTACTATTAAACTTTTTAGATCTTCTGATTCAAATGAACCACCCGTGCTAAACTGTCGTCTACCTAAAAATCTAACGGTCAGCTTTTCAAGGAATAGTTTTCTTTTACTTTCTCCAGAAGTATCTAAATACTGGTTCGTTATATTTGTCATTTAATTATTGATTTTGTATAGTGAAAATGAAACCTTAGATGATGCTCTCTTTAATGTTTTTCTGTTAAATTTTTTTTTTGCCTGCAGGTTCGTGAATATGAGTTGAGGAAAAACAACTTCTCTGACACTGGCAACTTTGGCTTTGGCATTCAGGAGCATATTGATTTGGGTATCAAGTATGACCCAAGCATTGGTATCTATGGTTTAGACTTCTATGTGGTATGTGCGTTCTATTATGTAGTTGCCTTTTGAGACAATGTGGTTTTTAATATGCTACATAAATCTATTTCCCCATTGCAAGACATTCTTCCCAGCTCAGCTTCATCGACTCCAGACTTAAGACCTCTGTTACCAGGTCACTTTCAGTGCTGCTCTCAACAAAGTAAGTATAAAAAAACCGCAAGAAAGTAATAAATAAAAAGATCCACTAACCAATCCAGAACTCTATTTTTTTTTAACATTTCCAATAGCTGCTATTGTGCCCTTCTATGATGGGGGGAGGGGTGGATTTGGTGAACATGTGAGAATAAAATAACCTATGTTGTTAGATTTAGGTTAAGATATGTATGAACATCATGCTGTGAAGAACTTGCAGTTCATCCACAGTTATCAAAGTTGTATTTCTTGATTGCCGGTATTCATACTGTAATTTTTGGACTTGCAACATTCAGTGGGGGATCCATATGTGAACATAAATACTGAAATGAATACTTAGACTGGCTGTACCAATTAGGCAAAAATGGATAAATATAAATTCTTGAGATGATAGCGCCACTGAAGCTTCAAAACTGCAATCTCATCGCATCATTTTAAGATGTCTGTTTTCCTTATTCGATTGCTCGTGTAAAATCATGATTTAAAATAATTTGAGGACTAGGTAGCCTATTTTCTCAGTCAATATTCTGATGGTCAACAAGCCATTTGAAAGTAACATGGCAGTGATCTAATTGATATTATTACTGAATATAGTTTTCCAGTGATAGAATGCAGGCAAATTTTCTTTAAAAAAAAAATCATTTACCCCCTCCATTCCCAATATGTATGTTTCATCACAGGCAAATAACTTTTTTTAAAGTAATGGTTGGTCCTGTATTTCCATTTTCCTGCCTGATACTTATTTCTGGTGTTCAGCAATGTATTGATTTTTGCATTAAACATTTTGGTCCTCCGGATAGGCAATTGCAAAAATGTATTGCCCTCATCTCTGTCTTAAATAGCTGACCCCTTATCGTGAAACTGTGACCCCTCATGTAGTGGATGCTCAAACCAGCGAAAAGATCTTTTGGGGCTCTATTTTGCTAGAGCCTCTCGTAATGTGTTATGCAGATGACTCCCGCTTTATGCCTGTTCCAATAATGGAAATTTGCCCTTATTAAATTCACAAATCGCTACCCATAAATTTGAGATACAGCATAAAATTCGTTCTCATGAAATTTAGGCGAAAAAAAAGGTAAGTTAATAAACAATATTTATTTCCTTTCAACTCGCGATTCTTGACACATGCGCAGATGACGCGGCTTAGCGTTACGGAGATTCACGATACGCACCGTTTTCTAGGAACACAACCACCCTGAAATGTGGGGGTCATCTGTATCTCAAAGAGATCTCGGCTCATTCATCTAATTTCTGGTTAGTATATACCAATTTTACATGGTCTTCTAGGAGGATAACCCTTCATCCCAAGAGTTAGTCTAGTGTATCTACGTTGCATTGACCCCAAGGCATGAATATAGATGTTTAGAATTGGAGGTCAAAATTCCACAACATACTCAAACTTTTTTATAATCTTGGCAAGCCACTAATTTATTTGCTATACCTGAAAATGAACTTTTTGCATTTTATTAGCCAGCAAGGATCAATACTTACTCCTTAGCCCCATAGTCTAAAATTTCCTGGTGCTGATTTTTTTTTGTACAGTTGACAAGAGTGAAGATGTCTTTTGAGAATCAGGGCAGCTGATTGTGATAATTGCCACTTGTCATCACTCATCACAAAAGGAGAATAGCTACTTAGACAGAGTAACAGACTGACTTTGGCTTGGAACATACAGTAGATCAGAACAGCGCAGGAAGCCCTTGGCCCATGAAGTCGGTGCTAAGTATGACACCTAATCTCCTATGTTTGCATGTGATCCATATCCCTCCATTCCCTGCATAATCATAGGTTTTTCTAAAACTCCTAAATGCCACTATCGTATCTGCTTCAACCACCACTACTGGCAGCACATTCCAGGCACCCACTACTCTCTGTGTTAAGAAAAACTTTCTCCACACATCTTTTAAACCTCCCTCTCTCATCTTAAATCTATGTCTCGAGTATTTGACATTTCCAATCTGGGAAAACGGTCCCGACTGTCTACCCTATTTATGCTTCTCATAATCTTTAATATGGTCTTATCAGGTCTTCCTTCAACCTCCATCACTCCAGAGCAAACAATCCAAGGTTGTCCCACTTCCCCTTGTATCTAATACTGTCTATCCAGGCAGAATCCTGATAAACATCTTTGCCACAGCATGACCAAGGGAGGGGAGACAATTGGTGAGAAAGGGAAAGGGTAGGTAAAATGTTTAAAACATAGCAAGATATTATCTTCCTTTTATACAACCAACAGTTAGTGACATTTGATGGGAGAATGAAATATATTCAAATATTTTTTAATTGATTAGAGTATGCTGTATTACTGGGTGATATTCTGTTAATTGTGCATATCCAAATGACAATGAGGCTGTTCACAACTTTGAAATAGTTTGGGTCATAATTTGTAGTGTCAGGGCATACAATTGTATCTGTTCTTAATAACATTTGGGGAGACTCTGAATGGTGGTTTCAGGACATGTTGGTGGAGCAAGCTGAAAACTACAGTGAAGGCAGACATCCTCCTGCAAGTGCCCTCTGGATCCTACTGAAAAAAAGTATGAACACAAAATATTGTCAGTGTTTTTCCTCAACTAAACCTATTACTGTAAACCTATTCCTGTTTCCTTTTGTATTTTTAATTGAAATTTTCTTAAATACTTACACAGTTCTTGAATTACAGATTCTCTTGGTAATTATTCATGTTAATATTTTAATAATATGTTGAAAACATGTTGTTTGTGCTTATCAGATAAAAATGTAATTTCTTCCGATTAACCATACATTTCAAAAGCCCTTAGATCTGAAAACACCTTCTGGACTGTCCTTAATCTTTTGTTGACAAAAGTATTGATATTTTAGATCTTTCCTGTGCATGTCATTTCTACCTGCTGTCATGTTTTTAAAGAACTATTACAAAAATCTAATTTGGCTTTCAACTACCCATTTTCCAAATCGTGTACATTCAACTAACATAGGCCGATGCTTCATTAGCTTTTAAATAATTTACCTTCCTCTTTGTTCATGAAATTCACACCCTTTGACATATTCCTATTATTCCAATAGAAAATTAATTAATTAATCTCTTAATGTGCTACATTGAAATATTTTCTTCCAGTCAATTTCTGAACCACACTTGTGATTAAAGACGGCAAGTGGCAACTGAAATTGGTTACCCATGTCATTCCTGATTATAGATCAAGTAATAAGAATTCAATATAGAGTTTATGTGATTAATTTTGGACAATTTCTGGTTTAAGTATCAATAAAAACTTGTTCTGGTATCTTAGCTTTGGAACGAGCAGAGACCTACTTCTCCAAATTTGATGGTATCTGCAATTGAACCCTTAATTTTCATTTAATCCACTTATTACTACCTTTTAGCCTTATCTTAAAATGTATTATGTATTTGCTTTTTCCATTCTACTACCTCTAATTTGTCTTTATTTTACCTAAAAGAGTTCCTTGCTCTTTCTCCATTTTTCCGGTACTACCTCAGATGTCCATGTGTTCAATACAATTTTCCCATTCACTATGCATCCATTTTTGCCCTTCCCTCACTTCACCAGCTATAGTCTTCCCGAGAACCTCTATTTACGAACTTAAATTGTTGGTGCTTAATCGCTTAGTTAAACCTCCCATTTTTGTAGTTTTCCATTACCCCAGAATGTCCATTCCTGACAGATTTACATAATTTTATTCCTGACAGCATTAGTATGGAGAACTTTCTCTTTTGCCTGTGCACTGCTTTTGGTGTGACTCCTGTCTTTCCTTATGTTGTAGGTTCTGGGTAGACCAGGCTTCAGCATTGCAGATAAAAAGCGTAAACGTGGCCGCATTGGAGCTAAACACAGGATCAGCAAGGAGGAGGCCATGCGCTGGTTTCAGCAGAAGGTACCTTAACTTTAAATATAAAATTCATTGGTTTGGATTGTCTTTGCAAATTGCAATTTGTATCTACAACAATTCACTTTCCTCCTCCCTCTTGTTTTGCAGTACGATGGAATCATTCTCCCAGGAAAATAAATGTGTTTGTAACTATCAATAAAGAAAACAAAAATCTAATGCATAACCTGTTTTTAGTCTGCTGAGCATTATTATAACTTGGATTGAACAGAATGTTTACTGTCATATGTACTGCTGGTTTATATTATCTATATGCCTAATTACATTACCATGTCTAGTAATGTGTCATTTATCACATTTTGGTAAGTGCTATCCTTTAAAGTTTACCTCAACAGCCCTGCATGTCTTCTCATGTGCATATGGTTAATGCCATCAAACAGTTCCTCGTCCAAATGCCCATTTTTTGAAATATGCTTAAACACTTAAGTAGATTTTCTAGTAGTGACTCCACTGTTCTTATTCTTGTCCACTAGGAACAGGAGTCTTTGAAATGTGTAAATCTAATTTTCTGATTTGTGCTCTTAATGAGGAGATTTGTGTACCATGAATTCCTCATGTCCATGAGCAGTTCAGCACTGAAGGACTTTACTTATCAACTCCTGTTCTCTTGTCAGCTGAAATCACTGGGCCGCAAATGGATTACTTCCTCCTCCTCTGCTGAGTTTAGTGTGGTGTCATACTTTTATTGTTGTCTTAATTGAAGATATGAACTATATTTAAGAAGGCATAAATGGGAAAGAAAATAAACTTGTGGGAAGAGAGAGTTTTATAAAACAGATGGACACATAAGATGCAATCTATACAGAGAGTATGGTGGTATGATTTTTCTTGGAATGAAGATAGGAACTGCTTCATATTTGAAGGCCTCAGGTGGGAAATTGTGCTGACCGTGTCATCTACACTCCCTGATATCAACCTTAATTTTTCCTATCCAGATCATGAGTTGCCTGAACTGGCTCTATTTTCCTAAATGTTTGTGCATTCATTTCTTTTACACATACTTCTTTTGAGTTTTCCCTCATTGTGCTTTTTATTGTCTCATTTTAACGCTTTCTAGCCATGTTTTTTATTTTCATCCGTTTAAAGGATACTGCTATCAGTAATGTTCGATTCTAACAGAGTGCATAACCAAAAGGTTAATTACACTGTTATGAGAGTTCCCAATACTTTTTAATCTATATCATGTTGGTTCATCTTGCTGAGAATTTAAGAATGTTTCATTTCAATCTTTGGCTAATTAAGAGACTTTTAATAGTACGGTATTGCGTTGTGTAAAAATCTTTCAAAACTCGGGAAGTGACAAATACAATGAATGCACAATGTTTATCATTTAAATATTTTATTCACACAAATAGTAAATAATGATTTATGACTGAATATGAAAGGAAATTGACATTTCTGTAATGGATTAGGCAATTTTCTTTGAAATTCAACAACCCTTTGTTATTTTCGCTATTGTTCACAAAACCTTTATTGTCTTTCATCACTAACCTTCTACCAGTATCATACAAAGATTGGAATTGATTCTTTCTGGGGAAGTGTGTAGTTTAGATAAATGGACCTTAATATGTTATACCATTCCATTCAATCATGTTGAATATTTTTTTGTTATTTGAGGGGGAGGGGAGAAGTTCCTACAATGGTTTTCTCAATTGTCACCCTATTTTTGTTCAAATAAGATTTCAATTAAATCTTCCCATTCTAAAATTAGGAAATCAGTTATGCACCCATCAGGATGCAATCATGTTATCTTGTGCATTTGATCCATATTCATTTAATCTCATAGTTGGTAATGCCCCTATGTTCTTAATTAATATGGTAGCAACAGGAAATTGTGGTAACTCCTAGAATAGATATTGTTCAGTTACCTTACTGAAACTGATACCTGCATTGTTTTATTCTGTACATACCCGATTCTTGAAGGCCACAGACAAGTTTTGACAGGGTCTCAGTAGGTCAGTTTGTTACTGAATGTTATAGACTGATGATATACGGTAGTTCTTTATAACATTTCTCCCCCAACTTGGTTAATTTCTGAGAAACCCACACGCCCCTGGCAATTTCCAACATAATATATATATTTTATAATTTAGAAACCAAATTGCAATGAATTACATTTTCAATGATATACAATAAATTGATATTGACCAATCTACTGTTTTTTTTGTTATATATTGCATGGTTATTTGAAATGTCTATAACTTCTTCGGTAAAAGAAAGAGTATCAACTGGATTGCCTTTTAAAACACCCTGGGTGTTAGCTTTTATAAACACACAAACTATTATCACCCTTTTTAGTGACCTTTCTTATTCCCTTACATTAAGTTCAACATTTTAAATGCAACATCTTAAAACTGCTCAAGATTTAATTAACTTCACTATCGTCTTTATAAAGTCTCTTGTCTTTTCCTAAAACCAACAGAAAAGCTTTTCTCCACCAGCACTGTTCTGACCATTTCTTGTTTCTGAGATCCATAAAGAAATTACAGTTGTTAGCAAGTAAATTTGAAATTTAGTTATTTTACAAGTTAAAAGCAAATTTAGAATCAATAAAGGCTATATATTTTTTGTTCTATACATAACATGTGCCTTTTTCCCCACAGAACTGTCAGGATGTTCGTGACTTTTGCTATGTTTTTAATATGATGGAAGTCCCCAAACTTCCTGACAGGACTTAGCTGTGTCATTTCCAAAAGTGCTATGACGTAAGAGTCTGGCAGTGAAGCATTAACTTCCTGCAGTTTCCTCAGAGTTACAGTATACTAGAAAATTTGCCCACTCAACAATAACTCCATTCATTTCGAATAGAGAGGCAAGTTTCAGGTATTTTACTTTTGAATTTAATTGAAGTACATAGGTTTCATCTTTGTAGTATGTTTAAGTTTTTTTTAATGTCAATGTATCTTTAGGGTTTTTGGTTGGATCAGGTAAGGAGGTTCTCGCTGGGGATCCTCTTGTGGCAGGGGCAAGCTGGTGAATAACTTGCAACTCCCAGGAAATTCTGAACCAACGCAGATCTATTTTTGTTTTTAAGTATCCTTTGTGCTATTAGCCATACTTTCTTTTTGTGTCTAAAACATACTAAATTCTAGACTTGATTTTGTCTTCTTTTCTATATTTTAATGGAGGGGGTTAGACCATGCTCATGTCTTTGCCACCGTTGGTATTTACATCTCTTCTCAATTAAGACACATTGCATTATTGCAAACAGAACATGGCTGGTCCTACCATTTCTTTTCCCTTCCTATAATTTTTTTTTTTTTTAGTTTAGAGATTTGGTGCAGCAATAGGCCCTTCAGCCCCACTGCATCATCTAGCGATCACCCCATACACTAACACTATCCTACATACTACGGACAATTTACAATTCTCACCGAAGCCAATTAAGCTACAAATCTGTACGTGTTTGGAATGTGGGAGGAAACCGGAGCACCTGGAGAAAACCCACGCAGTCACAGAGAGAACGCACAGACAGCACCCACAGTCAGGATCGGTCTCTGGTGCTGTAAGGCAGCAACTCTACCGCTGCACCACTGTGCCGGCCAAATTATTTATCAATTATTTTGCATTTTATGTTATGTTTTGCTGTGAGCCAGTAATTTCAATAGAGTCTTTATCTTAAATTTGTAACCTGATGGATAGTATTTAATTTGCTACAAAATTGATCAGATGTTTTGAACTCACTGTTGCTCGACCTCAGGAACCATGTATCCCTCATTTTTATTCATGAGTTGTCCTTTACCGAACTGGGTGAAATATGGCATCAGTAATGTTAAACATGTACAGTTTACTCCACCTTCTGCATCCTTTGTTCATGTGCTATCTGAATCAGCCTGTTAACTTTCTATTTTGCTCTATAGCTACATTTCATTTTATTTTTACCATGGGACTAATTCTTCAGCTCAATCCTCATTAATATTTACAGATTTCAATTAAAAAGAGCAGTTCCATGTGGGCACAATTCTTTATACTTGATGTTGATTTAGTGAGATGGCTGTTTTGATCTCCCATCCTGCCTATTTTTATATTACGATTCATAATTATAAAGTAAAATACTGCAGGTACTGAATACACCCATCAGGTTTAGAAGCAGCAGCGGATAAAGGAAGGCTGGATTAACACTACAGGTATGTAACTTTTTCTCTCCCAATTCTTTATTTATCTTGTATCATGACAGTCAACCTTTGCAGATAATGGAAATCTGAAATAAAAACAAAATGCTGGAAATACTCAGCGGGTCAGTCACCATCTGAGAAGAGAGTAAAAACATTCACTGTTTTGGGTTAATAACCCTTTGTCAGAACAGGAAAAGTGAGAAACTGATTTGTTTTAAGTTAAGGTGTAGGGGGATTTAGAGAGAAAAAGGGAATATCTGATAGGTTGAAGGCAAGGTTGTACAGTTGAAATACTGAAGCCATTAATTTAATAGATGATTGAGGAAGGTTGAGGAGAGAGAAGAAAATGCATGCTAGAATTGTGTGATGCAGAACATGTGTTGAAAATCTATACCAAAGATTGCTGGAAGTATTCAGCAGATCAGACAGCATCTGTGGAAAGAGATAGAGAAAGAGAATTAGTGCTATAGGTGGATGTGCTAGCATCAGAATTGCCCAGTTCTGATACAAGTAGGAAAGGCTGCTTATCTAAAACACTAAACTCCATGTTGAGCTCCAAGGAAAGCAATATGGCTAGGAAGAAAATTAGGGTTGATTCCTTGAGCTTATTTTGAGCTTCATTGAGGAGGTTAAAGTTCAAAGTTACCTGTCACTTTAGTTCTTACTCTCATCTTTCTGCCTTTGACTTCCCACACTATTTCAATGAAGCCCAGAGAATGATTGCACAATGGAACTCCTCTTCTATTTAGACACATAACAGCTGTCAGGGCTCAACAGTGAATTCAAGGATTTCAGGTTACCTGCCAGTCCTGTTTATATGAGAACTGACTGGTTCTGAAGCAAAGACACCAACTTTGGCATAATCTCCAGCAACTGTTCTGTATTTGGCAGCAGCAACCTGATTTTTTTGGTTTGTTTTCTCCTCTCTCACTCTAAATGCTCTCATTCATATCTATTGATTTTGATGGCTTTGGAAAACATTGTATCAATAGACCAACCCTTGTCTCCACCCTATCACAAATATTCCCTTTGTTTTCTCCAATCCACTCCTCCCATTTCTTGAAACTTAAAACAATGTTTTCCTAATTCTGATGAAGATCTTAAACACTATCCCTTTGTTTTTCTTCCTCCTCTGCCACACCACCTACTGTGTACTTCCAGTACTTTGTGTCTTGTCTTTTTGAAATGGATTATTATCATTTCCACCAAGGAAATCAAATCGATTTTAACACTTTAAAAAAAATTAAGGGAGAAAGAAAACTAATTTCAAGTTAGTTGGGAGAGGGAAGTATAAAAATGAAGATGCAGATAACATCTGAACCACTTCTGCTCATATTTCTCTTTTCTCAATTGTTTCTCACTTTATAGTTTAAAAACTCATGCTTTAGGAAGTGATTTAAAGCATCCTGTTTCCTATAAACTCTGGAATTGCAACATACCTTTTCTTAGTATATAAATTCTACATTTTGAAAACTAATGTTACTCTGTTGATTTCAAATATTAATGTGTTTTCTCAGCCTTATTTTATTGCAAAGATGATCAAACAGTCTTTGACATTCACACAGCCAGTTATGTATCTATAATGTATCAATTATGATAGTTGCCCTTTTAAAATCAACTCTGTAAGCCCGAACAATTCATTTAAAATTGTTGAACTTTCATTGCATTCTTTGATGTTTGAAAAATTAAAATGATCAACAGAAGTGGAACCTGTAAGCCTTCACAGTTGTTTTGACTGTACCCAGAGAGGTTACCTAAATGCTGTTAAATGTTCATCAAAACCATTTACAGGTGCTTTTGGGAGAGGCATGGCCATCACTAATCAATAGAAGTTAAGACCTTACCTTCTGCGTATAAATGTTCACAATCTCAGAGATGATAAAAAGGGAGAATGGAATTGACATGGATGATCTTTTTCTGACTTCCAAATTGGAGACATAATCGTAATTTTTAAACGCATTCTACGTTTTGTGGGCTCTTTCAAATTCGGGTTGGTTAATATTGATGCAACTTTACCGAGTTCGAATTCCAGAAGTAAAACTGGTTTCATTCTTCGCTTATATGTCATAACGGAATCAAATAATACATTTGATAGTAGCCGTTCATGTGGAACTGTGTCTTGTAGGACTCTGCAGAGAATGAACCATTTAATTTTGTTCAATGGATATTTGTTGGCTATTCACAGTACATATATTTGACAAAAGTTTCTGTATTTTGAGAATAAAAAGATCTCTGCAATTCACTATGTAGAATTAGGTCAAGGCTGGAATTGAAGGGGTAGAAAGATTCGTCAAACACATTTGTACAGATGAGCCTTGTGTGTCATAAGACAGATCCACCCGCTGCTTCTGCCTGATCTCGGATAGAATCAGTATTCATAGAATGGGACAGGAATGGTTTATCAACACCAGGGTGTAGATTCCTGAGTGGATTTTGAACACGGGTGATATGGCGGGGATTTTTCACATTAAAACATGACGCTCATCAGATACTGATTGCTGCAGATGCCGCGGAACTAGCTCTGGACTCTCGAAGTTTGTTGTTGGGTAACATGATGGTGCAGCAAGAGACCCCCACGGTGGCTTCAGGTAGCTCATCCTCCTCGGTCCATTCATTCAGATCGGGATTGTAGACTTGGATACAATTCTTGTACTTCTTTGTACTTTCGTTCCACCCTCCGACTAGATAGATTCTGTCATTCAGGGTCGTTGCCCCTGCTGTGCTCACGCCAATCGACAGAGGCGCCACGTAGCTCCACTGGCCATTGTAAGCAGTGTAGCGTTCAATCGTTAACACATCAACTCGCTCGCCGTGTGGCCCAAGCTGACTACCACCCATCACATAGGTGTAATCACTGAGGGTAACTGAACAGTGCCAGCCCCTGGGGGTGCTCAGGCTGCTGCGGTCTTTCCACACGTTTGTTGTAGGGTCATAGGTGCAAACTGTGCGAGAATAGCCATTGTTGATGTAGCCACCAGATACCAGGATCTGGCCGTCATTCAATGCAGAAGCATGGCAACAGCGGGCAATGTCCATCGGAGCCTTCATCTGCCACTGGTTGGTGGAAGGGATGTAGCATTCCACCGATGCAAGAGGACCTTCTAAATTCCGACCTCCCAAAGCAAAAAGAAGGCCGTTATAGGCGCACATGCTGAAGTGAGTTCGCTTCTGGAGCATGCTGGAGAGGTGAAACCAAGTGTTGAAACGAGGGTCATACCTGAAAAAGACATTAAAGGAAAATCAATGTATCTTTCCATTTTTGGAAAGACCAGATCATGCTCATGATTTTATAAGATTCTTGATTTTTGCACATGAATTGGTAAACAAGTAATAACAAGATGCGTGTTGATAGCTGTCCACTACACCAGAAGTCATGCAGTAAAGATAATATGAAAGATGGATGGATTTATATAACAACCTCTATCAATTAATGCCAGGTATGGTATAAGAAACAAATCAAGGAGTATTTATTTGACTCCCTTTGTTACCATTTATACTTTAACTGATACATTAAAATGACTGCATATCAGGGAAGTACTTTATTGGTCTGTCCCGAGATGGTGAAAGACACTATGAATACAAAGACGTACAGGTATGTAGGTTAATTGGCTGGGTAAATGTAAAAAAAAAAATGTCCCTAGTGGGTGTAGGATAGTGTTAATGTACGGGGATCACTGGGCGGCACGGACTTGGTGGGTCGAAAAGGCCTGTTTCCGGCTGTATATATATGATATGATATGATAAACCATTTTACTTATGTCAATTTATTCACAAAATGCTGGAGTAACTCAGCAGGTCAGGCAGCATCTCGGGAGAGAAGGAATGTGTGACGTTTCGGGTCGAGACCCTTCTTCAGACACTTGTGTCAATTATGCCCTGGTTGTTCTCACAGGTTTAATGGCAAAAAGAGTTTTAGTCAGTTGCTTGCAGTGAGCAGTAAGACTTTTAGTGACTATGAAATTTGCTTGTATGGTACTTTATGTATCTGGGTTAACTATAGAAAAGATATACATTTTTGAAACAGACAATTCATGAATCCAATATCCCAAATAACCTTTTATTGTCCTGAAGTCATTCCTGCAAGGAATTCAACAGTTCACAGGAGTGTCCAAAACTCAGCAATCTGAGACTATCCAGAGAGTCTAGTTTTTGTTAATGCTGGTTGAGAACTGACTATTGGCCAGTTTAAAAAAAAAATACACAGCAATTTTTTACATCACCTAATTTGCAAATGGAACCTCAGTTTAAGTTTTCCTCTGGAACACGGAATACTCAAATCAGAAATAGTGTTTGAAACATCAAGCTTTTTGACTCAGAATGATATTACCAATTACATTAAACAGATGAAGGAGAAGGGATTAAAAAGTTACATCTATGACAGTTTTATTAGGAAGCATGAAATTCAGATGGAATAAAAGGATGAACATTGCAATAATAATTATAATTAAAAGTCATCCTTCTCTTGGAAGCTTGTTGCTTTAGCGATTATTAAATCATCTTTATATTCAGATTTAAATACTTTAAATACCCCAATTTAACAGCCTGCATTAGTCCTCAAATTACTCAAAGATTAAGCAAAAACTCATTTGAATTCTCATACAAGTCCAGAATATTGCTGCAGGAAACTCATGGGGAAAGTTGGGAGCATTCCAAAAATCCCCAACAAGCATGGAAACATTGTCCTTTGGTTTCTAATAGAATACCATGGGAAGTCCTGAGATTATAAAAGTGTACCATCAGGTTTTTAGTCTTATAAAATTGATCAGAGGTTTTAAACTCACTATTGCTCGACCTCAGGAACCATGTATCCCTCATTTTTATTCATGAGATGTCCTTTACCGAACTGGGTGCAATATGGCATCAGTAATGTTACACATGTACAGTTTACTCCACCTTCTGCTTCCTTTGTTCATGTGCTATCTGAATCAGCCTGTTAACTTTCTATTTTGCTCTACAGCTACATTTTATTTTTACCGTGGGACTAATTCTTCAGCTCAATCCTCATTATTTACAGATTTCAATTAAAAAAGCAGTTCCATGTGGGCACAATTCTCTATACTTTTGATGTTGATTTAGTGAGATGGCTGTTTTGATCTCCCATCCTGCCTATTTTTATATTTAGATTCATAATTATAAAGTAAAATACTGCAGGTACTGAATACACCCATCAGGTTTAGAAGCAGCAGCGGATAAAGGAAGGCTGGATTAACACTACAGGTATGTAACTTTTTCTCTCCCAATTCTTTATTTTTCTTGTATCTTAACAGTCAACCCTTGCAGATAATGGAAATCTGAAATAAAAACAAAATGCTGGAAATACTCAGCGGGTCAGTCACCGTCTGAGAAGAGAGTAAAGACATTCACTGTTTTGGGTTAATAACCCTTTGTCAGAACAGGAAAAGTGAGAAACTGATTTGTTTTAAGTTAAGGTGTAGGGGGATTTAGAGAGAAAGGGGGAATATCTGTGATAGGTTGAAGGCAAGGTTGTACAGTTGAAATTATGAAGCCATTAATTTAATAGATGATTGAGGAAGGTTGAGGAGAGAAGAAAATGCATGCTAGAATTGTGAGATGCAGAACATGTGTTGAAAATCTAAACCAAAGATTGCTGGAAGTATTCAACAGATCAGACAGCATCTGTGGAGAGAGAGAGAATGAGAATTAGTGCTATAGGTGGATGTGCTAGGGAGAAAGAAAACTAATTTCAAGTTAGTTGGGAGAGGGAAGTATGAAAATGAAGATGCAGATAACATCTGAACCACTTCTGCTCATATTTCTGTTTTCTCAATTTTTTCTCACTTTATAGTTTAAAAACTCACGCTTTATGAAGTGATTTAAAGCATCCTGTTTCCCATAAACTCTAGAATTACAACATACATTTTCTTCTTAATATATAAACTCTACATTTTGAAAACTAATGTTACTCTGTTGATTTCAAATATTAATGTGTTTTCTCAGCCTTATTCTTTTATTGCAAAGATGATCAGTCTTTGACATTTACACAGCCAGTAATGTATCTATAATGTATCAATTATGATAGTTGCCCTTTTAAAATCAACTCTGTAAGCCCGAACAATTCATTTAAAATTGTTGAACTTTCATTGCATTCTTTGATGTTTGAAAATCGTAACATATCCCTGATGTTTTATTTCATGTCAGTGGTACCTGCATTGGTGTACTGCACGTAAAACCTTTCAAATACAAACCTTGCAGTACTTAGATAACTTTACCTACCAGATTAGAAACTAGGATGTCAATGATTTTTGTATTTTATGAATTCTTTACATTAAAAAATATATACATTAGAAATCTGTGTATTGCATTATGCTTTCTTGCAATGTGCCGTAACTCCACCAACAGAAATAGTGGTAGTGGTCTCATTTGTTTAATTGCAGCTGGAGTTCCAGAGAGGTACAGTGGAAATTTAATATATCTCAGCCTGGTTTCTCTTCCTCCAGAGAATCTTGACACTAACAATTCTTGTAATTTTATTGTTAGCAGATTGAGAATTTATCCCATTGCTGTTTAGATGTGCGAAATTAACTATTGCATTGGCTGTAATGTAAGAATATCCTGAGAATATAAAAGGTGTAATATTGCACGTAAACTCTTATATTGTGAAAAACTCAATCCTTATTTTTCAAAGCTTTGAAATTCTATATGCTAACATATTCCATAAAATAAAAAGTTACGTTTACCTGTTTAAATAGCTGACAGCATGCTTAGCCTGGTTTCGAGCATCATTTTGATCTTCACCACCAGCCATGTATAAGAAGCCATCCATTACCACCACACATTGATTGAAGCTTTTGGCTGGCATTTCTGCAAGTTTGTTCCATCCATTTTCAGGGTCTCTGTATAAGATTTCTCTGCTCAAAGCCTTCTCAGTCAAAGCAGGTCGACCACCCACGGTTACCAGTGCCTTCTGTCCTCCTCTTAACTTTGTTCTTCTAGATTGCATCATATTCTGTTGATGAGGCAGGAGATGGTAGTTCATGGCATTAACTAGGAGTCGATGGCAATCTGGATCTTTCATCATACATGGGATAGGTTGAACATAACTGACCAGATCATGAGCTGTAATGGTACCAAATCTGATATTGCTCAACAAATCAGCTGCCTGCTTCACCCTCTTAGAGTCGAATTGCAACCACTTCATTGCAACTTGGAAAGCAGTGAGCTCAGAGGGCAGTTGAAGACAATCGTCCATTAACAAGTCACTAATTTGGTCATAGGTCAGCTTCATAAATTGATCATTCTCTGAAAACTCCAAGAAATTTTCACGGATGAATTTCCTCACTGACTCTTTAACCTGGTTAAGTCCGTATGTTCCAGCAATGTTTGAGATATACATGCAGTTTTCCACATTAATTTCTTGAACAAGGAAGTCCGTGCACATGTTGATCAAGGTATACATTTGGAATTGAGTGGCAGTAGCAATGGTGCATCCGATGGTATAAAGAGACAAACTGAGTGTCCCTGTGTAGGCGTAGGTTATGGCGGTGGTCAAACCTAAAGCTGACACATCATTGACATCTACACTTTGAACAGATGGATCTTTCTTTAACATGTTGCGAAAGTAATCACTGCAAGCTGCCATCACCACTTTATGGGCATAATAGGATTTGTTTTTAGTGGATAGTGTGAGATCAGAAAGGAGTCTCTCCTGTCGCATCCTGCTGATTTCCTCCAAGATGAATGAGCCATGGTTGGGATTGGAGATTTCTGTGGCTGTACATCGAAATCCATTTGATCCACTGTCATAGAGAGTGTTAAGGTGGTTCAGTTGGTCAATATCAATAGTTGTTTCCTCAACAATGCTTATTTTTGGTAATTCATTCTTCTCACTTTTATTTTTTTTGGTACTTTTTTTCTTCGGTGCCATTATGACAATTCAGTCTAGAAGTAGAAATGCAATGGTTTCAATTATAATTCACATTTCTATTGCCCCTCGGGTTTTTAAATGCAAAATCAAACCACATAAACACTTTGTAATTTAAAATATCTGATTTACAGTTTAGGATGGGAATCTGGTTGCATGATATAAAGGTGGGGTAAATTGTCATTTTAATTTGCATTGAACTTTTAATGAATGGCCCAAATTGATTTTTTTTAAAAAAGTAACCATAAACTATTCTCGTGTTTTACATTATCAGTTAAAAAAATTATTTTACTCTGTGGAGCATGTCTGATTCAATGAAGTACTTTGCCCATTATAAGATTTCTAATTTGAGAGTAAAGCAGTCTGGCACCTGTGGTCACTTTTAAGAAAGATTTATGACAATCATTTGGATTTGTGACTTTTTGGGTTCAAAGTTATTAAATCTTCCTTCTCAATCAAAATCAACAAATTGTCGATGTTCTACATTTATTTTGGTTGGAATTATAAAAATGAACGGCAATATAACAGTGATCCCAAGATTTATGACCTGAACTGCCTACTTTATTGACATTTAAAAAATCATAAACTAAGATCAGCATAGTGTTAGACAGGTGCCTGCAGCACAGTGGCAGGACTTAATGGATTACTTTGGAATTTATGCCAGCTCAACAGAATTCTTAACTTGAATGTAATTTTCCAAAATATCAATGGACAAAACATACAGTGATAATAACATAATAGATAAAGTGAGCTACAGTATCAATGTGATTGTAAGACATTTCTGGTTAACTAGTGTACTCTCCAGCAGGAGTACCCGAACATTCACAAATTTGAGGATGTGAATTATTGACTAAATGAAGTCACTAACATTTACATTTAACCAAGTTCCATATTTTGTTTAGAGCTCACATATTTTCCGTTTGTTTCCTCTGAAATGTCTCAGAAAGAATGTTGTTCAGCCTCTATTTTACCTCAACCACGCTAGGTTGTAAAGAGAGTAAGAGATCAAATACATATAATGTTGCCAAAAAGGTAAGTCAGCCTGAAGATTTGGTATATTTCTAAATTCAGCAGAGGATAACCAAGGTAATGAAAAGGAAAGGGAAAATGAAATATGACAGTGGTCAAGAGAGGAACATTAATATGTTGTATAAGCTGCCTAGATAAACAAAAAGAAAAAGATTAACTAAAGTTAATGTCGATCTCTTACAGCGAGAGACAAGAGGAATTTGTGTATCTTCATCCAAGCTGTTCACAACTAAATTGATGATTTGAATGAAGGGATCATGTGTAATGTATATAAATTTGCAGGATTGATGTTTCTCTAACAGAAGTGTCTAGAAGTATGGGCCATAGTCTCAGTCCAAGGAGTTAGTTATTCAGGACAGATGACAAGACATTTTTTCTCTGACCGAAATGAATCTTTGGAATTCTGTATACCTAGTGGTCTATGGAGCCTCAGCCACTCGGTATATTGAAGACCAGAGAAAAATTTGGGATATGAAGGGAATTAGGAAATATGGGGTTAGTGAAAGTAATAGGAAAATGGTGCTGAGGTAATAGAACAGCCATAAGCTTATTGAATGGTGAAACAACACGAGGCTATTCCCCCATTCCTCTTTTTTAAATATTCCTATGAGCTAAGATCCTTTCCAGAGAAGACTATTTAAGAGGATTTACAATATTCCACAGCAATCCAGCTGAAATTAGCAAAATCCTCCTAGAAACTAACATTGCACTTTTGCGGATTGTGGCACTTTGCACTTGGATTCCCATCCCAGGCAAAGTTTACCAAGGTTTCCTATCATTATTAATGTACGCGAGACCAACTCTTTCCATTTCCCTTTCAGTACTGAATCATTTTCTCCACCAAGACTTTGAGAGGTATAGATGGTATGACAGTCTGAAGCTTTTTCCCAGGGTAGAAATGTCAAAACCTAGGTTTAAAGTTAGAAGGGAAAAGTTTTAATGAAATTTGCAGAGCAAGTGTTTTACACAGAGCGTGGTTGGTGCATGGAACACACTGCCAAGGTCGGTGGTGGAAACAGATACAATAGTGCTGTGCAAGAGCCTTTTAGATAGGCATATGGATATGCAGGGAATAGAGGGATATGGATTATGTGCAGGCAGAGGAGACAATTTTAACTTGGCATCATGTTTGGCACAGACATTGTGGGACAAAGGGCCTGTTCTGTGCTGTGCGGTTCTATGTTGTTCTCATGGTACAAGTCTGCGCAAATGTGGTGGGATAATTCACAGCATCACTGAATATCACAAAACCTGAAAGGTATGAAACTTTCAAAGGAATGAGTTTCTTCCCTGGAATGAGGTTTCAAAATCAGATCCGGCAGCATCTATGAAAATTCATAGACCCCACCCACTATGGATGTGCCTGATCTGTTGTTTCCAACCTTTGCTCTTATATGACAGATTTTCAACATCTGTAGATATTTTGAATTGAATTGAATCAATTTTATTAGCCAAGTATGTATATATACAAGGAATTTGCCTTGAATGAAATAAAATACCAGAGCAAAAGGAGGCTACAGGCTTTTGGTTGTTGAGTTGAGCTACTGCTCATGGGGGAAAAAAGCTTTTTTTATGTCTGGCTGTGGCAGCTTTGACAGTCCGGAGTCGCCTTCCGGAGAGAAGTGCTTCAAAGAGTTTGTGGCCAGGGTGAGAGTGGTCAGAGATGATCTTACACGCTCTTTTCCTGGCCCTTGCAGTGTACAGCTCGTCGATGGGGGGGAAGGTTGCAGCCAACAACCTTCTCGACTGATCGAATGATGCGCTGCAGCCTCTGGATGTCATGTTTGGTGGCTGAGAGAAAACCAGGCCATGATGGAGAAGGTGAGGACAGACTCTATGATGGCAGTATAAAACTGGACCATTATTGCCTGTGGTAGATTGTGTTTTCTCAGCTGCCGCTGGAAGTACACCCTCTGTTGGGCCTTTTTGACTGTGGAGTTGATGGTGACCTCTCATTTAAGGTCCCTAGAGATGATGGTTGCAAGGAACTTAAATGACTCCACAGATGTGACTGTGGTGTTGTTGATGGTGAGTGGGATGAGGGGAGGGGGAGCTCTTCTAAAATCAACAATGAGTTCTACTGTCCTAAGCGGATTGAGCTTCAGGTTGTAGCAATGTCACCAGGACGCCAGCTGTGTCACTTCCTGTCTGTAGGCAGATTCCTCCCCATCCTGGATCAGTCCAATCAGGGTTATGTCATCCGCAAACTTGAGAAGCTTGACAGAGGAGTTTGTGGAGGTGCAGTCGTTGGTATAGACAGTACAGGAGAAGGGAGAGTACACAGCCTTGCGGTGCTGAGGGTCTGTGGGTCTGAGGTGTGCTTTCCGAGCCTCACATGCTACTTCTTGTCTGTCAGGAAGTTGGCGATCCACTGACAGGGGTTCAGGCAGTCAACTGGGAGAGTTTGGATTGTAGTAGCTCTGGCACAATGGTGTTGAATGAAGAGCTAAAATCCACAATCAAAATCCTTGCATAGGTCCCCTTGTGGTCTAGGTGCTGGACGATGAAGTGCAGGCCTAGGTTGACTGCATCATCCACTGATCTATTGGCTCGGTATGCAAACTACAGGGGGTCCAGCAGGGGGTTTGTGATATTTTTCAGGTGGGCCAGCACGTCTTTCAAGGGTCTTCGTGATTACAGAGGTCAGTGCGACAGACGTGATCATTAAGCCCTGTAATCCTTGGCTTTTTGGGTACAGGAACAATAGTGGAGACTTTGAAGCAGGCAGGGACAGTGCAGGTTTGCAGGGATTGGTTGAAAAGGTCTGTGTAGACTGGTACCAGTTGTTTGGCACAGAGCTTGAGGGTAGAGGGGGAAACATTGTTTCTGGAGATTTCTGGCTTTTCTGTCTCCTGAATAGCTTCTCCACCTCCTCAATTTCTGTTGTTAGTGATGGAGAAATGGCCAGACTGATGTTGGGCAGTAAGGAAGGGGTGGGTAGTGGATGAGAGCCCAGTCTTTGCAGACTGGAGTCTGGCTGTAAGTGGGTGTGAAGTGGTGATTGGGGAGGTGTGGGTGGGGAAGTGTCCAATTTTTGCAGACTGGAGTCAGGCTGTAAATGTTATATATAAAAGCAAGCTTCAAACCTTAAGGATGCCGTGGACCAATTGACCATTATTTTTGAAACATACCAGTTTAAGTCACAATTAAGATACACGTAATTACAGTACATAGGAAACCTGGAGAATATTCCTGTCCTTGCATGAAAGACACCGGGCCACCCCCAACTAACAACTAGAAAAAATAGGTAGATTAAGTTTTTGTTTTAAATTACAATGTTGAAAATCTAAATGTTAGCTTAATTTCTCTTCCCACATAAGGCACCTAACCTGTTGAGTATGTACAGCACTTTTTGTTTTATATAAGAAAAATAAATAGTGCGTTTGATTTATCATTTAACTTTATTTCGAAGGGCAGAAACCAAGGGTGACTTTCGCTCTGATGGGCGAAAGCTGGGATTAATGCATTGGATTTTATAATGTATCATTAGGTCTGAAAGAAAGACCGGATCTTTAAAAAGAGGATGCAGTGCCTTACCCCAGCTCAACGTTAAAATAGGTTTCTAAAAAAAATGCCGATGGGTGGACTTCGTTCCACCGAACCCTATTAATATTCTCATGTCGTCAGGCAAAGTGCAAATAGAACTCCAGTGCAACTGGAAAGAAACGCTGAATGCAGATCCTTACCAAGAAAAGCAAGAAGCCCACATTTGACTGACAACAGGTTTAATGTTTTTCTAATGTAAAAAAAAAGCTTCAATTGGAGCGACCAGCAACACGGGTCAGTAAACAAGTAGGAACTTTCTGTTTTCCTGTACGTTATTAGGCTTTATTTTTTAAATGAATATTAAGAGGATAGCCTTGCCAAAATTGGCCTCCATATTAATAATGTATTATACTATACTGTATGTACTGCGTCTTTTAATTGCAGCTTTCTTTCAGCAATAAATTCGTTTCTATGGATATTATTTGTCCGTAGACCCTCGTCTATGGCCCCATTGCTTCAATTCATCAGAAAGGTAATTGGCTGTAAAACAAATTAACAGTCAACTGTCTCGAATCTGTTACTGCAGGGAAACATTTACAAGTAAGGCGGTCAGTAAATAATGCAATTAGAACGAACAAATAAATAAAGTTGAATCTTTTTATTGGAAGAAATATCCACCGGGGATATATCAAATGAGACAGCACGGTTTCCCGTATACAAAATTATATATGAAACCTCTCCCATTTTTTGACTTGCAGTTCAAGGCTTCTAGATATTAAACACAAGACGTACCTGTATTCGGTATTGCGTAGGCAGTTTCTTAAAACATCATCATAAAAGGCATATCCTCGCAGTCAATTGGGCAAAATTTTGGACGGTGATGATTAGTCTTTCCAAATCATTCATTCATTTATGTTACATTCTGTTGAAAGCCGAGTATTTTAACCTGATGTTGTTGACATCTGAATTAAAGATAATTTCCTCACCGTTCCCCAAACATGCCAACAGTTGAAAATACTGAACAAAGTACAAGTTTATACAAAAACAATGAACATTACTTATAATCCCGTAAATTGTTTTAAACATCCAGCACGTGTGGGATTGGAATATAATTGACGGTTCAGGTACAACGTCCTTCATTGGAACTGGGAAAGCAAGAAAACAAGTTCGTTTTAAGTTGCAGAGCAACCCTTTAAGTTGCCGAGGAATGGATAGGACAAAGGGAACATCTCTGTTCAGGTGAGGCCACATGGATAAATTGTGGCGATCAACAGATGGATAGGTTAATGGAGACTGCTAATTAGCATTAGAACAAATGCCAATGTGTGTGTGTGATGGGAGCGTTAGAGAGTGGGAATACAAAACAGTGCAAGATTACTGCATGTGAGGCTGTAGGACACACATAGCAGGTCATACCGGCCAATAGTACTGGTAGGAAAGAACTGCAGATGCTGGTGGAAATCGAAGATAGACAAAATGTTGGAGTAACTCAGCGAGACAGGCAGCATCTCTGGAGAGAAGGAATGGATGACGTTTCGGGTCTGCCCGTCCCGCTGAGTTACTCCAGCATTAGTGTCTATCTTCAATAGTACTGGTAGAAGCAGTCAGTTCCAATGAACACAGAAGAAAAACCTAGTTACTTTAAGGTCTAGAATTCGATATTGAGTCTGGAAGGGGTGCAATGTGCCCAGATTAAAAATGAGGCAGTGTTCCTCATCTTCAGTCTGAAGAAGGTCTCGACCTGAAACGTCACCCATTCCTTCTCTCCAGAGATGCTGCTTGCCCCGCTGAGTTACTCCAGCACTTTGTGTCTATCTTCGGTGAAAACCAGCATCTGCCGTTCCTTCCTGCACATTCCTCAAGCTTGCGTTGGGCCTCATTTTGAGAGTACAGGAGGTGTGAGTGGGATTGGTGATAAAAATGGGAAGCAGAAGGGAGATATGTTTTATTTCTCCTTGGTGGAGAATACCGCAGTTCATTCGTCTCGAAGAAGTGTAAGTGAATCGCTGCCTCGCCTGGAGGAATATTTGCCTGTAATTTGTTCTTCAAATTAATTTAACCGTTTGAGATCTATAGTAAGCACCTGCCCATGATTGCACTTCGGGGTCTTTTGTTCAACCAATTTGCTGAAATTTGATTATCCTTTTAATATCGTATCTACAACTTCTCACAGCTCTAAGTGTTTTTTGGAGCAATCCCCGGGCCCAATCATGGGTATTCCCAGCTATTTCTATTTCAGATTTTTAGCATTTACAGGTTTTCTTTTCGACGTTACTTAGTCTGGATTCGATTTTTTGGCGAGGAGAGTGTACTCTAATATTTAGAAAAAGTTAATGCATGAAACGTAACCCAGAGGATATTGAATTTCTGGCAGGGCAACAGCGAACTATGTTGAACTTCTCAGCTGCTCGGTTACTAAAGTATCTCAAGACAGAAATAGAAACATGGGCTGTGGCGCAGTCTGAATTGTTTCTCAAATGGGTCACTTTCTCATTACCAGAAAGAGGGGGGAAAACAATTTGAAACAACGAACTTAAGGTAGTTTTTTTTAAAAAAAAGTAACGGGTAAGTTGTAACTGGTCATTTGAAACTCACTACTTTTCATCGCGTTCACCAGGATACCGTTCCCTCTACGTAATTTTAATATCGTTGCTACCTCCATTTTTAATTTAAATTTAATGCAGAGATGAATAAAATTGATGCTAATGAATAAAATAGAATGAGCAGCCGACGAATTGTCCAGTTTCACTCTCCAATGAAGTGGAATACTTGGGAACAAATCACGAAACATAAAAGGCATCGCCGCAAAAAATTGTTAGAAAGTTTCAGAAATTCGACACTTTATTTCAACACACCGCTTTAATCTCTCTCCGTGAATGGAAATTAAATCTCAAGGAAAACCTTTACACTTTGTTTGCCATTAATCAACACTGTAATTCGAACACAGATTGTCCGCTTGTGGAAGTGGCCATAAGCTGCATACAGATCCACGTTAATAATTATTTGACCTGGAAATGTTCCTCGCAGTTATTCCGTCAAACTCTGTTTTATGAGTTCCTTACCTTAACTTGTAAAACTTGCCGAGAGGTGCTTTCAGGAGAGAACTCCAATTCCGTGTACAGGTCTTGGAGGAGCTAGGAGATAGTGAGGATTGGATGACAAAATGCTCAGGACCCACTGACGTTTTAAAAAAAAACCTCACTCCAGCAAGGAGAAGCTGTGGTATTATGGGAACTGGAGACTGTTTATTACATTGGTTGGTTATATTACAAAGTATTTGCAGCATAGAAACTGGAGTCATTGGCCCCAACAGATTCAAGCTTCTATTTATACTCCACTGGCCGCTTCTTCATCTAATCCTACCATTCTCCCATCTGTTACTCAAGTGGAAGTCTTCAAGAGAGGAAGGTTCTCGACCCGAAACATCACCCATTCCTTCTCTCCAGAGATGCTGCCTGTCCCGCTGTTACTCCAGCAGGTTGTGTCTACCTTCGGTTTAAACACATCTCGGATGTCCTAAAATGGAACGCCTCATGTTGGGAGCAGATGCGGTGAACACAGAAAAATTGAGAGTAGGGCATAGCAAGAGGCAGGGTGGGAACAAATGTAGTCCAGATAACGGTGGGAGTCAGTAGGTTTGCAGTTGACATCTGTTGATAGTCTGTCCATTGCGATTGAGACAGAGAGATTTCTGTTTCCGGCTGTATATATATGATATGATATGATATCAAGAAAGAGGAGAATTGTCAGAAATAATCCAAGTGAATTTGAGGGCAGGGTAAAAGTGAGAAATAAAGTTAATGAAATCAGCGAGTTCTGCATGGTTACAGGATGTAACTCTGATGCAGTCGTTGTTGGAGCAGAGAAAGAGCTGGGAGATGGTGCCAGTGTACGTTTGAACAAGGACTGTTCAACCCGACCGACAAAAAGGCCGGCAAAGCTGGGGCACATGCAAATGTTCAAAGATTTCTATGTTCTTTTATATTTTTGGAAGTATTGGGCTCGGAATCATACAAACCTGCATTTTTGCCTTATCCTATCCTCCCATCCAGGATTCACCAGTTTGGGAAGACCTTTTATCTTGAGGGAGGGATCCTAATAACTTAACATCTTTCGTTGCTCCTTGAATGCTTCCCACTGTTCTAAAACTAATCTACTATCAAAAGTGGTTCCACTTCATTCTCACTAATGTACTTCTCAGGCTAGAAAAATTGTCTTTACATTAATTTAGAACTTTTCCTTCCACTTTGTTCTTTTTCTAAGCAGGCTAAATCTATCTGATTTTTTTAAATCACCATTACAAAAGTGCACCCCAAAGGTATTCCTTTGACCTGCTTCCTATAATTAACTTTAGAATGCACCCTCATCTATCCCCCTCTCCCTTACTTACCACTTTGTCATGCTTTGTTCCATTCTGGTTAAAAACATTCTCCTGAATGTAATTTAGGAATTCTGTCCTCTCCATGTCTTTTAACACTAACGGTATCACAGCTGACAGTAGGGTAATTACATTTCCCCACTTTTACCACCTGAGTTTTCTTTGTCACTTGTCAGAAATTTGACTGCAAAGTTTGTTTTTCAATTTTCTTTGAACTGTTTGGAAGTTTACAGCACACTCCAAACAATCCTATGTTCCTAACAGAGCCTAATTTGATGATCCTTCTAACATACTGTATCTTCAATCATTTCTCATAGTTGTATTGTTTCTTGAATACCCCTTCCTTTCATTTCCTCTTTTAAACATTAAACTGCCACCCCTGCCTCTCTTAAGCCACGTCTCTCTGACATCTACTATGTCATACTTCAATGCATCTGCCAATATCTTAACTCATCTGCCTTATCCAATATATGGTTTTACATTTTGGCATATATACTATTAAGTACAAGCACTCATTTTTGTTTACATTTCAAACCTTGTCTGCTCCACCTTCGAAACTCCCTCATTAATTTTCTGCTTTCCATTTTTGTGTCTCGTTTTTTCTCCTGAAAGTTTTCCAAACTTCCCTTCCTCCTGTCAGACTAGTTCAAACTTTGCCCTGCAGCACTAGCAAACCTGCCTCTGATATACTTTACTCCACCCTTGTTAAGGTGCGTCCCAACTAGCCTGTACAAGTACCATCTTCTGTTGCGCTAGACTGAACATCCCAAAATCTAAAGCCTTTTCTCCTGCATGCTCTGGCCATGCATTTATCTGTTCTCTCTTTCTGTTTCTGTACTCATTTATACATGGTACTTGGAATCATCTAGTTTGCTACTTCTGAGATCCTGCTTATTAATCTCATTCTTAACTCTTAAAATTGTCTTAAGACCTTTTCTCTTTACTGGTACCAAGATAGGCCATGACTGGGTGTCCCATACCTGGGTTCACCCAAATACAGACCATGACCCATACCTAGGTTCACCAAACCCCTCCAACACTTTCCATAACTGTGCCATTGTATTTGTGACTTGGCAGCCGAGAGGTAATATACTATCCTGGAAATTAAATTGTGACCAGAAATACCTGTGTATTCTTATAACTAACAAATCTCCTATAAGTATTGCTGTCTTGCACTTTCCCCGGCCTCCCTGGACAACGGAGCCACTCAAAATTCAATGGATCTAGCTCTAGCCGCTCACCCCGAGGAGATTCTCTCCCCCATCACTATTCAGAACTGAATACCAGATAGAGCAAGATGAAATCAAATAGCCCTTGCTTTCCCTCTCTCTCCATCCCCCCTTCCCAGTTCTCCGACCAGACTTACTGTCCCCGACCACATTTTAACTCTGTACCGCCTACTCCTGAGATCAGTTTGAAGAAGGGTCTCGACCCGAAACGTCACCTATTCCTTCTCTCTAGAGATGCTGCCTGTCCAGCATTTTGTGTCTATCTTCAAGATGAAATCAAGAGTCTTCTGAACTAATTCTAGTTTTATATTGACTGTTTAGAAGTCAGTTATTTGCTTTAATTAAAATGGATTTTTTTTCTGTCCCACTTAAATTCTTCATTGTTAAAGTGGAATAATATATCTAATCAGTTATTAGTATTGAATGCATTTTGGCCTGTGACTACACAGTGATGAGTTTATTATAGCTACGTGTGTTTGAATAATAAACACTTGAGATGGAGCGTAATCATTATCTGTGGATTTGTTTCTAACAGGTCTTCAGGTGAGGTCGGTAAAGATAGGAAAATTTGAAGGATGCCACAGATGATAAAGGAAACAAATAAAGCAGCCTCATACTCGAGTGGTGACTACAGTGTTAACAAGATAAGTAGAGTTGATATAACTTTTGTGTTCTCAGGCATATCTTAAAATTAATAGTTTCAAGATGACTTATGCCATTACTAATGATAACCCATTGTGGCCAATTCAGAGACCTGTACTGGTACAGTAGTATGTGTTGTTTAAAAATGGTCTTAGTTTTAAGGGAGGTGAGTCACAATAGATCATATTTACATGCAATAAAATAACTGTAGGGCATATTAAATCTGATCCAGTGATCTGAGCTCGATTGTCACGTGTTTTACCGACATATTTTCTAAACCTCTCTGATGGGAACCGATGAAACATCTTGTAAATTCAGGTCAGTTATGAATTGTTAACCTTTATTTCAAGCCAAGGTGAATGTGCAGAACAACTGCAATGACCAAGTTCCAATCTGCTGTTGGTCAATATGCAAAAACAGAAAATAAAGAGCATACCACACTGACATCAATTAGTTAACTTACTTAAACAACACTTTGCATTTATATAGCCATGTCAATATGGTAAAATTACTCTTCATGCTTATAGAGGTGCAGTGAAAGAAAAATTGACGCCGGCCAAAAACTGTGATATAACGTTGTAAGACAATACACCACCAAATGGTGGGGAGGTTTGAAGTGCCTGATGACCTAAGTCTGCTCCAATTTTCTTACATTTATTATTTTGGAGAATTTACAGGGTGGGCATCAAGATAAGATTGAAAACACAGTCAGGCAGCATCGGTGGAGGTGATGGGCATGATGTTTCAGGTTGGTACTCTTCTTCTGGCTGCTGTCAGTGCAGGGTCCCTGCTTGACCGGTGGAAATATTGGCGTGGGTCCCGAATGGAAGCTGTCGGGTGCACTGATGCCTCCAGTCTGAGGGCAGATGGGAGCGTGGTTGGCCCCTGTAGCATCGGTGGGGCCCTGGTCTTGAGATGTGCAAGCTGCTGCCTGACCAGATGAATATTTTCAGCATTGGCTGTTTAACTTCAGATTTTTAGAATCTGCAGTATTTTGATTTTGAACTAAATTGCAAGCTTTCTACCACATCTTTGTAAATGGATCATGTAATTGTTGTGATTTTTATCTCTCCATCTTCAGCTGCATTGTTAATGACTGCAACGTCAGAATTAGCTATGATTGATAAAGGTTGCACAATTGCAATTTAATTTACAATTCCACAGATATTAAAGCATGCGTGCAGCAAGAGGTGTACACCACTCAACATGGCCTGACAAATAACGTTCATATCTTATAAAAATCAGACAGCAACAATTTCCAATTTAAGATGTTGCTTCTAATATCTTTCCCTCAGAAGATATCCAACTGCTTTTTACAGTATTCCAGTTTCAAAAAGCTGCCTTCTCTTTCTCTGCCTGGGGTTACCCTGTTTGCGTCAGAGAAAACGTAACAAATTCTCTGTCCTTGACTTTCAATAACAATTGGAGACTGGAAGTCGGTATTGTTGAGTGTCACCCTTAACCAGAAACTTAACTGAAACAGCAAAATAAACCTAAGTTCGAGCAGTCCACCTGCAGCATGTGGCTCATTTCCTGACTCCCCAAACCCATCTGCCTCAGAGTAATGTGTGACGGAACATTCCCTACTTGCATGGATGAGTACAGTCCCAACAACACTCAAGAAGTTGATACCCTCCAGGTCTAAGTGGTCCATCGATTGGCACCCCCTCCACCACCTTAAGCATTCAATCCCTCCTGCACTCCAGTGTACACCATTTACAAATACACTGCACATATTCATCCAGGCTACTTAAATAGCACCCTGCAAACATGCAGCCTCTGTTATCAAGCAGGACATGGCAACATCAACACATTTGTTTCTTTTTAAGTCATACACAATTCTGACTTGAAACTATATTGTGATTGCTTCCTGTGTATACATCCTTGAACCCTCTACCCAACAACACTGGGAGTATCTTCACAAAAAGAATTGCAGCAGGTCAAGAAGACATGGATGGATAATAAAGCAAAGCTCACATTCCACAAGTGAATGTTAAAAAGTTTTCCCTTTCTCACATCAACATCCACACACTGAACTTAACAATTGCTGTGAAGCTTGTGTTATGAAATTATTCCTACTTGTAATTGGGTTGACTAAACCTATTCCACAAATGTTCCGTACTGACAATAGAGTGAAAACATTCTTTTTTAAAATCTATGGATTCGTACTGGAAAATGTGAATATTGAGTAACAAGTGATTAAATTTTGTTGTAATAACATCCTTTGATCAATTAGCTTGCCAGTTATATATAAACATTATTGAGAATAATATTGTTTTAAAATAGAGGAACAATCATAATTGTTATCATTTTCATATTACACATAACATTTAGTGGGTCAAATAGACTATTCTCAAGATTACCATCAAATAAAAATTAAAAAATATTGATCCATTATTTCCTTTTGGAAGTGCACAAGTGAGGAGGTTACAAGCAGAACTGGATTGGGTATCATTGTGCCATGTGGTAAATTGTCTTGCTGCCTTGGCTGTTTGTATTAGGAACTGCAGAGTGCTGGGGTCCATGAAAATCTAGTTCCAGAACTTGTGTGGGGGGGGGAGGGGGGGGACATTAGATAGCTATTTGTGGAGAGGGAGGGGAAAAGTATGTAAAAAGTATTTTTGCACGAAGATGGGCACTATCTGAATGTACATACATTTTAGCTTTTTTAAATCATTCGGTGCCAAATTTCTTCTCTTAAAAGCACCCCTCCCCTACATATTAACGTAAGATATTTATCTCTAACCATTTTTCTAAGGTTTTCTTCTATACAGATTACACTCCAATGATCCAAAATAAACGAATAAATTATTATATATGCAAACTGCATAATTTTCTATGACTTGTAATTCAGAGTACTTTGGTGTATTTACCTTTATCAACTTACTTTGTTGCTTTCTTTTTGAAATAGTTCAATGCATACTCTTAAACGATTTCAAACTTAGTTTTTAATGGCAAAATATGAATGTAATCTTAGTTTAATTTCGATTTGATGTTATTAATAGAGAATAGATGGCACATAAATTTATTGTACATGTGACCATCTATTCTCTATTAATAACATAGCAAAACGAAATTAAACAAGATTACATTCACATTTTGCCATTAAACACTGTGGTAAAACATACATTTAAAATCGTTTTGATATGTTATTGATAAGAGAATAGATGGTACATAAATTTATTGTCACATGTGTATAAGAGTATGCATTAAACTATTTGGGGCAAAATCAGAACAGGGCCATGAACCTACCGTGAAAATTGTTTCTATTTTGTGTACACGCAAACACTATTTAGCCTAATTAGCGACTTTACGTGCATTTTTGGGGTACCACATGATGATATTTTAGAAAGCATCACGGCTGATTAGTTCCAGTAGCTAGACGCGGCCGATCCTCGTGTCCAAACAAAATGCCGCCAGCATCGGTCAGACCAGGCGCCATTGGTACATGTTCAGTTCCAGGGCAAGTGCGCGAGTACTTCCGGGTGGTGCCTGAGTCAGAAACGGTGGATCATGGCTGCTGATGGGGTGCAGGAGCAGGTTTTAAAGCTGCGGGCTCGTTTGTCAGCCACTCAGGAACCCAAGAAGGTAAACGATTGCCTGTTGCAGGGCACCCGTGTCACCCCGGGGCCCGGCCGTGGGACAAAAACTCAGAACAGGACCATGAAACCCTCCGTGAAAAATCGTTTGTCTGACGGTTGTGAAACCAGTCTATCAACCTATTAATAAATAATAAATCAAACTATTGTAAATCAGTGGGTCAGAGCCTGGGGTGCGACGGGGGTGTATGCCAAGCTGACAACGAGCTTGTTTTGACTGTCCTGTTCAGTTTCCGTTTATACAAACGCATAATACGAATATGAAAGAATCTCCATTCTGTCGTGTAGGAAAGTGATGACATTGTATTCTTTAGACCTCACTGGAGTCCCCTGATTTAATGATTAAAAATAGTATATGTGATTGTGAGGTTTTGAGAATGGACATTATTTGCCATTGCCTTGACATTACACTTTCTTGTACACCATCAGGAGCCACCTGGACACTGTTGGAATTCAAACTAATTTATGCAAATGAATCGAGTAATTATTAAGTGACACACTATGATTACTGTAAATGAATAATGATAAATTTCTGCAAGTTTCCGTTTTTGTAACTCAACCCAATAGCTGCAAAAGCCCTACATTGTTTTGATGTAGTTTTTTTTTACATCAAGCTTACTGAACTGCTGATTCAGCTTTGATTACATTTATTAGCAATGTACATTTCTCCTTTTCTTTGCTATAATTGCAGAGCAAACAGGCAGATCTTCATATGCCATAGTGGGAGGGAATCATGTTCTTCGTGCTGTTACTTGTTATTGAAGTTGAATTTGTGAGACAGAATAGAAAGTGAAAGTGAAGATCACAGATTTTTCAATTTCCTAAGATCTGTGGTACTGTCAATGATAAAGTTGATTTTGGACCGCATCATGATGTAGTCTAGCTTTCCCATATGATGCTGGAAAATAGGGCTGTTAAAACAAAATTGGGTTTAGATAGATTTAATGGAAACCAAACTTAATCTGTGGTTGAAAGAGTTTTTTTAATAGTAATTATGGGACATCACATGAACTATTTGGGTGTTTACTATAATCTAACAAATTCATGATCATCTTTTCAAGTGCTACCTGCTTTTTCAGATATTGTTTTGAAAGTGATATCAGATGTGAACTAAAATCATTTCACTTGGTGGGATTTGAACATATGTTTTCCAGGTTGAAGAGTATATTAACATGCTACAATATGACTGTACTTTTGGTAGATATTGTATGTTTGATTCCCAAACAGTCAGCAGGCTCAGTTTGCTGATGCTGAGATTTCGTGTGGAAAATATTCAGCAGTCATCTTGGTCAATTTGGTATTTGGGATTCATGAGTCAGACAATTTCAGCTCAAGACAAAAATACCGCAGGTACTAGAAATCTGAAAAAAGTGTACAAAATGTGGTTAATGTGCATCAATTCAGGCAGTAATTGCAGAGAGAGTAGCAGAGTTAACATTTTCTAAATTCTTCAAGTTTTCATAACAAATATTAGTTGTTAATAATAGATTATTAATGGAATAATGCTGCTAATTGGAGCAATACTGAGCACAATGAATTGGTAAACAAAATAACTGACAATGTTTGGGGCAGATGTGGAAAGTGGAGAGATTGTAAAGTGTCAATAGTTATGATGTGTTTTTTAAAAACTATTTCAACAGTTCTGCTGGATTCCCACTTTTGACCATAATACCTCTGAAATCATAAAAAAATAAAGTTTGATGAAAACTTCTGTGTACCTAACAAATGCGATACCATGATTTGGAGGAGGACAAATATTTATTACATGTATATTTATAAATTCCATATCATGTGAAAATATTTTGACCAGATGAGCAGAGTTTAAAAAGGTACCCTCTCAAGGGTTTCAACATTGGTTCCTTTATTATTAGATTTTTTTCTAAATTTAAATTCTCAATAGTTGTCCATGTGGGAATGCTTATTCACAGGGGATCCTTCTGCATTTGTTTTTCTATATCTGCAGATAGAAGAAGCAGAGATTGTTTTAATCCTTTTGTGGGATGTTGGCCTGCTTTTATTGCCCATTTCTAATTGCCTGTGGAAAGCTGTTAGTGAGCTGTCATCTTGTCCCGTACCAGTTCCCATGTTGTATCTATTTCCATCTCTTGATTTATTCCAGAATTTTGGTCCAGTATCAATGTAGTAATGGCAGCATGGTATGTAACTTGAAGGAGAGCTGGCATTGGTTGCATTACTGTGGGTCTTTATTGCATTTCATAGAGGTAATGGACGTGCAATGTGCTGTTGGTGAAGTATTGTTAAGATGTAGGAATGTGCCTTGTACGAAGTATATCAAGCCACCACCATTCACGGGCAGTGAAGGGAATGAATGTTTATGTTGGTATATAATGTGCTAATTAGGTTGACTGATTTGTCCCAGATGATGTTGAGTTTCCTGAGTACTGGAGCTGCACTGATTTGGGCAAGTGTATTCAGTACTTACCTGACATGTCTTTCAGGGCATGGAATGTCAAGAGGTAGCCACTTGCTTCAGACCGTAGACCACTTTGCTGCAGACCACCTTGTCTAAGAAAACACATTCTTTGGATTATTCCAATCTCTCCAGTCTTTAATATCCTATTTCTTATAAATATTTTTTAATATTCTGCAAATGTAACTGGGCAAGCCAGAAATAAATTACAACTCTGCACTTCTGAGGTTTGGGTGATGGGTGTTACATGAACCCGAGTCATGTTACAAATTTTGATTCCAGTACTGATATCTTTGTAACAATCTATGCAAGATAATTGGTTGTATAAAATGCGAGATTGTGCTTTCATTTCCTGTTGGCAATCTGCAAAAATCTTGGTTTCCTGGTTAATTAACAAACTGCAAACTTTTTCATTAAACCTAATAGCATAAACAATGTTATCCTTTATAGCTAGGGTATCTAAAATGCTTCCTCTTTATTTTGAATGGTCATGAACCAGGAATTCCTGTGAATCAGTTGGGATAGGCTTTGAGAACATATTTGATTCAATTGCTCTGTCCACCCGATAATCTGTTATTTTGATGGAGCAGGGAATATTGTGTCTGCTTCAGGAGTTTATTGTTGGCATTCAAATGACTTGGCCTCCCCATTGAAGCTGCCTAAATGCTAATGATAGACACAAAATGGTGGAGTAACTCAGCAGAACAGGCAGCGTCTCTGGATAGAAGGAATAGGTGACGTTTTGAGTAGAGACCCTTCAGACTGAGAGTCAGGGGAGAGGGAGGTATGGAATGGTAAGGTGTGACAAAGAGAGATCAAAGGGGACAAAGATCAAGGAAAATGTAGAATAGGAAGTTGACAACAAGGCATACAAAGATAAAATTTAATCAGGAGGACATTCAAACTAGTCAGAGAGCTAGGATAGGGAAGGAATGGAGAGAGAGGGAAAGCAAGGGTTACTTGAAGGTAGAGAAGTCAATATTCATACCGCTGGGTTGTAAGAAATATGAGATGCTGTTCCATCAATTTGTTTTGGGCCTTACACTGACAGTGGAGGATGCCCAGGACACACAGGTCAGAATGGGAGGGGGAGTGTTTAGCAACCGGGAGATCATATTGGTTTCGGCGGGTGAGCTGAGGTGTTCAGTGAAACGATCGGCAAGCCTGTGCTAAGTCTTGCCGATATATAAGAGTCCACACCTGGAATAGCCGGTACAGTAGATCAGGTTGGAGGAGGTGCAAGTGAACCTCTGAAAGGACTGTCGGGGTCCTTGGACAGAGTCGAGGGAGGAGGTATAGGAACAGGTGCTGCATGGTTGCAACTGTGATAATCGCTGATTGAGTTGCCTGCCTGATTCAAAAGTATTTTTTTAAATGGTGATTCTGAATTTATTTGTGGGTTTAACTATTTTTCCTATTGCAATTAAAGAACACATTTCCTTATAAACAGAGATACCACAGGTAGCCATAATTCAATTATGGAACAAATTATCATTATATCTTATGGATATAAAGGAACTGCAGATACTGGTTTAAACTGAAGATAGACACAAAATGCTGCAGTAACTCAGTGGGACAGGCAGCATCTCTGGTGAGAAGGAATGTGTGAAGTTTCGGGTTGAGACCCTTCTTCAGATTTCTCTGGAGGGAACGAATGGGTGACGTTTCGGTTCGAGACCCTTCTTCAGGGTCAAGACCTGAAACGTCACCTATTCCCTCTCTCCAGAGATGCTGCCTGTCCCGCTGAGTTACTCCATCATTTTGTGTCTATCATTATATCTCTAAGTTGTGTGATATTAAATGAATTTATGTTTGAAGTAACTTTGCGCTCAAGTCGTTCTTTTTTCATTATTATTTTAACATAGAAAAATAGAAGCATGAGTTGGCCTTTCGGCCCTTCGAGCCAGCACCACCATTCAATATGATCATGGCTGATCATCTAAAATCAGTACCCCCGATCCTGCTTTTTCCCCATATCCCTTGATTCCTTTAGCTCTAAGTCTAACTCTCTTGAAAACATCCAATGAATTGGCTTCCACTGCCTTCTGTGGCAGAGAATTCCATAGATTCACAACTCTGGGTGAAAAAGTTTATCTCAGTTCTAAATGGCCTACCCCTTATGCTTAAACTGTGACCTCTGTTTCTGGACTCTGGAATGTTGTGCTTCATTGTTGACATACTTCGGAATTGTAAAGTATTTATTTACTCTTTTCTATCTTCAACTTTTACCAGGAGCTTGTTGATGCTTGAGAGTTTGATTTAGCTGAAAAATATATCTTTACAAGTCACATCAGGTTGTCCACTAACTGGATAACAAAAGTGAATCTCATTCCTTTTTCTTTTAACTCCCAATGCCCCCTTATCCTTCCCCATCTACTGAATATTGTTTTAGCAAAATATTTCACTTAATAAATTCAATATTTAATGAGTAGATGATTTAAATTTTTTTTGTGATTGTATGATAAATTTATACATGGCTGATACTCTAAGAAGCAGGCCGTCTTTTACTTCACTGGGTGCAATATTTGTTCTGACTACAGAATTCCTGTTTACGTAGCCAGACATTAGTGATGTCTTTTCAATTGCTGATGCATTTGCTCCATCCTAAAACTGATTTGTTTTGCAATTGTTGCTTCATAGCTTTTTTAAAATTAAATACACCTGCTCAGAAAATGGCTATTGTTCTATAAACTTGGTAGCATGATCAAGCATTTTTACATTCTTGGCCTGGATAGTATTAAGCTGCTACTGAAGTTTCAGGAACTCTTGCTTTTGGTGCATTGGACAGGAATGAACTCCAGCTTTTTCGTTGAGGAGTTTAGTTGATCAATAAGTCTCTGAAATCTGTGAACTAATTACAACTCCATTGATGGGATGAAGATTTTTTTTACTCACTGTTAGGATTCATCGTGAAACGATATAAAGTCTCGTCACCTAACGTTATGTCTCAATTGCCCTCACTTGTTGTAATATAGTATTTTATAAGCTTATTGCATATAGATAAGGGCACAGATGCTGTTGCAAATTTGATGGAGGGCAATCTGAATGGAATTGCCCTCTGGTACTTTTTTTTCTTGTTGAGTGGTGTCCTACCATTACATTTGAGATGCTTTCCGAAAATTGGTGTGAGGGGGTTGTTAGTATTTAAGATCATAGTCCCTTTTTCACTCTCTTGATTTGTTTGTTCACTTTTCTGTAAATGGTGCATGTTTTGCATTCATGGTGTATGTTATGTATTCATGGAATGTGGGTGTTGTTGCTAGTAAATTACCACTTAATGGTCCTTTTCTATTTTTCTACATAATGTGAAAATACAAATACAAAGGGCCCAGGCAAGGGGATCAATATTCTTTTGTTCCTCTTTTTAAATAGTTGACTAAATTATAAATTCTCAAGAGTTTTCTGTTTACTCACTTGTCCACGAGATTTCTCTGTTGCAGCTTTGTCCCTGGACCACTGAAGAAAGAATTCTAGATTTTATTATTTCATGCGGCGTGGATATTGTTGGCAAGGGCAGTATTTGTATCTATAAATAGACACAAAGTGCTGGAGTAACTCAATCGGTCAGGTGGCATCTCTGGCGAACGTGGATAGGTGATGTTTTGTGTTGGGGGCCCTTCTTCAGACTGATTGTAATGAGGGGGGTGGGGAAGAAAGTTGGAAGAGAGGAGGGGCAGAACAAAGCCTAGCCGGTAATAGGTTGATAAAGGAAAGGTGCGAATTTGATTGGTGGACAAAGGCCAGAGATGAAAAGACGGAAGGTGTGAGACAAAAGGATTGAAGAGTTATGAAATATGAAGCTAGAGGAATGAATGTGTGGGGGGTGAGGGGGAGAAATGGGTGCGAGTGCTGGTGGGGCACAGGGGTGAAAGGAGGGGGAAGAAGGGAGAATGGGGGGGGGGGGGTTAGATCTACTTGGCAGTAGGAGAATAGTAGTGCGCTGTCATTTTGTATTAAAGGTACTCTCAAAGTGGTGATAAGTGGATGTTACAGGATTTATACATCACGGAACAGCAGTTGTATTTTTTTGTGTGCTTTGCTGAGGAAAGTGCTGGTGTTGCTGTGTTTGCTACCCTAGTCATTCTAGGGTATAGAATATAGAAGTTGCAGGTTGGGGGATACTGTTAAAAGTATGTGTGTGATGCAGCAGTGCTCTTTGTAGATATTGACTGGAGGCAGACCAATTTCCCTCTGGGATAAATAAAGTGGTATTGTATCATATTGTGTCATATTATGCAATGAAGCCATGATGGACCAGTAGAAGAGAAAATTAATGCATCGGATGATGGATACGGTGCCAAAGGAATTTGATGCATGACCATGGGTTTTGTAGAGCTTCTAAAATGTCGTAAAATTGTACTTAATCTGACTTGCAGCGTGTAAAGATTTAAAAGATTTTGAGGAGCATGAGGTTCATCACTTGCTGCAAGATTCCCAGACTCTGACGTACTCTTATAGCAATAAATATTTATGTGGCTGTTCCATTTTTAAGTTTCTGGTTCCAAGTGATCCCTGGGATATGAATGATTCCGGATTGGCAAATGTATTGCCACTTACTGCAATAATATCTGAGGTTGCCATGTTAAGATTCCTTCTAGCTTCATATTGCAGAATATCTCCTTTGCAAGTCTTAAAACATTTTCATGCTCTACTGCGGACTGACTAATGAGGAGCTGACTGTTCTGAATGTATTTTATTAGTCATCCCACCATGGCTGATTAGAAGTACCATTCGTCAATTTTCCAATCATTTGGATTGAACCTAGCAGGTTTGTTATCAGGCTATTTTTAATTGTAGATGTTGCCTGAGTACTGAATTTGACTCAGCCCTGATAGAGTTGTTGTATAATTCCTGATTATATCACGCTGTCGATATTTAATTTCTAGTTAATAATTGAATTGTTATTTGTGCTTAAAACATTATCCTAAAAGCAATAAATTATATATTGCTGTTTAACAATTTTACTGTCAAGTAGGTATTTGTTACTGCCCTCTTCTCCCGCATTTTAATCAGGAGGCATTGATCCTGTGTGTGGATTCAGTCATTGAATATCGGAAGGCTACTAGTGTGTAGGCTATTACAGTTGTACAGTAAAGAATGGCAGTGGTAGTGTATAAATATTTTTCTCCTGCAATTAATTTTGTGCTTAAATTTAAAGTTGTGCTGTCTATCCCTTACTGATAAGTGGCTACGATGTTTCTCTGATACCTTGTCCTAATCTTTAATCGATCTGAAACAAAACTCCTTAATCTCTATAAGGGAGTTATCCAATGCAGGTATAATGTGATTAATATATTGATGAATTGACATACTGAAGTTTATCTTTAAGCTGCATTATGACATTTGGTTAATCCTTCCTGTCTCGCCTTCAACATCGATTTGTGACATTTATGCTGAAAGACTTTGCTCCATACTTTATGGCCTCCTCCTAGCTGTGGTAATTTGTAGAAGAATCTACCATTCCCATTCATTTCCCTAAAGTAGCTCTAGAGCAGGAACTACTTGTTTCCATCCTTCATGATGTTGCACCTCAGGATAATTGTTTGACATGTAGACTCTTGCACAAAGAACTGCCACAATAAAGGCACGTCATTTTTCCCCTCCCTGATGGACACAATAGTAGATTCCATATATCAAACTGCATTCTTTAGCTGTGCCTTAAAGAATTAAAGTGAAGAGGATATTCAGTTTCTAGTCAATTACTGAAGACTTTTTGACGCATGTCACTTTGAAAAAGGTCTGCTTCTGCCTTCAAACAAACAAAATGTGTCCGTTTAGTGGTTCTCCTTTGATAGCTTTAAAGTAAATCGATTTTTTAGAATTTATCAAAGTGTTAACATTTGCAGCATGTACCATGGTTAAGACACCACAAAATAAGGTTATAATGTCAATGAACCTTTATTGCAAATTTAGAAGATGGTTCTAATTTTTTATGAAGGTCAGAATTCTACAAGTTGCATAATAGCTCATGCATATGCTGTGCCAGGGAGAAGTTTTAAGTTCTTGACATTACTCATTTCATAATGAAGACTCACCCTGACAGATGGTAGCCTTTGACAGGACACATTTTGCAGAGGATGAAATTAACTAATTATCTTTTGCAGACCGAGATGTTGTGTGGTAGTTGAACGTTTTAGTCAAAAGAATTGGCGATGAAAAAGAAACCTTTGGCTCTATTTGGACAATAAGTTGACATTGGTAACTGAAGAATTTCAAAGGATACTAGACCGTGGACCCGTTGGGCCCAAACCTCTCCTGCATTGGTGCAGCACCACCCCCTCCCCCTCTCTCTCTCTCCCCCTCCCCCTCTCTCCCTCGCTCCCTCTCCCCCTCCCCCTCTCTCCCCCTCCCCTCTCTCCCCCTCCCCTCTCTCCCCCTCCCCTCTCTCCCCCTCCCTGAGCGGAGGTGTTCAGTGAAACGATCGCCGAGTCTACGCTTGGTCTCGCCGATGTAGAGAAGTTGACACCTGCAACAGTGGATACAGTAGATGAGTTTGGAGGAGGTGCAAGTGAACCTCTGCCTCACCTGAAAAGACTGTCGGGGTCCTTGGGTGGAGTCGAAGGGGGAGGTAAAGGGATAAGGTTGCATCTCCTGTGGTTGCTGGGGAAAGTACCTGGGGAGGGGGTGGTTTGGGTGGGAAGGGGCGAGTTGACCAGGGAGTTGCAGAGGGAACGGTCTCTGCGGAAAGCAGAAAGGGGTGGAGATGGGAAGTTGCGGACAGTAGTGGGATCCCGTTGGAGGTGGCAAAAGTTTTGGAGAGTTATATGCTACATGCGATGGCTGATGGGGTGGAAGGTAAGGACAAGGGGGACTCTGTCCTTGTTACGAATGGGGGGAGGGGGAGCAAGAGCGGAGCTGCGGGATATCGAGCAGACCCTAGTGAGAGCCTCATCTATAATGGAAGAGGGGAGCCCCCCTTTCCTAAAGTACGAGGACATCTCTGATGATTTACAAGAAGCAGGGTGGGAAGATAGCTTTGGGAGTCAGTAGGTTTGTAGTAGATGTCGGTCAATAGTCTGTCTCCTGTGATGGAGACGGTGAGATCCAAAAATAGTAGGGAGATGTTGGAATGCAAGGAAATGCTCAGCAGGTCAGCTTTGCTAATGGAGAGAAAACTAAGCCAAAATTACAAATGGATGATGCCAGCAGAATTGACCTGTAAGATACAAGCAGGTAAATCAAGTTAACTTTGGAGTCAAGTTAGGATGGTAGAAGATGAGGACTAGGTCTTCAAGCTTGCTTGCAAGTGGCCACAGCCTTTGGGCGTGGGATAGCGAATTAAAGAGGCAAACAACAGGAAGCTTGGGGTCACCACTGGGCTGAACACAAGTACTTCAATTCTCAAAATTAGTCTTGGATCTGAAATGTTGATTTGCTTGGTTTCCACAGATGCAGCCTGACTTGCAGAATGTTCCCAGCAATATCGGTTCTTATTTCAAATTTTCAGCATCTGCAGATTTTAAAAATTGTAATTTCTTTGAATCTTGCAGACATTTGTTTCAAATCATTATAAGCTATGGGGGAGTGGGATTGGTGACTGAATTGTGCTTGTTGCTGTGCTAAAGTATCAGGTGGATGCTATTTTTGCCACTCCGGCAACTGTACCATGTCTGTTTGGCTGTTTATAGCTGCATCAGTAACTGCTAAGTGTGGGATTTCCATAGATGGAGGTTGATGTCAATGCAAGTTCAGCTATTCTAAAGTTCTCTGAAGGAGCATCGGCAGCCTGCCATATATGGTACCAAAGCAGCCATATGCTGTCCTTCCGACACAATCTTCTTGCGGCAGCATGGTATTTAAACAACAGCAAGGCGGACAAATGACTCTTGAAGAATTTGGATTGTAACGTTGGTGGGCTTTGACAAATCAAATGGATTTTATGTATGATTGATTTGCTAGTTATAATCTTGTTCCTCAAATCAGAAGTTTGTGAGCTTGAGTGTCATTTGAGAATCTAAGCTGATGCATAAACAGGGCGAGCGGGTGGGGTAGATGGCAAAGTATAATATTATCCTATTTGAGGTTGAAAGAGAGTTAGATTCCTTATTCCCTCCAAAAACCATCACTAAATATTACATAAATTGCTTGTGGTGTTAATTGCTGTAAATGGAACTCTGTGTACAAATTAGCTGTATGGTTCCTGGTTACCACAGTGGCTACTCATCAAAACAGCATTTCAATCCAAAATATTACCGGGTTGTTTTTAGTGTAATATAAATGCAAATTTGTCCTTTTTTCATTTGAAATCTCTGAGGAATTCCTCAGGTGTTTTAACTTGAGGAAAGCAATGGCATTTTTTCTCCTTGTGCAAAATAAAACAGTTTAGTAGAGAATCCTCTTTAATATACTGCCTATTGTGGGATGGAACAGAATAAACTGGAGAGTTCCTTGGAATGCTTCTAAATATGCCTCTATTCATTTTAGTGTTATTGGGCTCACGAGGAAAAAAAGACGTCACCTTATGAAACACTTGAACTTTAAGAAACTTAAGATCTTAACACCATCTTATGAAACTTTTTAAATAGTGAAATTTTGCAGATATCTGGGAGGGATAGGATGACTATATTTGTCTCATCATTTTCATAAATAGTGAATGTTTCGGGTGCCGAGTGTTTCCAGCATTTTTAATTTTGGGTTAGGTAATATGAAAAGACAAACTGAGTTAACATTTTGGGTCAAAGACCATTTGCCAGAACTGGTTTGGGAAAAAGAGAAATTTTAAGTTGCAGAGAGGGTGGGGTATGAATTTACATTTCAGTCCTCCTCTTCTCTTATCTCCTTATCACCTCTAGCGTTTGTCACCTACTCCACCCATCTGCCAATCAAACGTCTCTCACCAGTATCCACCCATTACTTGCCAACTTTGCCTCACCTCCCAACCTCTCTTTTCCCCTCTACTCCATCAGTCTCAAGGAGGGTCTATCTTTCCCTCCTCAGATGCTGTCTGCACATTGTGTTTTCATGCAGATTACAGCATCTGCAGTTCCTTGTGTCAATATGTGGGTAATTTGCATTGATTGTTTATGTCAGAACTGATCATTTCTTCTGTAGGCCATCCATCTGTAATGTTAACTCAGTTTTTCTTTATCTACTAGCATGAGCTGAACTGCTGGAAATTTCTTAGGTCTTTGGGCTAACGGAATCAAGGGATTTTAGGAGAAAGCAGGAATAGGGTACTGATTTTGGATGATCAGCCATGATCTTATTGAATGGCGGTGCTGGCTCAAAGGGCTGAATGGCTTACTCCTGCACCTATTTTCTATGTTTACATTTTACAGACTTCTATCTCTGTCTACTCACAGTAGACAGCTGTCAGTCATCTCAATTTGACCCATTATCATTTCCTTCTTCTGAGGTTCACACGTGGTGTGATTCTTCACCTTTTAACTTAATGTTCATTTTAGAATCTGCCATAGTTTTTTTGGTTATATATATTTTTTATTTCTCATTTAAGTTTCCTGTCCTAATGTTTGCAAGCCTAGCTTACTTTTGAACTTGCAGTAGCTTCCTTATCTTGATTTTAGGCTTCCTTTTAGGCTTTTCTGGCTTTGATTCCTGCTTTGGTCTTTGAGCTTCTTCAAAACTGCTTTCAGCACAGGCCTAACTAATATTTTTCCATTTCCTTGCTGAATGTAATTTTGCACAGGAACATTGTAAATTAGTGGATGCTATGCTTTTGCTTTAGAAAAAGGATCTGAGGTTTGATTGAAAAGGACAATCGACCTGTTTATTTCCTTAATCTATCAGATCGAAGGACTGTGGATAAGCAGTGCAGAGTTTGACGAGGAAAATATCGATTACAATATTGAGTTGCATGAAAGTGAGAGGCAGCTTTGATTTAAAAAGAGAGCTAAGAAATCTTGTTATAATTCATGTGTGAAAGGATTGAATGCCAAAATCGTGGATAGCGTGATTAGGGAGGTGGCCACATTACACCTTTTTAAATGTGAGCAGAAAGAGGACAAAGAGATAGATGAATACCAAACTGGAGGAGCAGACACAGTGCAGGAGTCTTTGGAGGTAATCTCATTCTCTTATCTTATTGTTTCTTGTATACTTTTTGGGTGAGGCATGCAGCCAGTCTGGAGTGTGTTCTCATAAAAAGCTGCACAAGATGGAAGGAGGGAACATGAGAGAGCAATAATAATTAAGGATTCAGTAGTTATGGGGAAGATATGTGCTTCTGTGGTTGCAAGATTGTACATTTGCCGTCCTGATGCCTGGGCAAGGATTTCACATTGACTGTAGAACGTCTTTAAGGAGGAGAGTAAACAGCCAGAGGAGGTTGTGATTCATATCACTGATAATAACATAGCGAGAGATGAGTTTCTTGCAGACAGCATTTAGGGATGTAAGAAAGAAGTTAAAATGTTCTTATGATGTGCACATGATGTTGAATACAGAAATCAGAAGATAAAGCAGATGATTGGCCAAAGAGATGATGTAGGAGGGAGGGCTTTAGATTATGACAAATGTCAAGTTGTAAGTACCAGTAAGAGCCAGACAAATTCCAAATAAATCAAAGGGAAAAGGAAAGTTTAAAATGAGAGACAAATAATGTCTCTCAAAGACAAAGATTGATCTGCTTAAAAAAAAATGCGAACCTAAAAATGTTCCCTTGGCAGATAAGGAATAAAAAGGTAGTCCAAAAATGGCCTTGCATTTGAATGCTAAGGGTAGTGTTAAGTTACTAAATGAATACTTTGCATCTGGCTTCACTAGCGAAGAGGGTATTTTTAAAACAATAATTATGGTGGAGATATGTTAAAAACAAATAATGTAGAGGTGTTAGAAAAGTTGTCTGAGCTTAAACGTAGGCATGTCATCAGGAACTACAGGAGGAAGTTGCAGGTGCCTAACTATAATCTTTTAATGTTGGGGGCCTGAAGATTAGTGAATGTCAGTCCAAGAAGCCACTAGCCTGTAGTTTTAACCTCTGTGGTTACCTGGAGGGAAATTAATTAAGGCAAACCTGCAGGGATTTGCTAAGGGCTAATTTTATTTAATCAAATTGATAGAATTTTATGATGTGACTTGACTTGATGAAGATAATGCAGTCAATGTGGTGTATATGGGCTCCCAGAAGACTTTTGATAAGATGACTCCGAACAGATTTGTCAGCAAAGTTGAAGCACCTGGCATAAAAGGGACATGGATATGAAATTGGCTAAGAGATGTGCAATGGGCTCTGTGAATGATTGTTCTGACAGGAGGAAGGTGAGAAATAGCGTCCTTGGGAACTTGTGTTAGGATCAAAACCTTTTTCAAATTTATATTAATGGCCTGGACTGGGGGAGGGGTTAATGGGTATAAGCCACAACTTTTAAATTTGCAAATGACATATAATTTGACATTATTGTGAAATGCAAAGAGGATAGTGATAAATTGTGGCAGGATATAAGCAGGCTGGCAAAATGGGCAGAAGCATTGTTGATGAAGTCTAATGCTGTGAAATGTGAGGTGATGGAAGAGTATACAATAGGGTGAATGGGTGCACAAGCCATTGAAAATGTCTGGGCAGGATTTTAAAAACTGTTCATAAGGCACCCACAATCTAGGGTGCTATCAATACTGAGTTTAAAAGCAAGAGGTCATGTAGATCCTTCATGAAATACTGTCTGTTCTCTGCTGGAGAGCTATGTTCAATTCTGGTCACATCATTATAGAAAGGATAGGGAGGTATTGGAAAGTTGTTGAACGAAGACTTCAGAGAATGACCCTTGGGATGAGGTAAAGCAGTTACAAAGACATTGGAGAATTTGGGACCCTTTTCAGATCTAATAGCATTATATAAAATGATGTGAGGTCTGAATAGAGTGGATAGTGGGTGATTGTTTCCATCACTAAAATAATCAGGAATGGAATTAAGAGTGACATGAGGAAAGCAGCATGTGTTTGGAATCTAAAATGTGTTGCATTGTATCTGATATGCAGATGTGGTGGAAGCAAGTTTTATTGTGGTCTCCAGGAAGGAATTGGATAAATATATGGTCTGGGAAATTTGGCTGAGATATGAAGAAGTCCGTAGTAACGAGTTGTCCATGCCAGCTCTCTGCTAGATCATGATGGGCCAAATGGCACCTTTCTGTGTAAAAGCATTCTGTGACTGTTGGTCTGTAAATTTGACTTTGGTGAGGAATGCAGCAGTCATTTTGCACACAAGACCTCGCAACCTATAATAAGACATTTGTCAAGATAATCTTTTGATTAATTTGAATTAAAGTTGATTATGCGATGAATATTGAATGGGACACTGACAAGTACCTTCTTTCTCTTCTTTGAATAGTGAGTGCCATGGGATATTTTATATTCACCCATATGGGCTGCATAATGTCTCATCTGAACGAAAATATCTCTGACAGTGCTGTCTTCCCTCAGTTTAACACTGACATGGCATGGATTATGTGTTCAATTCACACATGGAATAGAGTTTGAACCCGCATGCTACAATGAAATGAGAATGTTCACAATGAGCTACAGCTGATACCCAATAAAATTTTATTTTTATTGCTGTGCAATTCATTCGATCTATAATTAGTGTTGGTATATTCTGCCAGTTGATACTGTGAGCTGTAGAATAAATTTAAAAAATAGTGGATTGTATTTTAAGCTCTTCATTGTCTTTGAGAGAGGTTTTATATATGTAACCAAAGATGGAATTTTAATTTACAATTATATTTTGTCCACCTGATTGATTGCACTTTGCAACTACTTTTAACAGAATGAACAGAAATAGTTGCTTTTTTCCAAGATAATGAGCTTAATAATTTATAGGTAACTGAAGTTCGTGAATTTAAGTTTCATATGCTTTAACATGTACTGTTCCAATAACTTAATGGTGGAGACTCTGTTCAAGTAATCGATGAAAAGTGGGTATTTATATAAAATTACAGAGCACCCTGTGTGCTTGAGGAACCATATTGGGGACAGCAAAAACATAACTAGAAATGTCAAATGTCACACTTGCTGGAAGCTATCACATATTTTGACCGTTCCCCACTGACAATCCAGGTACACGTTTGAAAACTGGAGTTTTTTTTTCATTGAACTGGTTAACTTTGTTTTGTAATCAAATGTCAGTAATACCCCTCTGCCCTGAATGTTCTGCTTATTCATCCAGAGAATATGAAAGTCACTGGAGAGAATTTCAGTTGTTCTTTATGCTATACGATAAATGCAATTGTGTACTTTGAAGGTTTAAATAATATTTTTTTTTTGCGCAGCTCCTGAAGACTTTAAAACGCTTACATGAACTTCCTGTCACTGTGGATATTCTTGCTGTAAGTTATGACCTTTTGATTGCTTAAGATTTCGGGTGGGAGTGGAGCGTCGTTCCTGTTTTTTTTCCTCTCTTAAAATAAAGTTTATTTATGTACGAGATATTGATGTCACTGGCAAAGCCAACATTTATTCCCCAACTCTGATTACCTTTGGAAAAATGACAGTGAACTACCATCTTGAACTCCTGCTATATATCCACTGAAGATATTCCCATAGTCTTGCTTAGTTCAAGTTCCAGCATTTTGACTTGGTGATGATAAAGACACAGCAATATTTTGCCAAATCCAGATTGTGTGTGACATTGAGAACCGGAAGTTGTTTGTATGTGTTTGCAGTCCTTTAACATCTTTGGAGTTGGATCTTGCAGGTTTGTGAGGTGCTCTTAGAGTAATCTAGGAATGGAAGTGTAACATTTTATTTCCATGATTTCTGGAGTATTGCACTGGTAGGTTAAAGGCAATTGCTTGGAATTTGCTCATAGATGAAAAAGAGTAGCACAGTTTTTATAGGTTCAATAAAACTCTGATAGTCCAACATCTGAATATTCAGAGCTAATGATGGTTCAGTAGCTGGCTCACTCATTACCCCAGGGGACGAGGCAGGGTCCGGAGTGCAAGCAGAGTATGGGGCTCTCATTGGGGGTGTAGCTGAAGGTAGAACTGGGGTCCACAAAACCAGGGTCAGGAAGGTAGATAGGTGCGTGGCTGGAGCTCTGGTCCAGAGTGCTTGTATATTTCTAACTCTTTAAACTCATTGGAAAATCTATCATGTTACTATGTAACTTGTTTAAAAAGTGAGTGTGTTTGCTTCTTATAAGAGTAACATGCAATAGTCTGGCATATCTGCTATTCCAGCACTACCAAAGTCTTGAGGATACCTAATTATCAGCTTTTTACCAAATTCAAGTAGATACTCACATCTGGTATCTGATCCATTTTGTCATCCTCTACATGTTATTTGTGGCATGTATGAATAGGAAACAAAACAGCTTTTATATTAAATCTTGCACCCATGCAATGTCTAAAATGAGAAGTTTAAAATTGATTTGTGCAGAAATGAAAATTAAGTTTGGGAAATATACTGGATTAAAAGAAAGATAAGGAGTGAACAATTGAAAAATGAATATTAGGTTCAACCCACCATTCAGTTCCATCCCACTGTCCAATTTTGCCTATCTATGCTTCTCTAGAATGCAAGACACAGGTGAACGGACTCTTCACACCCAGCAAGTAACTAGTGAGTTGGAGTAGCTCCATAGTGGGAGTAGGCCTCAGAGAGCATGTGACAATATCCTTCTCCCAAAATTACCTGAAAATCTTTTGTGGATTTAAATAAAAAAATTGTAGATTAAAAAGTTTAGTAACCAAGAAAAAATTCTGAAGGAATGGTGAAGGAACATTTAGTGAGATGCCCTGCATCTGACTTTTTGGACATTGTTATTCCCTCATAATGATCCTTTACCAAATGATTTGGGGCCCATATTGTTTTTCAACTTCAAATTTTGCTGTACTAACCTTTGGATAATGGATTTTTTTGAGGATGTAACTAGGAAAATGGACAAGGGAGAGCCAGTAGATGTAGTGTACCTGGACCTTTAGAAAGCCTTTGATAGGGTCCCACATAGGAGATTAGTGGGCAAGATTAGAGCACATGGTATTGGGGGTAGGGTGCTGACATGGATAGAAAATTGGTTGGCAGACAGGAAACAAAGAGTAGGGACTAACGGGTCCCTTTCAGAATGGCAGGCAGTGACTAGTCGGGTACCGCAAGGCTCTGTGCTGGGACAGCAGCTATTTACAATATACATTAATGACTTGGGTGAAGGGATTAAAAGTAACATTAGCAAATTTGTGGATGACACAAAGCTGAGTGAACTGTGAGGAGGATGCTGTGAGGATGCAGGGTGACTTGGACAGGTGTGTGAGTGGGCAGATGCAGTTTAATGTGGATAAATGTGAGGTTATCCACTTTGGTGGTAAGAACAGGAAGGCAGATTATTATATGAATGGTGTCAAGTTAAGAAATGGGGAAGTATAAAGAGATCTGGGTGTCCTTGTTCATCAGTCACTTAAAGTTAGCATGCAGGTACAGCAGGCAGTGAAGAAAGCTAATGGCATGTTGGCCTTTATGACAAGAGGAGTTGAGTATAGGAGCAAAGAGGTCCTTCTGCAGTTGTACAGGGCCCTGGTGAGACCGCACCTAGAGTACTGTGTACAGTTTTGGTCTCCAAATTTGAGGATGGATATTCTTGCTATTGAGGGCGTGCAGCGTAGGTTCACTAGGTTAATTCCCGGAATGGCGGGACTGTCGTATGTTGAAAGACTGGAGCAACTAGGCTTGTATCACTGGAATTTAGAAGGATGGGAGGGGATCTTATTGAAACATATAAGATTATTAAGGGATTGGACACGTTAGAGGCAGGAAACATGTTCCCAATGTTGGGGGAGTCCAGAACCAGGGGCCACAGTTTAAGAATAAGGGGCAGGCTATTTGGAATGGAGATGAGGAAAAACTTTTACAGTCAGAGAATTGTAAATCTGTGGAATTCTCTGCCTCAGAAGGCAGTGGAGGCCAATTCTCTGGATGCTTTCAAGATAGAGCTCTTAAAGATAGCGGAGTCAGGGGGTATGGGGAGAAGGCAGGAACGGGGTACTGATTGTGAATGATCAGCCATGATCACATTGAATGGCGGTATTGGCTCGAAGGGCCGAATGGCCTACTCCTGCACCTATTGTCTATTGTCTACATCTGTATATTTTTTGAACCAGAAGTGTGATTTGGCAGTAATTATGACTTTAAAGATCATGGCTTGAAAAAGTCAATTAGTCCTGAATGCAACAAGTTGTTTTCTTGTATCTTAAAAGGTAACAAACAGAGTTATGGTTTATAGCTTTATAGCCCTGAGGTGAGATCTCCAACCTAAAACGTTGACTCAGTTTCTCCTCCTAAAAGCACGGCCCAATCTGTTGAGTATTTCTGTTTCTGGTTAGTCTAAAAGTTTGGAGATCATGGGATTAAAGACAGGCTGGTCAATTAGATCCAAATTTGGCTTGGTGATCAGTCCAAGGTGATAATGGAAGTTTACTTTGGTGACTGGAAACCTATGACCTATGGTGCACCACAGGGATCAATGTTGGGATCCTCGTGTGGAACACCAAGTAGTTGAGTACCGCAGTGGGTCAGGCAGCATCTATGGAGGACATGGATAGGTGGCGTTTTGGGTTGTCATAGTCCACAGGATGTTATTGATGAATTGGCAAGATGGGCAGAACCATGGCAGATGGAATTTTATTTTGACAAGTGTGCGCTGATATATTTCAGGAGGGCTAATTGGCTTGGATTCGATGTATGGTAGGCCCCTAGGGAGTATTGATGAACACAGGAATCTTGATGTATAAGTTAAAGGATCTCTGATCTGGAAGCACAAGTAGATAAAATGGTTAACAGGCAAATGGGATACTTGCTTTAACTAGCCAGGACATGTAATGCAAGAGAAGGGAGATTATAATTAAATTTTATAAAACATTGATCAGACTATAGCTGAATGCAGTATGTAGTTCTGGTTATCACACTATAGGAAAGGTATGTGTAAGAAGGAACTGCAGAAGGAACTAGTTTAAACTGAAGATAGACACAAAAAGCTGGAGTAACTCAGCGGGACAGACAGCATCTCTGGAGAGAAGGAATGTGTGCCATTTCAGGTCGAGACCCTTCTCACTCGACCCGAAACATCACCCATTTCCTTCTCTCCAGAGATGATGCCTGTCCTGTTGAGTTACTCCAGCTTTTTGTGTTTATCATAGGAAAGGTATGATTGCACTGGAGACTGTGGAGGGAAGATTCATCAGGATATTGCCATAAATGGTATGTTTAATTTATGAGGAGAAACTGGGGAGGCTATGTTTATTTACCTTGGTGTGGAGGAGGTAGAGGGGATGCCCTGATCGAGGCCTATAAAATTCTGAGAAGCAAAGTTAGGGCAGATTGTCAGAAACCTGTCCGCACTGCAGAGGTGTATAAAATTAAGATAACTCATAGGAGATTTAGAAGGAGATCCTAGAAAGAAATGATTGCACCCAGAAGGTGGTTGCAATCAGAAAGACACTGCCTATGGGACTGGTAGAGGCAGTCATTATCACAACATTTATGCATACAAGCTCTTCATCCACCAAGGCATGGATCAAGTGCTAGAAATCAAATTAGATTGGCATTGTCACAGTGGTCTGAAGGGTTTGTTTTTACATCACATGACTTTATGACTCTAAGAAATACTTAATGTCATGCTGCTGAACTGAAGCTATCAATAGGCTTCTACAAAATTCAGCCTCTAAATAAACAGAATATCCCTTACACCATCATTTCTATGTATGTACTTGTGTACACAGATGCTAGGCTCTGCTGTTCAGTTTACTCTAATTGTGAGCATTTTTTATTGCATGACAAAATCAGGGCCATTACATTGGCTTTTATTTAAAATAGATGGTAAATAAACACAACTAGTTGATTTTACTGAGGTAAATGGCCTATTTCACAGATGTCGATACTCTTGTGGAAATCAATAGCTATCTTTTGAGAGAGATATTTTAGTTTTTGAGTGAAAAAAATCTAAATGCCAAGTGACACCATTTTAAAATCTCAAGATTAATTTGGCAAACATTTTTAATTCTAAATTATTCACTCATTTGTGTTTTATCACAGATTTTTTTTTGCAAATAGTTATCTCTTTTCTTGGCTCCTGTAGTTGATTTCAAATACTTGCTGGAATAAGGAGACTTGTATTGATTGCCATGTTGTGTTAGCTTCTATTTTGATTACTTGTGTAAGCCCGTTCACAGACCACATATTCTCTTATAGAAGAGCACAAGTTGCATTAAGTGGGGGAAAATAGCTAATTTACTCATCTATAATTTGCTGTGGCTATTGTTGTGACCTTGAGATTAGCAGAGACTGGAAAAATTGATTAGGGAGAGTCTTCCTGGTTTATATAGCTACTGTGTAAACATGCTGATCGATCCAAGCAAATTTATATGAGTTCTTGATGTATGAATATAATTTTAACAAGAAATAATTAACTCAACAATTAAAAGAACTAATGTGAATATTTGACTTTTTTGCTGGTGTTGTAATTAGGGCTTGATTTGACTTCCAATAGTTTAAGTACGGGCACATTCTTTATTTGCTTCACACCTGTTGATTTTTCATGGAGGATCTGAATCAGTATTGCATTATTTACTCAGGGTGTTGTTGTACCATTGAGATTGTCGCTGTTCTCCGGTGTTAAATGTGGACTATAATTGCATCCTGTCTTTGTAGTGTCCTTGGTTTGAGCCGTGATCTAGGCATGAATTTCATACTTCATGAATTTCCATGAAGTATGTCATACATATGGTATGACAGGTTTGTGGAGGTGTGATCAGTTAGTGGACGCTTTCCTTATATCCATTGGAATGATGCTTCAAAAGTCACTGCCTTCAGTGCTTTAATCAACTGTATATTGAATAACAATTATCAAATGCGCCACCAACATTTCATGTATGTAAAAACAATTGTGTTGAAGCAGTGTTTACTGTCTGTTTTGGAGTACAGTAGCCAGGATTTTGAGTTTGTACTTAATGGACAAGCTAAAGAAATTTGTTTCATCTTTATTTCTTCTTTCTGTAAACAGGATACAGGGATAGGGAAAACAGTGAATGGATTCAGGAAGCATGATGTGATTGGAGAAAGTGCTAAGAACCTAGTCTCAAAGTGGAAGAAACTCGTACCCCAGGAAGTAGAACGGTATTGTTTCAAGAGCCATCTCATGTCACATTACAGCATTTCTTATTATTCTTTGTATATATTTCATTATTGTTACGTGGCAAGATGTAAGATTAGGTGGAGTCAGGATTATTTTGTGTTATCATACATAAAGGTACGAATAATAGCCATCTCAAATATATCATCTTGAAAAGGTTCTTTGCAAACCAATAAAATCTATTCATAAGCCCTTATAAATAAATCTGGTTTACATGTATTAACATACAGAGAATACAACAAGAAGCTAGAATTGATTGGGAGTCCAAGTTTACAATAATTACATTTTAGTTTTTAATCTCTCAAGTTTAAAGAGTAAGGCTTTAGTTCTGAAAACCTCCACATAATGTAGAAAAGCATTTTTAATGATTATAAAAAGATGGTTAATTATAGCCCTCAAATTATAAGAATCAACAAAATAACTGCTGAAACTTACTTGCTTTGTCCTGTAATTCTCAGCCATTTCCTCCCATACCCCCAACAAATAGTTGATGTCCATCAACTGTCAGGAGAAGGACATCCTTTTCCATAGTTTGCATGATCAGTAACCTGAACTGTTGGCTTGCCAATCATGTAAGTCTCGTAAAATAACATGCTTTTCTACAAGGGTATAACTATTGTAATTTAACAGTCTGAAGAAGGGTCTCGACCCGAAACGTCACCCATTCCTTATCTCCCGAGATGCTGCCTGACCTGCTGAGTTACTCCAGCATTTTGTGAATAAATACCTTCGATTTGTACCAGCATCTGCAGTTATTTTCTTATACTACTTGTAATTTAACTGGTTTGGTTAACTTGCAGGACTTGGGGAAAAAACTTTGTCTGTTTTCATTGGGCCATGAAGTACTTTATCTTCCACTCCAATATAATGAAAGATTAATTTTTAATATTCCCACATTTTCTGTCCTTCATCCAGTCATTGATGTAGGTAATTAATTATCTAGTGGAAGTAAAACATTTTACCATGTGCTCACGTCTGGGTTTTCACTTTGCCTTTACACAAAGTGCATTCCTCATATTAGCCTAAACAGTAATTTTTTTCTGCCCTATACAATCTTGTAGATAATTCTGAGAATACTATAAAAAATCCATAAATGGATTCTTTTCAGTGAATATCATTGGTCAATGATAGTCTCATTTGGAGTTGCTTCATTTTGTTTTCCCTCCATTCAGCACGGGGATCAGATTTTGTCCCGTCAACACCTCTGTTGTACATTAGGCAATACTTATGCTTGCAATGCCATTGGAAAATAATCTCAGCACAACAGTAAAAGATCCTGATTTTAGTAAGTACTGGAGTGTTAATTGAATATTTTCTTTGTTCCATTATTTATTGTACATTTGTTTTGTTTAGATCCACCAATGCAGTCGAGGAGAGGGAATTTGCTTTTAATAAAGGAGTCTCAAAAAAGAGACACAGGGAACCTTCTCCAGAAGATTATAGACAAACATTCCAGACCCCTCATGGAGAGTCTTATGAATCGAACTGTGAACATCTTCACGTGAAAGGGAGACGATCACCTGAAAGTGAGAAAGCTTACACGTATAGTAGCCCTGACTACCAGTCTTCAAAATCTCATTCTAAAGAGCATGTGGAAAGATGGACTAAATCTCCTCCTGTGGAGGATTATGATGATAAGATTGACTCATCTGATGAAGATGCTGAGCAAACTATGCAGCCACCTAAAAGCTTCCAAAAAAGTCACCAGGACCACCCCAGCTCACGAATAGAAGTGGGCATGGGCCGTGAAAAGGAACACAAATCTTCACACAAAGAAAAGCAGCATTCAGTTCTAAAAGGTGAAGAAAAATATAAATTATCTTCTTTCCAAATGCAAGATAAAATGAACAAATCTTGCTCAAAGGAACAAAATAATCACAGGGACCAAGGAGATTATACAAGTTCCAGTCATAAGAAGCCTCGATTACAAACTGAGGAAAATTTTGATGACAGAAAACATAAGCACAAAGGCTCAGATAAGCTGAGGTCTGATCATGACGAACAGAGAAGTACATTGGACAAGTCCAAAGAGAAACCAACATCGAGTAAACAGAAAGAAGAGGTGGAGTCCAGAAAAACAAAATCTGCAGAAAAGCTTCAGTCTGTTTCTTCCCAGAAGGAATCTACTAATGCTGTAATTGTTGATGAATCTGAAGAACCGACAATGTCATTTGAATCTTACCTTATCTATGACCAACCGCAGAAAAGAAAGAAAAAGATAAGCAAACCTGCAGCTGTGAAGGTTAAAGAGACTCGTCCGTTAAAATCGAAAGGATCAGAGAAATCTCCATCAAAATCGGGTTCAAAGGGTTCAAACGCATCCTCTGGAGAACGGAATGCTGAAGAGAAAAAGAAAGCCAAACGACGTGTTGAAGATGTGCCTCATGTTAAATCCAAAAAGGTAACATTAAATAGAATCATGCCAAAAAATAGTAGAGATTAAAAACATCTCCCAAATTTGCAGATGACAAAGCTGGGTGGCAGTGTGAGCTGCGAAGAGGATGATATGAGGGTGCAGGGTGACTTGGATAGGTTGGGTGGGTGGGCAGATGCATGGCAGATGCAGTATAATGTGGATAAATGTGAGGTTATTCACTTTGGTGGCAAGAACAAGAAGGCAGATTATTATCTGAATGGAAGGATCTCGACCCGAAACGTCACCCATTCCTTCTCTCCAGAGATGCTGCCTGCCCCACTGAGTTACTCCAGCATTTTGTGTCTACCTATTATCTGAATGGTGTCAGACTAGGAAAAGAGGAGGTGCAACAAGACCTGGGTGTCCTTGTACACCTGTCACTGAAAGTAAGCATGCAGGTACAGCAGGCAGTGAAAGCAAATGGCATGTTGGCCTTCATAGCGAGAGGATTTGAGTATAGGAGCAAGAAAGTCCTACTGCAGTTGTACAGGGCCCTGGCAAGACTGCACGTGGAGTATTGTGTGCAGTTTTGGTCTCCTAGTTTGAGGAAGGACTTTCTTGCTATTGATGGAGTGCAGTGTAGGTTCACTAGGTTAAGTCCAGGGATTGTGGGACTGACAAATGATGAACGAATGGATCGATTGGGCTTATATTCACTGGAATTTAGGATGAGAGGAGATCTTATAGAAACATATTAAATTCTTAAGGGATTGGACAGGCTAGATGCAAGAAAAATGTTCCCGATGATGGGGGAGTCCAGAACCAGGAGCCACAGTTTAAGAATAAGGGGTAGCCCATTTAGGACTGAAATGCTGAAAAACTTTTTCACCCAGAGAGTTGTGAATCTGTGGAATTCTCTGCCACAGAAGGCAGTGGAGGCCAATTCACTGGATGCATTCAAGAGAGAGTTTGATATAGCTCTTGGGGCTAATGGAGTCAAGGGATATGGGGAGAAAGCAGGAACGGGGTACTGATTCTGAATGATCAGCCTTGATCATATTGAATGGCGGTGCTGACTCGAAGGGTCGAATGGCCGAATGGCCTACTTGTACACCTATTTTCTATGTTTCTATTTTATAAATTGTAAAATAGGATAGTTTCTGTTGAAATGTTTGCTTGATAAAACAAATTAAAACTCTGCCCTTTTTATTTTGATGGTTGAGTTGTTGCGTCAGCCGAGGGTGAATTTCATTAAATATATTTTATGTACTTCTTGAAAGATATACGCATATGCCACATATATGTTTGTGGGAAATGTTTACTGCATCGTTGAGCTTGATCACATAGGATTCATTATCACAGTTCTCCAGAGTAATTTGAAGAATGATCAAGGAAATAAGGAAGAAGGACAACCTTGGTCATTCAGAGGTCATACCTGAAGCCAAGTGTAATGATAATTATTATAGATGTTTGTGGTTATGTTTATACTCCCACAGGTTTGCATCCAGCAGCAGTTAAGTATTGTAAGGAGACAGTGAAATGCAGAATGGATAATGACACGAAAGCAATTGTGAGCTTGTTTTGGTGGAGCTCTTGGTGCAGCTTGATGAAGGGTCAAATAAAACTCGTATGAAATTTATCTAGGACGTACCATGTAGTGCACGCAGTTTATTACAACCTTACACTGTTATAAAATAAATTGTTTCTCCTTTAGAAAATAAATAAATCCATGCCAGCTATCAACTATCTGCATATTTGAAATTTTAGAGTAGGTTAAATGTTTACTAATTCAATTAATTTCCTGGTCTTGACCTGAAATTCCTTCAGCTACGAAAATGCATTTGGCATCTCTAAATTGACAATGCCATATACCATCAATTCAGGTGGATAACCATCTTCTAGCACACGAATGCTTGTTTATCATCCACTTGGTTTGGGTCCCTGAACCTTCTGAGCTATGTCCTGTCCAACAATAGTTGCATCATTGAAACAATCAGCTCAAATCCATGTCAGTTCTGTAACTCATAATTTGAACCACCACCACTAGCACTATGCTTGTGCTAATTGAACTATTTAACTTTTGTTACTTCTTTTCATCAGGTAGTTCATCTCTCCATGGCTCAGTATGGACAATCTTCCATATGCTGGTTGTTGTGCCATTCTTGCAGTGCATTCCACATAAAACAATCTCCCTGGACATTTGTTTTGACCTTTTTTCCCCCATCACCTGTGCTTTTCATATTTCCTTATGAATAGAAGGCCATTCAATCCATCAAGTCTGTGCCAACTGTCAAAGCCATCCTAGCATTCCCTTTCCTCCAACCCAATCCTTTCTGTAACTATTCTCTTACATACGGCCATTAACACTGAAACTTCAGATACTGGAATTCTGAACAAAAAACAAAGTTCTGGAGGAACTCAACGGGTCAGGCAGCATCCTGACTGGGGTGCAATGTACAGACAACGTTTCATCAGACTGACAGAGTAGGGAGGGGTAGAAATCTGGAAAAGATAGGTTGGGCAAAGCCTGGCACGTGATGGGTGGATACAGGTGAGGGTGTGGTGATTGATAGAATGGTCTTAGTGATTGGTAGTGACAAACGCTAGAGGTGAAAAGGAGACAAAAGAATGTTTGAGCTGGAGGGAAAAAAAGAGACCAGGTGGAGGGGATAAAAGGGAAATGGGGGACTAAGATTGGAAGAGTGAGGGGAAAGGGTGACAGGGTGGTGGGAGAAATATGCGCACACTGGGGAGGTGGTGAGTGAGAAGTCGAGAGGGTGAAGATGGGGGGTTGGGTGGGGGGGAGGGGGGGGAGTATAGAACTTGAATTTGTAGAATTCATTGTCTATGGCTTGAGATTATAAGCTGCCCAAGCAGATTAAGAGGTGGTGTTCCTCCAATTTGCGTGTGTCTCGCTCTGGCAGTGGAGGAGCCCGAGGACAAAAAGGTTGGTTTGGGAAGGGAGTTAATATGGTTATCAATTGGCAGTGGGTTTGTAATAGAAATCACTAGATAGTCTGTCTATGATGGAGACAGACGGATGGAAAATAGGGTGAGGTGTAAGTGATAGTCCAAGTGAATCTGTGGGCGGGAGGGGGGGGGGGGGGCAGGGGGGGCAGAGTGGGTTATTAGTAAAGATGATGAAAACAAATAATTCTACACAGGTGTAGAAAGTTTTCCCAAATTCAATTGCCAATGTAGTGGAGAAGGAGTTGGGGGAATGGTGCTGTGGTACATTTGGAACATGGAGCGTTCAAAGTAACTAATGAAAAGACAGGCAGAGCTAGAGTCCATGCGAGTGCCCTTGGCTACATTTTAACTTGCAGAATGTGAGAAGAGTCAAAAGAGAAGATGATGACAAGTTCAACCAGGCAGAGGAGAGTGTTGGTTGAGAGGGACTGGTTGGGTCTCTGTTCAAGGAAGAAGCAGAGGCCGCTGAGTTCTTTCTCTTTGTGGAATGGAAGTGTAAAACGACTATCCATAGCAAAGATGAAGTGATGGTGGCCAAGGAATTGGAAGTTATTGAAGTGGTGAAGACCACGTGAAATATTCTGGATATAGATGGGAATGTGCTGTATGATTTTATGATTCTAAGCCCATGTGGTCACAGGGAGAGCATGCAAACTCCACGGATATATCCTCAGAGATCAGGATTAAATCTGAATCATGGTTTGTGAGAAGGTTGTACTCCCTGCTCTGCCACTTTTCTGCCTTTGTTAGTCATGTCTGTAAGCATCTGAATCCATAATTAGTGAGAGGTGATTCCATTTGTATTGAAGAAATTATGCGTTTATGACTAATGGATCATTTGGACTTCATGTCCATTGATGATTACTTCATTATTTCCTTAACTGTGTGGACTCATTATTCAAACTCTCCATTCGACTCTGGATGGTGTGGTCAGTAAAGAATTAAAACTCCAAAGTAGAGAAACCATGAGCCACAAAACCTGACAGAAGGTCTTAGTAATAGGAGACCAATTAGGCCATTCAGCCCATCAAGTCTACTCCACTATTCACTCATGGCTGATCTATCTCTCCTTCCTAACCCCCATTCTCCTGCCTTCTCCCAATAACCCCTGACACCGGTACAAATCAAGAATCTATCTTTCTCTGCTTTAAAAATATCCATTGACGGCCTCCACAGCCTTCTGTGGCAAAGAATTCCACTTCTTTGGAGTCTCAACTGCATCTCCAACCACTGAGTGACATTTAGTGAAATAGTGGAAGCATTGGAGATCATTTTTCAATGTTCTATAGATTCAGGATCAGTTCCTGTGGATTGGAGGATAGCAAATGTTATCCCACTTTTTAAGAAAGGAGGGAGAGAGAAAACGGGTAATTATAGACCAGTTAGTCTGACATCAGTGGTGAGGAAGATGCTGGAGTCAATTATAAAAGACGAAATTGCTGAGCATTTGGATAGCAGTAACAGGATCATTCCGAGTCAGCATGGATTTACGAAGGGGAAATCATGCTTGACAAATCTACTGGAATTTTTTGAGGATGTAACTAGGAAAATTGACAAGGGAGAGTCAGTGGATGTGGTGTACCTCGACTTTCAGAAAGCCTTCGACAAGGTCCCACATAGGAGATTAGTGGGCAAAATTAGAGCACATGGTATTGGGGGTAGGGTACTGACATGGATAGAAAATTGGTTGACAGACAGAAAGCAAAGAGTGGGGATAAATGGGTCCCTTTCGGAATGGCAGGCAGTGACCAGTGGGGTACCGCAAGGTTCGGTGCTGGGACCCCAGCTATTTACGATATACATTAATGACTTAGATGAAGGGATTAAAAGTACCATTAGCAAATTTGCAGATGATACTAAGCTGGGGGGTAGTGTGAATTGTGAGGAAGATGCAATAAGGAACCAGGGTGACTTGGACAGGTTGTGTGAGTGGGCGGATACATGGCAGATGCAGTTTAATGTAGATAAGTGTGAGGTTATTCACTTTGGAAGTAAGAATAGAAAGGCAGATTATTATCTGAATGGTGTCAAGTTAGGAAGAGGGGATGTTCAACGAGATCTGGGTGTCCTAGTGCATCAGTCACTGAAAGGAAGCATGCAGGTACAGCAGGCAGTGAAGAAAGCCAATGGAATGTTGGCCTTCATAACAAGAGGAGTTGAGTATAGGAGCAAAGAGGTCCTTCTGCAGTTGTACCGGGCCCTGGTGAGACCGCACCTGGAGTACTGTGTGCAGTTTTGGTCTCCAAATTTGAGGAAGGATATTCTTGCTATTGAGGGCGTGCAGCGTAGGTTCACTAGGTTAATTCCCGGAATGGCGGGACTGTCGTATGTTGAAAGGCTGGAGCAATTAGGCTTGTATACACTGGAATTTAGAAGGCTGAGGGGGGATCTTATTGAAACATATAAGATAATTAGGGGATTGGACACATTAGAGGCAGGAAACATGTTCCCAATGTTGGGGGAGTCCAGAACAAGGGGCCACAGTTTAAGAATAAGGGGTAGGCCATTTAGAACAGAGATGAGGAAGAACTTTTTCAGTCAGAGAGTGGTGAAGGTGTGGAATTCTCTGCCTCAGAAGGCAGTAGAGGCCAGCTCGTTGGATGCTTTCAAGAGAGAGCTGGATAGAGCTCTTAAGGATAGCGGAGTGAGGGGGTATGGGGAGAAGGCAGGAACGGGGTACTGATTGAGAGTGATCAGCCATGATCGCATTGAATGGCGATGCTGGCTCGAAGGGCTGAATGGCCTACTCCTGCACCTATTGTCTATTGTCTATTGTCTATTTAACCAGCTGGAGGACATGTTCTATTCCCAACAGAAAAAATATATCAACGTGCCCCAGGGAGGGACAAACCAGCCTCATTTATGTTTGTACTGGAGCTGTGGCCTTCAGTGGTGACACACTGAACAGAATTTAACTAGGTCTTCAATATCTGATTAATCCAGGCCCTTGACCACCACCTTCATGCAGACAATGCCTGGATGCTGAGCTTCACTATATGCTTCACTATACACACTTATACTACCATTTTAAAATTGGCAAATGCACCACTCTGTGGCCACATTTGAGATTTTCTTAGTCTTCTGACAGTGCATGTTGCCTTCTGCTAAAAGATCTGATCTCTTTGCTCACTCTAATTTATTCCACTCCAGCAAGATACAGTTGTACTCCTACTTCGAGGAACATCTTGACAGGTAAGAGACCCTTCTTGAAGAAGGGTCTCGACCCGAAACGTCGGCCATTCCTTCTCTCCAGAGATGCTGCCTGTCCCGCTGAGTTACTCCAGCATTTTATGTCTATCTTCGGTTTAAACCAGCATCTGCAGTTCCTTCCTACACATCTTAGCAGGTTACTTTGACTGTCTCTTCAGCTATCACCAGAAAACTGTCAATACAACTTGCAACAATAACAAATTAGTCTTTGACAACTCAAAAGGCAGACATGGCAGTGGATTTGAAAAGTGTTACTCTATCGTGTAATTCAGATGTGATGAACATCTCGTCATTCATTCCAGTTCCTGTTGCTGGATTGAACTAGTAATTTGTGATCTGTGACACCATTAAAATATTTGTCAACCAGAATCTTCTGATGTTGAACAATCCCAATTGTTAAATAGGTTTGTTTTCAATAAAGTGTTTAGCATAAGACTGGTACTCCCCTGAAAGAGGGCAGGAGCACATGGATGTATCCGCAGAAAAGTTACTACCTCTTAAAAATTGAATCAGAGGTTGGATCATTGTCAAAACTTGGCGATATCTTACAATCCTGTGCATATACATGTGAAGGAACACAGCAGCATTAAATTAATTTTCTGTTCTGTTTTGGTCATGAAATTGATTAAGTTAAATTGTGCATGAATAAAATTATCCTCAGAAATCACAGCTTTCTAAAACAAAGCGTTAGAATCCTATTCTTTAATTTAGCCTATCAACTCAGGCTTCA